>NC_073384.1:68714909-69314909 GCF_028641065.1 Leucoraja erinaceus | reverse complement strand
TTTTCCTGTAACATATCTAAAGAAGCTTTTACTGACCTTCTTTATATTCCTGGACACCCTTTGTACTTCATCTTTTCAGCCCGTATTGCCAGTTTTGTTTCCCTCTATTGTCCTATGAACGTTTCCAAATCCTCTGGCTTCCAGCTACTCGTTGCTGTGTTATTCATCTTTTCTTTTAGTTTTATTCTATCCCTAACTTATCTTGTCAGCCACAGTTGCCTCCTACTCCCCATATAATCTTTCTTCCTTTTTGGAATGAAATGATCCTGCGTCTTCCGGATTATGCCCAGAAATCCCTGCCATTGCTGTTCCACTGTCATTCCTGCTAGGATCCCTTTCCAGTCTACCTTGGCCAGCACCCCTCTCATGCCTTCATAGTCCCCTTTGTTCAACTGCATCACTGACACTTCCGATTTAACCTTCTCCTTCTCAAATTGCAGATTAAAACAAATCATATTATGATCACTACCTCCAAGCGGTTCCTTTACCTCGAGTTCTCTTATCATATCTGGTTCATAGTACAACAATAAATCCAGAATTGCCTTTTCACTGGTTGGCTCCATTACAAGCTGCTCTAAGTACAGGCCTGATGGGCCGAAAGGGCTCTTTAAAAAAAAAACGGTGTGGAATCTCAGTGAAAGCCACTTTTTCTGGACTTTTCCTGGCCTGGCAGTTGCCTTTTGGGCCAAAATGCTCCTCCTGGGCTAATACGGACATTTTGGGCAAAAGGACTGGTTTCTCGGCTAAAACGGCCTTGTGGGCCGAAATAAGTGGGCCGAAATTAGTGGGCCAAATAACTAATTTCATTTCAATTCCATTTCAATTTCAAGCACAGGGCAGGCCAAACAGCTGATTGCATTTTCATTTCCATTTCCATTTCAATTTCAAGCACAGGGCAGGCCAAACAGCTCATTGCATTTTCATTTCACTTCCATTTCCATTGCAGTTTCAAGCACAGGGCAGGCCAACCAGGTCATTGCATTTTCATTTCACTTCCATTGCCATTACAGTTTCAAGCACAGCGCAGGCCAAACAGCTGATTGCATTTTCATTTCACTTCCATTACCATATAACAATTACAGCACGGAAACAGGCCATCTCGGCCCTACAAGTCCGTGCCGAACAACTTTTTTCCCTTAGTCCCACCTGCCTGCACTCATACCATAACCCTCCATTCCCTTCTCATCCATATGCCTATCCAATTTATTTTTAAATGATACCAATGAACCTGCCGCCACCACTTCCACTGGAAGCTCATTCCACACCGCTACCACTCTCTGAGTAAAGAAGTTCCCCCTCATGTTACCCCTAAACTTCTGTCCCTTAATTCTGAAGTCATGTCCTCTTGTTTGAATCTTCCATATTCTCAAAGGGAAAAGCTTGTCCACATCAACTCTGTCTATCCCTCTCATCATTTTAAAGACCTCTATCAAGTCCCCCCTTAACCTTCTGCGCTCCAGAGAATAAAGACCTAACTTATTCAACCTATCTCTGTAACTTAGTTATTGAAACCCAGGCAACATTCTAGTAAATCTCCTCTGTACTCTCTCTATTTTGTTGACATCCTTCCTATAATTGGGCGACCAAAATTGTACACCATACTCCACATTTGGTCTCACCAATGCCTTGTACAATTTTAACATTACATCCCAGCTTCCATACTCAGCTTATATACTTCCATTGCCATTGCAGTTTCAAGCACAGGGCAGGCCAAACAGCTCATTGCATTTTCATTTCATTTTCATTGCCATTGCAGTTTCAAGCACAAGGCAGGCCAAACAGCTCATTGCAATTTCATTTCACTTCCATTGCCATTGCAGTTTCAAGCACAGGGCAGGCCAAACTGCTCATTGCATTTTCATTTCATTTCCATTGTCATTGCAGTTTCAAGCACGGGGGGCAGACCAAACAGTTCATTGCATTTTCATTTCACTTCCATTGCCATTGCAGTTTCAAGCACAGGGCAGGCCAAACAGCTCATTGCATTTCCATTTCATTTCATTTCCATTGCAGTTTCAAGCACAGGGCAGGCCAACCAGCTCATTGCATTTTCATTTCATTTCAGCCCCCCCCCAGGGGCGTTACCTTCACCGCGCTGATTGACAGGCGAGAGGATCTCAAGGTTTTTTAAACACTCATAACCTTTTTTTTTTCCTTGGGAAAAATCCTCGAGGCCTGCTCAGCGGAGGAGGACTGAGAGTAAGATGGTCAAAAATCATAGTGATATATGGTTGCGTTTTTTCTAAAATCAATATAAAGCGCAGACAGGGAGTAGTCAAGATGAGACTTTTGAGATTATATAGTTTATTATACCTGTCTCAACTACATCCTCTGGCAGCTCGTCCCATATACCCACCACCCTCTGAGTGAAGAGGTTGCCCTTCTGCTTCCTATTAAATCTTTCCCCTCTCATCTTAAACTTATGATGCTGATCATTTTCTCTATGAAACAAAAAGCTAAAGAGACTAGGATCAACAAAAGCGTATCCTGAACAATAATGCATCATTGTTTTAAGGTAATAGAGCATGTAAGTTTTGATAAGGTGCATCGGGGATGCAGGAAACTGAATAAAGTGCATTGGACAGGATGCATCAGGAATGCATGAAATTGAATTCTCGACACATCAAGGACATTTTTTTCTGCATGAGAGACATCTCTTAGGGATCTCTAACCAAGGTAAGATGTAATTATAATACATCAGAGATGTCTACTGGTAAAATAAGAAAAAGGTATCTAGTAAAATTGAAATTTTGATAAAGTTGTGAATTGATAAATTTGAGATTTAAGAAAATAAATGTAAAGTTATAAGCTGAGAACGTCTCCATTTATAGTTGTAAACTGAGAATTTAACTGTTTAAAAGTTTAAAGCTTACTGTTTAGTTTAAGTACATGTACTTTTATCCTGAAGTAAATGTTTAATGTGTTAAGTATCTTTTCATGTGAAGTCATAAAAAACATTTGTTTACACCAGTTCAAGCATATTAATGTATCATGGAAATGGGAAATGGACAAAGCCCACTTACGTTCCAAAATTGTAGCCAGTCCTCTGTGGCAGACTTAAAGAAATAGGATAAGTGGACTAGAAATGCCAACAAGCCCTGATGGTTCTTTTAACAAGCACTGCATCAACTGATTAGAGGAGGTTTTAATGAACGAGACCCTAACCTTCGAGGAAGAAAGAAAGTGAATTGGATAGCGTTTGGTGATTGGAAATGAGAGTCAGACGACACAAATGAGCATTGAAGCGAGGAACAAAAAACAGGAGAAGGATGGATGGGAAGAAAAATGAAGACAAACAGAATAAACCAGCGGCTATTCAAATGATGGTTTAAGGAGGAAAAAGCAAGATGGTGTCAGGAAGATGAAGATGGACTACAGGAACTGTGGAACGATTGCCCACTGCTACATACCCCATCCACGACCTGGTCCTACTGTTGCTGCAGCAGCCCAGCCTCATACCTGCTACAGCAGCTCATACACAAATAGCCCTGGGGGTGGGACCACAAACACGGGCAAAAACTAACGCAGACAAAGCAGCACAAAACCAACAATTGGACCCCACTCTTCCAGTAAGTGCTCTCCCTCTCCGCTACTACCTCGGCCCCGGAGTACAGCCGGTTACTGGCCACAGACCCTGGCGCCTCTCAGAACTGCGGGCATTAGTGGGAGCATTATTAGATGTCAATGCGGATCTGGAGAAAGCCATTGACCAACTTAAGGCTATTGTCCTATGTCATGAACCAATTGTTTGAATATGGAAATTCTCCTATTCGGATGACTGAAAGAACCACAGTTTGCAAAGTTAGAGGAACATTTCAACCACCTTTGGTTGCACGGTGAAGGAGACAATCCCCGGCCTACTACACGACCCGCACAAGAGTTCTTGGAAGCTTTAACATGGCGCCCTTCACAGGGCCTTTCCAAAAAGGACTTTTCTTGTCAAAGGTAATGGACGCCACACAAAAGAAGGACGAAGACGTTGAAGACTACATCCAATGCATAGAACAATACATGGCCTAATATTCGGGTGAACAATTTGAGGGACCCCTGAAAAGTGCACTGTTGAACGGCCTTTGGCCTGAATTGAGGGACCTATTGAGGTTGGTCTGCCTAGGATGGAGAACAAAAACCCTGCCTGAACTGGCCTCAACACCGAAGTATTTGCAAGACTGACACCAGGAAAGGACGCAGAAAGTTCAGCAGACAGAGGATGCTAGACCACGAGAAGCAGAAGCTGGAGGCGGGCGATGTCCAACAGTCACCCCAATGGTTACGAGGATACCATCATTAAGACATCCGCAAGGATAAAATTATATCTCCAGGAATGTTGACTTTGTGGAGTTTTACTATTTTAACAGCACGTGTCTGTCCTGAACTGAATTTGAATACCTTCCTATACCTAACTTATACTTATGCTAAGACTACTAACAAGTCTGCATGCTGGGCTTGTGCAAAGGTCGCCACTCATAGTAAGCGTGGAAACCCGCTAATCGTTTTAATGTGTCCGAGAGACGGCAGAATGATGTGTCACCCAAAACAGATCCACATCCACCTCAACAGGAAGCCAGCCACTGGATGGCTCCAAAGATAAATGACCATTAGCCGGCTACCCCTTCAAAGGGTGGTACCAACAATCTTTGTCACCAACACCTCTTCACCTCCCTTTCTAACAGTTACAAACACTTTGGGCACTGGTCGCCCTACATGTTTTGTCTGTTTGGTTAGAAACAGGAGTGGGGGGGGGTCATCATGTCGGCACCAGTGGCTGCCCCATAAAGTAGAAACTGGGAGGATTCAGGAATGGGGGTCATTGTTGCACATAACCTAACCAATGGCAGGATTTTGACAATACCTGGTTGTCTAAGGGAATCACCTATTTTATCTGCTGGCACAAAACATATCCCTGGCTGTCAGCCAAGTGGGCAGCAACCTGCTACCTGGGCTATGTAATCCCATCTATACATCATGCAAAAACTTTGGAGGTAATAGGGACTGAGGAAGGGTCTCGACCCAAAACGTCACCCAAAGTGCCCATTGTCAGATTTTATTAAAGGCCATTTTTATACATTTTGGTTTCACCATGTAGAAATTACAACTGTGTTTATACATAGTCCCCCCCCCCATTTCAGGGCACCATAATGTTTGGAACACATGGCTTCACAGGCATTTGTAATTGCTCAGGTGTGTTTAATTTCCTCCTTAATGCAGGTATAAGGGAGCTCTCAGCACACGGTCTCTCGTCCAATCACCTTCAGAAACTTTTATTGCTGTTTATCAACATGAGGACCAAAGTTGTACCAATGAAAGTCAAAAAAGCCATTATGAGACTGAGAAACAAGAATAAAACTGTTAGAGAATACTTAAAAGAGCAACCACAATTCTGGAAAAAGGTCTTGTGGACAGATGAGACGAAGATTAACTTATATCAGAGGGATGGCAAGAGCCAAGTATCGAGGAGAGAAGGAACTGCCCAAGATCCAAAGCATACCACCTCATCTGTGAAACACGGTGGTGGGGGTGTTATGGCCTGGGCATGCATGGCTGCTGACGGTACTGGCTCATCTTTATTGATGATACAACTGCTGATGGTAGTAGCATAATGATTTCTGAAGGGCATAGACATATCCTATCTACTTAAGTTCAAACAAATGTCTCAAAACTCAGTTCATTCTGCAGCAAGCCAATAATCCCAAACATGTCGCTAAAGCAACAAAGGAGTTTTTCAAAGCTAAAAAATTGTAAATTCTTGAGTGGCCAAGTCGATCACCCGCTCTGAACCCAATTAAGTATGCCTTTTATAGGCTGAAGAAAAAACTGAAGGGGACTAGCCCCCTAAACAAGCATAAGCTAAAGATGGCTGCAATTCAAGCCTGGCAGAGCATCACTAGAGAAGACACCCAGCAACTGGTGATGTCCATGAATCGCAGACTTCAAGCAGTCATTGCATGCAAAGGATATGCAACTAAATACTAAACATGATTACTTTCATTTACATGACATTGCTGTGTTCCAAACATTATGGTGCCCTTAAATGGGGGACTATGTATAAACACTGCTGTAATTTCTACATGGTGAAACCAAAATGTATAAAAGTGGCCTTTAATAAAATCTGAGAATGTGCACTTTAACCACATGTGATTTTTTTCTGCTACAAATCTCAAATTGTGGAGTACAGAGGCAGATAAATAAATGATGGGTCTTTGTCCCAAACATTATGGAGGGCAATGTAACTACAGACATAGGTTGCACAGACTTGGATTGTTTCCTCTGAAATGCTGGTGGTTGCGGAGAGGCCTGAGGGAAGTGTATAAAATTATGATAAGTATATATAGGGCAGACATCAGAATCATTTTCCCATGATGGAAAAAAAAATGGACATGTTTTAAGGTGAGAGGGGCAAATTTAAAGGAGATGAGCTGGGGGAGATTTGACACAGAGGGTGGTGAGTGTTTGGAACGCATTACCGGGGTAGTGGTTGAAGCAGATATGTTAGTGGCATTTAAAACAATTTTGGATCGGCATGTGGATATGTGGGGAATGGAAGAATATGGCTTATGAGCAGGTGGTTTTTGATGGTTTGGTATTATGTCTGGCACAGACAGTCTGGACCAAAGGGCCCATTCTTGTCAAAGATAGACACAAAATGCTGGAGTAACTCAGTGGGACAGACAGCATCTCTGGATAGAAGAAATGGGTGAGATTTCGGGTCAAGACCCTTCTTCAGGCGTGTTCTTGCGCTGTGCTGTTCTATGTAATTGACAGAAACAGTGGGTTGTTGAAAAAATAGGTTTAATCTAGGGATTAGTGTAAAGGCATGGTTGATGGTCATGTGCATTGGAATGGCTGGAGGGTCTGTTTCCATTGCGGTATGACTATCTCCCCCACCCTACCTCAGTATTCACACCACAATGTTCCTTCACTAATTACCCCTTTCCCCCGTCCCAATTCAAGATCCCCATGTTTTCCTTCCTCATTTACTAAGTCTACCTCCTCTACCAACAGCTGGTTATATCTCACAAAAACTTCCACCACTTGGGCTTCTCTTCCTGCAGACTGCTGTGAAAACTTTCCCTTTTCCTGCTCCCTTCATCATGAAAATATCCCATGTTGCTCCACTCCCTGCACGCTCACCGATAATAACATTGAACTAGTGCGTACGGGTGATTGCTGGTCAATGCGGACTTGGTGGGCCGAAGGGCCTGTTTCCGTGCTGTATCTCTAAACTAAACGCTCTGCCCCACCTTTCCCTTGTTACTCTGATACCATTAGGACTGGTGTTCCTTTCTCATTACCCATCAAATGCCTGGATACCCCCATCATTATTGTGCCCCTTCTTCATACACGATGATTTGGCTCCCCAATACTCCATGTGCCTCTCTGTTATCCCAATCGTACCACAATGCTTGTAATACCTTCCACATTACCCTGGGATCACAGCTTACCTTCCACCGCACCACGGATCGCAACATTGATTTTGGAAAGTCTGCCCCCTTCTTCATTGTGCCCCATATTTCTGCAACGATGTCATTTTGTTAGGTAGCCCCTCCCTCCACCATGATTGTTGAACTACCCTCACTTTCTTCATTATGCTGGCATTTCCCCAGCATCCATGACATTAGGTGTTTCATTTCCGCCAGCACCTATCACGCTCGGGTGTTAAACCTTATTCAATCCCCCTCCCCCCCCCCGCCCCGCCATCATGTCCAGAGTTCTTTCCACACTCCCTTGATCACGCCGGTACTATGCGTTGCCCCATATTGCCCAGGGTGCTCCGCCCTTGTCTTTCCCAACACAGCCTTCATTCTAAATACTATCTAAATGGCATCATGTTGGGAAAAGGGCAAGTACAACAGGATCTGGGGGTCCTTGTTCATCAATCTATGAAAGTAAGCATGCATGTACAGCAGGCAGTGAAGAAAGCGAATGGCATGTTGGCCTTTATAACAAGAGGAATCGAATATAGGAGCAAAGAGGTCCTTCTGCAGTTGTTCAGAGCCCGAGTGAGACCACACCTGGAGTATTGTGTGCAGTTTTGGTCCCCTAATTTGAGGAAGGACATTCTTGCTATTGAGGGAGTGCAGCGTAGGTTCACAAGGTTAATTCCCGGGATGACGGGACTGTCATATGCTGAGTGAATGGAGCAGCTGGGCTTGTACACTCTGGAGTTTAGAAGGATGAGAGGGTATCTCATTGAAACATATACGATTGTTAAGGGCTTGGACACTAAATTGTTCCCGATGTTGGGAGAGTCCAGAACCAGGGGCCACAGTTTAAGAATAAGGAGTAAGCCATTTAGAACGGAGACGAGGAAACACTTTTTCTCACAGAGAATGGTGAGTGTGGAATTCTCTGCCTCAGAGGGCGGTGGAGGTAGGTTCTCTGGATGCTTTAAAGCGAGAGCTAGATAGGGCTCTTAAAAATAGCGGAGTCGGGGGATATGGGGAGAAGGCAGGAACGGGTACTGATTGGGGATGATCAGCCATGATCACATTGAATGGCGGTGCTGGCCGAATGGCCTACTCCTGCACCTATTATCTAGTGCCTTGCCTGATCCTGCCCTCGCACACCTGCCCTGGCCTCGCCTTGCCTTCTATTCCCTTGCCGGCCTTGCCCTATTACAGGCCTTGTCCCTGCCCTCTCTGGCCCTGCCTTGCCCCCTTGTTAGCGTTGTCCTCTTGCCTCTGCCCTGGCCTTTCTTACCCTCTTGCCCTGGCCTTGCCCTCTTGCCCCTGCCTTCCCTGGCCTTGCCCTCTTGCCCCTGGTCCTGCCCTCTTGCCCCTGCCTTCTTGCCTTGCCCTCTGCCTTCTTGTCCCCCTTGCCCTCCCATCTTGCCTTGCCCCTGCCCTCTTGCTCCTGGCCCTCCCTCCCTGCCGTGCCGTGCCGTGCCGTGACGTGCCGGTGACGCGCCGTGCCGTGCCCGTGACGCGCCGTGCCGTGCCGTGGCGGTGACGTGCGGCGGTCGCTTCCTGTGCGGTTGCCAGGCTGCTTGTGACGAGCGCGGCGGGGTTAAAGTTGGCGGCGGGGCGGCTCTTCCTGTTTCACAGCTGCTTCCAACATGGCGGCGGCGGCAGCGGCCGAGCCCGAGCCCGAGCCTGAGTGGCTCGTTACCCGCGACGGCTGCCTGAGCTGTGAGGAAGGGCTGCGGAGCCTGGCCTACCACCCGTCCCTCAACGCGATCCTCGCCGTCACCAGCCACTCCACCGTCAAAGTCATCGATGGCACCTCGGGCGCCGTGCTGCAGGTGTCCCGGTTAAATGGTGAGTCAGTGTGGGCCGGGCCGGGCCGCACCGCACCGGGCCGACGGTGGAGTCGCAACCGCGGCGGCATCTGTCTCCGCCTTCAGCCCGCCACGGTCGAGCCGCTCGCTGTTCCCGCTTGACGATCGGGAGGGGAAGGGAATGGAAGGGGAGGGAAGGGAAGGGCTGGTGCGGGAAGCGGCAGGCGGCGGCCATCGACACAAGCCCGGCCTGGGAATGACAACTGAGCCCGTGTGGGGAGGGAGGGCGGGCTGACATCGGGGAAAGTGTGGCAGATGCATCTTCATCCAGCCCGTACAATTGGTTGGAAAAGCCGAGGTGATGGCTTGCTAAATTACAGTGTGATGGTTAAAAAAATGTGTTGGCGAGGATGGGTTGGAAATGTGTCACTATAACAGCCCGAATCGCTGATTGTACACCGGCTTTCTGTTTTTCTTTCTCTTTACCATTTCCTCCTTCTCCAAGAATCATGGTCCTTCAAATTGAGTAAAAACATTGTGTCACAGCGCTCATTTCTCAAGGCTCTATGGGACAGTACAAAATGGTCAAACTTCTCAATGTGTAAACGATTGCAAATGTTTCAATTAGTATATACATCCTGAATGTTAAATATGCTCATATTTACTCCATTTTTAATCTACATTGAAACATTGGCATGTATGGTGATGGAGCTCATATATATATAGTGTGCATTGTATTGGGGCTTTTCATTATTTATAAATATTATAATTGTGTAATGCTAATAAAATATCACATATATTGTGCATATGTGCACAATAATAGTGGTAAATTTCCGAGTGTGAGGTGTTGCATTTTGGGATGGCGAACAAGGGCAGGACCTACACAGTAAGTGGTAGGCCTCTGGGTAGTGTTGTAGAGCAAAGTGATCCAGTAGTACAAGTGCATGTTTCCTTGAAGGTCGAGTCACAGGTAGATAAGGTAGTCAAAAAGGCTTTTGGCACTTTGGGCTTCATCAGTCAGAGTATTGAGTATAGAAATTGGGAGGTCATGTTGCAGTTGTATAAGACTTTGGTGAGACCGCATTTAGAATATTGTGTTCAGCTCTGGGCACCATGTTATAGGAAAGATATTGTCAAGCTTGAAAGGGTTCAGAAAAGATTTACGAGGATGTTGCTAGGACTAGAGGGTGTGAACTATACGGAGAGGTTAAGTAGGCTAGGTCTTTATTCCATGGAGGCAGGAGGATGAGGGGAGATCTTATAGAGGTGTACAAGTCATGAAAGGAATAGATCGGGTAGATGCACAGTCTTTTACCCAGAGTTGTGGAATCGAGGACCAGAGCACATAGGTTCAAGGTGAAGGGGAAAAGATTTAATAGGAATCCAAGGGGTAACTTTTTCACACAGAGGGTGATGGGTGCATGGAACAAGTTGCCAGAGGAGGTAGTTGATGCTGGGACTATTCCATCGTTTAAGAAACAGTTGGACAAATACACGGCTAGGACAGGTTTGGAGGGTTGTGGACCAAGCGCAGGCAAGTGAGACTAGGGTAGCCGGGACATTGTTGGGCGAGTTGGGCCGAAGGGTCTGTTTTCACACTGTATGACTAAATACCGTTTGGAAGTTGAGTTAGATAAAGCTCTTAGGGCTAACGGTAAAGTTGGCCATCCAATATCCACAAGAAATTGGGGGCAGGGGGGGGGGGGTGGGGTGGGATTGCTGGTTGCATGAATATATTTGTTTCATAAAAATTGCACAAAAGAAATCCCGTAAACAAGTATTTTGTACATAAACCTTTCAATAAATTGAACTATATCATCTTACCCTTTCAGATGATGTTTCGCACTGTAATTCTGTATTTTAAGTAAAAGCAGTATTAATGCAAAAATAAATTGAATGAATGTACTCACCGCATGAATTACCAGGTTTCAAAGAAATAAACTTCGCATTTTGCATGATGCTTGGAGTGAAATTTGCTGGTCAGTGGTTGCACGAGAAATCTAGATGCATGAATAAGAGATACGATTTTACTGTACTTTGTAGATGTGCTTCATGGTAAACAGTTCTGAGTGGAATTTAATTCTATCAAGATTTTGTTACATGATTCATTTTTTTGAAATTATTATTTTACGTGGTTCTTGAAATATTTAAGAAATATTTAGACACAGGAACAGAATTGAACCATTTTGGTCCATTGAGTCTGCTCTGCCATTCCATCATGGCTGATCTATTTTTCGTCCTCGACCCCAATCTCCTGTCTTCTCCGTGATCTTTGACACCATTATAAAAAAAGAGCCTAACAATCTTCTGTGGCAATGAATTCCACAGATTCATCACCTTCTGGCTAAAGAAATTCCTCCTCCTCTCCCTTCTAAAGGTACGTTATTTTATTCTGAGGATATGCCCTCTGGTCCTAGACTCTCCCACTACTGTAATCATCCTTTTCGCATCCACTCTATCTAGGCATTTCATTATTCGGTTGGTTTCAATGAGCTCCCCACTCACTCATCCTTCTAATGGCCCAGAACCATTAAACACTCTTCATATGTTAAACCAAGCATCCCTGGGTCGTTCTCTTAAAGCTCCTCTGGCAGCACATCTCTCTCAGATATGGAGTCCAAAGGTGCTTACAATATTCCAAATGTGGAGGAAGGAATTGTAGATGCTGGTTTACACTGAAGAGACAAAGTGCTGGAATAACTCAACGGGATAGGCAGCATCTTTGGAGAGAAGGAATGAGATGTTTTGGATCGAGAAACGTCACCCATTCCTTCTCTCCAGAAATGCTACCTGTCCCACTGAGTTACTCCAGCATTTTGTGTCCATCTTCACAATATACTAAATGTGGCCAGATCAGTGAGTTTTAAGGCCTCAGCATTACAGAGATGAGGAAAAATGTTTTCACCCAGAGAGTTGTGAATCTGTGGAATTCTCTGCCACAGAAGGCAGTGGAGGCCAATTCACTGTGGATGTGCTCAAGAGTGAATTAGATTTAACTAAGGGAAGTAAGGGAATCAACGGATATGTGGAAAAAGCCAGAATGGGGTACTGATTTTAGATGATCAGCAATAATCGTATTGAATAACGGTGCTGGCTTGAAGGGCTGAAGGGCCTACTCCTGCACTATTTTGTATGAATCTTACATTTGCTTTTATTTTCTAGTCCTCTTGAAAGGACAGGCAGGTGGGCAGTGTAGGGGTGGGGGTAGATCCGCTTGTGAGGGATGGAATTCAGTCCCTTGCGAGGGAAGACATAGGGACTGACGAGGTAGAGTCACTGTGGATTGAGAGGAATTGTAAAGGCAAGAAGACACTAATTGGTGTTATCTACAGACCCCCAAATAGTAGTCTGTGGATGTAGGGTATAAGTTGCAGCAGGAGTTAAAACAGGCATGTAACAAAGATAATGCCACTGTGGTGATGGGGGATTTCAATATACAGGTAGACTGGGAAAATCAGGTTGGTTCAGGACCCCAAGAAAGAGAGTTTGTAGAGTGCCTCCGAGATGGATTCTCAGAGCAGCTTGTAATGGAGCCGACCAGAGAAAAGGCAATTCTGGATTTAGTGTTGTCGAATGAACCAGATATGATAAGAGAACTTGAGGTAAAGGAACCGCTTGGAGGGTAGTGATCATAATATGATTAGTTTTAATCTGAAATTTGAGAAGGAGAAGGTTAAATAGGAAGTGGCAGTGATGCAGTTGAACAAAGGGGACTATGAAGGCATGAGAGGGGTGCTGGCCAAGGTAGACAGGAAAGGGATCCTAGCAAGAATGATGGTGGAACAGCAATGGCAGGAATTTCTGGGCATAATCCGGAAGACGCAGGATCATTTCATTCCAAAAAGGAAGAAAGATTCTAAGGAGAGCAGGAGGCAACCGTGGCTGACAAGGGAAGTTGGGGATAAAACTAAAAGATGTATAACACAGCAACGAGTAGCCGGAAGCCAGAGGATTGGGAAACTTTCATAGGACAACAGAAGGAAACAAATCTGGCAATACGGGCTGAAAAGATGAAGTACAAAGGGAAGCTGGCCAGGAATATAAAGGACAGTAAAAGCTTATTTAGATATGTTAAGGGAAAAAGAGTAGATAAGTCAAATGTGGGTCCCTTGAAGGCTGATACGGGTGAAATTATTCTGGGTAACAAGGAAATGGCAGAAGAGTTGAACAGGTACTTCGGATCTGTCTTCACTAAGGAAGACACAAACAATCTCCCAGATGTACTGGAGGACAGAGGATCTAAGGGGGTAGAGGAACCAAAAGAAATTTTCATTAGGCAAGAAATAGTATTGGGTAGGCTAATGGGACTGAACAATGATAATTCCCCTGGGCCTGATGGTCTGCATCCCAGGGGCCTCGGGGAGGTGGCTCCAGAAATAGTGGACGCATTGGTGATCATTTTCCAGTGTTCAATCGATTCAGGATCAGTTCCTGTGGATTGGAGGATAGCTAATGTTATCCCAATTTTCAAGAAAGGAGCGAGAGAGAAAACGGGGAATTACAGACCAGTTAGCTTGACTTTGGAGGTGGGAAAGATGTTGGAGGCAATTATTAAAGACTTAATAATGGGGCATTTGGATAGCAGTAAAAGGATTAGTCCAAGTCAAAATGGATTTATGAAATGGTAATCATGCTTGACTACCGAGACATACTAAGGGACTGTGGTACACTGTGAAATCGACAGAAGGATGGAGGGTTGGGTGTTTATGCGTGCTATTTTCATGATATTTATTTTAGTTTATCTTTTAATATTTTACCTTGTATGTATCGTTAGCTTTTAGAAAAGTTTGAATGGTGCACTGACTGGCTGACATTTTTTAATTTTGTTGTACATGGTTCATGTTACAATGACAATAAAGAAACTATTCTATTCTATTCTAATCTTCTGGAATTTTTTGAGGATGTGACAAGTAAAATGGATGAAGGGGTGCCAGTGGATGTAGAGTATCTAGACTCAGAAAGCCTTTGATAGGGTCCCGCATGGGAGTGGTGACTAAAATTAGAGCACATGGTATTTGGGGGTAGGTAGGGTGTTAGAACAGGTATGTTACATCTCCAGTGGTTCCTTGGGTCCAGATTTAAAGCCTGTCTTTGGGCGGAAAAATCTACAGCATAGAAGTTTATGCAACGTCTGTGTGGTAGATGCTAAGAAACTGTTGGTATGTAGAGTAAAAAGGTTGTTTGAGTTCAAGTCCCTTTTCAGAGACTTGGACACTGAAATCTAGTGCAAATCACTTGTGCTGTGCTGAGGTACACTGCATTATTAGAGATTCTGTGTTACTGGGGAAATGTTAAAATAAGGCCCTACTTGGCAGATGTAAAATCCTCAAAGTGAAATGACTTCCATTGATCTGATCTACACATGGTGTCCAAACCACATTTGAACATATGGTTCAAATATGGTCCACTTTAAACCTATTCGTAGACTTTGTTTCCGCAATCCTCTGAGCAAAGGTGTTCCAGAGATTATGATCCTTTGCTTCGTAAATGTGTGACTCCTTCTTGTAAATAGCCACCCATCTGTTAATCAGTGACCTTCTAATTCCTGATTGGGTCACAAGAGAAGGCGTTTTCCACATCCACCCTGTCAATACTCATCAGGATCTCGACATTATCTTGTCATTGTTTATCAGCACAGTTTACATGGCTTCAATTTAGAAAACATAGAAAAACATGGAAAATAGATACAGGAGTAGGCCATTAGGCCCTTCGAGCCAGCCATTCAATATAATCATGGCTGATCATCCAAAATGGGCCCTGTCCCACTTAAGAAACCAGAACGGAAACATCTGGAGACTTTGCGCCCCACCCAAGGTTTCCGTGCGGTTCCCCGAGGTTGCCGGTCGTTGCAGGTAGGGAGACTGACAAAAAACCTCCGGGAAACCGCACGTAAACCTTGGGTAGGGCGCAAAGTCTCCAGAGGATTCCGTTCGGGTTTCCTAAGTGGGACAGGGGCATTACTCTCTCTTGAAAGATTTCACATGATGACACAAGAAATGCAGATGCTAAAAATGTGAGCATGACACAATGTGCTGGAGGAACTTAGCGGGTCGGGCAGTACCTGAAGGGATTGGACAGACAACTATTCGGATAGCGATCCTTCTTCAGAGGAATTGGAGTAGTGTGTAGAAAGATGGAAAAGCAAGGTGGGGATAGGACAAAGCCAGGACAGTGATAGGTTGATACTGGTTAAGGGAGAATGGGTGTGGTAGATGGGCTGAGTTAGGGACAATAGATGGATGTGAAAATGAGGCAAAAGGATATCACATAAGGACAGAAGAGGTGGAGTGAAATTTAGAGTTAAAAGGAGGGATATGTGTGATGAGGAACTGGGGATTAAAGGGAAATGGGTGAGTCTGGGAAATGGGGACTGTCGGAAAGTGAGTGTGGGAAGGAGGGGAAAAGACTTGGCAGGAGGAGGGGCAGGGGGAGGTGGTGGGGTGGGAGAGTTTAGTACATACTAATGTTATCCCACTTTTCAAGAAAGGAGCGAGAGAGAAAACGGGGAATTACAGACCAATTAGCCTGACTTCGGTGGTGGTAAAGATGCTGGAGTCAATTATTAACGAGGTAATAATGGGGCATGTGGATAGCAGTAAAAGGATTTGTCCAAGTCAACATGGATTTATGAAAGGGAAATCATGCTTGACTAATCTTCTGAAAATCTTTGAGGATGTGACGAGTAAAATGGATGAAGGGGAGCCGATGGATGTAGTGTATCTAGACTTTCAGAAAGCCTTTGATAAGGTCCCGCACGGGAGACTGGTGACTAAAATTAGAGCACATGGTATTGGAGGTATGGTGTTGACATGGATAGAAAATTGGTTGGCAGACAGGAAGCAAAGAGGTTGTCCACTTTGGCGGCAAAAACAAGGGGGCAGATTATTATCTCAATGGGGTTAGGTTAGGTAAGGGGGAGGTGCAGTGAGACCTGGGTGTACCTGTACACCAGTCACTGAAAGGTGGCGTGCAGGTACAGCAGGCAGTGAAGAAAGCTAATGGAATGTTGGCCTTCATAACAAGAGGATTTCAGTATAGGAGTAAAGAGGTTCTTCTGCAGTTGTATACGGCTCTGGTAAGACCACATCTGCAGTATTGTGCACAGTTTTGGTCTCCTAATTTGAGGAAGGACATCTTTGTGATTGAGGCAGTGCATCGTAGGTTCACGGGATTGATCCCTGGGATGGTGGGACTGTCATATGAGGAAAGATTGAAAAGACTAGGCTTGTATTCACTGGAGTTTAGAAGGATGAGGGGGTTCTTACAGAAACATATAAAATTATAAAAGGACTGGACAAGCAGGACAAATGTTCCCAATGTTGGGCGAGTCCAGAACCAGGGGCCACAGTATTAGAATAAAGGGGAGGCCATTTAAGACTGAGGTGAGAATTTTTTTTTCACCCAGAGAGTAGTGAATTTATGGAATTCCTTGCCACAGAGGGCAGTGGAGGCCAAATCACTGGATGGATTTAAGAGAGAGTTAGATAGAGCTCTAGGGGCTAGTGGAATCAAGGGATATGGGGAGAAGGCAGGCACGGTTTATTGATTGGGGCCGATCAGCCATGATCACAATGAATGGCGGTGCTGGCCCGAAGGGCCGAATGGCTTCCTCCTGCACCTATTTTCTATGTTTCTATACTGGGGGGGGGCCATGGGAAAAAACGGGTTGATGGGGTTTACTTGAAATTGGAGAAGTCATATTGAGTTGTAACCTACTCCAGCAGAATATGAAGTATGCACATTTTGGTATCTGGAGCAAAATATAAACTGCTGGACAAATTGAGACCGTTGATGTCCTGCCCAATTAGATGGCAGTGAAGAAACTTTGAGGTCATTTTGGATGCCTAATCATGTCCTCCTGACCCGCTGAATTACTCTAATAATAATAATTGTTTGTGTTTGTTTTTTGAGGAAGTGGTGAAATTTGCATTTTTGACAATTTGTGCCCCTTGAAAGCTCAATTTAGTTTGGTAGTTTTATAAATGTATATGCAGCTCCTCCCCATTTAGTGGGAAGAGCTAAAATTCTGAAACGTGCCTGCAATTAACTTTCATCGATCCTTAATTATTTGTGAGCTTGGTGCTTAGCAACTTTTAACGTTTGAGAGCAGAGACAAAGTTGGTTTGTGTCGTCCTACAGAATCTGGACTGAGTGAATCACAGATTTCAGTTTTGTTTTTATAGTACCAAGCTGGAATGAACTGAAGCTTTTGAATCTCCCAGGATGTATAATGGATAAGGCAAATAAAATGGACAAAACAAAATGGAGTGCCAAATTTAAAAAAAAAAGGAGAAATCTGTCAATACTGTTACTTTAACAGCATGTATATGAAACAAGAATTCATGAAAAACTCAACAGCATGTTTTTGTGTCATCAATGCAGCATTATTTTAGTGATTTGTCTTTTCCATTGTGTATTTTAATGCTGTCTCTAATTTCCAACAGATCAGTGATAAAATGAGTGTTGACCAGCAGCACCTTGGTTACCATGGCTATCTCTTGTGCATGATTCTCAGAGATGCAGAAATCTTCATTAGTAGTATTAAAATGAAAATATTGCTCTTCCATTCCTGCAGGCAGATTTTACTGTTGGTGAATTTGTAAATGCTTCCACAAATCTAACGTGATACAATATCTTAAACCAAAATAGAGGATATGAATTTTGCCACTATATGGATATTGCATCATCTGCATTTCTGCATGGGGAAAGGTGAATCACCTGAGATACATGAGCTTTCACATTGTACAGTTTGAATAGTGGCAATCAAATATTTCCCTTAGTACTGGACATTTCAGTGAAGGAATGGTATTAATGATAAGTAGATATCTTTCAAAGCAGGTGTAACATTTAGAATGATGCTCTTGATGGTTTGGCAAAGCCAATTATTGCCTCTTTCCTGCATTGCTTTGCAACTCCTCAGCATGGATTCCATAATCGTACGGTACTAAAGCAGGAGCCCTTTAGCCCACCAACTCCCCTCCCCACTGACCATCAAGCACACACCTACAAATAATCCAATGTTTTGGCATCTGGGGATTTTTGTATCATTCTTGTTCATTTTCTATTTATTAGTATAGGCAGCATTTTAACTGCGGTCCCTATGTAGTGATGAGAAGTGATGGGGAAGATGGACATTTGCCAAACACTGTCAATTGGGACTGCGTAGATGGGCATCTTGGTTGGCATAGGCAAGTTGGGCCAAAAGGGCCTGTTCCATGATGTATGACTGACTTGCACCCAACAACCTCACCAAAATAAAAAATAAAATCCATCTCTACTTGGAGTAAAATCAGTGTGCAGCTGCGTTTTGCTTGCTTTGCTCTCCGTCTCTGTGTTTAATTGTCAGCCTGACAAAAGTCTAAAGATACAGCATGGAAATGGGCTCTTTGGCCCAAGGAGTCTGCACTGACCAACAATCACTCGTACACTAGTTCTATGTTATCTCACTTTTGCATCCGACACACTAGGGACAATTTACAGCAGCCAATTAACCTACAAACGTGCACGTCTTTGAAATGTGGGAGGAAAAAGGAGTACCCAGAGAAAACCTAGGCCTCATAGGGAGAACGTTCAAACTCCGTACAGTCAGTATCCATAGCCAGGGTTGTACCCGGGTCTCTGGTGCTGTAAGAGAGCAACTATACTGCTGTATCACTGTGCCACCCTCTGTTTTTGAGTAAGACATTGGTATTCGTACACCTTTCAAGTTACAATGGTGGGTTTAAACTAGATTGGCAGGGGGGGTAGGATCTTATACAGGACAGAGGCAGGTGACAGGTTAGAAGTTGTTATGGAGGGTGATGAGAGGAAGTATAGAGGGCAGAACAGGCAGGAGAAAGGCAGAGTGTGTGGAAGGAATGTTGGTTTGGATTGCACTTATTTTAATGCAAGGGGCCTGACGGGTAAGGCAGATGACCTTGGGGCATGGATAGGGACATGCGGCGGCTGGGTCGTTGTAGCCTGGCTCAATGTTCCAGGGTGCAGAAGCTTCAAGAGGGACAGGGTTGAGGGAAATTGAGGTGTTATTTCAGATCAGTTTAGTTTATTGTCAAGTGTACCGAGGTACAGTGAATAGTTTTGTTGCGTGCTAACCAGTCAACAGAAAGACAAAACATGATTACAATTGAGTTATTTACAGTGTTTTGTTGCATGATATAGGTATAACGTTTAGTGCAAGGTAAAGCTAGCAAAGTCTGATCAGTAGTTCAGCACTGCTCCCTGGTTGTGCTTGGATGATTCTGTTGCCTGATAACTGCTGGGAAAAACTGTCCCTGAATCTGGTGGTGTGCGTTTTCACACTTCTATACCTTTTGCGTGAGGGGAGAAGTGGCAGTGGCCAGGGTGCGACTCGTCCTTGATAATGCTGCTGGCCTTGCCGAGGCAGTGTGAGGTAGACATGGCCAATAGAAGGGAGGTTGGTTTGTGTGATGGTCTGGCCTGCGTCCACAATGCACTGCAATCTCTTGCGGTCTTGGATGGAGCTGTTCCAAAACCAAGCTGTGGTGTATCCTGATGAAATGCTTTCTACGGTGCACCTATCGATGTTTTAGTCAAGAGTAAGAACGAGGCATGGGACAGGTATAGGCAACTGGGATAAAGTGGATCTCTGGAGGAGGTTTTGAAACAAAGGAACAATCTAAAAGGAAATCGGAAGGACAAAAAGGGGACAGGAGATAGCTCTGGCAGATAGCATTAAGGATAATCCCAATTGATTGTATGTACATAATAAAGGGAAAAGTGTAAACGGAGAGAGGAGAGAGGGAGGGATCGTTCAGGAATCAGAACAGGCAACTGTGTGGAGCCACAGGGGATGGGCAAAGTTCTCAAAAAATATTTTTTCTCTATATTTACCAAGGAGAAAGACGAGGATTGAGGAACTTCTTGGGGCAGTCAAGGGTGAGCGATCAAAGAGTTGCTGAAGGTCCTGACGCGTATAAAGGTAGACAAATCTCCTGGGCCGGATCAGTATCCGAGGACATTGTGGGAAGCCCTGACTGAAATTTACAAGTTGTAATAAAATACAGGAGATGTGCTGGAAACTGGAGGGTGGCAAATGTTGTGCCTCGATTCACCAAGGGCTGGAAACTATAGGTCAGTGAGCTTAACATCTGAAGTTCGAAAGAATACTTATGGGTGTTATGACGAATAGGATATCCGTGCATTTAGATGCATGATTATGGATAATCAGCATGGTTTTGTACCTAGGAGGTCGTGTCTCACAAATCTGATTGAGTTTTTGAAGATGTGACCAAAAAGTTTGATGAGGGCAGAGCTGTCGATGTGTAGAAATGGATTTCCGCAAAGTATTCAACAAGGTCGGCTGCTCTGGAAAGTTAGATCGCATGGGTTCCAAGGAGAGATAGTTGATTGGATAGAAAATTGTCTCCATGGAAGGAAGCAGAGGGTGATGGTGGAACTGGAGACTGAAGACCTCTCGGACTGGAGGCCTGTGACTAGTGGTGTGCCTTGGGGTTCGGTGCTGGGCCCGTTACGTTTGTCATCTACGTCAATGATTTGGATGAGAATGTATAGTGCAAGATTAGCAAGATTGCAGATGATACAAAAGTGGGTGGTATTGCAGATAGTGAAGATGTTTGTGAAATATTGCAGCAGGATCTTGGTCAGTTGGCCAGGTTAGCTGAGGAATGCTTGATGGAATTTAATACGGAGAAATGTGAGGCGTTGCATTTTGGGATGTCTGACATGGGCAGGACCTACACGGTGAATAGAGATGCTGCCTGTCTTCTCTGAGTTACTACAGCATTTTGTGGCTCTCTTCAGTGACTAGTAGGGCTCTCGGGAGTATTGTAGAGCAGAGGGATCTAGGCATGCAGGTGTATAGTTCTTTGAAAGTAGCATGATAGGTAGATAGGGTGGCCAAAAAGGCTTTTCGCACATTGGCCTTCAGTCAGAGTATTGAATATGAAAGATAGACACAAGGGAAGAAACTGTAGATGCTGGTTTAAACCAAAGAGAGACACAAAATGCTGGTGTAACTCAACACGTCAAACAGTATCTCTGGAGAAAAGGAATAGGTGACTTTTCGGGCCGAAACCCTTCTTCAGACTCGGGGGAGAGGGAAACGAGAGATATAGACACCTCAAACAACGGATACTGTAGATGAGGTTGGAGGGAGGTGCAAGTGAACGTCTATCTAACCTGAAAGGACTATCCGTTGTTCAAGGTGTGGACTCTTATACATTGCTGAGACCAAACATAGACTGAACGATTGTTTCGCTGAATATCTTCTCTCCGTCTGCCTGGGCTTAACCTGAACTCCCGGTTGCCAAACACTTTAATTCCCTTCGAGACCCTTCTTTAGACTGAACAACTGCACAACTGCAGTGGGACCTCCTTGTTCCTAAACTCAAATCCTCTTGCAATAAAGGTCAACATGCCATTGGCTTTGTTCACTGCCTGCAGTACCTGCATGCTTACTTTTAGTGACTGATGTACAAGCACACTCAGGTCTTGTTGCACCTCCCCTTCTCCTAATCTGACACCATTCAGTTAATAATCTGCCTTCCTGTTTCTGCCATCAAAGTGGATAACCTCACATTTATCCACATTATATTGTATCTGTCATGCTTCTGCCCACTCACCCAACCTAGCCAAGTCACCCTGCAGCCTCATAGCATCCTCCTCGCAGCTCACACTGCCACCCAGCTTTGTGTCATCTGCAAACTTAGAGATGTTACATCTAATTCCCTCGTCTAAATTGCTAATATATATATATTGCAAACAACTGGGGTCCAAGCACCGAGCCTTGAGGCACCGTACCATTTACTGCCTGCCATTCTGAAAGGGACCAGTTAATTCCTACTCTTTGCTTCCTGTCTGTGAACCAGTTCTCTATCCATCCCAATACTATGTGCTCTAATTTTGCACACTAATCTCTTGTACGGGACCTCGTCCAAGGCTTTTTGAAAGCCAGATACAACACATCCACTGGCTCTCCCTTATCCATTCTACTTGTTCCATTCTCAAATAATTCCAAAAAGATTAGTCAAGCATGATTTTCCATTTATAAATCCATGCTGATTTTGACCGATCCCGTCACTGCTTTCCAGATGCTCTGTTATAACATCTTTAATAATCAACTCCAGCATCTTCCCCACTACCGATGTAAGGCTGGTCTATAATTCCCCTTTTTCTCTCTCCCTCCTTTCTTAAAAAGTGGAGTTACATTGGCTACCCTCCAGTCCACAGGAACTGATCCAGGGTCGAGTGAACATTGGAAAATGAACACCAATGTATCAATGATTTCTAGGGCCACCTCCTCGAGTACTCTGGGATGCAGACCATCAGGCCCTGAGGATTTATCTGCTCTCAGTTCCAACAGTTTACCTCACACCATTTTCTGACTAATGTGGATTCCCTTCAGTTCCTCCCTCTCACTAGATCCTTGGTCCCCTAGTATTTCCAGGAGATTGTGTGTGTCATCCTTAGTGAAGAGAGAACCAATATACTCATTTTTTTAAGATGGTAATATAATTAAGACGATGATCAAAATAATTTTGGATATTAAAGAGTCAAGGATTTCATTTCAGCACTGAGATTTTGCTCACAAATACTTTAATCACCATCCCCCTGTAACTGCAAGTTACTATATATTAAATATGTTCTCTTCTTTAAGCTACTTGTCTCCATTTTGAATGTAATAACGGAATCGGTGTCTCCCCAGCAGCGCATTCCAGAATCTGGCACCAAATTGCATTTAAAATCATATCATTTTGATTATTTTTTCCAATTAGCTTAATTCTAAAAGATCACCCCTGCTCCTCTCCTCCTGTGCTCCATGGAATAGTGCTAGCCAGCCCAACCTCGATGCCTAACTCAGCCCCTCGAGTCCTGGCACTCTTTACACCTTAACAACATCTTTCCTATAGCAAGGTATTGAGTTCAGTTCCTAAACTGAACACAATACTCCAAATGTGGCTTCACCCCACATCTACGTCTGTAACATAACATCCCAGGTAGACAAAAAAAGCTGGAGTAAATCAGCGGGTTAGGCAGCATCTGTGGAGAGAAGGAATGGGTGACGTTTTGGGTTGAGACCCTTCTTCAGACTGTGGGAGAGGGAAGGAGAGAAATGGATCCAAGTCCAGGAGGGGCACAGGGAAGACGGGGGCGGGGAGAAGTGGAGGATTGTTTGTAGGTTAGTTATATACAATTGGACAATCCAATGTCCATACTGTGAGGTGGTAAGCTACTCAAGCAGATTATGAGGTATTCTTTTTCCTGTTTGCATGTGGCCTTGCTCTGGCGAAGGAGGAGGTCGACAGAAAGGTCACCTGTATTTGCCAGGCTTTTTCTTGCCCCCACTCCCCTTCACCCATGCCCACCATAATTAGTCTGATGAAGGTTTCCGACCCAAAACATTACCTATCCACGTTTTCCATAGATGCTGTGTAACCTGCTGAATTACTCCAATCACTTTGTCTTTTTTTTGGTAAACTTGCATCGGCAGTTCCTTGTGACTTGTCTTATAATGGAAATTGGTGAACTAAACAATGTCTTTATCGATGGAATCTATTGTCCTTTCATTTCAGACTATAGAATTCCCTGTTGAGCCTTGCATGTGAAATGGCCAACCAAACCCTATCATTTAAATGGATTTCTGAAGGGCAATGAATCCTGGTCCTTTATAACATCCACTTTCCGTGAATGAAAGGCTTTTATTTAAATAAAAATTGGCATCTTTTCTCCAAATGTGCATTTTTGAGCCTAAAGTTTTGTTAACTTTACATTAAGATGGGGTACAGCAATCAAGATGGAGGTGGTAGCAGATGCAGGGGTGTACAATGATGCCGGCAAGTGGGTCGGGGTTTTGCCGACCGTGCCCTCAAAAACACTCTGGGTGTTACGAGGCTGGCGGTGGGAGGCGCCTCTGGGACTGAACAGTGGCCGGGTGAGACGAGGGATGAAGTTTTGCGTGTTTATTGAGGCGTCGGTGGAGTGGGCTGCTGGAGGCCTGGCAGCAGCCTTTGGCTTGATTGGATCGGGTGCCGCTCCAAACGACCAAGTGCGCCCATCGAATGTGGCCTGCAGCTGCACAAAGCGGGGTGGGGGGGACACCAACAATTTTGCTTGGCCAGGCCAGCCCTGCAACCCCAATAGGACAACGGGCCTTTATGGCCAAGTTAAGAACTCTACTTCATAACAACAGACTTGAATCATGAAAAATGGCACCAAAATTTGGTGACTCATGAAAACTGTCTCAGAGTATTATTCTTATGCACTTCTACTCAACTATGATTGTGCTTATGTATAGCAATACTTTTGCTGAGCTGAATGCAAAAAAGGAATTTCATTTACCCTGGTACATGTGACAATAAAGTACCATAGAACATTCCCTGTGCAACTATAGCACATCCTTCCTGATTTTCATTGTACAATGTTTAACAATCCAAATTACGAAGCCCAGAAATTCAGATTTTGGTGCAATATTAAAAGAAAATTGTTAGCTCATGGCATGCGGAGCTGAGAAAAATCCAGTTTCATGACCTGTGCAAATGTATAATCTTGGATTTGTATTGGTAACAACAGCTCGCTGACCATCTGTACAGGGGCGCCTCACGGCTGCCTGCTCAGAAACCAGAAGTTTAAACTTCATAATGTGAAAGGGATACTTTATAGATATTCAAATTGGAATCTCTTTCTTTCCAGCCAAACCAGGCGGTCAGGTGCGGTGTCAGTACTTTCCAGCGGTGGATAAAGTTGTCTTTGTGGATGACTATGCAGTTGGCTGTAGAAAAGACTTGAATGGCATCTTGCTACTTGATACAGCACTGCAGACACCTGTCTCAAAACAGGACGATGTCGTTCAGCTTGAATTGCCAGTTACAGAGGTAAGGGGTTGTTTATTGGATGGGGTCTCTCTTTCTTAAAATAAAGTACTTTATTTTTGTTATAAAAACAACATTTTGGAAAAGTGTTCATTGTGGATTTTTTTTCCTTATCAGTTGATATCGTGCCATATACATTCCAATCATTATTCCTAATGGCTTTGGAATTGTGGTATGATTTTATGAGTTTTCAATGTTAAGCCATAGTTAATTATTTGCATCCATTATTATTTTCATTGATTTTGATTTCTGAGTTTGAAATACCAGGGAATTTTATTTTGCCCTTAATCTGTAAATTTATTTTCAATTTTACAAGTAAAATTTGACACGCCATGTTTCCTAACAGTTATTTTCTGTGTGGGTTGATTTCCTCATCTGAATGTCTTTAGGCTGTTGGATGCTGCACTGCAACATAAAATACCATTTGTAATTAATTTTCAAATGCTTATTAGACTTTCAAATTGTTTACAGCTTTGGAGCAGTGTTCAGAGTACTCCATTGTCAAAAAGTGTTTCTGAGATGAAACATTAAACTGAATCCTCTTCTGATTTCTCTGGTGGACATAATGGTATTTCTCTAAGTGTAATAATCAAACTATGCTTGTGGCTGGCCAATATTTATTCCTCAACGAAGATCAGTAGAGTTGATTGTTCTGTTATTGTAATGTTTGTCGAGTTGTGCAACGTTTCCTTTTATTACATTAGTGATCACTGGTATTTCATTGACAATTAAATCATTTGGGCTGTTCCAAGACTATGAAAGACACAATGAAAATGCATTTTCCCTGTGAACCGATCATTAATATTTTTTGACTCCCATTATTCACTAAATGTATGTTTTATAGTGACTAGAGTTGGTTCCTTATAATATGCATATAACACCATGTTCTTCTGTAGGATACGAGTGTTCTGTAGGATATGTTACAAATGTCCTTGTTGATATTGCAAGAGGGGAATAAAGACTAAACTCCTGCCAGGCACAGTAAATGTCAAATTTGTCTATTCTAGCTGATATGTACTAATTTCCCTCATAACTATTCAAAATGTAAAAGTCTTGCCATATATCAAGACTTTTACATTTTGTATAGATATAGATAGATATATAGAATTTAGATTAGCCATTACAATCTCAGCGGGAAGAAGCAAATTTCACATTTGGTGTGCCTGACAAGAGTAAGAGCCTTTCTGGATTTCCATTTTGCCAGACCAACAGGGATCACGGTGTCTGAGAGGTGTCCAATGATACCAGAATGGTCCATCTAGGCTGCTGGGAAGCCAAGAAACTGGCCCACGAAGTCAGCCTCAGAAGTCAGCTATGGGAACGCATCTGTGTAGGAAGGAACTGCAGATCATAATCGTAATCGTAATTTATTAGCCAAGTATGTTTTGCAACATACGAGGAATTTGGTTTGCCAGGCAGTTATACCATTGCTGGTTTACACCAAAGATAGACACAGAATGCTGGAATAACTCAGTGGGACAGGCCTCATCTCTGGATAGAAGAAATGGATGACATTTCAGGTCGAGACCCCTCTTCAGTCTGAGAGTAAGGGTCCCCTGTCTGACCCGCCGAGTTATTTCAACTTTTTGTGTCTATCCTTGATTTGTTTTATTGGGATGCACTTATTCCTGTCCATCCCATGGGCCGATAATCCAGATGATCCTCAATTGATCAATTAAGTTGTCAATGCATTTCTTGATGAAATCGGCTGTCAAAGGTGATCGATGAGGGTAGGGCGGTGAATGTTGTCTAAGGAATATGATAAAGTCCCCATGGTTGGCTGATGCAGGGATTAACAGTGACTTAGTCCTATGGATTCAGAAGTGGATCACTGATAGAAGATAAAGGGTTGTGGTGGAATATTCAGGCTGGAGGTCTGTGACCAGTGGAGCTCTACAGGGATCTTTGTTGTTTGTGATATATATAAGAGACTTGGAGACCTATTGGTTAGTATGTTTGCAGATGACACCAAGATTGCTGGGGTCGTGGACTGTGAAGATGGCTGTCAAAAAGTCTACAGCTGCATATAGATCGGCTACAGAAATGGCTGGAGATATGACAGATGGAGTTTGCACTTTGGGAGGTCAAATGTAATAATAATAATAATAATAATTTTATTTATAGAGCACTTTAAAAACAATCATAGTTGCAACAAAGTGCTGTACATCACTAATCATTGACAAAAAAGTTAATACACACCAATAATAAGAATCAAAAGAAATAGTAGGAAAAGATATGTAAAATAAAGAAACATTAAAAACAATAAAAACAGAAGCAAAGTCTCAGGCATGGCCAAAAGCCAGGGAGTACAAATGTGTTTTAACACTGGATTTGAAGATGGACAGTGAGGGGGCCTGTCTGATGTGCAACGGCAGGGTGTTCCAGAGTGCTGGAGCAGCAACAGAGAAGGCTCTATCCCCTCTGAGCTTCCGATTAGACCTCGGTACCTCCAGGAGCAGCTGACCAGCTGACCTGAGGGACCAGGCAGGAGCGTACGGGTGGAGCAGCTCAGAGAGGTAAGGCGGGGCGAGCCCATTCAGAGATTTAAAACCAAATAACAGTATCTTAAAATGAACTCGAAAGTGCATCGGGAGCCAGTGGAGGGAGGCCAGAATTGGCGATATGTGCTCCCTCTTTCGAGTAAGGGTAATATATAATTAATGGGAGAGGTTGGACCGACATGGATTGTTTTCTGTGGAACACTGAAGGTTGTGGGGAGATCTGATAGAAGTATATCAAATTATGAGAGGGGTAGATAAAGTAGACAGTCAGAACCGGAAAAATCTAATGCAAAAATCAAATACTAGGGGGCATAGGTTTAACTGAGAGAGGGGCAAAGTTGAAAGGAGATGTGCGGCGGAAGTTTTCATTACACAAAATTGGAGAGAGCCATGAACGTGTTGCCGGGGATCGTGGTTGAGGCAAATATACTGACGTTTAAGAGGTTTTTGGAGAGGCAAATTAATATGCAGGGAATGGCGAGATATCGGTTATGTCCAGGTAGATCGGTGGTGGTCTTGGCATTATGTTTGGCACAGACATAGCGGGCTGATGAGCCTGTTCTTGTGCTGTTCCATGATCATCTAGATAAAAATAGACAATAGACAATAGGTGCAGGAGTAGGCCATTTGGCCCTTCGAGCCAGCATAGCCATTCAATGTGATCATGGCTGATCATCCCCAATCAGTATCCCATTCCTGCCTTCTCCCCATATTGCCCAGACTCTGCTATCTTTAAGCCCTATCTAGCTCTCTCTTGACTGATGTTGAGACTGAGGATGATTGATGTTGAGGCATAAACCACTGAACGACCTGAGTGCAGGGAAAGTTGAATGCCAGCACCAACCTATTCCAAAACTATAATGTCCTCTCAATTCATCGTTGTGCGATCTGCTTTTAGTAAAAATTGAGGTTGCAAACTCTTCAGCATTATTACTAATCCTAGATGGCTAACAAGTTCCAGTTCTCCTTCCTAGTGCCAAGAAAGCAGGTTGTCGTGAAATGACAAAATCCTGCACACGAAAGAGCTTTTGTAATTTGTATGTGAATTATTGTTTCTTATGACTTTTTCCAAAATATCTTTGTCTTTTTACTCAATTCATTTCAAATGGGTTTCTGAATGGGTTTCAGTATCTAATAAGATGAAATCTGAAGAAGGGTCTCGACCCGAAATGTCGCATATTCCTTCGCTCGATAGATGCTGCCTCATCATCTTTTTTGTCTATTTTCGATTATTCCAGCATCTGCAGTTTTCCAGCATCTGCAGTTCTTTCTTAAACAAATTTATTTTGCTCTCTTCAGCTGTTTACATACTAATGCCGGGAATGTGTTAATTCTGCATCTAGAAATGATGGGAAGTTTTTTACAAAACCAACAGGAGCCTCTTGTTTTATCCTATCATTGTAATGAATGCATTTCATTTGTTGAAAGTGGGAAGACTGAAGGTGTATGTCATTGCATGTAGACATAAAATGCTGGAGTAACTCAGCAGGTCAGGCAGCATCTCTGGAGAGAAGGAATGGGTGACGTTCTGGTCGAGACCCTTCTTCAGACTGATCATTATGTCATTGCATAATTGGTGTATGATTTTACTTACATTTTTTATACCTAGCAGTACTGAATAGTTTTCTTGTGACTTCTGGAGCTTATTTGTTCAAAAGATTTAAAAGAATCCAACAGAAGTTTATGGTTGTTTACTAATGTGTCTCCTTTGTTTTGTGCATATGCATATATAGGCCCAGCAATTGCTTTCTGCTTGTCTCGAAAAGGTAGAAGTTTCGTATATAGAAGGATATGATCAGTTTATCACACAGTTGAAAGATGGGCTGCAAAATACCTCGCATGAGACGGCAGCGAATCACAAAGTAGCAAAGGTTAGAAGAAACTTAAGTAAATTCTCTGTAGGATCTTGCTCTGGCAAAACATTATTGGGATTAACATTTTGATGGTGGGCCTTTGTTTGCTTCATTGTTCACTTGGATTTAGTCCAACCTTTGTTTTTGCTTTCTCTAGCCTGATTAGTTCATGTGATAGGAACAGAATTAGGTAATTCAACCTAATCAAGTCTACTCCACCATTCAATCATGGCTGATCTAGCTTTCCCTCTTTACCACATTCTCCTGCCTTCTCCCCATAACCCCTGACACCCATACTCATCAGAATCTACCTCTGCCTTAAAAATATCCATTGACTTGGCCTTCACAGCCTTCGGTGGCAATGAATTCCACAGATTCACCACCTTCTGACTAAAGAAATTCCTCATCTCCTTCCTGAAGGAATGTCCTTTAATTCTGATGCCAAGTCCTAGACTTTCCAAAAGTGGAAACATCGTCTCCACATCCACTCTATCCAAGCCTTTCACTATTCGGTTAGTTTCAATGAGGTTCCCTCCTCATCCTTCTAAGCTCCAGCGAGTAGAGGCGCAGTGCCATCAAATGCTCATCATGTTAACCTCATTCCTGGACTAGTTCTCCAAAACCTCCTCTGGACCCTCACCAACGCCAGCACAACCTTCCTCAGATATGGGGTCCAAGATTGCTCACCATACTCCAAATGCGGTTTATTATGCCTCTGCATGATATCCCTGTTTTCTTGTTCTGGTCCTCAAAATAAATGCTTGCATTGCATTTGACTTTCTTGCTACTGATTTGACTTGCAGATTAACTTTTTGGGAATCCTGCACTAGCACTCCCAAGTCCCTTTGCGCCTCTGATTTATGCCTTTATTCTTACTACCAAAATGCATGTCTCCATACTTTGCTACTTTGTACTCCATCTGCCGCTTCTCTGCCCACTCTCCCAACCTGTCCAAGTCCTTCTGCAGAGTCCCTGCTTTCTCTACACTACCTGCCCCTCCACCAATTTTTGCATCATCTGCAAACTTGGCCACAAAGCCTTCAGTTCCCTCGTCCAAATCATTAATATACAACGTGAAGAATAGCGGCCCCAGCACCGAGCCCTTGGAACTCCGCTAGTCACTGGCAGCCAACCAGAAAAAGCCCCCTTTATTGCCACTCTTTGCCTTCTGCTATCCAGCCAACCTGCTATCCATGCTAGTATCTGCCCTTTGATACCGTGGGCTCTCATCTTCTTCAGCTGTCTTACGTGTGGCACCTTATCAAAGGCTTTCTGAAAATCCAGGTAAACAACATCCACTGACCCCTTTGTGCTATTTACTTCCTGAAAAAATTGCAACAGATTTGTCAGACATGATCTCCCCTTCACAAAACCATGCTGACTTTGGCCTATTTTATCGTGTCCTTCTAAGTACTTGGAAACCCTTTATAATGGGCACCTTGCTAAACTGAACAAGTACTGCAAAACCTGGCGCCTAAAACCAAGCCCAGAAAAAACGGTCTCCAGTGTGTTCCACCTCCATAATGCAGAAGCCACAAGAGAACCAAACATCCATCTGAGCAGGACCAAACTGAAGTATGCCCCCACTCTAACCTACCTCGGAGTGACCCTTGACAGGACCCTATCCTTCAAGGAACATCTCAAAAGAACAGCAGCTAAGGTGAAGTCCAGAAACAATCTCCTCAGTAAGCTTGCTGGCTCAAAGTGGGGGGCAGCAGCCCCCACACTGCGCATTTCAGCACTAGCCCTTGCATTTTCTTCAGCCGAATATTGTGCCCCTGTTTGGTCCAGGTCATCCCACACACACCATGTGGACACTCAACTGAACTCAACAATGAGGATCATCACAGGAACAATCCGCTCAACACCACTCCCCTGGCTCCCTGTCCTATCCAACATAGCCCCTCCACACATCCGGCGAGTAGTCCTCACTCAAAGGATGCTCCAAAAGACCAAAAACTCCCCTCACCTGCCAATTCACATGGACATCTTCAACCCACCCACTGCTCGACTTCCATCTAGACGACCAATTTGGAAGAACCCACCACCAGCTGATTTCACCATCCAATCAGCTTGGAAAAAGGAATGGGAGTCCAAGGACATCCCAAATAAACATCTGGTGTCAGACCCCACCCTACCGGTCCCTGGCACCAATCTCCCAAGGAAGCAGTGGACGACGCTGAGTAGATTCAGGACTGGACATGGCCCCTGCTTGGCCAGCCTTCATAACTGGGGCAGCAGTCCAACCCCATGGTGTGCTTGTGGAGAGCAGCAAACAATGCAACACATCATTGAAGCATGCCCTCAACAAAGACTCAAAGGAGGACTTGTCACCCTTCATACAGCAAACCAAGAGGCAACTGCTTGGCTAAAGGACTTTGCATTCGCTAAATAAATAAATGGGCACTAAAATCTTACCAACCATTGAAGTCAGCCTATAGTTTCCACTTTTCTGCTTTACTCCTTTCTAGTATAGTGGGGTAATATTTGCAATTTTTGTCTGGAGCTACTCCTGACTCTAGTGATTCTTGAAAGATCATGCCTCCTAATGCCTCCACAATCTCTAAAGCCACCTCTTTCAGAACTGGGGTGCAGTCCAGGTGACTTATCCACCTTTAGACCTTTCAGCTTCCCAAGCATCTTTTCCTTGGTAATAGCCACTCCACTAACTTCCACCCCCTGACTCTCTTGAATTTCAGGCACCTAACTGGTGTCTTCCACTGTGAAGACTGATGCAAAGCAGTTATTTAATTTCTCTGCCATTTCTTTATTCCCCATTATCACTACTCCAGCATCATTTTCGTGCTGTCCAGATCTTGTCTTTCTTACTCTTTAGATATCTGAAGAAACTCTTGCTATCCTCTTACATTATAGGGCAGCTTACCTTTGTATTTCATCTTTTCTCTGTATTACCTTTATACATTTTTGTTGTTTTTTAAAAGCTTCCCAATCCTTAAGCTTTGCAAAGTTGCAGGTTGAATCTCATCATATGATTGTCACTACCTCCTGGTGGTTCCTTTACTCTGAGCTCCCTTCATTAGAATGAATCCGGTCATTACACAACACTAAATCCAGAATTGCCTTTCCCCTGGTAGGCTTCACTCAAAGCTGCTCTAAGAAACCATCTCAAATCCCCTTTCTAGGGGTTCAGTACCAACCAGATTTTATCTACGTATTGAAATCCCCCATGACCACCATAATATTGCCTTTCCTATATGCCGATTGCATCTCCTGATGTAACGTACTATATCCTGGCTACTGTTTAGGGGCCTGTAAATAACTCTCATTCAGGTCTTTTTACCCTTGTAGTTTCTCAGCTCTACTGCTGATTGTTGATAGAATCTGCTGATCCTATGTCACCCCTTGCTAATTTAATTCCTTACCCGCAGAGCTACCCCACCCACCCACTTGCCTGCCGCCTGCCATTCCGATAGAATGTGTAACCTTGAGTATTCAGCTCCCAGCTCCAATCCTCTTGCAGGCACGTCTCTGTAATGCCCAAAATATCGTATCTATCAATTTCTGACTTCCTTGTACCACGTGCATTCAAATATAACGCCTTTAATTTGGTGTTCACCACCCGTTCTCACATATCGGTCTCGATTTTGCCTGACTTTACTCTTATTCCTTCTAGTTTTTGTGGGGAACCAAGCAAAACATTCCTGTCCCTTGTTCTCCTGAAAGATAAGTTATGAGATTACGAGAAAGGGTGAAGCAGGGAACCCAGCCTAGATTTTAATAAAACTGTTTTGTAAAATGCTGAATCTATATTTCTCTGGAGTTTTGCAGTAACACGTCCATTTTTGTTTTTGCAGTGGGCAACAGTCACTTTTCATCTTCCTCATCATACTCTGAAGTCAGTTGCTAATGCCATTGTAAATGAATTGAAAAAGACCAATCATAATATTTCTGCCCTGTCTGTAGCCTCATCTGTAATGGATAGGCTATCCTACCTCTTGCCGTGTGCACGGCCTGAACTTGGTGTGGGTCCTGGTCGCTCAGTAGACAGGTATGAGTTGGTGCACAGATGTTCGACTGGAACCAAGTTATAATGTTAAACTTGCTTTTATTTTATCTCGTTTTGCACAATCAATTGGAAATTAATATTTAAAGAAGCCACTTTTTATCTATTGTGTTTTGTAATGTAATTGCCATAGTAATGTATTTGGCACAGTTTCTCATACCAGTGCAACTCGGTTTGGGATGGACGATTGATTTTTTTTTTGAAATATACAGATTAGGGGATCTTGAACATCTTTGCATCATGATGGTTGTATATCATTATGGATGACTGAATAATGGGTACATGATAACTCATAGTTTTGTTAATTCACAGCAAAATGTTTATTGTTTCGATTTTTGTCAGGTGTACCGAGGTACAGTGAAAAGCTTTAGTAACATGCCTTTAAGGTTTTTAGAGTTTAACCTGATAAAGTTTGAATCTGAATCTGAATCTGAAAACTACAATCTGTCATAACAGGAATTAAATCATGATTTATTAAGACCAAGTTGTGCAAAACCTTTATTATTATTTTTTAAGTGTACAGATTTGTTGTGTTGCATGTCCAGAAAATAATTTGTCTTATAAACAAAGTTTTTGCACGTTAATTAACTTTCTGTTGCTGGGTTTAAGGTGAGAAACGTGAGCTTACATGTTCAGGCCATCATCAGCTTTGGTTGTATTCAATTCTGTAGTGACCAAAATGATAACTGGCAATAAATTGGTGTTTATCATCGGATTAAAATTAAGATTGCTAATCATGATTGCACACTGTCTGGAAAAAATAGCATCTGTTAAATGTATTGTCTCAAAGGAGTCATGGGTTTCATACAGCAGTGAAACAGACCTTTCAGCCCAGCTCATCTATGTGTCAACCAAGATTGCCCATCAAAGTGAGAACCATTTTCCCATGTATGGCCCCTATCCCTTTAAATCTTTTGCATTCCTAACCTTTTCTAAACCTTTCTACCTGTCCAAGTGTCTTTTAAATGCTGTTATAGTACTTCCCTCGTCCATCTCCACTGGCAGTTTGTTCCACGTGTCCACCACCGTCTGAGGAAAATGTTGCCCCTATTAAACCTTTGCTCTCTCATCTTAAACCTACACCCTTCAGCTATTGATTACCTTTTCTGGGGAAAAGATTCTGTACTTTTGTCTATTTGTCTCGTGATTTTATATGTCTCTAAGATTATCCCTCAGCCTCTTGCACTTCATGGAATAAATCTCTAGATGGCCTAATCTTTCCCAATAGGACAGGCCCTCGAGTCCTGGCAACATCGTTGTACATCTTCTCTGCACCGTTTCTGGCTTAAAGCTGTCCTTCCTATAACTGAGTGATTATAACTGAATAGAATACTTCATCGTCCTCGCCATTGTCTTGTACAACTGTAATAGAGTGCCGCAACTTCTTTGCTCAATATTCTGATAGATGAAGGAGCGTGTAATCCACCTGTCATGCCTCTGTCAGGGAACTATGTACCTGTACTTCTAGATTCCTCTGCTGTACAACGCCCTTTAGGGACCTATCCTTCACTCAATATTTCTTCCCTGGTTCAACTTTCCAAAATGCACCAACTCTCACTTATCTGCATTGAGCACTGATGTGTCTTCCCGGGCCCCCAATCTCACTCACAGAGGCTGATGTCAGAAGATCTTTCAACAGGGTGAACCCACAGAAGATGTCTAGACCTGATAGTATACCTGGTAGTGTTCTTAAAACCTTTGCAGACCAACTGGTTTTTTGCCGACATCTTCAACCTCTCATTAGTTAGGTCGGAGGTTCCCACCTGGTTTCAAAGGGCATCAATAAATATCGGTGCCCAAGAAGCGCAAGGTGACGTGCCTCAATGACTTTCGACCGGTGGCACTAACATCCGTGGTGATGAAGTGCTTTGAGAGGTTGGTTATAGTACATGTCAACTCTAACCTTAGCAAGAACCTCAACTCACTGCAATGTATCTACTGCCACAACAGGTCAATAGAGGATAGACACTACTGGAGTAACTCAGGTCAGGCAGGATCTCGGAAGAAAAAGGATAGATGACGTTTTGGTTTGGGGCCCTTCTTCAGACAATAGTGGATGCCATCTCACAGGCTGCACTGGACCACTTGGCCAATAAAAACACATACGTCATTGTTCCTAGACAACAACTCAGCGTTCAACACAATCATCCTCTCCAAACTCACAGAAATGGGCCTCTGCACATCCCTCTGCAACTGGATCCTCGACATCAACAAATCAGAATCTGTACGAATTTGCAGCAATCTCCTCTGTAATCATCAGAACAAGAGCACCTTCAGACTGTTTTCAACCCCCTGCTCCACTCGCTATACTCATGACTGTAGCCAGACACAGTTCCAACTCCAACTTCAAATTTGCCAACACCACTATTGTTGGATAAATTACAGATGATGAGTCAGAGTATTGGAGGGAGATTGATTGACTGATCAAATGGTGCCAGAACAACCACCTTGCTCTCACGTCAGTGAAACCAAGGAAATTATTATGGACTTTGGAAGAGGACTATGGTGGATCCATAAACCTGTCATCATCAATGGAGAGTGGTGGAGAGATTAATTCCTGGGCGTGCACATTGATGCAATCATCGATGCTTCTGCTCGACTCGGAATGTCAACATAACCTTTTTGAACTTCTACAGGTGCACAGTAGAAAGCATACTGACTGGCCATACTGTAGAGTACACCTCTGGTTCTGACCTCTCACCAACTAAGGGATCTACAGCAGTCGCGGCATCAAAAAGGCAGCCATCATCATCGGAAACCCACACCGCCCTGGCACCACTCATTTCACTCCTGCCATCAGGAAAGTGGTTTAAGAGCCTGAAAACTCTACCGTCTAGGTTCAGGAACAGCCTCTCACCTACAACCATCAGGCTATTAAACACTATAACCTCCAAATAAGGTCCAAACTACATAGACTTGGGGGCATTGTTTATGTCTTTGCACTATTATTGCTTATTATGGTGTTTAAAGAATATTATGTTTACATATCTTTTGTACTGCTGCAAGTTAGAATTTAATTGTTCTGTTTCGGGACATCTAACACTTGCGTCAGAGTCTTGGTATGGAAACAGGCTCTTCAGCCCAACTTGCCCACTCCGGCCAACATGTCCAATCTACACTAGTACCACCTGCCTGCATTTAGCGCATATCCCCCAAACCTGTCCTATCCATGCACCTGTCAAAATATTTCTTAAACGTCCCAATACTACCTGCCTCAACTACCTCCTCCGGAAGCTCATTCCATACACCTACCACGCTTGATGAGAAAAAGTTACCCCTAATACCCCTATTAAATCTTTCTCGCCTCACCTTAAGCCTATTTCATCTGGTTCTCTATTCCCCGACCATTATGTGTCTACCCAATTTATTCCTCTGATGATTTTGTACACCTCTAAGATCACTCCTCATCCTCCTGCATGCCAACGAATAGAGTCCTAGCCTGCTCAGCCTCTCCCTATAGCTCGAGCCCTCGAGCCCTGGAAACTGCCTCGTAAATCTTCTCTGCACCCTTTCCAGCTTGACAACATTTTTCCCATACCATTGCGCCTAAAACTGAACACAATACTCTAAATGCAGCCTCACCAACGTCTTATGCAACTGTAGTATGACTTCCCAACTTCAATACTCAATGCTCTGATTGATGAAGGCCAATGTGCAAAAGCCTTTTGACTACCCTATGTACCCGAGCTGCAGCTTTCAATTAACTATGTTCCTGTGCTCCTAAATCTTTGTTTCTTTCTCCACGGTAAAAACAGAGAAATACTCGTTGAGGACCCCACCAATCTCCTTGGCTCCACAGAGGTCACCGTTTTGAATCCAGAAAAGTCTCTCTGGTTATCCTTTCTCCCTTCTAGCCCCTCACCTGCCTCAGCCCTGTGTAATATCCCACTCCCTGTCAGTCTAGTTTAAACTCACCCGTGTAGCATTAGCAAACCTGCCTGCCAGGATATTGGTTCCCCCTTCAGTTACGATGCAAACCATCCCTCTTGTATCTGTCACTTCTGCCCCAGAAGAGTTCCCAGTGATCTAGAATACTGAATTCCTGTCCCCTGTACCAACTCCTCAGCCACACATTCATCTCCCCTATCTTTCTGTTCTTACCCTCACTAGCATGTGCCACTGCAAGCAATTCAGAGATAACTACCCAGGAAGTCCTGCTTTTCAGCCTTTTACACAATTCCCTGCACTCATGCTGCAGGGCCTCCTTCCTCTTCTATCGATATCATTTGCGCCAACATGCACAATACCTTCCTGCTGATCCCCCCCCCCTACCTCTTGAAGATATCAGAGACATCCTACACTCTGGCACCAGTGAGGCAGAACACCATCCTGTAGACTTGACTGCTGCCGCAGACTCTCCCGTCTGCCCCCTAACTATCGAGTCGCCCTCCTCTATGGCTCTGCCTGATGTCACCCTTCCATGTTGAGCCTCAGCGCCAGGGTTGGTGTCATAGCCCTGCCTGCTACTCAAGATAGTATCCAAGAGGGTGTACCTGTTTTGAAGAGGTATGGCCACTGGGTCACCTGGCCTCCATGTTTAATTCCCTTCCTCATGTTCAATCACCTTCTCTCTTCCTGGACTTTCGGTGTGCCAACCTCGCTATAGGTCTTGCACAAGAAGCTCTCATTTTCCTGGATAGTACGCAGGTCTTCTAACTGTTGCACCAGTTTTAGTTTAGAGATACAGACCAAAACAGGCCCTTTGGCCCACTGGGTCCGTGCCGACCAGCGATCCCCGCACATTAACACTATCCTACACCCACTAGAGATAATTTTTACATTTACCAAGCCAACTAACCTAGTCTTTGGAGTGTGAGAGGAAACCAAAGGTTTCGGAGAAAACCCAGGCAGGTCACGGGGAGAACGTACAAACTCCGTACAGACAGCACCCATAGTCGGGATGGAACCCGGGTCTCTGGCGCTGCATTCACTGTAAGGCAGCAACTCTACCGCTGCGCCACTGTGACCGCCCCAGTTCTCTAACACGGTCCTTCAGGAGCTGCACCTGGACATAATTCCCACAGGTGTATTGCTCAGGGTGACCAGCAGTTTCCCTGACTTCACACATCATGCAGGAGACACACTGCAATAACTTGCCTGCCATTACCACTGCTGCTAAATCAATAATTAAATAACGAGACTCGCACAATAGATTAACCTGCTGCTGATAGCCTCCTCGTTGAAGTCTCTTGAGCCAAACTCACACTTGACCTCTCCACAGCATTTCCCCTTCACACAGCCTCTCACCCAACATGGCTGCTCTGTTTCATCTTGCTTTTTAAAAAATTACTACGTAATTAACTAATTTGGTGCAGCAATGGTTACTTTTAAATTGGTCTGCCTCTTACCTTCACTGGCTTCAGCTGTCCTGGCCAATTGTACTTGGTTCAACCGGAAAGGAAAAAGCCACAAACTCCTTACCTTTTAAGCACTGCTGCTTCTCGCCTCTTCTGCTGACCTGTTCAACCTCTCCCGCTCTTTTCAAACTTGACGACTAAATTCCATTAGCCATTCCTCAGTCCATTTGTCCATCTGATGAAAATCCTGCTGTATTTTCTGATAACCAAAATGTCACTTTTACCACGTCAAATTCATTAACACTGGACATTGCAAAAAGACCAAAACACTCAGAGCTGAGTATAGTCCTGAATATGGAAGCTCACTATAATTCACTTTTTTATTCTACCTTCTGTTTGTTGTTTTAACTTTTTATAAACCCCATTTGCTGTTGAATGCTTTAATAAAGCTGGATATGAAAAACATATTCTTAGAGCCTGAAAAGTTGATTTGGGGGGGAGCACCTTGCAGATAGATTGGAAAGAAACCAATTTATCTGGTACCCAACAAGGAACAGAAGTTTAACATGCCAATTGCTAGTGGCACTCGAACAGTGATCGAAGAAAATGCATATTACCTGTAGACTTTGCAATATAAAACATTGTAACTCTCCATCTAGGTCACTAATGTATAGTGAGGCTAACAGACGAGAAACCTTCACCCTCCTGGCCACACGTAGGATACAGATGGGCTCAACCTGATCCAATGGCTCAGGCAGGATTCTATCACCAAGTAAGCTATCACATTTATTACCAGAAAGTTTCCAGCCATTCTCTTTGATATTTGTCGAACTATGTATTAAAATACCACAAATATAATCCATAGGGGATAAGAAGAAACATGTTTAATGAGGAAAAGTTATCTCTTACTGCCGAGTCAAACTTTTGCTGAGTGTTTGATCTCAGTTCATGATCTTACTGTATGAAATATGCATTATGTTTCAAAACTGAGTCGTGAATGGAATTTGCATTAGCTTTGTGGGATTGGAAGTCAGTTGGGTATGAAATATTTATCCAATGAGAGGCTAAAAAAGCATTGTTTCTTCGTCCTGTGCCAACATCCTGCCTAGCAGGCACGTGCCATCATGGTGGGCAAGGTAAGCACTGCCTATCCTGACTGCAATTATAAAATGGTCATTTTAAAATATAAATTGACCTGGGGGGCAAGTGTTAGCTGGGGGGCAATGTTAGCTGTGAGGAGGATGCTAGGAGACTGCAAGGTGACTTGGATAGGCTGGGTGAGTGGGCAAATGTTTGGCAGATGCAGTATAATGTGGATAAATGTGAGGTTATCCATTTTGGTGACAAAAATGGGAAAGCAGACTATTATCTAAATGGTGGCCGATTGGGAAAGGGGGAGATGCAGCGAGACCTGGGTGTCATGGTACACCAGTCATTGAAGGTAGGCATGCAGGTGCAGCAGGCAGTAAAGAAAGCGAATGGTATGTTAGCTTTCATTGCAAAAGGATTTGAGTATAGGAGCAGGGAGGTTCTACTGCAGTTGTACAGGGTCTTGGTGAGGCCACACCTGGAGTATTGCGTACAGTTTTGGTCTCCAAATCTGAGGAAGGACATTATTGCCATAGAGGGAGTGCAGAGACGGTTCACCAGACTGATTCCTGGGATGTCAGGACTGTCTTATGAAGAAAGACTGGATAGACTTGGTTTATACTCTCTAGAATTTAGGAGATTGAGAGGGGATCTTATAGAAACTTACAAAATTCTTAAGGGGTTGGACAGGCTAGATGCAGGAAGATTCCCGATGTTAGGGAAGTCCAGGACAAGGGGTCACAGCTTAAGGATAAGGGGGAAATCCTTTAAAACCGAGATGAGAAGAAACTTTTTTTCACACAGTGGTGAATCTCTGGAACTCTCTGCCACAGAGGGTAGTTGAGGCCAGTTCATTGGCTATATTTAAGAGGGAGTTAGATGTGGCCCTTGTGGCTAAGGGGATCAGGGGGTATGGAGAGAAGGCAGGTAAGGGATACTGAGTTGGATGATCAGCCATGATCATATTGAATGGCGGTGCAGGCTCGAAGGGCCGAATGGCCTACTCCTGCACCTAATTTCTATGTTTCTATGTTTCTAAATAGTGACGGCATGTGCTTAAGTGGCGGCCAGTTCTGCTGTCGGGTCCTGGCGGCCGCTCGCAGCCACCCGAGCTGCTTCCCTCCCCGGCCACAATGCGGTCAATCCACGTCCAGCACGTGCCTGCTGCCTAGGTGTAAAACATTCTTTAATTTTGCCTCAAATTTTTTAAATTTTTTTATTTATTTTAAAAATATTTTATTTTATTAGAAGCAAGTACAATCAAATGGCACCAAAGTGCCTAATATATATTTTCATAATACATTTTATGTACAGCTTCTTTTTTATTTATTTTGTTATAATAAAGAAAGATAAGAATAAGAAAAATAAATTAGATAGTAAAGGATAGAAAGACGTGAGATATATAGTGTGTGAAGAAGAAGAAAAAAACAAATGAATGAAGAAAGTTGAAGAAAAGAAAATAGGAAAAAAAGAATAAGGACATAAAGAAAAAAAATAAGGAGATCATTGTTTATAATCTTGACCATCCCTCGTCCAGTCCTGAAACAGTTAGCTTTTACAATTGTGTTGCACCATATGATTCCAAAAAGACGACAAATGGAGACCAACTCGTTATGAATTGGTCTGATTTATCCATTAGGAGGAATCACATTTCCTGTCTCAAACTTTTGACATACAAGCAAGTATTGCTCACTGAAAGAACTTGTGACCTATGTTTTGTTTCTATTTAGCCAGCCTCTTCTGGGGATGACCGGGCAATGTGCTTTACGTGTAGTGTTTGCTTGGTATGCTGGGAGCCCACAGATGAACCTTGGTAAGTGGTCTGCATCATTCCATTTGCTTATTATGAGGACTAAATCAAGTTGGTTAAAATTATTCCAATATTTATACAGCATTAACATTCAAATCAAGCTCAGGCAGGATTCTATCATCGGGCATCCTTGGATGCACAGAGTCTCTTTCCCAGAGTAGGTGAATCAAGGACTAGGTTTACGGTGAAGGGGGAAAGATTTAATAGGAGTCTGAAGGGTACTTTTTTCACACAAAAGGTGGTGGGTGTATGGAACAAGCTGCCAAAGGAGGTAGTTGAGGCATGGACTATCCCAATGTTTAAGAAATAGTTAGACAGGTACATGGATAGGACAGGTTTGGAGGGATATGTACCAAATCCAGGCAGGTGGAACTAGCGTAGCTGTGACATGTTGGCCAGTGTTGGCAAGTTGGGCCGAACGTCCTGTTTCCACACTGTATCACTCTAACTCTGTGACTATATGTTGTGAATAAATTTGTAAGGATACCTCCATAAAGTGATACTAGAGAGGCAACAAGAAGCAGACAGAACCAATTTACTGTGTAATATTTGCTCGGTCTCATGGCTAGATTTTACATTATATAAAAGAAAAACATAGATTTGTTTCTAACTAATATTTTTCATGTAGCTTGATGTTCAATTGCAGAACCGTTCTTGTTAATTAGAATATGGGCTGGAAATTGCTGCTGCAATCTTAATAAATCAAAATGCTTCTATTGAGTCCTTTGAAACAAATTGATTAAGCTTCATGAAATAAAAGTAAGTCTGCTTACAACTGTGCTTATTTGCAGTTGCATTCTTGACAAATTATTATTTTTTTTTAATGCAACTTAGGTCTGAGCATGAGCGACATTCTCCTAACTGTCCTTTCGTAAAAGGAGAACACACACAAAATGTGCCACTATCCATAACGTTGGCAACAAGTCCAGCACAGTTTCCCAGCATAGATGTCCCTGACCGAATAGCATGTGTTGGCTTTGGAAGCTTCCCTAATTTCCTGGCTGCTTCAACAAGACGGGGCAAGATCTGTGTATGGGACGTTTCTAAAATAATGAAGGTATTTTATTCCAAAATGTGACTTTCTGTGGGTGCTCCTGAGTGTTTTTAAATACTTTGCAGTCCAGCTGAAGAAAATATAATCGGCTGTGGAGAAATGATTACAAATATTATTGTAAAACCAGATAGGATGTCAGTATTTTTTGAATTGTATGTGTATTGAGAATCCATTTCAGAAAACTATCTGCCCATCGATTCTCTTGATTCTTTTGTCTACACTTATGGTAATTGGCTGCTGAAAAATTGTCCTTTAATTTCTTTCCAACGGCATTTTTTACTTCTGATTTACTTCATCTGAACCTAGAGATACAGCGCGGAAACAGGCCCTTCGGCCCACCGGGTTTGCGCCGACCAGCGATCCCCGCACACTAACACTATCCTACACACACTAGGGACAATTGTTACATTTACCAAGCCAATTAACCTACAAACCTGTACGTCTTTGGAATGTGTGTGGAAACTGAAGATCTCTGAGAAAACCCACGCAGGTCACGGGGAGAAGGTACAAACTCCGTACAGACGGCACCTGTAGTCGGGATGGAACCCGGGTCTCCGGCGCTGCATTCTCTGCAAGGCAGCAACTCTACCGCTGCGCCTCCGTGCCCCCTTGAGTGAGGGCATATCCGTTGTGTAACTTCATGTGGTGTTATTCCGTCTCTTGTGCTACTCTCATTACTAATTGGTCACAGACCACCCAGGATCCATAGGTGCCTGGGGATCTGAAATGAAAATGGAACAGATTGTATTGAATAGGGCCGGTCTCGACGTTGGGGGAAGGTGCTTAATTGGGACAAGGTAGATTACAATGCCATTTAGGCAGGAGTTAAGGAGATTGAAAGCAGTTGCTATTGGGCAAGTCCACGGATGACCTGTGACAGTCATCTAAAGGCCTGTTGATCAAAGTGCAGGATAGGGACCCGTGGATGACCAAGGAGGTTGTAAACTTGGGTCAGGAAGAAAAAGGAAGTGGATGTCAGGTTTCAGAAGGTGGCATCAGATAGGACTTATGAAGAATATATAGCAAAGAGGAAAGAACTCAAGCGGGCAATTAGAAATGCCAACTTGCTGAGTTGGATTAAGGGAATTCCCAAGGCTTTCTATACACATGTTAAATATAAGGAGGTGACCTGGGAGAAGGTAGGACTGTTCAAAGATAAAGGAGGGAATCTATGCTTGGAGTTGGAGGATGTAGTTGAGGTAACAAATCAGTACTTTGCATTTGTTTTCACCTAGGAGACAAATTGGAGTTCAGTGCAATCAGTGTGGAGAATACAAATATCCTAGGGGTGTTTGAGATCAAGAAGGAGGGGGTGCTGAGGCTCTAAGAACATTAAGGTGGATAATGCCCTAGGCCTAATGGGATTGATCCCAGGTTATCGTGAGAAGCAAGTAGGGGCCCTGACAAGGATCTTTGCTTCTCTAGCCACAGGCAAGGACTAAAAGACTGCAATGAGACCATTGTTGTTCCATTGTTTAAGAAGGAAGTAGAGAGAATCCAGGAAACTTAGTCAGTGAGCCTCGCTTCAATGGTAGAGAAACTTTTGGAGAGAATTCTTTGAGATAGGATGTACTTCCATCAGGAAGAGAATTGGCTAATTAGAGATAGCTCGCACGGTTTTGAATGTAGCAGATCGTGTCTTACAAACTTGATTTTTATTAGGTGACGAATCAGATTGATGAAAGTCAGGCGGTGGACATTGTATGAATGGATTTTAGTAAAGTTTTTGATGAGGTCCCTCATGGTAGCCTGATCCAGAAGATTAAGATGTACGGGATTTACAATGATTTGAATGTATGAATTCAGAACTGGCTGAAGCATAGAAGACAGAGTTGTGGAAGATAGATATTCTAGTTGGAGGCCTGTGACCAATGGAGCTCATCAGGGATCTGTGCTGGGACCTCTGCTGTTTGTGATCTGGATAAAAGACTTGGACTTCAACGTAAATGGGTTCGTGAGTAAATTTGTTGATGACGCCAAAATTGGAGGAGTTGTAAACAGTGAGGAATACTGTCAGAAAAAAAGGTGGGATATAGATCACCTGCAGGAATGGGCAGAGAAATGGCAGGTGGCATTTAAACCGAGCAAGTATGAGGTGTAGAACTTTGGGAGGTTGCATGTAAGGAGAGAGCATACAGTTAATGGAATGACCCACAACAACATTGATGTGTAGAGGGATCTTGGAATCCAAGTTCATATCTCACTGTAGGTGGCAACACAAGCAGATAGGAGGGTGGTAATGAAGGCATATGGTATGTTTGCTTTCATAGCTAGCACCATTAGAGTCAGGAAGTCATGATACAGCTCTATAGTTTAGTTTTATGAAAGAGCGCAAACGGGCACTTTGGCCCGCCAAGTTCGTACACGTAACACAATCCTACACATGCTAGGGACAATTTACAAGCCTGGACGTCTTCAGAGTGTGGGAGGAAACCGAAGATCTCGGAGAAAACCCACGTGGTCACAGTGAGAATGTCCAAACTCTGTACAGACAACACCCGTAGTTAGGATCGAACCCAGCGCTATGGCAGCAATTCTTCCGCTGCGCCACTGTCTGGCTATGGTTTGGCTGCACTTGGAGTATTATGTACAGTTCTGGTCGCCTCATTAACGGAAAGATTTGGAGAGGGTGCAGAGGAGTTTTACCAGATGCTGCCTGGATTAGAGGGTTTCAGCTACAGGGAGAGGTTGGTGGATTTGGATTATTTTCTCAAACGTTGGAGGTGAAGGGAGACCTGATAGAAATGTCAAGTTTATTTGTCACATACGCATACGAGATGTGCAGTGAAATGAAAAGTGACAACGCCTGCGGAATGTGCAAAAACTACAAAACAGAATAGAACAGAATCAGTAATTACATATTGGTGAGAAAAAAGAAAGGAAAAAACAGAAAAAAACCCCCCAGCAATTTTAAAAAGACACAACACAACAGTAGTTTGGTACAATGTACAGTGCATTCAGAAAGTATTCCGATCCCTTCACTTTTTACACATTTTGTTACGTTACAGCCGTATTCTAAAATTGATAAATAATAAAAAAGCGAAAACAGGTGTTTAGAAATTTTTGCAAACTAATTAAAAATAAATAACTGAAATATCAGATTTACATAAGTATTCAGACCCTTTACTCAGTACTTTGTTACCACACCTTTGGCAGCGATTACAGCCTCAAGTCTTCTTGGGTATGACTCTACAAGCTTGGCACACCTGTATTTGGGTAATTTCTCCAATTCTTCTCTGCAAATCCTCTCAAGCTCAGGTTGGATGGGGAGCACCGATGCGCAGCAATTTTCAGGTCCTTCCAGAGATGTTCGATCAGGTTCAAGTCCGGGCTCTGGCTGGTCAACTCATGGACATTCACAGACGTGTCACAAAGCCACTCCTGCATTGTCTTGGCTGTGTGCTTAGGGTCGTTGTCCTGTTGGAAGGTGAACCACTGCCCCAGTCTGAGGTCCAGAACGCCCTGGAGCAGATTTTCATCCAGGATCTCTCTGTACTTTGCTCTGTTCATCTTTCCCTCGATCCTGCCTAGTCTCCCAGTTCCTGCCGCTGTAAAACATCCCCACAGCATGATGCTGCCACCTCCATGCTTCACCGTAGGTATGGTATTGGACAGGTGATGAGCGGTGCCTGGTTTCCTCCAGACGTGACGCTTGGCAATCAGGCTAAAGAGTTCAATCTTGGTTTCATCAGACCAGAGAATCTTGTTTCTCATGGTCTGAGAGTCCTTTAGGTGTCTTTTGGCAAACTCCAAGCGGGCTGTCATGTGCCTTTTTCTGAGGAGTTGCTTCCGTCTGGCCACTCTACCATAAAGGCCTGAATGGTGGAGTAGTGCAGATATAGTTATCCTTCTGGAAGGTTCTCCCAGCTCCACAGAGAAACTCTGGAGCTCTGTCAGAGTGACCATCGGGTTCTTGGTCACCTCCCTGACCAAGGCCCTTCTCCTCCGATTGCTCAGTTTGGCCGAGCGGCCAGCTCTATGAAGAGTCCTGGTGGTTCCAAAGTTCTTCCATTTAAGAATGACGGAGGCCACTGTGCTCTTCGGGAGGGAATCGGGGTGGTGAATCACCCTGGTGTGGGGGTTGGGGTCCGATGGTGGTGCATCGCGGTCAGTGACTATGGGTGGGCGGAAGGACCAGCCTGTCCTACACCTCTGTTCCACCCGGCCCCGTGTGTGTGTGTGTGCGTGTGCGTGTGCGCTGCCGTCACACAGCCCGTCACAGTGCAGCCGCACGGGGGAGACGAGATGGAGGGTGAACGTGGGAGAGTGGGCGCTGTCCCGAGGGATGCGCTCCTTCAACCGCTTACAACTTGGTGCTCAGGTTCAGAATGCCCAGTCACCTATGGCTTGTGTTTGAAAATGACCCACACCCTCCCGTCTCCCCCGGCCGTGATGTGATGGCGGGGTTTTGCACTCGTCAACTGTGGGACACTGTCTGTTATTAGACTTTTCGGCAGAGCGGCCTATTGGGTGAGTTTACTTTTAGGCGTTCCACACGTTTGGTTAGTTCGCTTTTAGGAGGCCCGCCCTTTCGGTTAGTTAGCTTTTCAGCTTTGTTTCCATTCGGTTATTTGGCTTCCACTTCTTTGCTTCGGCTTCTCGTCCTTCGACGCCACGTCCACACACGAAGTAGTATACAGATAAGGGGAGTTTTGATAGGAAAATGGTTGGACAAAGGCCAGAGATTAAAAGACATGGTGGCATAGTGGTGGAGTCACTTTAGACCCTTACAGTCTGAAGGGTCGACGCCCTTCTTCGACCCGAAACGTCACCCATTCCTTTCCTCCAGAGATGCTGTCTGTCCTGCTAAGTTAAATCTTCAGTTTAAACCAGCACCTGCAGTTCCTTCCTCCAGCTTTATAGGTCTTTAGTTGGCTGCATTTAGAGTATTTGTGTTTAGTTTGTGCATTGGTGCAGTATTGTGTTATTGTGCATTTAGAGATGCAACAATAGTTCCCCTGCCCCCTCGCCTTTCCCCACCAGCCCTTGCAACTAACACATCATTCTCCAACATTGCCAACACCTCCACCATGATCCTACTGCTAGTCACTTCTTCCCATCCTCACTCTTTTCCGCCCTCTGCAGAGACGGCTCCCTTCATAGCTCATTTGATTGCTTATCCCTTCCCACTCACACCACCCCCTCCCCAGGTACTTTCCCCTGCAAACGCAGGAGATGTAACACGTGTCCCATACCTATTCCCTCACCTTCATCCAATTACGCCAGCAGTCTTTCCATGCGACAGATTCACACGCACCTTTTGGACGAGTTATGGACTTGAATGCCAAGTCAATGCCGTTAAGGATCATGCCATTAATTGTATAGTTCCCCTTACATTTGACCTCCACCGTGCACTTGCTTGGATTAAACTCCATCTGCCATTTCTCTCACCATTTCTGTAGCTGATCTATATCTCGCTGTGCACTTTTCCTACTGTCTGTGACCGTAGCAATCTTGTTGTGATTTGCAAACCTGTCTGTTTAAATCCGAGTCATTTGGATATACATCGCAAACAGTAGTGATCCGTGCACAGATTCCCATGGAACGCCACTGGTTACAGACCTCCAGCCTGAATATTGTACTTCTAGCAATATCCTGTCTTCTTTCAATAAGTCTGTTCTGAATCTGTTACTATTGGTCCCGTTCATCTTAATCTTCTAGATGATACTACCAGGGGGGACTTTATCACTTGCCATGTAGACAACATCCACCACCTTTGTCATCTTATCAAAAAATCTCAGTCATGTTAGTAAGATATTACTGGCTGAGTACAAAGCCATGTTAACTGTCCCTTTAGTAGAGGAAATTAGTTTGATCTCTGTTCGAGGAAGAACTGGATGGCCTTCAGTCCTTCGTGATGTGGGTTTGAGGCGTAAAGCGACTGGTCGTCCAATGTAAAGATGAGGCAATGGGGGTCTAGAAGTGCTTATCTTGGATGTAGGTCAGTGAGGACTGGACAAGGGGGATAGGATGGACATGGTATTTGGAGATAATTCGGATGTCGCTTGGCAGGGACTGGACAAGAGATGATAGGATATAATCAAGGTATTTGAAGATGACTCGGATGTAGTCAGATGGGACTATCTGGGAGGAGAGTATGGAATCAAGGTATTTGTAGATCTAGGATGTGCGTTGGAAGGTCAACGTATACTATCGTTGCTCACTCTTGCTTGACACTCACTCTACAGACAGATTCTTTTGTTCTTGTCACTTCAGGGTAGGTTTGATTTGCAGCTGATGTCAGCTGTGATTTGGTGGAGGCGCTATAGTTTTACAGTTGTAAAAGTTGTAAATCCAGAGATGAGAACAAAGGCCAGACATGCATTCCAGTGCTGTACTGAGGATAAAATGTGAGCTGAAAGCCACTTCAGGAGCTACAAATTCCCATGGCGCTATCTCAAGGAATGTGAAATTTTCATATATCGAATTTCCCCCAACTTGTTTGCCATGTGCTTTAGAAGAAATCTCACTGTTGCTCATGCTGCCTAATCTTTGCCTGTGAAACCTGTTTGCTGGTTTTGATGTTCAGTATAAAGATAGTACACATTCATCATATCTAAAGTTGGACTTAACTCAACAAAGATCCTCTAGTAGTTTGGCCCCACTGTTTAACAATACATCATCCTACCCCATCATTTTGACTGTCACGATGCATGATAATAGCCTGGAAAATGTACTTTTCCATTGCGTAGCAGCCGCCCTGCAGATATTGATGCAATTTATTATCAGTTCCAGTTTAGCAGCACAGTCTGTGGCCATTCCTACCTTCTGTATGGTTCAGATATATGAGTCGCCTACCACAAAGTGTTGGGGTGATATTACAAACCCTTTCTCCCAAATCAACTGGAAGGATGAGTGAATCAAACTAATTAATACACTCACAAGCTCTACTGAAAGAGCCACGTCATTATTCATGTCTAACTGGAGACTGACTACACAACAAGCCCACGGCTGTCACAGCAACTGATTAACAGGGGGACAAGAACTGCTTAAAATGTTCCCAATGTCTCCTTTGGAATTCTCATTAGCTCTCTAAATCTGTGGTGAATGATTAATCAGCACAGGGATGGCATTGAGAACCTTGTGCTTCTTTGGGAGCTCAGAGAAAGGATCAGCAACCTGTTCCACATATGGCAGTCTGCAGGTCCCACGTTGATCTCATCACTCGCCTCACAACCCTGAGCCAGAATGAAAATAAGTTACTCAAACCCAAGGAACTGTTCAAGAAGGAGAGAATATAAAACTAGGGGAAATGTCAGTTTCATTTATTTCTGTCAAGTGTATACAAATGAAATCAAGTTGTCAATAACAACTTCCACAAAAGATGAAGCATTTGATACTGTGCAGGTCAATGCATGGCATAAGCTTTCCAGCTACAATGCCAAGAGAGATGCCTATTACTTTTTTTAAAAGGGAGTCATAAGTGATAGGAGCAGAATTTGGACATTCGGCCCATCAAGTCTACTCCGCCATTCAATCGTGGCTGATCTATCTTCCCTCTCAACCCCATTCTCCTACCTTCTCTCGATAACCCCTGGCACCTGTACTAACTATCTCTTCCTTAACATTTTCCATTGACTGCCTCCACAGCCTTCTGTGGCAAAGAATTCCACAGATTCACCATCCTCTGACTAAAGAAATTCCTCCTCATCTTCTTAAAGGAACTTCTTTTAATTCTGAGGCTATGACCTCTAGTCCTAGGATCTCCCACTCTATCCAAGCCTTTCACTATTCGGTAAGTTTCAATAAGGCGCCCCCTCATCCTTCTAAGCAGACCCAGTGCAATAAAACACTCATCATACTTGTATGTACACAAAAAAGCTGGAGAAACTCAGCGGGTGCAGCAGCATCTATGGAGCGAAGGAAAAAGGCAACGTTTCGGGCCGAAACCCTTCTTCAGACTGATCGAGGGTGGGGGGGGCGGGAGAAGAAAGGAAAAAGGAGGAGGAGCTTGAAGGCTGGGGGATGGGAGGAGACAGCAGGAGGGCTAAGGAAGGGGAGGAGACAGCAAGGACTAACATCATACTTGTATGTTCACCCACTCATTCCATAGATCATTCTTGTAAACCTCTAGACCCACTCCAGAGCCAGTACATCTTTCCTCAGATATGGTGCCCAAAGTTGCTTTCAATACTTCAAATGCAACCTGACGAGCGCCTTATAGAGCCTCAGCATTTCATCCCTGTTTTTGTAATCTAGCCCTCTTGAAATAAATGCGAGCATTACGTTTGCCTTCCTTACGACTGATTCAACTTGCAAATTAGCTTTTGGGGAATCCTACACCGGCACTCTAAGTCAGGATCCATCTTTGTTCTGTGAATGGCATCTTGGGCAGAGGCTGGATTTCATTCTCACATGTTTATACCACGGTACTTTGAAACGAATCACTCGCAGGATAACTTGTAATGATATTTCTTCAGTTTGCTTTTCAACATCCGTGTGGTGCTTGCACTTGGTTACCCAATATCTCAGAATTGTTTTTGGAACTTGTGTTCTACCACTCTGGCCATGTGAGACGTGTGTGCAATGCTGCAATATATCATTGGCTTATTCATCTGAGACGCCTTCCTTTTTAAATAAAATAGGTTCATTTGAAATTTGACATCAATCCATACGATGCAGCAATTATGAGACTGATTTCTCTGCCTGGAACGGAACATGGGCCAGGTAGTGAATCCCGCAGGCCGACTCTGGCGTGGTTAGAAGACTCTTCCAGTTGTTCTGATATACCAAAATTAGAAGGGGACAGGTAAGGAACCAGTGTAAAAGTATTACTTTGTATTTTATTCATTGTTGCCTCTGGTTACTATCATAGCAGACTGCTGAAATATGTCACAGTTTGTCTTGTATTGCATTGAAATGTGCTTCATCTCAATGTGTTTGTTTTCTTGAAATAGTGATGATCAGCTGGAAGATTCTGATAGTGAAGAACATTCCAGAACAGATTCAGCTACAGGTATGATCAAATTTGGAACACTTCCCCTGCAAATTGTCATTGTGCATATTGCAGGTTTACAATGTTATAATAAGCACTCAGTGTTAGCTCTTGTCAGTCCTCAAGTGTGGCAGACATTTTTCACAATCTACATTAGTTCTTCTGAACATGGGAATTTGAGTTGGGATAGTGTGTATCAGAGAAGAGGCAAACATCTAATTATTGTTAGTAGTTTTACCAAAAATATGTTAACTTTGATTTATAAATTGGAAAGTGCATCTGATGCATCTGATAAATTGGAAAGTGCAGGGACCCCAGCTATTTACAATATATATTAATGATTTGGACGAGGGAATTGAATGCAACATCTCCAAGTTTGCGGATGACACTAAGCTGGGGGGCAGTGTCAGCTGTGAGGAGGATGCTAGAAGGCTGCAAGGTGACTTGGATAGGCTGGGTGAGTGGGCAAATGCATGGCAGATGCAGTATAATGTGGATAAATGGGAGGTTATCCACTTTGGTGGCAAAAACAGGAAAGCAGACTATTTTCTGAATGGTGGCCGATTATGAAAAGGGGAGATGCAACGAGACCTGGGTGTCATGGTACACCAGTCATTGAAAGTAGGCATGCAGGTGAAGCAGGCAGTGAAGAAAGCGAATGGTATGTTAGCATTCATAGCAAAATGATTTGAGTATAGGAGCAGGGAGGTTCTACTGCAGTTGTACAGGGTCTTGGTGAGACTACACCTGGAGTATTGCGTACAGTTTTGGTCTCCTAATCTGAGGAAGGACATTCTTGCCATAGAGGGAGTACAGAGGGAGTGATGCACGATACCATGTTCAATATTTTAGCCATTTTCACAGTGCATGGCAGGACTCTGGGCAGAGTTTTCGAGCAGAGGGATCTAGGGAGTGCTGGTACATAGTTCCTTGAAAGTGGCATCACAGGTATATACAGTGCTCAAGAAGGCTTATGGCACATTGGCCTTTCATCAGTCAGGGTATTGAGTGTAGACATTGGGATGGTATGAGACAGTTGTACAAGATGTTGGTGAGTATTGTGTTAATGGATGGGATTTATATAGCGCCTTTCTAGATACTCAAGGCGCTTTACATCGCATTATTCATTCACTCCTCAGTCACTCGGTGGTGGTGAGCTACTTCTGTAGCCACAGCTGCCCTGGGGCAGACTGACGGAAGCGTGGCTGCTAATCTGCGCCTACGGCCCCTCCGACCACCACCAATCACTCACACACATTCACACGCAGGCAAAGGTGGGTGAAGTGTCTTGCCCAAGGACACGACAGTATGCACTCCAAGCGGGATTCGAACCGGCTACCTTCCGGTCGCCAGCCGAACACTTAGCCCATTGCGCCATCTGTCACCCTAATCCGTTATGGTGTTCCGTTATGGTCACCCTGCTATAATATAAGAACGATGTTAAGCTGGAAAGAATGCAGGGAAGATTTACGAGGATGTTGACACGAGGGCCTGAGGTTTCGGGAGAAGTTGTGCAGGTTTGGATTTTATTCCTTGAACTACAGGTGGATGATGGGTAATCTTAAAGATGGGTTAAATGCACAGAAGCTTTTCCCCAGATTTGGGGAACCAAGAATCAGAGGACATGGGGTTAAGGTGAGAGGGGTATGATTTAATAGGAATCTGAGAGGCAACTATTCTGCACAAAGGGTGGTGATCGAACTGCTTCAGGCGGTAGTTGAGGCAGGCACTATAACAACATTTAAAAGATATTTGGACGGGTACATGAATAGGAAAGGTTTAATGGGATATGGACCAAACACAGGCAGGTGGTACTAGTGTCGATAGGGCATCTTGGTCGGCGAGGGCAAGTTGGGCTGAAGGGCCTGTTTTCATGTTGTATGACTCCATCTGCCCCATGTACTAGCATAAAAGATCCTGTAGTGCTCTTAGGATAAGAGGAACTGTTGTTGACCTAATTGTCCGGGACTATTTATTCCTTCCACCCACAGCAAATGTTATTTGCTCATTTATTTTGGTCAAATAAATGCTCTTTCCCAACTTATGAAGGTGCCAAGCAGGCAAAAAAACCCATCTAGTTTAACATGTCTCGCTTATTAATGCTAAATGTGGAAAATGACTGTATTTCTAGTAAAGGAATTCAGCATGAGACTGTGAAGGTACTGCACATGAATGTATACAGTATCTATAAGATATATTGCAAATTACTTGTTTTGTAGGAAGTTGCATGGTTTCATCTTTGGGGAAGCAGAAGTCACCAAATGTCATGTTAATGTCAGAATTGAAGAATGATTTGACAGTTCTCTAATTATTGTGATAAATGTTAATATTACCAATCTTGGGAATAGATCTGGCAGGTGTATTATAATATTTTATAATATTAACTTGGAAATCTTATTTTGTTAGGGCAAACTTCTCAGAAGGAATGCAGCATGGACATCAGTGTGGATGTGACAGCACTGAGCATTCTCCAGCAGCCTGAAAAGCTCCAGTGGGAAATAGTAGCAAATGTTCTTGAGGGCACTGTGAAGGATCTGGAGGAACTGGGTGGCAACACATCCATGGTGAAGAATAAAAGTGAAAAGGCTAAGGAGAAGCACGCCGAGCAGCACAACATTCCATTTCCATGTTTATTAGCAGGAGTTTTATTATCTTACAAATCTGCAGCTTCTTCGCCTATTAGTACTCGCTCACGGAGGTCCATGGACTCTCTAAGTAGAATTCGAGATGAAAGTGTATCTGACCAAGTATCTTTGGACAATGAATCCGGTAGTAATTCTGAACTAAGTTCACCAATAGTAAAAAGGACTTTGCCTCTGTTGTTGCTTTACAGCATTAAAGAATCAGATGAAAAGGCAGGCAAAGTTTTTGCACAAATGAACAGTTTGGTGAGTAAAGGTTTACACGACGAAGGTTTCACAGTTCCGCAAATAATAGAAATGGAATTAGACAGCCAGGAGCAGCTGTTGTTGCAGGACCCACCCATGACGTACATTCAACAGTTCGCTGATGCAGCATCTAATCTTCCCTCTGCCGACTCTGACAAGTGGAGTACAGTCGTTCCCAAACCTGGTGCCCTCGTCCATTGTCTACGGTTGCCAAAGTTTACCGAAGAGGAGAATCTTCACATTGATTCTATCACGCCCTGCGCTGACGGAATTCACCTTTTGATAGGGCTACGAATTTGTCCTATTCCATCCCTGAGTGCAATAAGTCAAGTAGAGGCCTTGAATAATTTAAATAAATTAAACTCTGCATTGTGTAACCGAAGTAAAGGGAGATTTAGAATCGAATCTGACTATTGGGATTAATGCGGATGGTTTTCTACAGGAGGACTCGCCCACCAATACACAAACTCCGCTAATAATCCAGCCTGAGCAAAGGACTTTGAGTGGTGGTTATCTTCTGCTTTACAAGATGAATTACAGCACACGTATAGTAACTTTAGAAGAGCAACCTGTTAAAGTCCAACATATCAGGGATCCACAGGATGCAATTACCTCACTAATATTACTTCCACCAGATGTGTTGGATAATAAAGACGATGACTGTGAGGAAATAATCGATGAAGCTGCATTGACATCAAGAAATGGGATTGTGAGAGAAAAGAAAGCTGATGCTTCCAGTCTGGGCCATTTAGTGGTTACTACTCAGAGAGGATTTATAAAAATTTTAGATCTCTCAACTTTTGAAACTTTAGTTAAAGTGGAACCACCTAGAAAAGAGAGCAGTAATGAACTAGATCCTTTTATCTCAGTGGTGTACTGTTCTGGAACGGACAGACTTTGTGCTTGCACATATGGTAAGAAAGTTTCATTTACAACTTTGTCTCATAGGTAAATTGAATTCTTAGAAGCCAAATATAGATGTGTGATTTTGATTCATAGTTTGAAACATTTCCTTTATCTAATGTTTTTATTTAGATTCAGATGTAATGTTTAAAGTGTTTCATGCTCATTTTTCCCCATGATTGGGTGGCAGCAGGGAAAGATTTTGCATTTTAAGAAGCTAACTGCTGCCTTGCGTTTTATTTCGTGACAGCAAACTATCTTGCATATATCCAAATATTTTCATTTGTTTGAATATGTAATGATCTCATTTTGGTTTGTTTTTAAGTTTTTATTATTAGAATTTGGGGATTTTGTTTATTTCAATTATTAGAATAGAAACTGGATTAATTTATCTTGATATAATATGGTGCTTTCTCGATGTTGAGTCCAGGTATATATCTACCTGTGCTTCCCCCAACTAGTTCAAGCAGTAATAATGAGGCATAGAAACTGGGAACTGCAGATGCTGGTTAATACACAAAGGACATATTGCTGGAGTAACTCTGCAGGCAAGGCAGCATCTCTGGAGAATATGGAAGGGCCTCGACCCAAAATGTCTCCTTGTAATGAGGTGGTTTGTTTTTTTCCTATAACAACATTATTCCACACAATCTTCACTCGCAGTCTATGTCATTTCTCTGACAGTTGTCACATCAAATCACCGCCGGTCTTATGCTGCAGATGATAGTGGTTGTGATTTGAGATCTTGCTGTCTCGTAAAATGTAAGGATAGAGAGGAAGCAGTAAAAATGTTCAGTAAATCCTCGTTATTATGGACTTTCTAATGGATTATGGTTATAGCGGACAGTTTCTTTAACAACAAAGACCGCAGAGACTATTGAAACTGTCAAGGCATTGAAATTGACAAGCCAGTGCTTCGATTGGTACTTAACTCTATTAAACAATGTAACAAACAGCTTTTAGTATTTTTAGCTTGCAGTAACAAAAGTACATTTGTAGCTGTTAAAAAGAACTTGGTATACCCGGCAGGTTAGTGTCTTCGGAAAAAGTCATGGAGTTAACGTTAAGGGTCCATGCCCTTTCACCCCGAACTCCGGGCTGACAGTTGGTCGAGGGAATCTCACTCGGAGCGGGACAGGGTTTCCTCACTCCGCCATGCCAACGCCCCAGACATCCCGTTTTGCTCCCAGTCTCTGATTGTGGGAATCAGCAGCAGGTTATTGCCATTCCCCAGTCGCGCGGAGGTGCCATCTTGGGCCGTGGTGCTCGGTGTAGTGAAGGAGGTCCCACTGGGCTCTCAGTGACGGGGCTCCAGGATTCGGACCCAGCGCCCAGGTAGTGATGGCAATGGGAGAAAAACCTTACTCAGTTATAGCGGACAATCGGCAATAACGGACACCATTCCCTTCCCCCCCCCATCCTTCGTTATTGGGTTTACCCGCAAGGAGGTCTTTCTAAGTACTGTACTTACAGCCAGAGAAGCAACACCTTGGTGCTGGAGGCTGTCATTTTTCTTTGAAATTGCAGTGTTATTCATATGCAGATTTGTCTACTATAATTTTTTTTTTTTAATTCACTTGATTTACTTAATCATTTTACTTATGGGCCATTCTTTGGAAAGTGAAGCAAAATGTCACACATGTGACCGGATGGCATCACATAAAAGTAATACATAAAAAAAATATTGTAAGAAATTAATCTTATTCATTGCTGTTTTCCTACCTACAGAAATATAATGCATGTCTGCTAAAGATATGAACATTCTAGCTTTTTAAAATTCACTGAGTTTGTAAGGGCCATTCTTTGGAAAGTGAACCAAATTTCACACATGTGACCAGATGTCTTAACATAAAATAATACATTAAAAAAAATTATTGTAAGAGATTAATCTTATGCATTGCTATTTTCCTCTACAAAACTATAATGCATGTCTGCTAAAGATATGAACATTCTAGCTTTTTTAAATTCCCAGAGTTTGTAAGATAGAACTGAGTTATGGGGGAAAAAAATGCTTCCTTGTGAGATCACACACGTGACCAGTCATATTTGACCTTTGACCCTAAACAAACGCCAGCATAGCATAAAAATTTCACCTGATGAACTTTGGGAAAAAAATGAGCCCTATATACAGTACAAAATAATATACCTGTAATGCTTTCAGAATTGGAAGAGATGTATTCCACAATTGTTCATATTTCTGGTCACACACGTGACTAAGAATGGGCCTTATGAGGGATTTTATCTCTGCCGATTTGGTATCTTTCATGCATTCTTAATTTATCTGATGCATTGTCTCTCTTTGGCAGCCACTATGCATCAACTTCTGATTCTACATTGCAGACAACGAACCTTCCACTTTGTTTCAGTCGTTTATCCCTGCTTTTGCATGTTCCTCTTTTTTTAGTTTAGAGATACAGTTTAGAGATACAGCATGGAAACAGGCCATGGGTCTACTGTGTCAATGGATGGGAGGTTGGTTTGCCTGATGGCCTGGGCAACATCCACAAATCTCTGCAATTTCTTGTCGTCTTGGATGGAGCTGTTCCCAAACCATGCTCTGATGCATCGCGATAAAATGCTTTCTACGGCACATCTGTAGAACTTGGTGAGTGTTGTTGGGGACACGCTGAAGTTCCTAAAGCTTGTAAGGAAGTAGACACATTGCTGTGCTTTTTAGCCATAGCTTTGATGAGGCTGTCCAGGACAAATTGCTGGTGAAATTTATTCCAAAAAACTTGAAGCTTTCAACCAACTCTACTTTGGAGCCATCAATGTGCTGCTTTGCTTCCTGAAGTCAACCACAATTTCCTTTGCCCTGCTACCTTTGAGAGAGGGGTGGTTGTCTTGGTACCAGGAGAGGAGGTTCTTAATCTCCTTCCTGTACTTGTATTTGGCCCACTGCGGTGGTGTCGTCTGCGAACTTATTAATTGAGTTGGATTGGTATTTTGCTGCACAGTCATGAGTGCAGAAGGTGTATAATAGGAGGCTGAGAACGCATCCTTGCAGGGCACCAGTGATGTAGATTAATGCAGAGGATGATTTGTCACCTATTCTCACTGGTTGTGGTCTGTTGGTCAGGAAGTTGAGGATCCAGTTGCAGAGGGGAGTGATAACTCCCAAGATCCACGGGTTTGGAGGTGAGATTGGATAATAATGGTATTACAAGCAGAGCTAAAGCCTTTGAATATGAGTGGCGTAGGTGTCCTTCTTATCCAGTGATCCAGGGATGAGAGTAGGGCCAGGAAAATGACGTCAGACGTGGACCTGTTGTGACGGTGGGTGAGCTGCAGTGTTAGGCTGGATTCAACGTGTGCCATAACCAGCTTCTGAAAGCTCTTCATAAAGGTGGATGTCAAGGCCACTAGATGGGAATCATTAAGGCATGAGATCTTGCATTTCTTTGGCAATAGGATGATAGGGGTTCCTTTTGAAGCAGGTGGCCCTCAGATGTAGTAGGAAGAGATGAAAGATGTCCATCATCACTCCCGCTGGTTGGTCTGCACAGTTCCTAAGGACATGACCAGGGACTCCCTCCGGACCAGTTACTTTCCATGGGTTCACCCTCAGGAAGGCAGATCTTACTTCTGCAATAGTCACCCTGGGGAGAGGCACACAGTCTGACTGGACGAATATCATCGCCCTATTGGCCTTAGAGTTATACAGTGTAGAAACAGGCCCTTGGGGGGCAACATGTCGCAGCTACATTAGTCCCACCTGCCTGCATTTGGTCCATATCCCTCCAAACCTGGCCTATCCATGTAGTGGTTTTCACTACACTCACTCACACTTCTCACCCACTTCACTGCACCCGGCCAGTCACTCTTCTCCCCTTCTGCTCAAAGCGAGCATAGAATGCATTAAGTTCATGAAGAAGGGCCACACTATCACCGGCGATGCTGCCTGACTTCACTTTGCAGTTATGTATAGTATTCAGGTCTTGCCACAGTCGATGGGTGTCCGTGTGATTATACTGGGACTTTAGTTTGTGCCGTTATTGTCTCTTGGCATCTCTAATTCCCTGATGGCTTTGCAATGATGGCAGCATTTTTATCTTGGCCTTCATCTGGGAATGGACCTCACAGTTCATCCATGGCGTCCCGTTGGGGAACACTTTGACGTTGTCTTCTGCACTTGCTGATGAAGTCAGTCACGGAAGTGGCGTACACATTCAGGTTGACCACAAATTCCCTGAACATGAACCAGTCGCCGTGTAGAATGTCGTCTGTTTCCACAGACCAGCGGTGAATGACCTTCTGTCCCTGTTCGTATCGCTTCAGTTTTTGTTTGTAGGCAGGGAGTTTCATCAAGCTTTTGGTCATTCCGGTCTGCTTTTCTTTGCAACTCTGATGCTCCATTTTATTTTAGTCTCTTATTTAAAACATTTTGGAAATGGCTAATTTTCGAGAATCATACAGCGTGGAAACGGGCCCATCGGCCCAGGTTGCTCATACTGACATGGATAGGACAGGTTTGGAGGGATATGAACCAAATGCTGGCAGGTGGGACAAGTGTAGCTGGGACATGTTGGCCGGTGGGGGTAAGTTGGGCCGAAGGGCCTGTTTCCACACTGTATCTTTCTCTGACTATGACTCTTTGACCATTATTTCCTATCTACACCAGTTCCACCTACCCTTGGCCCATATCCCTCTAAACCTATCCTATCCATGTACCCACCTAAATGTTTCTTAAATGTTGCGATAGTACCTGCCTCAACTATCTCCTATGGCAGCTCATTCCATATACACTCTTAAAAATATATATATTAAAGTTAGATTTCAGATTATTAAATCTTTTCCCCCTCACCTTAAATCTATGTCCTCTGGTTCTCGATTTCCCTACTCTTGGCAAGAGATTGCATTTACCCAATCTATTCTTCTCATGATTTTATACACCTCTATAGGATCACCCCTCATCCTCTTGTGCTCCAAGGAACAGAGTGTCAGCTTATTCAACCACTCCCTATAGATCAGGCTCTCGAGTCCTGGCAACATCCTCGAAAATCTACTCTGTACCCTTTCTCGTGTGACATCTTTCCTATGTGCCCAAAACTGAACATAATGTTCTAAATGTGTCCTCACCAATGCCCTGTATAACTGCAACATGACCCCCCACAACCTCTGTACCCAATACTGATTAATGAAGTCAATATGCCAAAGGTTTTGTTGACCATCCTATCTACATGTGATGCCGCTTTCAAGGAACTATGTACTTGTACAACTAGATTCCTCTACTCTGCAACACTCCCCAAAACCCTACTGTGTATTTCCTGCCCATGTTAGATATCCCAAATGCAACACCTCACATTACTCTGTATTAAATTCCAACAACCATTCTCTGCAGCCCACCTGCCCAACCAACCAAGATCCTGCTGCAAATTTTATTCTGAAATCCTAAGTATGTTTTCTTTGTAAAATAATAAGATAAAGCAGGATGTCTATTACTGTTGACAATGTTTGAGACTTGCATTTGTTTGTAATATTCAATCCAAAAAAAGGAAAATGCAAGATAATTCAATGAATTGTTCTTTATGCCGATTTTAAGAGTGTACATTGTTGAAATGTACAACAAGCTACTGTACATGAGTGATTAAATATGGTGAACAGTCCCCTGAACAGTTTGCTAGTCGGAAACATGCCTGCGAACTGTGTTACCGTGTGGGAGAAGATGTCAGTAACTCTGCAGGGGCTGGCTAATCCATACCAGCAATCTCCCAAACACATGCTCATGTGTACAGCCTGTACATAAGTCGCATGTTCGTAAGCTGCAGACGACCTGCACCTACTTTTCAATAACTTGCCAACTAATGAACCAAATTTGATAAGGGAACTTGAGGTTAAGGTGCCATGGAGGTAGTGACCATAATATAAGTTTTCATCTACAATTTGAGAGGGAGAAGGTTAAATCAGAGGTGTCAGTATTATAGTTAAACAAAGGGGACTATGGAGCCATGAGGGAGAGCTGGCCAAAGTTGACTAGACAGATATCCTAGCAGGGATGACAGTGGAACAACAATGGCAGGTATTTCTGGGAATAATACAGAAGGTGCAGGATAAGTTCATTCCAAAGAGGAAGCAAGATTCCAAGGGGAATAATGGGCGACCGTGGCTGACAGGGACAGTATAAAAATAAAAGAGAAGAAGTACAACATAGCAAAGATGAGCGGGAAGCCAGAGGATTGGGTAATGTTTAAAGAGCAACAGAAGATAACTAAAAAGGCAATACGGGGAGAAAAGATGAGGTACGAAGGTAAGCCAGCCAAGAATATATAGTAAAAGCTTCTTTAGGTATGTGAAAAGGAAAAACATTACTAAAGACCAAAGTTGGGCCCTTGAAGACTGAAAAGGGTGAATTTATTATGGGGAAAGTGGAAATGGCAGATGTTGAACTTTGGATCTAACTTCACAAAGGATGACACAAACAATCCTCCTGATGTACTTAGTGGCCAGAGGGTCTGGGGTGATGGAGGAGCTGAAGGAAATCCACATTAGGCAGGAATTGGTGTTGGGTAGACTGATGGGACTGAAGGCTAATAAATCCCCAGGGCCTGATGGTCTGCATCCCAGGGTACTTAAGGAAGTGGCTCTAGAAATCGTGGACGCATTGGTGATCATTAGAACGGAGACGAGGAAACACTTTTTCCTCACAGAGAGTGGTGAGTCTGTGGAATTCTCTTTGGATGCTTTCAAGAGAGAGCTAGATAGGGCTCTTAAAAATAGGGGAGTCGGGGGATATGGGAAGAAGGCAGGGGATGATCAGCCATGATCACATTGAATGGCGGTGCTGGCTTGAAGGGCCAAATGGCCTACTCCTGCACCTATTGTCTATTGTCATTTTCCAATGTTCTATGGATTCAGTATCAGTTCCTGTGGATTCAAGTCGTCACATTTATTTTTATAGCACATTTAAAAAACATCTCTCGTTGGCCAAAGTGCTTTACATTTGTTATAAGAATAGTGTAAACAAACAAACTACATACATATAGCCCTCACTCAGTGGACGTCAGGAAAGGCTTGGGAGTATAGATAAGATTTTAGTCTTGACTTAAAGGAGTCGATAGAGGGGGCAGTTCTGATGGGAAGAGGGATGCTGTTCCACAGTCTAGGAGCTGCAACCGCAAAGGCGAGGTCGCCCCAAAGCTTATGTCTAGACCGCGGGATATTCAGCAGCCCCCAAGTCAGACGATCTGAGGGACCTGGAGGTGGAGTGGTGGGTGAGAAAACTTTTAATGTAGGAGGGGGCAAGCCCATTGAGGGCTTTGTAGACATGGCGGAGAATCTTGAAATTTATACGGAACCGCACAGGGAGCCAGTGGAGAGAGGCCAGGATCGGGGTGATGTGGTCCCTTTTTCGGGTGCCCATCAGGAGTCTCGCTGCGGCGTTTTGGACCAGTTGCAGGCGGGACAGGGAAGATTGGCTGATGCCAGTGTAAAGAGATTTGCAGTAATCTACGCGGGAGGAGATAAATGTGTGGATGATCTTTTCGAGGTCATCAAAGTGGAGGAATTGTTTTATTTTAGCTATCGTCCGAAGCTGAAAGTAGCTAGCTTTTACCACGGCATTGACTTGCTATCGTCCGAATTGGAGCTTCCATTGGAGGGTAGCTAATCTTATCCCACTTTTTAAGAAAGGCAGGAGAGAGAAAACGGAATTATACACCAGTCAGCCTGACATTGGTGGTGGGGAAGATGCTGGTGTCAATCATAAAAGATGAAATAGCGGCACATTTGGATAACAGTAACAGGATCGGTCCGTAAATTGCATTTACGAAGGGGAAATCATGCTTGACTAATCTTCTGGAATTTTTTTGAGGATGTAACTAGGAAAATGAACAAAGGAGAGCCAGTGGATGTGGTGTACCTGGACTTTCAGAAAGCATTTGATAAGGTCCCACATAGGAGATTAGTGGGCAAAATTAGGGCACATGGTATTGGGGGTAGAATGCTGATATGGATAGAAAATTACTTGGCAGACAGGAAACAAAGAGTAGGGATTAACGTATCCCTTTCGGAATGGTAGGCAGTGACTAGTGGGGTACCGCAGGGCTCAGTGCTGGGACAGCAGCTATTTACAATATATATTAATGATTTAGATGAAAGGATTACGATAGCATTAGCAAATTTGCAGATGACGCAAAGCTGGGTGGCAGTGTGAACTGTGAGGAGGATGCAACGAGAATGCAGGGTGACTTGGACAGGTTGGGTGAGTGGGCAGATGCATGGCAGTTGCAGTTTAATGTGGATAAATGTGAGGTTATCCACTTTGGTGGCAAGAACAGGAAGGAAGATTATTATCTAAATGGTGTCAAGTTGTGAAAAGGAGAAGTACAACGGGATCTGGGGGTCATTGTTCATCAGTCAATGGAAGTAAGCATGCAAGTACAACAGGCAGTGAAGAAAGCAAATGGCATGTTGACCTTCATAACAAGAGGAGTTTGAGTATAGTGTCAGAGGTCCGGCCTGCGCGGCCTGAGAACTTTGGACATCGCAGTCTTCAGGGAGGAAGCGGCCGCTTCAGTCCAGGCCGCTGAAGAATGTTCACCCGACGCCGATGATCCAGCTTCGCGGCAGAGGGCCTGAGAACATCGAGTTGGCTGAGGAGGCCACATATAGACCCCGACCTCGGGTGGACTATGAGGGGGAGAACTGGATATTTTTAGTGCCTTCCCTCACAGTGAATTCTGCTGTGGGGGGACGTTTCATGTTGATTTCTATAGTGTACTGTTCTGTGTCTTTTTTTCTTTTTTCTCTTTTTTTGTTTTGTATGGATTTATTGACATTTGATCTGTTCAATTAATTTAATCAATCTCTGTAAAGCACTTTGGTTCAAATACTGGTTTTGTTGAAAAGTGCTATATAAATAAAGATTATTATTATTATTATTATTATTATTATTATTATAGGAGCAAAGAGGTCCTTCTGCAGTTGTGCAGGGCCCTAGTGAGACCATACCTGGGATATCTTGTGCAGTTTTGGTCTCAATATTTGAGAAAGGACATTCTTGCTATTGAGGTAGTGCAGCGTAGGTTCACAAGGTTAATTCCCGGGATGGCGGGACTGTCATGCTGAGAGAATGGAGCGGCTGGGCTTGTATACTCTGGAATTTAGAAGGATGAGAGGGGATCTTATTGAAACGTATAAGATTATTAAGGGTTTGGAAACATTAGAGGCAGGAAACATGTCCCCGATGTTGGGGGAGTCCAGAACCAGAGGCCACTGTTTAAGAATAAGGGGTAAGCCATTTATTACAGAGATGAGGAAACACTTTTTCACACGGAGAGTTGTGAATCTGTGGAATTCTCTGCCTCAGAGGGAGGTGGAGGCCAGTTCTCCGGATACTTTCAAGAGAGAGCTAGATAGGGCTCTTGAAGATAGCGGAGTCAGGGGATATGGGGAGCTGGGTACTGATTGTGGATGATCAGCCATGGTCACATTGAATGGCAGGTCAGGCTGGAAGGTCCGGCCTACTCCTGCACCTATTGTCTAAAGCATTGGTAAGTTAATCATGTTCCTGTCTGCGGATCTGGTTTTCTTTCACAATGCTCTAAAGTTCTTGGTTTATTGGGATGCCAACCAATACCAGTGACTTATCCTTGAGTCTTCTTATTCAATACTGCTTTTACATTGATTTCATTCGTGTCATAGAACACACTACTTAATAGGAGATAGATACAAGAACTCAACGGGTCACACAGCATCTCTGAAGAAAAGGAATAGGAGACGTTTCAGGTCGAGACCCTTCTTCAGACTTGGAAGAAGGCTCTCGCCCCGGAAACGTCATCTATTCCTTTTCTCCAGAGTTGCTGATTATAGCGATGTCACAAAATTTTGAGATTTTAAAAATCAAGTCTGCAATTTATCCCATCAGATAAAGCATAAAACGAAGTTTAATTTGACACCTAATTCACTTTCATGTCTTCAGTATTAAAAAAGTTATGGCCATTTTCATACTCGGAAATTAGCATCTTTCTCCCTATTGCTTTTCCATTGACTTAACACAAAAGCTGTGATCAAGGACAGTCAAAAGCCCATAACATTCTTAAAAATTAAGAGAACTGAAATACATTTTCAGTTATTATAGATTGAAGCATTCTGAAACAAATATGAAACAATCTTACTTGGATGACCTGAAATTAAAGCATATAATTAGTTAGTTACCTAAATTGTAGCTAATTTCAAAATTCAATTACTAGATCTAAACATCTATCCATTTCTTCAGAAAATATTAACATTTTTAAATAGCCTAAGTGTCCAAATAACATTCACACAAGAATTCACAATATAACATGATTTTTAAATCTCATTGTCATGAATTTATAGACCAAATAGAAGGAATTTATTGTTTAATTCCCCTAAATTAATGGCCATTTAAATCATCTTGCGAGTGGGTTTTTGTGTAACGCAATCGATTGGAACGTTGCGGTTGCGGTGAATTTGAACCCCACATCAGCAGGAAAAACACTGCCGGTTCGTATGGGGCCTAAATTACCTTTTCGCAACGTAAAATTTGGATTAAAGTAATCCTAAGAAGCATGTTTATATGTAAAATAAACGGATTACCTTCAGCTGTTCCATACGTGAAATCCGTCCCGTTATCGGCGTTGACGGCATTAGAAGCGGATTTTTATTTTACTCCAGCACTGAAATTGTCTCGCGATTTAAAAAAAAAGTTAAAAAATTCACTGAACGGCAGTCGGAACAATTCTTCAGCATTAGCTAGCGGCCCGAGAAGATATATATCGGACAGGCAGGCGAAAAAAACGCATTTTAACTCCCCCCCCCCCCCCCCCCCTCAAAGGCTCCAAAGTCACACACACGGCCAGTGGCAGAACTGCAGCGCTGCTGAAGGTATGTTTTGTAACATACCTACTGTCTGACCCGCTAAGTTACTCCAGGTTTTTGTGCCTATCTTTGGTTTAAACCAGCATCTTCCTGCACATTATTTAATGGATTTAGTTCATCTTTCTGATAATTTTAGTCATGCATTGTGGTGACCTGGAACGGTCCCCTCTCCTATATATATATATCTATATATATCTATATATATATGTGTATATATGTATATATATGTGTATATATGTATATATATGTGTATATGTATATGTATATATATATATATATATATATAGCTTCAACTTTACTTCCATATATTAACTGCTTACATCTCTCGAAGAGAAGGGCTATATAGATTTAGCCGCTGTATGAAAATTCATGAAAGATTTTGATAGTTCAGAATCACATCCCTCAATTGTCAATAAAATGTAGGTGACGTTTCGGGACCTGAAACATCACGTATCCATGTTCTTCAGAGATGCTGCCTGAGCCGCTGAGTTACTCCAGCACTTTGTCCTTTTTTTAAACCATAATTTAACATTAGATTTGAGAGGCTGGAATGTCGTGTACATTGACAGTTGTGATATGCTGGGGGCACATAGAGTTTAGGAATTTTCCACTGCACCAGTTCACTTTATCATTTTCCTACAGTATGTTCTTCAGACCAAATCACAGTAAGTGAAAGGTAGAGTTTGTACTGCACAGAAAATAATACAATTATGAATAACCGAAACAATGCAGATATTATTATTTTTTTAATTGAATTTTACATCAGGGCCTAAATGCAATTTGTGGATGAGACTCAAATTCTTGTAAGTAATCGGGATTGCAAATAGCTTGGGCAGTAGTACTATTTCATTAGATCATTGGCAATTCTTGCAGTACATCGTTTAGTATGCCTTCATTTAGCCTGACTCAAGATGCATGCATCTGTAGAAATGTGTATGGATCATTTCATTTGCACTCAGCTTGGGAAATGGAACTGTGGAATGTGCTCTAATAACTTCCATTTCTTAAAGGTGGGGAACTTCACTTCCTTCAGATTGGAGGGACGTCTGATGATATGGATGAAACTGATATATTTGTGGATGGCAACCTTCCTAAAGGGTTAGACCAGTTGTCTGAAGGAAGTAGGCACACGTCCAACCCTTCCAGTCCTGGCATTGCAGGTAAGAAATCGAAGAATCTAAACCTTTCACATCTAAGAAATTACACTCAAAATATAAACATAAATTTTGGAATTTAATACAAAGAATTGAGGTTTAGTTTTGAGATACAGGCCCTTCGGCCTACCGAGTCCGCACCGACCAGCAATCCCCGCACATTAATGGCTAGTTTACACGGGGCGACTTGACGCAAGATGTAGCCAGAGTGGAGTGGTCGTGGTCTAGCACGATATCACACGATATAACGGGGGTAGAGTAAAGAGTTCCCACGGTACTCGGCAATTCTGTCATTTGTGCGAGTGACTTGTCCGTCTCCCGATCTTTCCCGAATGAACATCGTGGACTGTAGTGTAGTTAATCACGTGGCACAAATGATGTTACTTTGTTGTCACACACTCTATTCGTTTTTTTCACCCGAGCTCTTTAATGAGCTGAAGAATAATCTGTATTTTTAGACAAATGTTGTTTGGTGTGATGCACCTTCTCTCAATATGTGCAAGAAGTCGTCTTTTTATTTTGTCAAATATGAATAAAGACTGTATCTCACATTGACCGTGATTATTGTGTTATTTTATGATCTACTGAGAGGTGAAACTTTCAGTCTGAAGAAACTTTCAGCCCGAAACGCCACCCGTTCCTTCTCTCCAGATATGCTGCCTGTCCCGCTGAGTTGCTCCAAGCAACTGGTGTCTATCTTCAAAGGACTGACCAGGACTGCGCCTCTCTCTCTCTCTCTCTCTCTCTCTCTCCTCTCTCTCTCTCTCTCTCTCTCTCTCTCTCTCTCTCTCTCTCTCTCTCTCTCTCTCTCTCTCTCTCTCTCTCTCTCTCTCTCTCCCCTCTCTCCTCCCCTCTCCCCCTCCCCTCCCCCCCCCCTCCCCCTCCCCCCCCGCCTCCCCCCCGCCCCTCCCCCTCCCCTCTCCACCTCCCCCTCCCCCTCCCCCTCCCCCTCCCCCTCCCCCCCCCCCCCCCCCCTCCCCCCCAGGCATGAATGGAGGAACTCCGCGGGCCAGGCAGCATTTACGTTCCTTCTCTCCAGAGATGCTGCCTGTCCCGCTGAGTTGCTCCAAGCAACTGGTGTCTATCTTCAAACGCCTGACCAGGACTGCCTCGCTCTCTCTCTCTCTCTCTCCCTGCCTCTCTCTCCGTAAATGCTGTCTGGCCCGCGGAGTTCATCCATTCACGCCTGTGTGAGAGGGAGGGAGAGAGAGAGAGAGACGCACACTGCGAAATCTTACCTGCCTGTTTCAGTGACAGACACCCACCGCCAGTAAATGAAGACACCCCCATCTTTCAGACAAAAAGAGACACACTGACATTAATGAAATGCTTAGCTAGTTTTATTAGATTTGAATGTAAATAGCAAACTGGCTGGATTCACTCTATCCAACTTCCGGGTTCTCCGTTGGCAGGAGTTCCCACGGTGACCGCAAGAGTTACTACCGATATCGCACGGGACACTTCGTTCATAAAATGTTGCAATGCTTAACCACAAGTGCACAAGACACTCTTGGACAAATTCAAACATGTTTGAATTTTCTCCCGAGTACCCAAGGTACACGATTACATGCCGTTAGCGCCACGGTGGTCCACGAATGCCGTATTGTTACCGCACGAGGTTCCCACGATGTCAAACTCTGGTTACCTCTTGCGTCAAGTCGCACCGTGAAAAGGGGGTTTAACACTACTTTATACACACTAGGGACAATTTTACATTATCACCAAGCCAATTAACCTACAAATTGTACGTCTTCGGAGTGTGGGAGGAAAACGCGATCTCAGAGAAAACCCACATAGGTTACAGGGAGAACGTACAAACTCTGTGCATACAAGCACCCGAGTCAGGATAGAACCCGGGTTTCTGGTGCTGTAAGGTAGTAACTCTACCAATACGACAACCTGCCGCCAAGGTGTTGCATTTTGGAAAGTCTAACATGGGCAGGAGCTACACAGTGTGGGGCTCTGGGGAGTGTTGTAGAGCAGAGGGATCTAGGAGTGCGGGTGCATGGTTCCTTGAAGGTGGCATCACAATAGATGGGGTGGTCATAGAGGCTTTCGGCACTTTGGCCTTCATTAATCAGAGTATTGAGTACAGAGTTTGGGGGGGGGGTGGGGATCATGTTAATGTTGCAGTTATACAAGATGTTGGTGAGGCCACATTTAGAGTATTATATTCAGATTTGAGCACCATGTTATCGGAATAATGTTGTCCAGCAGGAATGGGCGCAGAGTAGATTTACTAGGATGTTGCCAGGACTCGATGCCAGGCCCGAGCTATATTTAGAGAAGCCTTTTGGCATATTTCGTGTATTGTGTTCAGTTCTGGGCACCATGTTATAGGAAAGATGTTGTCAAGTTGGAAAGGACACAGAGAAGATTTATGAGGATGTTGACTACAGGGTTGAGCTATAGGGAGATGTTGAGCAGGTCGGGACTCTATTACCTGGTGCGCAGGAGGATGAGGGGTGATCTTATAGAGGTGTATAAAACCATGATAGGAATAGATCGGGTAGATGCACAGACTCTCTTGCCCAGAATAAGGGAATTGAGAACCAGATTCCCCAGAGCACTACCATTCACTGTGTAGGTCCTGCCCATGTTGAAAGGTCGAACAAGTTAGGGCTTTATTCTTTGGAGCGCAGAAGGTTAAGGGGGGACTTGATAGAGGTCTTTAAAATGATGAGAGGGATAGACAGAGTTGTCGTGGATAAGCTTTTCCCACCGAGAGTAGGGAAGATTCAAACAAGGGGACATGACTTGAGAATTAAGGGACAGAAGTTTAGGGGTAACATGGGGAACTTCTTTACTCAGAGAGTGGTGGCTGTGTGGAATGAGCTTCCAGTGAAGGTGGTGGAGGCAGGTTCGTTTTTATCATTTAAAAATAAATTGGATAGTTATATGGACGGGAAAGGAATGGAGGGTTATGGTCTGAGCGCAGGTATATGGGACTAGGGGAGAATAAGTGTTCAGCACGGACTAGAAGAGTCGAGATGGCCTGTTTCCGTGCTGTAATTGTTATGGTTATATATGATTATATGTTAGACTTCCCAAATTGCAACCTCGCATTTCTCTGTATTAAATTCCATCAGTTCACTTGTTCCTCAAGACCCTGTTGCGATTTTTCACAATTGTCTTCACTCTGTAAAACCACCCGCTTTTGTATCATCAGCAAACTTGCTAATCTTGTTCTCATCCAAATCATTGATAAGAGTGACGGGCCCCGCTCCAAACCCTGTGGCACACCACTAGTCACAGGCCTCTAGTCCAAGAAGCAATCTTCCACCATCACCCACTGCTTCCTTCCCTGATTCCAATGTTTCTATCCATTCAGCTAATCTTTTACCCTGTGCTTCAATGTAAATGTTTGTGGCACTCCTAAACTGCCTTGTTTGTGGATGCTTTTAACATGCGAATGGCTAGGTTTCATTAACTTCATTTATTTAGTAGGAGAATCTGTGGGAAACTTTTTTGATCTAACCCATCGATCTTTTACAAATTTGTTTTACAGGAGTCGATTTGTTGGTGGATCGACCTTTCTCTGCGGATGTCTTAACGTCATTGGTAGAATTGACCAGATTTGAGACATTGACCCCACGATTTTCAGCGACAGTCCCTCCGTGCTGGGTGGAAGTTCAGCAGGAGCAACAGCAGAGGCGACATCCACAACATTTGCATCAACAACACCATGGCGATGCTGCCCAGCACACTCGCACATGGAAGCTGCAGTCAGACAGGTGAGTAATTCAGGCCAGTCTGGATGTAAAGTTAGCATCAAAATTCAGCTTTACTGATAGAACACATTTGTACTGCTAAATACACAGTATTTTTGAAAGCTTGTGATAAGTTGATTCAATACCATTAAGGTCATATGGAATAGGAGTAAAATTAGGCCATTTGGCCCATCAAGTCCACTCCTTCATTCAATCATGGATTGTACTAATCAAGAATCTATCTATCTCTGCCTCAAAAATATCCACTGACGGCAAAGAATTCCACAGATTCACCACCGTCTGATTATGAAAATACTTTTCTCCTTCCTAAAAGAACGTCCTTTAATTCTGAATTGTTTATTGTCTCACAATATTTAGAACAGAGAACAGCACAAAACCAGGCCCTTCGGCACACAGTGTCCATGCCGAACATAACCTTCCGATAAATCACGTAATCTCCTCTCCCTGCACATAATTCATATCCCTGCATATTCATGTGCCTATTTAAAAGCCCATTTAGTGCCCCCCTATATGTGCCTATTTAGTGCCCACTATCGAAACTGCCTCTACTACCACACCCGACTGTGTGTTCCAGGTACCTATCATTCGCTATGTTTAAAAAAAACCTGCCCTTCTGACCATAAAGATATATCTTGTCTTTGACATTGTAACTATTGGAAAAGGCCTGACAGTCTACCCTTTCAATGCCTCTCATAATTTTTGTATTCCTCAATCACTGGCATTCTAGAGAAAACAGTTCAACTTTGGACAATAGGTGCAGGAGTAGGCCATACGACCCTTCAAGCCAGCACCGCCATTCAATATGATCATGGCTGATCATCCACAATCAGTACCCCATCCTTGCCTTCTCCCCATATCCACTGACTGCACTATCTTCAAGAGCCCTATCTAACTCTCTCTTGAACGTTTCCAGAAACTGGCCTCTCCGCCCTCTGAGGTAGAGATTTCCAACTCTCTGTGTGAAAAAAGTGTTTCCTCATCTCCGTTCTAAACGGCTTACCCCTTATTCTTAAACTGTGGACCCTGGTTCTGGACTCCCCCAACATCGGGAACATGTTTCCTGCCTCTAGCATGTCCAAACCCTTAATAATCTTATGTTTCAACAAGATATCCTCTCATCTTCTAAATTCCAGAGTATACAAGCCCAGCCGCTCTATTCTCTCAGCATATGACAGTCCCGCCATCCCGGGAATTAACCTTATAAACCTACTCTGCACTCCCTCAATAGCAAGAATGTCCTTCCAATACTCCAGATGTGGTCTCACTAGGGCCCTATACAACTGCAGAAAGACCTCTTTGCTCCTATACTCAACTCATCTTGTTATGAAGGTCAACATGCCATTCGCTTTCTTCACTGCCTGCTGTACCTGCATGCTTACTTTCATTGACTGATGAACAAGGACCCCCCAGATACCATTGTACTTCCCCTTTTCCCAATTTAACACTATTTAGATAATAATCTGCCTTCCTGTTTTTGATACCAAAGTGGATAACCTCACATTTATCCACATTAAACTGCATCTGCCCACTCGCCCAACCTGTCCAAGTCACCCTGCATCCTCATAGCATCCTCCACACAGTTCACACTGCCACCCAGCTTTGTGTCATCTGCAAATTTGCTAATGTTACTTGTAATCCCTTCATTCGAAATCATTGATGTATATTGTAAATAGCTGCGGTCCCAGCACTGAGCCTTGCTGTACCCCATTAGTCACTGCCTGCCATTCTGAAAGGGACCCGTTAATCCCTACTCTTTGTTTCCTGTCTGCCAACCAAGCTTCTATCCATGTCGGCACTCTACCCCCAATACCATGTGCCCTAATTTTGGCCACTAATCTCCAATGTGGGACCTTATCAAATGCTTTCTGAAAGTCCAGGTACACTACATCCACTGGCTCTCCCTTGTACATTTTTGTATCCTCAAAAAATTCCAGAAGATTAGTCAAGCACGATTTCCCCTTCGTAAATCCATGCTGACTCGAACCTATCCTGTTACTGCTAACCAAATGTGCCACTATTTCATCTTTTATAATTGACTCCAGCACCTTCCCCACCACGGATGTCAGGCTAACTGGTCTATAATTCCCTGTTTTCTCTCTCTTGCCTTTATTAAAAAGTGGGATAACATTACCCTCCAATCCACAGGAACTGATCCTGAATCTATTGAACATTGGGAAATGATCACCAATGCATCCACGATTTCTAGAGCCACTTCCTTAAGTACCCTTGGATGCAGACCATCAGGCCCTGGGGATTTATCAGCCTTCAGTACCATCAGTCTACCCAACACCATTTCCTGCCTAATGTGGATTTCCTTCAGTTCATTGTCACCCCAGATCCTCTGGCTAGTACATCAGGAAGATTGTTTGTGTCCTCCTTAGTGAAGACGGATCCAAAGTACTGCTATTTCTTGCCTGAAGAAGGGTTTCAGCCCAAAATGTTGCCCTTTTCCTTCACTCCATAGATGCTGCTGCACCCGCTGAGTTTCCCCAGTACTTTTGTCTACCTCCAAAGTACTTGTTCAACTTGTCTGCCATTTCCTTGTTCCCCATAATATATTCAACCTTTTTAGTCTTCAAGGGTCCAACTTTGGTCTTAACTAATTTTTTCCTCTTCACATACCTAAAGAAGCTTTTACTATCCTCCTTTATATTCTTGGCTAGCTTACCTTCGTGCCTCATCTTTTCTCCCTGTATTGCCTTTTTAGTTACCTTCAGATGCTCTTTAAACGTTGTCCAATCCTCTGGCTTCCTGCTCATCTTTGCTATGTTGTACTTCTCTTTTATTTTGATACTGTCCCTGACTTCCCATGTCCCCTGACTCCCTGTGGAATCTTTCTTCCTCTTTGGAATGAACTGATCCTGCACCTTCTGTATTATTCCCAGAAATACCTGCCATTGTTGTTCCACTGTCATCCCTGCTAGGGTATCTGTCTAGTCAACTTTGGCCAGCTCCCCCTCATGGCTCCATAATCCCCTTTGTTCAACTATAATACTGACACTTCGGATTTAGCCTTCTCCCTCTCAAATTGTAGATTAAAACATCACGTTGTGGTCACTACCTCCTAATGGCTCCTTAACCTCAAGTTCCCTTTATCAAATCTGGTTCATTACACAACACTAAATCCAGAATTGCCTTCTCCCTGGTAGGCTCCAGTACAAGCTGACCTAAGAACATTGCCCAGTCTACAGACTCCAAACAGTCCTGTAGTTGTTCCTCTGCCCCCCTGTCCTAGCTCTGTACTGTCGTCACCTCTGGGCGTGCGCTCTTTAATTGTTGCCTGTAGGCAGGAAGAAGCAGCACTGCAGTATGGTTGGATTTACCGAAGTGAGGGAGAGAGTGATAGGCATTCTTGATGGTGGTGTAGCAGTGGTCGAGGGCGTTTGGTCCTCTGGTGCAGCAGGAGACATGTTGGTAGAAGTTAGGGGGCGATTTCGTAAGGTTTGCTTTATTGAAGTCCCCGGCTATGGTGGTAAATGCCTCGGGGTAAGATGTCTGGTGTTTGTTGACCACGGCTTGCAGCTCCTCCAGTGCCAGACGGACGTCTGCCTGGGGTGGGATGTTTCCTGCGGTCAGGATGATGGAGGTGAATTCCCTTGGGAGGAACTCCTCTCCATAGCTTCTCTACCACTGACATGAGGCTCACCCATCTGATAATTCCTTAGATTTTTTTTGTACTTCGTAAGGAAGAGAACAATATTGTCAACTGGCTAATCTTCTGGCACCACAGCTGTGGCTCGAAGTTGCAAAGATTTTCGTCAAGGTCTCTACAATCTCTTTTAGTAACCTAGGATAGATCCCATCAGACCGTGTGTATTTATCTATTTTAATGCCCTTATACTAGTGTCCCAATGCTACCACCTTGTTGATCTCAAACAACCTTTGTACACGAGTCATCCCCACACAGCTCTCACTGACCTCCATGTCCTTCTCCTTTGTGAATACAGATGCTTTGTTGCTTTATCCTCATGCATTCCTTTTTAGTTGTGGATTGAAGCTATCACGATGGCTGCTCAGCTCTGCCATTTTTACTCCAGCCTTTTCTGCAGCTGTTCAGACTTCATGCTGTAGAATGTCATTCATTTCCTTTGCATGTGCTGGTTACAGTAATTTTCTGTATCATTCTGTAATGTTCTAATAAAGTGAGCATGGTTTTCAGTTTAGTTTATTGTCGCGTGTACCTAGCTACAGTGAAAAACCATTGTTGTGTGCGAACCAGTCAGCGGAAAGACAAAACATGATTACAATCGAGCCGTTCACAGTGTACAGATATATGATAAAGGTCTAAAGAAGGGTTTTGACCCGAAACGTCGCCTATTTCCTTCACTCCATAGATGCTGCCTCACCTGCTGAGTTTCTCCAGCATTTTTGTCCACATGATAAAGGAATAAAGTTTAGTACAAGGTAAAGCCAGTAAAGTCCGATCAAAGGTAGTCCAAGGGTCACTAATGATGTAGATAGTAGTTCAGCACTGCTCTCTGGTTGTGGTAGGATGATTCAGTTGCCTGATAACAGCTGGGAAGAAACTGTGAATCTGGAGGTGTGCATTCTGTAACTTACGAATGGGAGGGGTGGGGTGGGAGTGGCCAGGGTTGAGCTATCATTATTGTTTAGGTATAGTTAACCATAAGATCCCATTTTTTTTTCATTTTATCATTGATTTGTAGCAGTTTAGCTCAAGATTTGAGTGATTCAAAACTACTGCGAGAGTTTTTTAGGAATATTCTTTCTCCGTGGCAGAAGTCTAGAGGAGATTCGGCTGAATTCTTAACTAAAGTCCGTAACAAGGGATGCACAGTGATGCAGACTTGTTTAACTGGAAAATAATTATGATACCTTTCCTCACAACTCCGGTGACTTGGGTTGAAGGCTACCTTGAGTGCTGTCTGCGTGGTTCTTAGTTCTTCCAGATGAACTAATTTTCTCTATCCTAAAGATGTATGGGCTGGTAGGTTAATTGGCCTCTAAGTTGCCTGTATTCAGCAGTGAGTGGGGCAATTTGGAGGGTTGATAAGAATTTGGGGAGAATAAAACATGCTTAATTTAAATGGGAGCTTGATGCTTAATACAGGCATTATGGGCTGCAGGATCCGTGCTTCATAACTCTTTGAAGACATGCTTTCATGGACAATCTATTTTCCAGTCGGCTTTGTTTTTAGAGAATTAATGCTAAATGCATTTCGTTGTCTCTGTACTGTACACTGACAATGACAATTAAAATTGAATCTGAATCTGAATCTAAAGCTTTAAGTTATTAAATAGAATTCACTTCAATAGATGCATTACATGTTCTTTGTCCCTTAGGGAAATGTATATTTCATTGCAACGCCATTGTGTGGTTTGTGTTATTGATATATTTTTGCTTTTTTTTTAATATAGTACCAGTTGGGAAGAACATGTTTTTGAATTAGTTTTGCCCAAAGCTTGCATGGTTGGACACGTAGACTTCAAGTTTGTCTTGAATTCAAATATCACAAACATTCCACAGATTCAAGTTACTTTACTGAAAAACAAAGCTCCTGGATTGGGTAAAGTCACTGGTAAGTATTTTCATTATTTGAAATGTCATTATTTTTGCGTTTACATATACATTTGAACTAATCTTGAAACTAACCTCTTTCATAGCAAACTTTAAATAAACCACTTGTGGAAGGAAGAGGTGAAAGAAGATAATTTGCATTATTTAAGTAGCTTTTTAATATAGGACAGTATAGCAGAAGAACAGGCCTTTTGGCCCATTATGCCTGTACCAAACATGATGCTTGACCAACTTAGTTTAGTTTAGAGATACAGCGCGGAAACAGGCCCTTCGACCCAACTAGTCTGCACTGACAAGCGATTCAAGCACACTTGCATTATCCTACACACTATGGATGATTTACAATCTTTACCGAAGCTTATTAACCTACAAACCTGTACATCTTTGGGATTTGTGAGGAAACCGGAGCATCCGGGAAAAACCAATGGGGAGAACAGACAAACTCGTTGGATGGAACCCGGATTTCTAGCACTGGAAGGCAGCAACTCCACTCCTGCGCTGCCATGCCGCCCTTCTAAACAGTTTGGTTTAGAGCTATAGCAAGGAAACGGACCCTTGGTCTACCGAATCTATGCCGATCATTGATCACCCGTTCACACTAGTTCAGTTATTCTACTTTCTCATCGACTCCCTACACACTTGGAGTAATTTTCAGAGGCCAATTAACCTACAAACCCACTTGTCTTTGGGCTGTGGGAAGAAACCAGAGTAAACCTATATGGTCTCAGAGAAAATGTGAACATTCCACACAGACACACCTGTAAGGTTGGGATTGAACCCTGGTCTCTGGTGCTGTGAGGTAGCAGTCCACCAGCTGCACCCAGTGCCAACTCTTATCTGCTGGTACATTATCCATACGTCTCCATTACTTGCATATCCACATGCCTATCTAAAACTATTTTAAGTGTTAATATTGTATCTGCCTCCACCACCCCTGGGAGCGTGTTCCAGGCACTGGCCACAGTCTGTCTGTGTTTTAAAAAAAAAAATCTCTGCACATCTCCTTTCAAGCTATGCCCTCTAGTATTTGGTTTCTCAATCCTAGAAAAGGGCTCTGACTCTCTACGCTATCTACGCATCTCATAATTTTATATACCTATCAGGTCTCCCCGCAATCTCTGTCGCACCAGAGAAAACTGATATTCTATTAGGATCTATTAGAGATTTAATAGGAACCTGAGGGGTAACTTTTTCACACAAAGGGTGGTGGGTACATGGAATGAGCTTCCGGAGGAGGTAGCTGAGTTGGGTACTATTGTAACATTTAAGAAACATTTAGACAAGCACACAGATGGGATAGATTTCAAGGGATATTGTCCAAACGCTGGCAGGCGGGGCAAGTGTAGGTGAGGCATGTTGGTTGGTGTGGATAAATTAGACTGATGGGCCTGTTTCCATGCTCTATGATGCTCTATGACTCTCTGACCTCAAGCTTGCTTGGATTTAACTCCATCTGCCATTTCCCTACCCATTTGTTGCTGATCCTTATCGCTCTGTATATATTGACAGCCCACCTCACAGGGTGACCCCTGGAATCTTGTGTCATCTGCAATTTTACTAACCCACCTGTCCATATTTATGTCCAAGTCATTTATATACATCACAAACAGCAGATCCTGCACAGAACCCTGTGCAGCTCCACTGGTCTGAATATTCCAACCTGAATATTGTACTTCCACCACAACCCTTTGTCTTCTTTCAGTAAACCTGTTCTACATCCGTATAACCAAGTCACTGTTAATCCCACACATTTTAAACTTCTGGATCGTGGGGGACTTTGAATCATTGAGTTATACAGCCAGGAAACAAGCCCAACGCCCACACTGGCAAACATGTCCCAGCTACAACGAGTCCCACCACGAGCACTTGGTATCCATATCTCTCCAAACCTGTCCTATCCATGTACCTTTCAAACTATTTCTTAAACGTTGGGATAGTCCCTGCCTCAACTACCTTCTCTTCCATACACCTGTTACCCTTTGTGTGAAAAGGTTACCCCTCAGACTCCTGTTAAATCTTTTCCCCTTCACCTTACACCAATGTTCTCTGGTCTTCTATTTACTAACTCTGGGCAAGAGACTCTGTGCATCTCTCCGATCTATTCATCTCATGATTTTGTACATCTCAATAAGATCACCCTTCATCCTCCAATCCCAGACTGTCCAGACCTGGCCAGTAAATCTTCTCTGAACCCTATCCAGCTTGACATTTCTCATATAACATGGTGCCCAGAAGTGAACACAATACTCTAAATGCGGCCTCACCAATGCATTGTACAACTGCAACATGACCTCCCAACTTCTATACTCAATACTCTGACTGATGAAGGCCAATGTCCCAACAGCCTTTTTGACCACCCTATCTCCCTGCGATTCCACCTTCATGGAACCATGCACCTGCACTCCTAGATCCCTCTGCTCTACAACACTCCCCAGAGCCCTACCATTCACTGTGTAGGTCCTGCCCATGTTAGACATCCCAAAATACAACACCTCATATTTCCCTTTTTTAAATTCCGTCAACCATTCCTCAGCCCACCTGGCCAATTGATCCAGATCCTGCTGCAATATTTTACAACCATTTTCACTATTTGCAAAACCACCCATTTTTTGTATCATCTGAAAATTTGCTAATCTTGCCCTGTATGTTCTCATCCAAATCACTGATATAGATGACAAACAGTGAGTGGCCCAGCACCGAACCCTGAGGCACACCACTAGTCACAGGCCACCAGTTCTTTCAATAAACCAGTTTTGAATCCATATAACCAAGTCACTGTTAATCCCATGCATCTTGATCTTCTGGATCATGGGGGACAGTCAGAGTTATACAGCCTGGAAACAGGCCCTTCGGCCCAATAAGACACAGGCCAACTTGTCCCAGCTATACTAGTCCCACCTGCCCATGTTTGGCCCATATCCCTCCCAACCTGTCCTATCCATTGAGTCCTGTTGCGGAGACATGGCTGGCGAACTGGCAGGAGCTGGAGATGAAAGTCGTCACCCGGCTGGGGAGCTGGTTGGGTCTCCTCAGAGTGCTTCCCTACTGGGGCACGGTGTTGGTCATTAGCCAACTCGTGGCCTCCATGCTCTGGTACAGATTGGCCACATTGGTCCCATCAGCCACCTTTGGCTGGGATCATCCAGAAGAAGTTGGTGTCGGGGAGGCTCGAGCATGTGGAGTACTTGTGGTTGAGCAAACCCCCCGCTCAGCCGGAAGTATTCGTCGGACCCAGGCACCGTAATCCTTCCCGGGAGCCGGTCCCACACAACGTGAGCTACCTTTCCTCGACACCCTTCACCTCCCTCGAGACGCAGGGAGGCGTGTCCTGTACAGGCCCCTCCTCCACATCCTGCACTTCCTCGCCCTGGTCCACCGTCCGGACACCAAGTGGTGGTCGGTGTTGCCTTCCGGTCGCGAGGGGGGCCCCCGGTGGAGGTTCGTGTGCGCAGGGATTCTCCCCCTCTACATCGGGGACCTGGGGTGGAGGGTACTGCACCGAGGTGTTCCCTTCAACCTGTTTCTCTCGCGGTTCACAGACTCGCCAGCCGCCTGCCACTGTTGCGGGCTGGAAGAGTCTGTGTACCACGTGTACATGGAGTGTGTGAGGCTGCAGCCACTGTTCCAATATCTAAAGGGGCTACTCCTTGCCTTCTGGCTGCACTTCACACCCTGGGACCATCCTCATCTTTGGACACCCTGTGCGTAGGGGAGAGGGTTTGGGGCTGAAGATGTCCTGGTTGGGTTGCTCCTGGGCCTGGCCAAGCTGGCCATCCATGAGTCACGGCGCCAGGTGGAAGAAGGGCTCTGCCCGAGCCGGATGCCCACCCGCCCCTTTCCCGGGGTTACGTCCGTGCCCGGGTGGTGTTAGAGAGGGACTACGCCCTGTCCACGGGCACCCTGGGGGATTTCCGGGACCACTGGGCTCCGCAGGGTGTTGAATGTATCCTCAATAAGGATTGTATCATAGTTGTATAGTAGTTTATTCAGAATATTTGTATTGTATTATGGTGGTGGGCTCTGGTTTGTTTTAATTGTATTGTAAATATTATTATTTTTATAATTGAATACATTTTTTGATTTGTATTTAAAAAAACCTGTCCAATCCATGTACCTGTCTAAATATTGGGATAGTCCCTGCCTCAACTACCTCTTCTGGTAGCTATACACCTGTGGTTCCATGCACCCACCACGCTTTGTGTGAAAAGGTTACCCTTCAAATTCCTGTTAAATCTTTTTCCCTTCACCTTAAACCTATGACCTCTGGTCCTCAATTCACCTACTCTGGGCAATAGACTGCATCAAACCGATCTATTCCTCTCATTTTATATACCTCTGTAAGATCATCCTTCATCCTCCTGCACTCCAAGAGTCCCAGCCTAAACCTCTCCTTATAACTCAGACCCTCCAGTCCTGGCAAGTAAATGTACTCTGTACCCTTTCGAGCTTGACAACATCTTTCCTATAACAGCCCAGAACTGAACACAATATTCTAAATGCGGTCTCATCAACGTCTTATACAACTGCAATATGACCTCCCAACTTCTATACTGAATATTCTGACTGATGAAGGCAAATGTTCCAACAGCCTTTTTGACAACCCCGATCTACCTGCACCTTCAAGGAATCATGTACCGGAATTCCTAGATTCCTCTGCTCTACAACACTCCCCAGAGCCCTACCATTCACTGGATCCAGCCCATGTTAGACTTCCCAAAATACAACCCCTCACATTTCTCTGTATTAAATGCCATCAACCATTCCTCAGCCCTCCTGGCCAATCGATCTAGATCCTGCTGCAATTTTTCACAGCCATAGATGACGAACAGTAAGGGGCCCAGCACCGAACCCTGAGGTACAACATTATTCACAGGCCACCAGTCCAAGGTGACTTTCCACCATCACACTCTGCTTCCTTCCACAAAACCAATTTTCTAACCATTCCACTGTCTCTACTTGGATCCCATGCAATCTAACCTTTCAGAGCAGCCTGCCAAGTGGAACATTGTTGAATGCTTTGCTGAAGTCCATGTATACAACATCTACATCTCTGCCCTCATCAACCACTTTGATCACATCTTCAAAAAACTCAATCAGATTTGTGAGACACAACCTCCCACATACAAAACCATGCTGACTATCCCTTATCAGCCCTTGTCCATCAAAATGCCTGTATATCCTATCCCTCAGAATACTCTAGTAAATTTCCAACTACAGGTGTTAAGCTCACTGGCCTCTAGTTCCCAGCATTTTCCCTGCAGCCCTTCTTGAATTAAGGCACAGCATTTGCCACCTCTAATCTTCTGGCACCTCTCCTGTATTTAAAGACGACTCGGAAATTTCAACCAGGGCTCCCGCAATTTCCTCTCTAGTTTCCCACAATGTCCTTGGATATATCTGATCAGGCCCTGGAGATTTGTTTACCTTCATACACGACAGTACCTTCAGCACCTCTTCGACCGTAACACTGACTGCTCTCAAGACACTTCCATTGTTCCATGTTCCTCCGTCCTCCTGTCTTTCCCCTCGGTAAACACAGAGGAGAAATACTCATTGATGTCCTTGCCTATCTGCTGTGGCTCCACACAGAGTTGACTGCTTTGATTCCAGAGGGATTCCATTCTCTCTCTACTTACCCTTTTCCCCACGTATTTATGAAATCCCTTTGGACGTTATCCAATGTCTTACTAAAATCTACATATACCACATCCACCATCCAACCTTACTGATCACTTTTTTCATTTCCTCGATCAAATTAGTAAGACACGATCTGCTATGCTGAGTGTCCGTAATAAACCCATTCTCATCCAAATGAAAGTAAATCCTATCTCATACAGCTTCCCTATCACTGACGCGAGGCTCACTGGCCTATATTCCCTGGATTCTCTTTACTTCCCTTAAACTAAGTAACAACATAAGCTACTCTCCAGTCCTTCTGGACCTCTCGTGTGGCAAGAGAATATGCAAAGATCTTCGTCAAGGTTCCCGCAATCTCATTTCTTGCCTCTCAATAGCATGGGATAGATCCCTTTCGTTTAGACTTTAGAGATACAGTGTGTTAACAGGCCCTTTGGCTCACCAAGTCCTATCCTACACACTGGAGACTATTTTGCAATTAACCTACACACCTGTACGTCTTTGGAGCGCGGGAGGAAATCGGAGCACCCGGAGAAAACCCACGCAGTCACAGGGTGAGCGTACAAACTCTGAGCTGACAACACCCCGTAGTCAGGATCAAATCTGCGTCTCCGCCATTAAGGCAGCAACTGTACCGCTGCGCCATTGTGCTGCCCTAATAATATCTGAGTATATCCGCTTTAATGCTCTTGGAGAGTCTCAACACCTCCTCCTTCTTAATCTCAAACTGCCCTTGCATATTAGTATTCTCCACATATATCTCGCTGTGTGGGTTTTCTCCAGGAGCTCTGGTTTCCTCCCACATTCCAAAGGTGTACAGGTTTGTAGGTCAATTGGCTTGTAAAATAGTAAATTGTCCCTAGTGTGCGTGGGATGGTGCTGGTGTGCGTGGATCACTGGTCAGCGCGGTCTCGTTGGACGAAGCCACCAGTCCTTTCCAAGTGCTGCCCAGACAGTTTCCTTGATTTGTAGTGCAACTCCTCCACTACTTTTGCCTCCCTCTTGATCTTGTCTGAAACATGGAAACCCTGGAACATTGAGCTACCAGTCGTGTCCCTCTCGCAATCACATTTCCACGCTGCCCACAGCATTATAGTCCCAAACACTACACTAGGTTCAACTGTTATCCCCATAATAATCCTTGCATTGAAATAAACGCATGTCAGCCCCTGAGCGTCACCATATTCCTTCACCTCTCCCTGCCTGTGGCTCCTTTGTGACTTACTGGTCCTGACCGCTACCTTCCCTTCACTCCTTTCAATTTCTCACCTAATTGGTTCCCATCCCCCTCAATCTGTATCCTAAATTCTCACGAGTAGCACCAGCGAACCTCCCTCGTTTTCACTTCCTATTTAAGTAAATGTTTTCTTGCTGGGCTGATGGTGACGATCAAACATTTGGAGTAATTTGACCGCCGTTTGCAGTCGATAACCATGAATTCTTCTTTATTACAGAGGCAGCAGTTGACAAGCAGATCTCATTTCCTTTATCGTCAATGGCTCATGTGCAGGTGGAGAGGAATGGAAGATCTTTTGTTGATTTAAATGAAGACTTGCAGTACACCATGGATGTAGACGAGTCTCAAGGTTAGCTTAAAATGTTTTTCTTAGAAAAATGCATGGCTATTTTTTTAATTTGTAGCTGTAATTGGTTAGATTCCAAAAAAGGTAAATTGAGACAAATATGCCAGGAGATTGCAGACAGTTGCAGGCCAAGTAAGGTTGTTGTAGTAGGCGATTTTAACTTCTCAATATTGACTGGGAAAATCATAGTGTGAAGGGTTTAAATGGGCTGCAATTTCTCAAAAGTGTTCAGGACAGTTTTCTCCAGCAATATATAGAGGGCCCCACATGTGAGAGGGCAACACTTGATCTCGTCTTGGCGAAATTGGAAAGGGCAAGTGAATGAAGTGTTCGTGGAGGAGCCTTCTGGGACCAGTGACCACAGTTCGATTAGGTTTAAGATAGTTATGGATAGGGACATGTTAAAATGCTCAAGTGGGGCAAGGCCAACTTTGAGGGTATGAGGGAAGGTCTCGCTCAAGTTGGAGCAGGTTATTTGAGGGGAAAGGAACATCAGCCAAGTGAGACGTTTTTAAAAGTGTGCTAACAAAAGCTCAGGATATGCACGTCCCTGCTCGAGTGAAAGGCAAGACAGGCAAACAAAATGGAAGCTTGGTTGACGAGAGAAATTGAGGCATTGGTCAAGAATAAGAACATTGGACAGGTATAGGCAGCTGGGATTAAGTGCATTCCTGGACGTTTCGGGAACTAAGGAGTAAACTATAAAAGGAAATCAGATGGGCAAAAAGGGGCCAGGAGACGGCTCTGGCAGATACCATTAAGGACAATTGTATTTGAATAGTATAAGAAACAAAGTGGGTGGAGCAGAGATTGGTAGGTATTATGTTGTGGGAATTAGTGACGTGGCTGCAAGAGGATCGGAGCTGGGAGCTGAATATTCTGGGTTATACATCCCATCAGAAGGACAGACAGGTGGGCAGAGGAGGTGGGTTAGCTCTGTTGATAAGGAATGAAATTCAGTCCTAGACGAGGGGTAACATAGGATCAGAAGATGTAGTCATTGTGGGTAGAGCTGAGAAATTATAAGGGTAAAGAGATCCTAATGGGGGTTATTTCCAGGCCCCCCAACAATAGCCAGGATAGCCAAGTTACATCAGGAGATACAATCGGCATGTAAGAACGGCAATGCTACAGTGATCATGGGAGATTTCAATATGCAGGTAGACTGGGAAATTCAGGTTGGTACTGGACCCCAAGAAAATGAATTTGTAGAGTGCCTCCGAGATGGATTCTTAGAGCAGCTTGTAGTGGAGTTGACCAGGGAAAAGGCAATTCTGGATTTAATGTTGTGTAATGAACCAGATTTGAGAAGGGAACTCAAGGTACAGGAACCACTAGGAGGTAGCGATAATAATATGACAAGATTTAACCTGCAATTTGAGAGAGAGAAGGTGATATTGGATATGTCGGTATTATAGCTGAGCAAAGGGAATTACATAGGTAAGAGGGAGGAGCTGGCCAAAGTTAACTGGAAAGGGACCACCTAGCAAGAGTGAGTGGAACAGCAATGGTAGAAATTTCTGGGATTAATTCGGAAGATGCAGGATCTTTTCATTCCAAAGAGGAAGAAAGATTCTGGGGGGGAGAATGAGTTGACTGTGGCTGACAAGGGAAGTCAGGGACAGTATAAAACTAAAAGAGAAAGCATAGAACATAGCAAAGATTAGTTGGAAACCCGAGGATTGGGGAGTTTTTAAAGAACAAAAGAAGGTAACTAAAAAGGCAATAAGAGGGGAAGAGATGAAATACAAACGCAAGCCAGCCGATAATATAAAGAGGGATAGCAAGAGTTTCTTCAGTTATATAAAGAGCAAGAAAGAGGCAAGAGTGGACGTTGGGCCGCTGGAGAATGATGCAGGAGAAGTGATAATGGGGAATAAAGAAATGCCAGAGGAGTTGAATAACTTTTTAGCATCAGTCTTCACAGTGGAAGACTCCAGCAACGTGCCTGAAATTCAAGAGAGTCAGGGGGTGGAAGTTAGTGGAGTGGCTATTACATGGAACAAGGTGCTCGGGAAGCTGAAAGGGCTGAAGGTGGATTATAAGGGCCTGTCCCACGAGCATGCGACTCCATGCAACAAGCGCGACCTAAAAGGGCCTGTCCCACGGGCATGCGGCAAGCGCGACCAAACCAGAAGCGGGGGCGGCACAGAGGTAGAGTGATTGACATGAAGTTCGCACGTGACGTACGGTGTCGAGGCGGCTGCGGGCCGGCAGGACGTTGCTGCACGGAATTTTTGAACACGGTCAGTTTTTCGGAGCCCCACGCGATGTCGGGACCAGCTCCGCACAACTCCATACGGCTCCGGCGATCGAAGTGGGACCAGCCCCGCGAGGCCGTACGGCTCAAGCGACCACGTTAGGTTGCGCTTGCTGCATGGAGTCGCATGCTCGTGCGACAGGACCTTTAGGTCGCGCTTGCAGCATGGAATCGCATGCTCGTGGGACAGGCCCTTAAGTCACCTGGACCCGATGGACTGCACCCTAGGGTTCTGAAAGAGGTGGCTTTAGAGATTGTGGACGCATTGATAGTGATATTTCAAGAGTCACTAGAGACGGTAGTAGATCCAGATGATTTGAAAATTGCCAATATTACCCCGCTGAACAAGAAGGGAGCAAAGCAGAATAGTGGGAACTATAGGCCGGTTAGCCTGATTTCGGTGGTTGGTAAGATTTTAGAGTCCATTATAAAGGATGAGCTTATGGAGTATTTTGCAATTATGATGAAATAGGATGAAGTCAGCATGGCTTTGTGAAGGGGAGATCTTGCCTGATGAATCTGCTGGAATTCGGTGAAGAAGTAAATAGCAGGACAGACAAAGGAGAGTCTGGATGTTGTTTACCTAGATTTTCAGAAAGCCTTTGACAAAGGTGCCACAAGTGAGGCTGCTAAGGAAGATTCGAGCTCATGGTATCAAAGGGCAGATACTAGCATGGATAGCAGGTCGGCTGGATGGCAGAAGGCAAAGAGTGGCAATAAAGGGGGCTTTTTCTGGTTGGCTGCCAGTGACTAGAGTTCCATAGGGTTTCTGCTCTTCACGTTGTATATTAATGATTTGGACGAGGGCATTGAAGACTTTGTGGCCAATTTTGCAGATGATATGAAAAATAGGTGGAGGGCTGATAATGTCAAGAAAGCAGGGACTCTGCAGAAGGACTTGGACAGGTTGGGAGAGTGGGCAGAGAAGTGGCAGATGGAATATAGTGTAGCAAAGTGTGGAGTCATCCATTTTGATAGTAGGAATGAAGGCGTAGACTATTTTTTAAATGGGGTGCAAATCCAGAATTCTGAGGTGCAAAGGGACTTGGGAGTGCTGGTGCAGGATTCCTGAAAAGTTAATCTGCAAGTTGAATCGGTTGTAAAGAATGCAAACTCAATGCTCGCATTTATTGCAAGAGGCTAAAATACAAAAGCTGGGGTGATAAGCTGACCCTCCATAAGGCACTGGTAAGGCCGTTTTTGGAGTCTTATGAGCAATTTTGGGCACCATATCTGAGGAAGGATGTGCTGGCTCTGGAGAGGGTCCAGAGGAGGTTTACAAGAATGATCCCAGGAATGAGTGGGTTAACATATGATAAGTGTTTGTCGGCACTGGGCCTGTACTCCCTGGAGTTTAGAAGACAGAGAGGGGATCTCATTGAAATGTACCGAATAGTGGAAGGCTTGGATAGAGTGGACGTGGAGAGGATGTTTCCACGAGTGGTAAGGTCTAGGACTACAGGTCATAGCCTCAGAATTGAAGGATGTTCATTTCGGAAGGAGACGAGTAATTTCTTTAATCGGAGGGTGGTGAATTGTGGATTTTTTTTATAGCCACAGAAGGCTGTGGAGGGCAAGTCAGTGGATATTTGTAAGGCAGAGATGGATAGATTCTTGATTAGTACTGGTGTCGGACGTTATGGGGAGAAGGCAGGAGAATGGGGTTAGGAGGGAGAGATAGATCAGCCATGATTGAATGGCAGAGTGGACTTGATGGGTTGAATGGCCTAATTCTGCTCCAATCAATTATGACTTTATGGCAATCCAAAGAGATTTTCAAAATACATAAGGGGGAAAAGGGTAACTAGAGAGAGAGAGAGAGTGGGAACCCTTCAGGAATCAAAGCGGTCAACTCTGTGGAGCCTCAGGAAATGGGCAAGTGCATCAATGAGTATTTCACCTCTGTATTTACCAAAGAGAAATTCAAGAGAACGGAGGAACTTAGGGCTGTCAATGGAAGTGTTTTGAGAGCAGTCAGTGTTACGATCGAAGAGGTGCTGAAAGTACTATAGTGTATGAAGGTGAACAAATCTCCAGTGCCTGATCAGATATATCCGAGGACATTGTGGGGAAACTAGAGATGAAATTGCAGGAGCCCTGTTTGAAATATACGAGTCGTCTTTACAGCGGAGGTGCTAGGACTGGAGGGTGCAAATGTTGTGCCTCTATTCAAGAAGGGCTGCAGGGAAAATGCTGAGAACTCTTGGTCAGTGAACCTAACACCTGTAGTTGGATAATTACCAGAGAATATTTTGAGGGATAGGATATACAGGCATATGGATAGACAAGGGCTGAAGGGATAGTCAGCATGGTTTTGTACGTGGGAGATTGTGTGTGACTAATCTGATTGATTTTTTGAAGACGACCAAAAAGGGCGATGAGGGCAGAGCTGTAGATGTTGTATATGTGGACCTCACTCAGCAAAGCATTCGACAAGTTTCAGCATGGTAGGCTGCTCTGGAAGGTTAGATTGCATGGGATCCAGAGAGATAGCTGAATGGATAGAAAATTGACTTAATGGAAGGAAGCAGAGGGTGATGGTGGAAGGTTGCTTCTCAGACTGGAGGCCCGTGACTAGTGGTGTGCCACAGGGTTCGGCGCTGGGCCCGTAACTGTTTGTCATCTATATCAATGATTTGGACGAGAACACAAATGGCAAATCAGCAAGTTTGCTTATGATACAAAAGTGGGTGGTTTTGCTGATAGTGAAGATGGTTGTGAACGATTGCAGCAGAATCTTGATCGATTGGCCAGGTGGGCTGAGGAATGGTTGATAGAATTTAATACAGAATAATGTGAGGTTGCATTTTGGGAAGTCTCATATGGGCAGGACCTACACGGTGAATGGTAGGCCTCTGGGTATGTTGTAGAGTGAAGGGATCTAGGAATGCAGGTGCATGGTTCCTTGAATAATGGACTCGCGGGTAGATCCGGTGGTTAAAAGGCTTTTAGCATATTGGCCTTCATCAGTCAGAGTATCGAGTATAGAAGTTGGGAGGTCATGTTGCAGTTGTATAAGACGTTGGTGAGCGTGCATTTCGGGCATTGCGTTCAGTTCTGGGCACCATGTTATAGGAAAGATGTTGTCAAGCTAGAAAGGGTACAATGAAAATTTACAAGGATCTTGCCAGGACAAAGGAAGGACATTATTGCCATAGAGGGACATTAAGGACACTCCTGAGGAAGGACATTATTGCCATAGAGGGAGTGCAGAGACGGTTCACCAGACTGATTCCTGGGATGTCAGGACTGTCATGAAGAAAGACTGGATAGACTTGGTTTATACTCTCTAGAATTTAGAAGATTGAGAGGGGATCTTATAGAAACTTACAAAATTCTTAAGGGGTTGGACATGCTAGATGCAGGAAGATTGTTCCCGATGTTAGGGAAGTCCAGGACAAGGGGTCACAGCTTAAGGATAAAGGGGAAATCCTTTAAAACCGAGATGAGAAGAACTTTTTTCACACAGAGAGTGGTGAATCTCTGGAACTCTCTGCCACAGAGGGTAGTTGAGGCCAGTTCATTGGCTATATTTAAGAGGGAGTTAGATGTGGCCCTTGTGGCTAAGGGGATCAGGGGGTATGGAGAGAAGGCAGGTACGGGATACTGAGTTGGATGATCAGCCATGATCATATTGAATGGCGGTGCAGGCTCGAAGGGCCGAATGGCCTATTCCTGCACCTAATTTCTATGTTTCTATGTTTCTAAAGAGGGCCTGAGCTATAGGGAGAGGTTGAGTAGGCTGGGACTCCATTCATTGGAGCGCAGGAGGATGAGGAGTGATCTTATTGAGGTGTATAAAATCATGAGAGGAATAGATCAGGTAGATGCAGAGCCTCTTGCCCAGAGTATAGAAGTGATGGGTAGGTTACTGGAGGGGATTCTGTGAAATCAGTTCTATCAGCATTTGGAAGGCTGTAGACTGATTAGGGATGGTCAGCATGGCTTTGTGCATGGAAATTCTCACCAATTTGGTCAGTTTTTTGAAGAGTAGCTGAGTATTGATAGAAACATAGACATAGAAACATAGAAAATAGGTGCAGGAGTAGACTATTCGGCCCTTCGAGCCTGCACGCCATTCAATATGATCATGGCTGATCATCCAAGGGCTGATGAGGGCAGGGCAGTGGATGTGGCTTTATGGATTTTAGCAAGGCAAGGTTGCACATGGTAGGGTAATCAAGAAGGGGTTAGAGCACATGGGATTCCTGGAAAGGTTGCTAATTGAATATCTAATTGGATTGATGAGTGTTGGTGGAATGTTGCTTTTTCAGACTGGAGGCCTGTGACTAGTGTTGTGCTTCAGGGATTGGTGCTGGGCCAGTCCATTGTTCAATTATTTAAACTATTTGGATGAAAATGTACGAGACAGGATCAGTAAGTTTGCATATGTCACTAAAATTGGATGTATCGAAGAAAGTGAAGATTATTACCAAAAATGGCAGCGGGATAGTGATCAGCGAGGTGAAAAGGGGAATTAGTACATATTCCCTGGAAGTGACATCTCAAGACGGGGTGGAAATGGCAGCGTTTAGCATATTAGCCTCCATCGGTCACGGAATTGAGTACAGATGTTCGGGTACTCTGTTGTGTCTGTACAAGATAGTGGGAAGACTGTACTTGGAGCGGTTGGGCCTGAATTGTTGAGAGGTGTTGGACAGGTAGGCAGGCTGGTCCTTGAAGCATCACAGACTTGGGTGATCTTGTAGAGTTCTATAAAATCACAAGGATCACGGTAGTGCGAAGGCACGTCTTTTTCTCGGGTTAGAGGCTCTTGAAGAACAAGAACTAGACGTTGCAGTGTGCTGGAGTAGCTCAGCGAGTCAGCCAGCATCTCAGGAGAACATGGATAGGCAACGTTTCAGTTCACAACCCTTCTTCAAATTGATCAAGAGAGCATTGTTTGAAGATGAGAGGAGAAACATTTAATAGAAACCAGAGTGGCAACGTCTTTTCTTAGACCTGGGTTACGAATATAGAATGAGCTGCCGGAGAAAGTGGTTGAGGCAGGTACGGTAACAAAATTAAAAAGACATTCGGATAAGAAATGTTCGTGGGCATCTGTTTTTTAACCTAGGCACATTTGATTATGTTAGATTGGCATCTTTTTCGGCATGGCCAAGTTGGGCTGAAGGCCTATTTCATAGCTGTACAAGTCTGACTCAGACTTTTTGTTAGGTCATGGATTGTGCAAGAAGTCTTGAATAACTTTTCACACACTTTGGGTGTATGGAACGAGCTGCCAGAGGAGGTCGTTGAGGCAAGGACTATTGGAACTTTGAAGAAACAATTAGACAGGTGCATGGATAGCACAGGTTTGGAGGGAAGTGGGCCAAATACAGGTGGAACTTGTGTAAATGGGACATGTTGGTCGGTGTTGGGCCAAAAGGGCTTGTTTCCACGCTGTTAGACACTATGACTCTATAACTTTGTGTTCTTGAAATGCAAGAATCATAATCAAAGAATCATGGTTCTCCCCAGAACAAATCAACCTATTCACACTTTCTTTCCATGTCCAGCCGATAAAATATTGTTTGACTAATAGTAATTTGGCCTTCATGCTTGCAGTTAGCACCATTAATTAGCCTAGCGACTCTTTTTTGCCTACAGTAATGCCTGAAGCTTCACCGTACAGCTGACACGCAAGGTAGAATGATCAAGAGCGATGCTCAAGCAATGGCCTTTACACATAAATTTAAATACTTGAATACTTTCCTTGGTACTTGACAAAATATTGTGAAACTCTTTATTTTATCCCTTAATAGTTTCAGGCAAGGAACTAAATTGATTATAGTATGCAAAGTCTTTGCACAAAGTTATAGCATTCTGTCTCAAAGGCCTAACAAATGTTGGTTCTGTAGATGAGGAACTTGGTGTTAGTAGTTTGTTGGTTTAATGCAGCACACCATGTTATTGGTGTTATTCACCAACACAACAGGTGATTGAGGATATCCTGCTCCACAGACATGCAGATTCAAGGTGACGAGGCTAGATGGGTGTTAGTAACTACTACTTCACAAAGTGTAGCTTAAACTGGTGGAAATTTGATTACAGTTTTTAGTTGTAAACTACTTTTTGTATGAAAATTGTTTTAAATGTATTACAGTGCAAATATATGCAACTGAGCCTTCCATTTCAATCCTGAAAAGGTCCTAGGCTGTGTCATTTTCTGGAGGAACACAAGGAAGATATATTATGTGGACCTGTGTGGTTGGCCAGTGGCCTGGATCTTTCAGGGCACGCTGGAATGTTAACACTAACTAGCCCTAAACTTATCAAAGGTAAGATTAAATTAGATTAGCTATGATTGCACAGATAAAACATTTTCCTTTTAATTGGCAGTATCTGAGTGCACATATGAATAGAATAAGATGAAATGAATAGAATAGGAAGGAACTGCAGATGATGGTTTAAACCGAAGATAGACACAAAATGCTGAAGTAACTCAGTGGGTCAGACGGCATCTCTGGAGAAAAGGAATGGGTGACATTTTGGGTCTGGACGTGTGGCGATTGTGTCTGAAGAAATGATCCAGAAGAAGAAATGATCTTGTCTCCAGAGATGCTGTCTGACCTGCTGAGCTACTCCACCTTTTTGTGTCTATCTTTAGAATAAGAGGGCTGTCAGTTTGCAACATGACATTATTTAATACAATATTTGAACTCATTGGTATTTTGATTTGGGTACAGCCTCCCTGGCATCGTAATGTTTGCTTTTTGACATTTAGCATAATGGGAACAATTTGGAAAGCAGTTCTATATGTTGATCCTGGTATTTGGTTGAATGCGGGAGATTATACATGCAAAGCAGAAGCAATGTTTCACCTTTGGTATTTTCTTATGACTAAGACGACCCTTTTAGTTCAAGTACACTCCCGCTAACAGAACAATCCCATTCATCCACTAATTTTCCCTTTAAAATGTTGTGCCTGCTATTAGCAAAAGAGAATAAGAACATCTGGTCAATCTTTGGGAAGACCATGTTTTAAAAAAATAATGTTCCTCCTTCCTAAACAAAAGATTGCAACACAAAATCAGCTGAATACTAATTTGATGACACCTGTGCTATTGTGTGCAGTTCTGCTCATCCCATGGTAGGAAGATTGTAATGTGCTGGAGAGGGTGCAAAGGAATTCCAGCAGGATGGAGCGGGGATGTTGCCAGGATTGGAGCGGTATGGTTATAAGGAGTGGGTGGATAGGTTGGGTTTGTTTTCCCTTGACCAGAGGTGCCTGAGGAGTGACCTAATACAGATGCATAAACTTACGAGGTTATAGACAGGATATATAATAAAAATGCCTTTTCATGGTGGGCAACGTCTAAGGCAAGAGGGTATAGGTTTACAGTGATAAGTAGGAGGTTTAGAGGGATCTTGGGGGCAATGCTTTCACCATAGATTGTTGAAATTGGGAATGTGCTGCCTGAAAGGGTGGTGGAGGCAGATACACTCAAGATGTTTAGGGAGCCTCAAGACAAGGCATAGATGGCTACAGATCTGCAGAGGATTAGCTTGTTTCTGTGCTATATGGTTATATAACTCTAACATTATTCTTTATAAGACCAGTATCACATTTCAGTCACCAGTGAGGTGAAATTAGTTTAGTTGAGAGATGCAGCGTGGAAACAGGCCCTTCATCCCATCGAGTCCGCACCGATCAATAATCCCCTTACACTAACACTATCCTACACGCTAGGGGCAATCTTTACCAAAGCCTATTCACCTACAAACATGAATGTCTTTGGAATGTGGGAGGAAACCGGAGCACCTAAGGAAAACTCACACGGTCACGGAGAGAACGTACGATCTTCGTAAAGATCTGGATTGAACCCGGGTCTCTGGCGCTGCTAGGCTGCAACTCTACCGCTGTGCCTTGGTGCAAAATTGTTTTCTAAAACTGAATGTACACCCAACGATTATGGAGTTGCTGATTTCCATGTTTAAACTTAACATTATTTATTTTTGGTTTTTAGCAGGCATGGCTGGTGGCAAATATCGGTCATTTTTAGTTCACATCAGGTCAGCTACTGAGAAGACGAATGAAGAGAAGTCTAATGGCAGTGGAGTAAGGCCGGTTATGAGAATGCAAGTGTCAAAGCCACAGAACAGCAAGAGTCACACTCTTGCTTCGTTACTTGCCAAAGTGACAGCAGGAAAGGTAGAATAATAGTCTCATTGATAATGGATTTATATTACATATGAATTTGCAGGCTTCGGTAGACAAAAATTATCAATTGTTTTGTGGATACTTTTGTTAACTTATTGCCTTTAACAGGAAAAAACGTTCACATCAAAAACAACTGACTCTGCCAGTTCTTCTAAGAAACCTGACAATCTCAAAGGTTGTGATTTGCTGCAGGAAGTTTCTGTTACCATCCGAAGATTCAAGAAAACCTGCAGCCCAAAAGAAAGGTGATTTAGGGTTTGTTTGATGTTCTGAAAGGGGTTTGCAAGTCTCTCCATTCTTCCCTGTTTCACTTGCACTAGTCTATTCTAGTACAATTGTGTTAGGGTCAACATTTCAAATTCTTCTAGAAGTGGCTATTTGCTTGACTGTGTGTGAAACTTGGGCAGCATAAACTGCTCTAAAAATTGCTTTGATGTTCCTTGAGGTAATTGCTGCTTTTTGTTTAGGATGCAACGGTGTGCCATGTTGCAGTTCTCTGACTTTCATGAAAAACTGCTTAACACACTGTGCAAGAAATCAGATGACGGTCCTGTCACTGAACATGCTCAGAGTCTGGTATTGGATATCCTCTGTTGGTTGGCAGGAGTTCATGCAAATGGATTGAGCAGGTGAGAAGAAACAATATGTGAACCTGAAGCTTGCAACAGTTGATTATTAATACCATATCCAGGGGAAACATCATCCCTGTATCATTCCTGTTAAACTACAAATTTTGTGTATTTCAATGAGATTACCTCTTTTTTCAAATGTCTAAGACAATATAGGTCAAACCTGCTGTAATCCCTACTCGTGAGACTATCTTCTCACGTTGGGGTAATAAATCTGAACATCCATTACATTCCACCTGTTCAAGTGTATCTTTCCTTCAGGGGGGTGACTAGGCCAATGTGGCTGTGGTCTCACCAGGATACTATATAATTTCAGTGCGAGTTCTTCACTTGTGCATTCAAATCCTCTTGCAATATGGGCAATACATTCCTGGTTTTATTCCTTGTTATTCCTTGTTAACATTAAATAAATCACGTGCAAAGACATCAAGTATCTCTAAATACCAACACTGTACCAATACCAATCCATCCTTTAAAATATTTCGGGCTTTTCAATTTTTTGATGACATGCTCTTCCATATTATATTCCATCTGCCAGTTTTATCCTGTATATGTCCCCATAAGCCCTCTGTGCATTCTTTTCACAACATCCATTGACACTTTGATTTAGCATCACTTGCAAACTGGATATATAATTCTTTGTACAAATCAGTTTTGACCAAAGGACAATGGTTTGGTTTAGTTTAGTTTATTATCACGTGTACCAAGGTATAGTAAAAGGCTTTTGTTGTGTGCTAACCAGTCCAATGGAAAGACAATACATGATTACAATCGAGCCATTCACAGTGTACAGATACATGATATGACGTTTAGTGCAAGATAAAGTCAGTAAAGTCCGATCAAAGATAGTCCGAGGGTCTCCAATTAGGTAGATAGTAGTTCAGCACTGCTCTCTGGTTGTGGTAGGATGATTCAGTTGCCTGATAACAGCTGGGAAGAAATTGTCCCTGAATCTGGAGGTGCGCGTTTTCACACTTCAATACTTTTTGCCCGATGGGAGAGGGGAGAAGAGGGAGTGGCTAAGGTGCGACTTGTCTTTGATTATGCTGCTGGCCTTGCCGAGGTAGCGTGAGGTATAAATGGAGTCGATAGAAGGGAGGTTTTAGTCTGTGTGATGGTCTGGGCTGCTTCCACAATTCTCTGCAATTTCTTGCGGTCTTGGACGGAGCTGTTCCCAAATCAAGTTATGACGCATCCTGACAAAATGCTTTCTATGGTGCATCTGTAGAAGTTAGAGTTGTTGAGGACATGCCAAAGTTCCTAAGCCTTCCAAGGAAGTAGAGGTGTTGATGTGGTTTTTTGGCTGTTGCTTCAATATGGGTGGTCCAGGAGAAGTTGTTGGTGATATTTAGTCCTAGGAATTTGAAGCTTTCAACCATGTCTAATTCAGCACCGTCAATGCAAACTGGGGTATGTGTACCAAGTTGCTTCCTGAAGTCCATCACTATCTCCTTTGTCTTGCTGACATTGACAGAAAGGTTGTTGTCTCCACATCAGGACACGAGGTTCTCGATCTCCTTCCTGTACTCCGTCTCATCATTATTTGATATCTGGCCCACAATGTTGGTGTCTGTGAAATTGCTGGAGCTCCAGTCCCAGTCCCTGGTGCACCCCAGTCATTCGAGCATCCCATTCTGAATGTGGTCAATTTGTCCTGTTCGTTTTCTGCACAACTTGGAACTTGCACAATCTTCAAAACATCTCTCATTTCATTTGATAAACTCTTCTGGATGGTACCTTATCAATGGTTTATGAAAGTCTGCCTATTACCACATCCATAATTTTTACCTTATCTGTACTGCTAGTTAAAACCCTGAGAAACACACAATTTCCTTTTTCTAATCAGTTTACTCTGCCTAGTGCCGTTGTTGTTTTCTGATTCCCCTATAAACTCTTTAATCATAGATTCAAGCATTTTCCCAAATCTTAACATCAAGAAAATTGGTCAATAGTTCTCCAAGTTCTCGTTACCTTCTTAAAAGTTGCATTTGTTACAATGCAATCCAAGGGAATGATCTGACGGATTCTGTTGATGGACCCAGTGCATCCACTATTTCCATCACCATCTCTTTCAAAAACCTTTTGCAAGGACATTGGAATGTCAAATGACAACTTTATGGATCTGTGTATGTGTGAAATGAAGTATTTTATATTCCATTACTTTTTAAATACAGTTTCAGAGATGGCAAAGAAAGTCTACACTTAAAAACCAAGAAACGACTAACTGGCATTGTGCGAGTTTGCTTCTTTGAGGCTGGTCGCAGTATCGCTCATAAATGTGCCCGGTTCCTTGCACTCTGTATAAGGTCAGCAAAAATTTGTTTGTTTTTAATAGAAACTTGTTTTCCAACACAAATTAATTATACATTTATTTAAATTTAAGGCCTGTAATGAATGAATCTTAAAAATGAAATTTTCTTCATACCTCGTTTGCATCACACTGACAGTAAATTGTTTATTCTTTTCAGTAATGGGAAAGCAGACCCAAGCCAGTTAGGTTTTGGAGGAGCTCTCTTGAAAGCTTTACTTGAGAATTTGCCATACTTGCCTGCTGCAGCAACTGGTGGTAGGTTCGCTTGTTCACTTGATAAGTATGCAGTCATTATTTTAGGAAGATACATTTTTTCTGATTGAAAGATACAGCAGAGAAACGCGCCCTCCAGCCCACCGTCCACCCTGATTAGTTTATTTTCGATTAGGGAAACAGTGCGAAAACAGGCACTTAATCCCACCAAGTCCGGGCCCACCAGCGATCCCCAAACACTAACACTATCAGACACACACACAAGGGGAAATTTACAATTATACCAGGCTAATTAACCTACAAACCTGTACGTCTTTGGGGTGTGGGAGGAAAGCGGAGCATCCGGAGAAAACCCACGCAATGTCACGGGAAGAAGGTACAGACAAGCACTTGTAGTCGGGATCGATCCCAGGTCTCGGGCGCTGTAAGGCAGCAACTCTACCGCTGCGCCACCGTGTTATCAACTACCCATTCAAGATGTAAAATAAAAACCAGGACATTCATGGCAGGTTACAATTCTATTATTTTCTGCTTGATCATCAGATATAAGACAAATGCTCGGCCCATTTGGGAATAATTTATCACTTTTCGTATCTTGTTGCTTGACCTTGCGTGTGAATTGTTTTGATTCACCTCTTTTATATAAATAAATAAATAAATGAATAAGTATGTGAAGTGTTCTTAGCTTGAATCTGCTCCAGACTTTAAGTCAAGAGTTTCTAAACCTGGGGTAAATTTACATATTTTTTTCTCATTGACTGACGGTGTTCTTGGTATCTGTTCATCATTAGTTCATAAATAAGTGAAATAACATTGTTATGTGCTATTAAAGTTGCCAGGGGTAAACGGGACGAACAAGGTTGGGTACCCCTGGTTTAAGGACTGTCACTGAGTCTGCTAATTAGACTGATTGGTGTAGGTTTAAAAAGTTTCACGACTTGATGGGTATGTTAAGTTTACAGATACAGCATGGAAACAGGCCCTTGGGTCTACCAAGTGAGCACTGACCAACAATCACCCCTTCACACTAGTTCTATGTTATACCACTGTCACACAGACTCCATACATATCAGGGGCAATTTTTCATGGCCAATTAAATGACGCACTTGCACATCTTTGGGATGTGGGAGGAAATTGAAACACCCGGAGGATACCCATGCAGTCACGGAGTATTTGCAAGCTCCAGACAGATAGCACGAGGTCAGTATAGAACCCGGGTTTCTGGTGATGTGAGGCAGAAGTTCCACCAGCTCTGCTATTGGTATGATGTGGTCAGATCCCGAATACAGTTATATAATATCCAAGAATTGCTTAGAAATACAGATCACTCAGCCAAACCAGTCTGTTCCTATATTTGTGCTTCATTTTTCAAAGTGTCAGAGTCTCACAGGATGGAAACAGTCCTTTTGGCCCAAATTGCCCACACTGGTCAACATGTCCTATCTACACTGATCCCACCTGTCTGTGTTTGGCCCATATCCCTCTAAACCTGTCCAATCCAGGTACATGTTTAAATGTTTCTTAAACATTGCTTTGGTACCTGCCTTAACTACCTCCTCTGGCAGCTCATTCCATACATCCATCACCCTTTGTGTGGAAAAAGTTACTCATCAGGTTCCTATTGAGGGCTATTAAATCCTTACCTTCTCACCATAAATCTCCATCCTTTGGTTCTCGATTCCCCTACTCTGGGCAAGAGACTCTGTTCATCTATCTGATGTATTCCTCTCATGATTTTGTGCACCTCTAAAAGATCACCCTTATCCTCCTGCGCTCCAAGGAATGGTCTGCCCAATCTCCCCCGATAGCTCAGGCCCTCGAGCCCTGGCAACATCATCGTAAATGTTTTTTTACACCCTTTCCAACCTAATAACATCTAACATGGTGCCCAGAACTCAACAAAATACTCTAAATGTGGCCTCACCAATGTCTTGTATAACTGCAACATGACCTCCTAACCCTTCTTCTACTCAATACGCTGACTGATGAAGGCCAATGTGCCAATAGCATTCTTAACAACCTTTTCTACCTGTAATGCCACTTTCACCAAACTATGTACCTGTACTCCTAGATCCCTCTGCTCGACAATACTCCCCAGAGTGGTGTTTCTGTAAGGTATTGTTTCGTATTTCTTTAACTGCTACGTTCATGTTCACTACAAAAATGGTTTGGTACTAGAAATGATTGTGGTTTTTCTTGATGGCGAAAGGTTCGGTGTTTTGGTACTTTGTGCTACTGAACTATGTCAAGGATGAAGATCTGGCCGGATGCAGTACAGTTTGTGCAACCCTCCTCACCACCGTTTCCAAACAGTTGCAAGACCGGCTCACACCTCTTGAAGCTTTACTTCAAACTAGGCAAGTGAAACAGAATTGCACACTCACCAAACGGGCTTTACATTAAATAGCACATGTTGTCCTTCCATCGGTTTAATGCTGTTGCTGGATAAAAATACTCGAGGTTCACCTACACAAGACTCTTTGCAAACACTTCATCCACTTGCACCTCCCAATTTCCTAAGACTAGATCAGTTGCCCTCCCATGTGTGGGGTCTTCAACATATTGCTGGGGAAAACTCTCCTGAACACCTTTGACAAATTGCACCCCATCTAAACCATTCACACTATGATTTTCTCTATGAGATGAGGTGGAATTTATTTAGTGCGAAGGTAGTAAATGTGTGGAATTTATTGCCGCAAATGGATCTGGAGTACAAGTCAATGGATATTTTTAAGGCAGAGACGGATAGATTCTTGATTAGTAAGGATGTCAGAGATTATGGGGCGAAGGCAGGTGAATGGGGGGGTGAGAGGGAAAGATAGATCAGCCTTGATTGAATGGCGTAGACTTGATGGGCCGAATGGCCTTATTCTGCTCTGGGAACATATGAACTTATGTAGGATAGAAATCACAAATTAAATAAATTGCATTTGTATTTTTAAAACCATCCATTCTTTAGCATTTTAAAATATATGCTGCTTGCTTAGTGGTTATGAAGGTTACATGAATGGTTTAAATATTAAAAAAAATGATTTTGTTTAATTTTGGCTTCCAATTAGTATATTTGATGAACTGTTTTGAAATTCTAGGTACGGGTTGTACAGCTCTCCATTTGATCCCGTTCTGTTCGATTTAGAAATGTGTGGTTCATCCTGTAAAAATGCTTGTAATAGCAACGTTGGTGTACAATCTGATGAAATAGATCTTTCTGATATATTATCAGGTAAGTGGACAGGTGATCTATATTTCTAAAGCCAATAGATGTTCTTTCATGTTAATGGAACTGTTTTTCCTGTATTTTTTTTACTTTAAACCTGTTGTTAAACCCTCTTGTTTTTGATATACCTACCATGTAAAAAGATTTTGACTATCGACCCTGTTATAGAACATGGAATCATGCAGCATGGAACTTGCTGACAAATATGTCCCATCTACACAATTCCCACCTGTCTGCGTTTGGCCCATATCCTTCTCAACCTTTCCAATCTATGAACCTGTCCCAACTGTCTTTTAAATATTGTTATAGTACCTGCCAACATATAACTCCCCTGGCTGCTCATTCCATGTACCCCACCCTCTGTGTGAAAATTAGCCCCTCAGGTTCATGATTCCCCTGCTCTTGATAAAATACTCTGTGCACCTACCTATCTATTCCTCTCATGAACTTATACACTCCTCATCTTCCTGCGCTCCAGTGCAAAGAATAAAGGCGTAGAACAGGGGTCGGCAACCTATGCCCCCTGGGACGAATGCGGCCCGTAACGCGAAATCATCCGGCCTGCAGGCGGTTTTTTTTCCGTATTCATCCGGCTCGCAGACTTCCTTCATCTCTAGTACCTCCCCGGCCCGAGGATGCAAGGAGCTTGCGCTGGCGGCTGCAATTGCAGAGCTGCCGAGCTCCGAGCGCTGGCTGTACCGCATCCTGCGCAAAGCAGCCGAGATGGCCGCCCGCGCACCTTCTGTGTCTGGGCTTCACTGTCGGGATCAGGGTTGTCAATAGGCCGGGGACGAGTTAGTGTGAGTATTTGAGCCACTGCCTTCAGGACAGAGCCAAGGCAATGGTCCGTAGATGCGCCATGTTGGTGAGCTCCCGTAACTAGGGGCCAGTGCTCCGGGTGGTGTCCTCGAAGGGGCGGGATCCGTGTGAACACGTGGTAGATGTGGCCCGCCATCCGCTCACAGACATGCCGCCCGGCCCCTATGCAGAACAAGGTTGCCCACCCCTGGTGTAGACTGTTCAACCTCTTCCTATAGCTCAGGTCCTTAAGTCCTGGCAAAATCCTCAAAATCTTCTCTGCACTCTATTCAGTTTAACAACATCTTTCCTTCAGCAGGTTGACCAAAACTGAGTACAATATTCCAAATGCAACCTCATCAATGCCTTAAGCAACTATAAGATAACATCCTCAGTACTGTGGCTGATGAAGGCCAATGTACTGAAAGGCTTGACCCAATAACTACCCATGACACCACTTTCAAGGAACTATGTACCAGCAATCATATCCCCCCCCTGCTCTATATTTTAGACTAGAGATGCGACGTGGAAACGGGCCCTTTGGCCCACCGAGTCCACGTCTACCAGCTATCTCCCTGTACACCAACACAATGCTACATATTGGGTAAATTTGCAGAAGCCAATTTCCCTACAAACCTGTGTGTCTTTGGAGTGTGGGAGAATACCAGAGCATCCGGATAAAACCCATGTGATCCCAAGGAGACGTAAAACTCCATACAGCCAGCAACCTGCGTCTCTGGTGCTGTAAGGCAGCAACTCCACCACTGTGCTGCCCTTGACCCCCACAATACTTCCCAGTCTCTGACTAAAGAAATTCCTCCTGATCTCATTTCTAAAGGTACGTCCTTTCATTCTGAGACGGTGGCCTCCGTTCCTAGTCTGTCCAAATAGAGTCATACAGCGTGGAAACAGGCACTTTGGCCCAATGCCCACATCGACCAATGTGCTCCATCGACACTAGTCGCACCTGCCTGCTTTTGGCCTATATCCCTCTAAACCTATCCTAACCAAGTACCTTTCTAAATGTTTCTTAAACGTTGCGATAGTATCTGCCTTAACTGCCACCTCTGGCAGCTTATTCCATACACCCACCACTCTTAGTGTGAAAATTTACCCCATGGCTTCCCATTAAATCTTTCACCGCTCAACCTACCTATGTCTCCTGATTCTCGATTCCCCTACTCTGGGCAAGAGACTCTGTGCATTTACCTGATTTGTTACTCTCATGATTTTGTATGCCTCACATCGGATCACATCTCATCATCCTGCGCTCCAAGGAATATAGCCCCAGCCTGCTCAACCTCTCTCTTTGGCTCAGTTCCTCAAGTCCTGGCAACATCCTCGTAAATCTGCTCTCAACCCTCTCAAGCGAGAACCTTTTTCGCTGGCCTTTCACAGTCGGCCCCATCCGAGCCGCCTGCTCGCTGAGTCCGCCCTCCGCCTTGTCCCTCTCCTCTCCTCCCCCTCTCCTCCCCCCCCTCCCCCCTTCCTCTCTCCCCCCCTCTCTCTCCCCCCCCTTCCTCTCTCCCCCCCATCCTCTTCCCCCCCCCCCCCCTCCTCCTCTCCCCCCCCCCCCCCCCCCCAGCCCCCTTCCTGTGCCCCCCACTCCCCTCCCCCAGCGCGCTCTCACTGCAGCTGCGGGTCTTCCCTCTCTCCCCCCCCCCTTCCTGTTCTCTCTCCACTTTTCCTCCCCCCTTCCTCCCCCCCCCCCCAGCACATGTCGCCACGACTCGCGCTCACTGCAGCTGCGGGTTTCCAGAGTCCTATTCTCTCTCCGCTTTTCGCAGCCCACCACTCGCCTGACTCCCCTCCCCCCCCCCCCCCCCCCCCCCCCCCCCCCCCCCCCCCCCCAACCTCTTCTCACCTCCTCCCCCCTCCCCCCTCTCTCTACCCATCACAGGGGACGACCTCCTCTCCGTCTCCCCGGCCAGATCGTCTGCTCCCCCCCGGTCCGGTCTGTCATGCCGGTGGGTGCGCTTCCCCTTGCGGAAGCCACGATCGGCTGGTCCCCCTCGCTGCTTTTCACCGTCCTCAGATCGCTTTGGGCTTCGCTCTGGTCCACGCCTGAGCTCGGGCCAGGCGCCTGGTGGGAAGGCCGGGTCTATGACCTGGGTAGGTGCTGCCTCTAATATTAATATATCAAGGGGGGGGTTAGTGTATGTGGGGGTGGTTAGCGTGTATGTGACGCCTAAGGCCGCCCGGCCCCCCGCAACCGCGCGTTGGAACAGACCCAATGGGTCTGCACTTGGTCTAGTTATAATATAAAACTCTGATCTTGGATGGTTACTTGCGGGGATGTTTGCTTGCTTGAACTTTTTCTTTGATTCAAATCTCCTCGAAAACCCGACGTGGTAACGGTGAAATTCTTACATATTCCGGTAGAGATTTACCTCATGATTTCAAAAATCCCCTCATCTGAAAATTTGATTCATTATTTCCAGAGTTTTTTTTACTAAAATTGTTCACCAATCTGACATCTTTTTAAAATCTATCGTGCTGAAGCGAGCTGGATGACGTCATAATGCCTTTGCTCCTGCAGCGCAGGATTTTCAACGTGCAGCCATGAACTGCGAGTTACGTGGTCCTGATATACTAGTGGCCAGAGGATCTGGGGTGACGGAGGAACTGAAGGAAATCCACATTAGGCAGGAAATGGTGTTGGATAGACTGATGGGACTGAAGGCTGATAAATCACCAGGGCCTGATTGTCTGCATCCCAGGGTACTTAAGGAAGTGGCTCTAGAAATTGTGGATGCATTGGTGATCATTTTCCAATGTTCTATAGATTCAGGATCAGTTTCTGTGGATTGGAGGGTAGCTAATGTTATCCCACTTTTTAAGAAAGGCGGGAGAGAGAAAACGGGGAATTATAGATCAGTTAGCCTGACATCGGTGGTGGGGAAGATGCTGGAGTCAATTATAAAAGATGAAATAGCGACACATTTGGATAGCAGATTTCAGAATGGCAGGCAGTGACTAGTGGGGTACTGCAATGCTAGATGCTGGGACCGCCGCTATTTACAATATACATCAATGATTTAGATGAAAGAATTCAAAATAACATTAGCAAATTTGCAGATGACACAAAGCTGGGTGGCACTGAACTGTGAGGAGGATGCTATGAGAATGCAGGGTGACTTGGACAGGTTGGGTGAGTGGGCAGATGCATGGCAGATGCAGTTTAATGTGAATAAATGTGAGGTTATCCACTTTGGACACAAAAACAGGAAGGCAGATTACTATCTAAATGGTGTCAAGTTGGGAAAAGGGGACGTACAACAGGATCTGGGGGGTCCTTGTTCATCAGTCAATTAAAGTAAGCATGCAGGTGCAGCAGGCAGCGAAGAAAGGCATGTTGGTCTTTATGACAAGGAGTCGAGTATATGAGCAAAGAGGTCTGTCTGCAGTTGTTTAGGCCCCTAGTGAGACCACCCCTGGAGTATTGTGTGCAGTTTTGGTCCCCTAATTTGAGGAAGGACATTCTTGCTATTGAGGGAGTGCTGCATAGGTTCACAAGGTTAATTCCCGGGATGGCGGGACTGTCATATGCTGAGAGAATTGAGCAGCTGGGCTTCTATACTCTGGAGTTTAGAAGGATGAGAGTGGATCTTATTGTAACATAAGATTATCAAGGGTTTGGACATGCTAGAGGCAGGAAACATGTTGCCCGATGTTGGGGGAGTCCAGAACTAGGGGCCCCAGTTTAAGAATAAGGGGTAAGCCATTTAGAAAGGAGACGAGGAAACACTTTTTCTCACATAGAGTGGTGAGTCTGTGCAATTCTCTGCCTCAGAGGGCGGTGGAGTCCGGTTCTCTGGATGCTTTCAAAAGAGAGCTAGATAGGGCTCTTAAAAATAGTGTAGTCGGGGGATATGGGGAGAAGGCAGGAACGGGGTACTGATTGGGGATGATCAGCCATGATCACATAGAATGGCCTACTCCTGCACCTATTGTCTATTGTCTAATCCCCTCATCCAAATGATTGATGCACATTGTGGAGAGTAGCGGCCCCAGCACCGACTCCTGCGGACCTTCACTAGTCACTGGCAGCCAACCAGAAAAGCCCCCCTTTGCTTTCTGCCATTCAGACATTCTTCTATCCTTGCTAACGTCTTCCCTCTATCATTTACTGACTATGTTCTACCCTCTATTGTCTTATATTTGTCAGGATTAAATTCCATCTGCCAGTTCCACAGAATGAGTAGAACGATTAGGTTGGAAAATGTTTGCCATGCTGATCAATAATTAGAGTACTAAAAGAGTTTACATTTGCAGATTCAGTTGCCTTATATTAGAAGATCTTGTGTTTTCCATGGTTCAGCACTTTTTGCAGTACCACCTCGTTTGCACTCGTGATCAGAAGTATTTTATGTGTTTGGAGTACTAGTTCAGTTGATCCTGAAAAAGCATCAGTGGTATATTTGCTGTGGTACCTATGCTGCAGATTAGCATTTCTTTAGAGATTTGTTCAGGCAGTTTTTTGGACTTCTGGGCTATGGATTTAGTTTAGTTTAGAGATGCACCGCGGAAACAGGCCCTTCGGCCCACCGAGTCCGCATCGACCAGTGATCCCTGCACATTAAAACTACCCTACACACGCTAGGGACAATTTTCCATTCATAACCTACAAACCTGTACATCTTTGGAGTGTGGTAGGAAACCGAAGATCTGGGAGAAAACCCATGCAGGTCACGGGGAGAACGTGCAAACTCCATACAGACAAGCACCCGTAATCAAGATCTAACCCTGGCCTCTAGCGCTGTAAGGCAGCAGCGCTACTGCTATGCCGCCGTGCCGTCCTGGAGTTCTCAAACTAGCCTTTGCCCATTTCCAACCCCCACCTTCATTGCCCATGCTGAATGACAAGTTGTGCGTCAAAAGTTGGGTACAATACCAACAAATGCTACAAAATCCTGCCACAGTATAAATGAAGCAGATTTCAGTTACACGAGTTCCATTATAGAACATAGAAAAGTATAGCATAGGAACCGGCACTTCTGCACACAGTGTCTATGCCAAGCATGCCAAGATATATTAATCTCGTCTCTGCATGTAATCAATTTTCCTCATAATAAGTGTATATTTATAGACTAAACTCAAAAACAAATCCCATGAAAGTTATCGTGGAACATAAACTGAAGAAATGTTCAAATTTGGTACCTTTGATCTTAAGTGCAAGTGCAAATTAATGATGTACAGTGCAAATTGTTTTAGGAGGTGATCAATGTTATGCATCCACTGTGATACATTTTGTAGACAGAAAATGTAAGTTGTGATTTTTTTTAAAAATCTGTGGCCATCTCAGGAGCATCTACGTAATTTTAAATGTGTACTCTTTTTGCAGGGAATGGAAAGATGAGCAGTAGCGGTGCAGCAGAGGGCAGTTTCACAGCTCTAACCGGACTTTTAGAGGTGGAACCGCTCCATTTCACTTGCATTTCAACAAGTGATGGCACAAGAGTGGAGAGAGATGATGCGAGTAAGTTGATGCATATTGATTGATGGGGAAGGAGTCTTTTTTACTGAGCTAATTCTGCTCGCCTCTCTTCCTAATTGGGATGGGTAATAGGAATGTTCCATTTGTAACTCGCTGTTACCTGCCATATGCCACCAATAAGCGCCTCCCCAGGTCAAAGGTCACTGGAGATAATAATTCTCAGTGGCTGAATTGCTCCAGCTTTTTGTGTCTAACTTCAGTGTAAACCAGCATTGCAGTTCCTTCCCACAGAAATGTATTACTGTTCTGTTTATTTGGGGAATTGCAAAGGCATCACTCAGCTGAAGTTACTTTCTTCCTGATCTGAAGAAAGGTCGTGATTTGAAGCATAGTCTGTCCTCTCTTCTCAGATGTATCGCCTGACACGCTGATATCATCCAGCACTTTATTATTCACCTTCCCCCTCGCTGCTTACAACTCCTCCCAAACTTTCAACCACAACCTCACGGTGCCTTATTGTTGAAGGGCATTTGGTGGGTTCCATTTCAGATCGTTTAAGGCACCTTGCACTTTAGTACTGAAGATAGACACAAAATGCAAGAGTAACTCAGCAGGACAGGCAGCACCTCTGGATAGAAGACCCTCCTTCAGACTTCCTACACATTAGACTTTTGCGCCGTGGTAGGGATGGATGGGGGCGTGGATTTACGTGGGCGCAAGGAACAAATGACCTAAAGTTTGCGTTGAGTGAACTGAGTGTTCTTACCGTCCTCGTCGTTTGCCGTTCACGGGCGTTTTGTGAGTGGCTGGAGGCAGCGCCCGACCCGGGAAGTAGAGGTGTCAGTTCTTCTAGCGGCGTGCGGAGAGGCACTAGCTACCGCGGGGCCGCTCACCTGTCGGGCGCTTACTCCTCTACCCGCTGCTCGGCGGCAGCAGGCTAGGATTCCAGAGCATCGCCGATGCCTCGCATCAGCTGCTGATCCCCCGCCGCCTGTCTGGATAATATGACCGATGTTGACTGAGCTGAAGCTGGGATCTCCAACCACTCTCCCAAAATGCTGGCGTACGGCGAGGACGAGGACAATAACAACACGCAGTTCACTCAACGCAAACTTTAGGTCATTTGTTCCTTGCACCTGCGGAAATCTCCAGTGCTCGCCACTTATTCCACAATAACTTTTCCAAAGCAAAAGCCTTGTGGGTCTTCTTCAGTCTCTCCTACCCTTGGCTGGCGGGCTCCAGGTGGTGTTGCCTAGTTGCTCAGGAGCCGGCTGACTGGGGAAGAGTTATCTGTGCAGAGAGTCGATGGCATCACTGTGTCACCATTGATCTGTTTGCAATCGTTCACTTTTGGACGTTCACTAGAAGCTGGAAGTTCAGTCGTACGTGCAGTGCCGCAGAAGAGACCCGTTGCAATGACTTTTATTTCATTGCTGCCTCTCCGTGCACTCACTGGCTTCGGAATGAAGCCGTGCGGTCGAGACAAGGGTTCTGAAGTTGCATTCTCTCGATAGAGGACATTTTCTCGACTCTCCTAGAAGCAACGAGCCATGGCTTTACCAGTGGCTGTCAGTCTAACTGAAACCTCTCTCTTGTCTCCCTACGCACGTCTTTCACCCCTCTTTCTCCCCCACCTCTCACCGTCTCCCTGCCGGTCCAGTCTCTACCCCTGTTTCCCACTCACATCTGCCCCCTCTCTCGCTGTTACACTCCGCTCTCCCCCGCTACCAGTCACCCCTGTTCACTTTTTTTTCTCTCGAATGACCCTTTGACAAATCCCATGATTCCTTGCATTTCGGAATACCGAACTCGCTTATTGTCCCAAAATGTATTTAAGTGAAAATATATTCTGAAGTTAAAATTGCCCGTGAAGATGACAGACTTGGATTGATTCTGACTGATTCATGATCAAGACTGCATTTCACTGAGAACAATTTTTAAAATCAAAAGTATTGTAGGAGTTTGAATGTTAGCCAAGTCTATCACGTTAAATGTATACTATATCTTTCACATCACAGGTTGAATCATTGCTATATGTTAACTTGTAATATGACCATTTCTGTTTACTTCTGCAGTGAGTGGCTTTGGCCTTACAGGAATAGTGGGTGGGCTCACAACTGGTACTGTGGGAGAAGCTTCAACTGCACTCAGTTCAGCAGCTCAAGTAGCCCTTCAATCCCTTTCCCATGCTATGGCTTCAGCAGAGCAACAATTGCAGGTTCTACAGGAGAAACAACAGCAATTGTTAAAACTTCAACAGCAGGTGGGGAATTAAGTTTTGAAACTTTCTTTTCAGTTCCTGAAACTGATTAAAATTTAGCTCTGATTTTTACTTAACCCTCAAGATTTAAATGATGTTACCATTGTATTTAATACACTCGCTAATGATCCGAGTAGTATTTAGATTTCCATATGAAATGAGAGCATTTAGTTTCGTATGTTGTTCAAGTGGGGGGGGTGGAGGAGTGTGGAAGGCAGAGAGAGACCTGGTTTTAGGGAAGTTAATGACAATTAGTCGTTGCCTCACACACGAATTGCATCCTAAAATTGAACTTCATTTTCCTTGTTGTGTTCTAAATGATAATTGGAACCCTTTTGAGCTGTAACAAAGTAGTTTAATGGACTACTCTTTCTTTGAATACAACAGAAAGCCAAGCTGGAAGCCAAGTTGCATCAGACTACGGCAGCGGCAGTGGCAGCAGCACCACCTGGAGTCGGACCTATTCACAACTCGGTGCCTTCCAGTGCCTCCTCAGCACCTGGCTTTTTTATACATCCTGCTGATGTCATTCCTCCCACTCCAAAAACAACACCACTGTTCATGACACCTCCACTAACACCACCCAATGAGGCAGTCTCTGCAGCAATAAGTGCAGAGCTAGCACAGCTCTTCCCTGGCTCAGTAGTTGATCCTCATCCAGTCACTGTGGCCATTCATTCAAAAAATACCAACAAGTCCAAAACGGTATGTCTGGGGGTTACACACTCATTTGTTCTTTAAAAAGCATGGATAGGACAGATTTGGAGGGATATGGACCAAACGTGGGCAGGTGGGACTATAGTGTAGCTGGGACATGTTGGAAGGTGTGGGCAAGTTGGGCCAAAGGGCCTGTTTCCACACTGTATGACGCTATGGCTAACAGCAGTGCAAATCTGAAGTGGCTGAAGAAACCCGATTCGAGAACATATGTACACTTCCAATCAACCATGTAATCAATTTCATTAACTGTTAGATGATGCAAGTTAGATATTCATAAAATGATGTGGGGAAAGAAGTATGGCAGCTAGAATAGCTTGAATTTTCTTTATGGCAAAAATGATTCTGCAGAAGAAAGATACAGGGAAATGGGCCAAATGCAGGCAAATGGGAATAGCTGAGATGGGGCATTTTGGTCAGCAAGGACAAGTTCAGCTAAAAGGCCCGTTTCCGTGCTGTATGACTTTGACTGTAACTTGGCATGTGTTAACGAGTCGGGTAGCCACTGATGTGTACTTTTCCAGCATCACCTTGTCAGTTTATCTGCTGTTAACTTGTGCTTGATGTGTAATCTGAACAATAATTGGCATTTGCTGACAGAATTGAACAAACCTCTTGAGCCAAAAAAGGGTATGAGGACTATGTACCAATACATTGATGGTGGAAGGCAACATTTGTTTGGGGGTATGAAAGTGTAAGAGCAGGTCTAAACGTTTGTTAGCGTTTTGTTCTTCAAATATGGAAGTTCAGAACACATTAGTTAAAACGTCGCGTGAGGAAAGACACAAAGCTGGAGTAACTCCGTGGGCCAGGCAGCATCTCTGGAAAAAAGGAATAGGTGACATTTCGGGTCGAAAAGTCACCCATTCCTTCATCTCTAGCGATGCTGTCTGATCTGGTTCCTTCCTACACAGATGAACAACTGCAGAGAAATTTGTAGAGTTTTGGGACCAATTTTCTCTTGTTACCTTCTGTCTCGGGAAAAGCTACCATGCTAATTGCCGCATTGAAACACATAAATTGTTTTTTGAACTGTATCTCTTCAAATATTGCAAGCCATGCAGACTGCTTTATTTCCACATTTTATATCGTTAATATGTGGGGGTAAAATGATAATGATCAGACGTCATTTATTTTTGTTTTTGGCTAGTTTGTTTGAAAAGCTCCACAAAAATATGTTTGGTATTATGTTAGATTCCCAAATAAGGTGTAGTAGGTGTGTGCCATATTCTTAATATTTTGTGTGTTTTTTAAAGTTATGGTTTTTAATGTTTTGTTTTGTTTTGCAGAGTCCACTGGGTACTGGTCTAGCACTGGCAATTTCTCATGCTTCACATCTGCTTCAGCCCCCACCACATCAATCAATTATCATTGAACGCATGCACTCAGGTAGTGATGTTTTTTATATTTATAAGTTTTGGTATTTTCTTCTACCTGAAATCATCGACTCCTGCATTGTTTTGAGTGCAGGTACAGGTGCACAACCTTTTATCCGAAGATCCAAATAACGAAAACCTCCGAATAGCGACATTTTTTCAGTCCTTGAAGAAAGGTCCTTGAAAACGTTCACCGAGGGCGGCCCGCAGAGGTGACAGCGGAACCTCCGGTCGGTCCTCGAAGAAAGGGGAACTAAATCCCCATTCATAAAAGAGAAGGTGAGGGTATATTGCGCGGGAGGGTTAATAATTGACAATATGCTGCTGTCTGCCCGCTGAGTTAAAAAGTTCCCATGGTGGGAACTTTTTAACAGCAGGCAGGCAGCAGCAGATTGTCGCTCCCTTCAGTTTCACCCCACCTACACCCCTCTGCTTCCCGGCCATGTGTGTGACCCCTTCCCTCCCCTCTCCAGCTCCCCGCTCATTGCACCGGCGCGAGGGCTTTGCACTGTCTTCATGTTGGAGCCAGTGCCAGTCACCGGAGACGTCAGGACCAACGGGACACCGACCCCCAGGCCCACTGCAAGCACGGAGATCCCAGAGACCCACAGCCAGCAGCAGCCCAGCCCCGTTCCAATTCCAGAGGAACACGCTCTCCGCTGTCCCCGTAGGGACAGAAGCTGATGGCTCGGGCTGTGACGTCTCCGGCCACCCCCTGTACAGGAGCTGAGACTGGGAACTGTGGGGTTGTTTGCAGTTGCAGAGGGAGGGGGCAAGGGCGGTACAGTTCCCAGTCTCAGCTCCATTCCAGGGGGTGACCGGAGACGTCAGGACCAACCGTAGACGTCAGGACCAACGGGACACCGACTGCAAGCACGGAGATCCCATAGACTCACAGCCAGCAGCAACTCTAGCCCAGCCCCGCTCCAACTCCAGAGGAACCCGGGTTGCGGATGAGGGGGCGCAGCTCGGGCTGTGGGCGAACTGCCACTTGTCGCTGTAGCGGCGCATCGGGGAGCGGGTTCTTGTTGGTCCTGACGTCTCCGGCCGTCCCCCTGGACAGGAGCTGAGAGACGTCAGGACCACCAGAAGCCGCTCCCCGATGCGCCGCTACAGCGACAAGTGGCAGTTCACCCACAGCCCGAGCTGCGCCCCCTCATCGGGACACCGACCCCCAGGCCCACTGCAAGCACGGAGATCCCAGAGACTCACAGCCAGCAACAACTCTAGCCCAGCCCCGCTCCAACTCCAGAGGAACCCGGGTTGCGGATGAGGGGCCGCAGCTTGGGCTGTGGGCGAACTGCCACTTGTCGCCGTAGCGGCCCATCGGAGAGCGGATTCCTCTGGAGTTGGAGGGACAGGGAGACACAGCGGCTTTTGAGAATGGTGGGCAATCACTTCCAAAGTTCTGCCCACACAGTCAGTACACCTCTCCTATACTTGTCTCCCGCACTAAGATCATCTCGCAGAGAATGATCCCAGCCTAACCCTCCCTATTCTCTCCTATTCTGCAAGAAAAATCTACATTGAAGACTCAAACTCGCGATCAAGTAACTGCCGGGATCGAGGCGCAAACTCGCGACCTTGCGGATACGAGCCGAGCACTCTACCACTGAGGCAGCCGTTAAAATCTACGCTAAAAATCTTCCATTCCGAAAGCCGAAAAATTCTGAATTACGAAAAGTGTCTGGTCCCAAGGCTTTCGGATAAAAGGTTGTGCACCTGTACATCATTACATCATAATTTTTTTTTTAATGTGTGCCCAAACGGGTAATAAAGACAAGCTTGCTTGTTCATGATACTTGATGATATCATCCTAAACCGATTCCCATGTACGTGTTGGAATTTACTGTTTTGTGCAGCCTATTTAGAGCCTGGAGCAGATGGTATCAGTACACCACTTATTGAGTTGTGTTCCACTTGTGCATTCCAAGATGTTTTGCTGAATGCGAATTGTGGGGAAGACAATAAAGAAATGAAATACTTTGTTTAAGTTGAGGAAAGAAGAGGAGAAGGAGCCTGCTCTGCCATTCAATAAGGTTCTCAACACCACCTGCCTGGTCTTTCCCCATATCTTGGTATTCCATCTCTGCTTTGAATATATTCAGTGGCACAGCTTCCACCGTTCTCTGCAATACACAATTCCAGAGATTCATAAACAAATGAAAGGAGAAATTCTTCTTTCTTCTCATATCAATACTATTACTAAAACTCTCATCTTGTTCTCTTCCGGTTTGTGTTTTTTTTTTAATTTGCGTAAAAACTTTACCCTATATGGCTTGGATTTTTTCGCCACTCTACTCACCGTTCTCCTCAGCTCCAAGCGCAACAAGTTTTGTTCCGATCGTTCAAATATTAGAAAAGTTTTGAAGGTTTAAAAAAATCGTGAGATCAGCGGATTAGTCTTCTCACCTGTCTGTCACCATGAAGGTAATGCCCCTTCCGGCACCCGTGCAGAATAAAGTCCTGGAGGCGGGGCTGAGTCCGTGAGCATCTTGCGGGCAGAGAACAGCGTGCGGGCTGCTTCTGCAGCGACCAGCACGATGAGCCGGGAGCTGTTAAGTTGAACCTGAAGCCTCTGAGTGTAGTCAGAGTGGGACCGGGAGCTACTGTCGAAAGCTGAAGGTGCGGGGTGAGCAGAGTGCGAGCTGCGTCTCCTGCAACCACCCCCCCCCCCCCCCCCCCCCCCCCCTTTAACCACACACCCCCCCCCCCCTCTTCCACCATCCCCCTTTCCACCACGCCCCTCTATTTCAGCGGACTGCCAACGACTGTCGAGTTGCCGGCAATCGCCTGAAAAACTGGCAATTGGAGCGGCAACTGTCAGAGTGGAACATGCACACGCACACACAACCACATCACTTCCTTCACCAGCACGTTATGCAGGCGGGGGACAGGGCAAGAGGGGGAGCACTGTCTAAAAAAATTCACACGGTGCATAGCTAAGGTGAAATAGACACACTGCGATGAACTGGAAGATTGGCGCTGTAAAACGGACGGTTATCCTTGGTTCTGAAAACTACTGCTTTCCTTTTTTTCCCCCAATGTGCAATGAAATTCACCGGTCAGCACCGGCTACAACCTACAAGAACCTCAGAGAACCGTCGTCCACCTGGCGACCCACCTGCGGCTCGAGAATTCTCGCTACTCCATGGCGGCTTCATTCTAGTCACCGCTAATTTTTCGACATGTTGAAAACTTCACGGCGACCATAATGAGGCCGCAACTAGTTCCCAAAATGCGGGAACTCCTCACGACCATGAAGGCGACTCCCCGGCAATCATCCGCGAACATGTGGCGACCATATGGCGACTGCATAGTCTCCTGCAGTTGCCTAGGTGGGACAGGCCCATTATCCTTCTAAACAACAATGAGTTTTAGTCCAATCTGCTTAACCTCTTTCGCTTCATGAGAAATCTAGTGAAGATTTTCTGCACAACCTCCAATGCAATTATAATTCTACTTTAAATGAAAATAACAACAATCTCACCAACTAAAAGTCAAAGTAATAGGAAATGCTGGAAAAACTGAATAATTTGGGCAGCATCTGTGGAAAGAGAAACTGCCAATGTTTAGGGTCTATGGCCAGGTCGCAATTGAGAGAAGGGGCGGTGAGGAGGAACGGTGAGGGAAGTATAATCAAGGTAGTGTGGCGGCTCCTAAGGGTCGTGCCATTATACTGCCGAACCCCTCGGCACAGGAGTGGTGCAGTCCGGAGGCGGTCCTTAGCCGGAGGGTATAAAAGGCAGGGTTTGGGTGCCATCTTTTCCTGGTTTCATCTTCCCCTGAACTGGGAGGAATTAAAGTAAAGTGCTTCTCAAACTTCGGACTACTTGCCTCATTTTGAGACCCATGCACTACAGTAGCAATATTGGAGTCTGTGGACATAGTGAATGTTGATGGTTAGCCTATCCCAAAGTAGGGATAGAGAGATGTAAAAAAGAAAGTGAAGAGTTAGATAGGCCACATGAAGATGAAAGCACAGTGTAAATTGTGTTCTGACAATGCATTACAGGCCAAAAATATTGTTTTTTTCCCCTACAAATTCTGCCTAACGTTATTCCAGTATTTTCTGTTTGTTTTCTTCTTTATAATGGACATCAAACATGTACACAAGATTTCCATGTGCAGTCTTGCTATTACCTTGCAAAGTTGTCCCATACTTTCCTACTTGTATATTCTCCATTTATTGCAACAAATGCCAATGTTCCATTGGCTTTCCTAAATATTTGAAATGGGAATGTGAAGTTTGTTACAGTCATGACCTTAATGACATGTGACCAGGATCAAAGAATCAAGTGGTCTGTTGCTCACACTTAGTTTTAGCCATTGGATGGATCATAGCTGAATATACCTTGTGTATAATATATAGTTGGGCATGGTGGGTAAGCCTATTTGGGAGCATAACATCTTAAAAGTGAAAATAGATGAGGGTAAATCACATAGAAACTGAAAACTATAATTGCTTTCCTGAAAACTTAATTCAAAACAAATTTATAGTTGTAAGCTGGCGCTAACAAATGATCCAAACAATTGTCTCCTGGGCTGTAATTATTCTCTAATTGTATTTTATTTTTCTAGTCCACTTACTTAACACTAACTTGATTTATTTCTCAGTTCTGTTGACGGATAGCAGACTTGACACGTGAACTATTTGTCTTTCCACAGATGATGTCTGACGATATAAGTACTTCCAGTACTTTGGTCACTTTTATATTTTAACAGTTTAGTTCTTGTATGTATTTGCAACGTGTTCTCGTCAGTTATGGAATCTTGGTGTGGGCTGAATAAAGTTCTGTGTAGCCTTGGTATGTCATTCTATTAGATGCATATGTTGTTCGACCAAAGGTTTTGCTGTGTTTACCAATTTATATTGTTTTTTTTAATCTGATTTTGTTTTTAGGTGCAAGAAGGTTTGTGACACTGGACTTTGGGAGACCAATACTCATGACCGATATATTGATTCCAACCTGTGCAGACTTGGCGTCCTTATCAATTGACATTTGGACGCTGGGAGAGGAAGTGGATGGACGACGCATAGTGGTAGCTACAGATATTAGTACACACTCACTGATTCTTCATGATTTATTGCCACCACCTGTTTGCAGGTTCATGAAGGTATGTGGGCTCTATATTGAATGAAGCAACGACAACTCTCACTTTGATATCACCCATAACAGTATCTCAAGGAATCTCATAAGTAAAATCAGACAAACATATCAATTTGATATGATAATCAAATCTAGACCTCATGAGTTTTTTAGGAAGACTTTTTTTATGATAGAGGTAGATGGGGAGGTTGAATGTGCCCATTTGAGGCTTCTGATGGCTAAAGGTGTGTCAAAGTGATTTTAGATGGTACACAGTCAGTCCTTTGGCAGAAGTGGAGAAGATAAAAGGGCTAAGTGAGAGAGAGGCTATACAGAGTTTTGAATCTTAGGCTCAGAATTTTTAATTTGAGCTGTTGGGTAACTAGGAAGCTAATATTAGTAATTTGACCACAATTGTAATGGATGGGAAGGACTTAGAACACAGTAATGGACCCTTCAACTAAATGTTCTTCCAATTTGCGCTGAGCCTCTCTCTGACAATGGAGAGTTGCAGAGGGAACGGTCTCTGCAGAAATCGGAAAGATGGGAAGATGTGGCTAGTGGTGGGATCCAGTTGGAGGTGGTTAACTCGATCTCCATCACTCCCCCTCTTCCCAATTCTCCGACAGGTCTGACAGTCCTCGTTTACTTTGTTACTTTGTTGTTGACTTCTCCGAGCCAACAATGATCTATTCTACATTTTCCTTGATTTCATCCCCTTTGTCTCGTTTTCACACCACACACTTACTTATCTCCCTCTCCCCTGACTCAGTCTGAAGAAGGGTCTCGACCCGAAACATCACCCATTCCTTCTACCCAGAGATGATGCCTAGCTGAACTGATTTCATATGGCTGTACATGATCCATATCCCTCTATTCCTTGCATTTCCACATGCCTATCCAAAAATCTCAAACACTATCATCGCATCAGCCTCCACCACCATCCCAGGCAAAGCATTCCGTGCCCCCACTTCCCTCTGTGTAAAAAAAAATACCCCAATCCCACACATTTCCATTACACCGTCCGGTAGGCGGCGCGACTCTGGTCAGCAGCGGCCTCTGCAGCCTGTCCGCGTTTTTATTATTTTTTGTCTGTGTTTTAATGTAATTTTTGTTATTTTATGTGGGGGGTGTGTGTGTGTGGGGGGTGGGGGTGGGGTGGGGGGGGGGGGGGGGGGGGGAAACTTTTGAATCTCTCCCTGCACTGGAGACCCGACCTTTTCTCGTCGGGTCTCAGCTGTCGTTGGGGCCGCAACGAGGAGCGGCCTCCAACAGGAAGAAGCCGGGGACTCAGGTGCCGACTCACCTCACCGTCGCGGAGCTGGCCGAGACCGGAGCGGTGGAGGAGCGTTGCGCTGCTGCTGCTGCTGCTGCTGCCGCTGCTGCTGCTGCTGCCGCTGCTGCTGCTGCTGCCGCCGCTGCTGCTGCTGAGTCGGAGGCTGCTGCTGCGGGTCTGCGGACGGCGGCACCGGGAGCCCGCGGATCCCTGGAGGGAGACCGCTTTTCGGGGCTCCTGCAACGGCGACTTCTCCCGCCCGAGTTGCGGGGTAGAAGAGCTCCTGGAGCGGGGCTTAGCACCACTGCCCCGCGCGGCTTGGAATGTGGGACTTTGCGAGCGCACACCGGGGGCTCCAACATCAAGACCTCGCACCACCCGGCGTGGCTTTAATGGCCGCGGGACAATCGCCATCGCCAGCCGGGGGCTTTGACTTTGACTCTGTCATCGGGGGGGAGAGAGTGCAGTGGAGAGATAAGTTTATTTGGCCTTCCATCACAGCTATGTGATGGATGTTTATGTAAAATGTAATTATGTTGTGTCTGGGGTCTATTTGTGTGTAATGTATGGCTGCAGAAATGGCATTTCATTTGGACCTCCAGGGGTCCAAATGACAATTAAATATACTCTTACTCTTACTCTTACTTACTCTTACACCCATTGTTGGACATTTGTGATTATGAAGTCTGGAAGGTGGGATGCCAGTCAGGCCAATCCACAAAGAATTGAGTCTGAGATCACAAATGCTTGGGTGTAAATTTCAACTGATGTTCTTCATTGTTTAGTTTAGAGATACAGTGTGGGAACAGGCCCTTCAGCCCATCAAGTCCATGCTGACCAATGATCACCCATACACTAGTTCTATCCTACACTCTAAGGACAATTTACAGAAGCCAATTAAAATACAATACGGCCAAAGGGAGAAGGTACAAACTGTACAGACAGCACCCGGATCCCTGGTGCTGTCAGGCAGCAACTCTTCTGCTGCACCACCACTGTGTGGAGAAAGGCCGTTGGCCTTTTGTGTGTACAAAGCTTTGTAATTAAGGGGTCGGGAGTAAAATTCAAATCTGTTAAATAGGAAATTGAAGCGTCAAAGACTGATTCATCCTGAAAGAGTGGATGGGTCGAGAGAATGACACGTGATAACTGTACAACATGGGTGCTTAAGCCGAAGGCAACCTAATGAAATGTGAGAAGTTATAATGCGAATGTTTGATAATTGTTACTTAATTGATATGCTTTAATTGAAACAATTTTTCCTTGGGCAGATTACAGTGATTGGGCGTTATGGCAGCACCAATGCAAGAGCTAAGATACCGCTTGGGCTATACTATGGGCACACCTACATATTGCCTTGGGAAAGTGAGATCAAGTTAATACATGACCCTCTAAAAGGTGAAAATGATTCAGCGAGTCAGCCAGAAATGGAACAGCAGTTAACGATGATGATTGCTCTGCAAGAAGATATACAATGCAGGTTAGTTTAATCTTTGGCAAATATCAACTACTTTTATTTCTTTATACCCATGTCTTGGTGCAGGTGGTTTCAGAGTATCCCAGTGAGGAAATGTTCTCTATTCAGAGTTGAAATAATACAGGTTGTAATGGTACAAGCAGATTTTGAGGATTCTGATCTATCATTAAGATAGAACACTTCAAGATTACAAAGAAACTAAGGTTATTAAATTACAGTGAAATACAGTAAAAGTCATTGGGTCAGTCATACAGCACAGAAATGGGCCCTTCATCCCAACTTGCCCATGCCTCATCTACGTTAGTCCCACCTGTCTGCGTTTGCCCCATATCCTTCTCAACCTTTCCTATCCGAGAACCTGCCAATTGTCTTTTAAATGTTGTTATAGTACCTGCCTCAAATACCTCTTCTAGCAAGTTGTTCCGTATTCCACCATCTTCTGTGAGAAAAAGTTGCCACTCGGGTTCCCATTAAATCTTCCCCTCTTACCTTAAACGTATGTTCTCTGGTTCTTGATTCCTGGGTCAAAGACTCTATGCATTCACCCTATCTATTTCCCCCATGATGTTCTACACCTCTCTATAAGATCACCTCATCCTCCTACACTCCAAGGAATGGAGTCCCAGCCTGCCCAACCTCTCCCTCCAGTTCAGGCCTCGAGTCCTGGCAGCATCCTTGTGAATCTTCGCTGCACTCTTTCCAGCTTAACTTCCTTCCTATAGCAGGATTCTTCCTATAAAAGGGTTAGTGAAGGTTTAAATAAGCTACGAGTCTCATCCCTACTGCTCATGGCTGGGGTGAAAAACCTGGATGTTCTGGATCCCGGTCGGAGAAGAGCATTGCACTTATATATTCAATAAACCTGCACATTTCCCTTTTGTACAAATAGTAGTCAACTACAGTATGTTTTTAAAACTAGGTCTCCATCTTAATGATAGGAGCAAGGGTTATTTATTCCATGCAATCAGTATGGAGAATATTGAGGGCAATTTCAGATTATAGAGGAGGTGGTGTTGGAGCTCTTGAAGAGCATTAAGGTGGAAAAATAACCAGGACATGACAGGATCTATCCCAGGTTAATTCTCCCCGCAGACCTCCACCAGCAACTCCGTCGAGCCCTCGCCTCTCCCCTGCCCACCAGCGGGCCGGAGCTGTCGCCTCACCCGAGTTCCAGGCTCAGCACCAGGCCCACAGCCTCCACCATGCAGACTCCCACACCACGTAGGTCTGACTCTCCTGGGGCCTATTGCAGTCCATATTCCACTTCCCAGCCCTCCTCTGACCCCAACCCCCACCCTTGTCATGTATTCCCCCCCCCCCACCCCCCCCCCCGACCTCCTCCTTTCTGATCCGGAACGGTCTTCGCAGCAGAGGCCTCGCCTTCATTCCCCTGCGCCCCCACTTCAACGCGTTCCGGGTCTGCCATGACGTAGAGTTTCTCTTCCGTCGTCTCTGCCTCTGCGCCTTTTTCTATGGGAAGGAGTCCTCACCACCCAGTGAAAACCCCTTCTCCCATCTCCACCGGTCCCCCTCCTCTTGTACTTCCCAGAACGGCCTTTTACCCTCTCGAGATCTTTCTATTTCTAACTCTCATCGTGAGATCAACCGTCTCAATGTTTCCACTCTCCTTACCTACTCTAACCTCTCCCCCTCTGAACGTACAGCCCTCCGCTCACTCTGCAGCAACCCTGACATTATAATCAAACCCATCGACAAGGGTAGTGCTGTGGTAGTTTGGTGCGTTGACCTCTGAGGCCAGGCGACAACTCTCAGACACCTCCTCCTACCTATCCTTGGACCATGATCCCACAGATGAGCACCAGGCCTTAATCTCACAGATCATTTCTGATTTAATCACTACTGGTTGTCTGTCTGCTTTCCCACAGGCTCCACCCTTATCATTCCCCAGCCCGCACAGCGTTCACTAAAATGCACAAACACAACTGCCCTGGCAGACCCATTGTTTCTGCCTGCTCCTGCCTCACAGAAATTACTCGTATCTCGACTCCATCCTATCCCCCCCGGTCCAATCTCTCCCGACCTATGTCCAAGATACCTCAAATTCCCTTCATCACATATTACAACTTCCACTTGCCGAGCCCCCCTCCCTCATCTTTGCAATGGACGTTCAGTTATTACACCTCCATCCCCCACCAGGAAGGACTAAAGACCTCTGCTTCTTCCTCCACTGCAGAACCATCCAATTTCAGTCAACTAACACTTTCCTCCACCTAGCGGAGCAGGTCCTCACCCATAACAACTTCTCCTTCTACTCCTCCCACTTCTTCCAAGCCAATGGCGTAGCTATGGGCACCCGCATGGGCCCCAACTCTGCCTGCCACATTGTAGGGTACGTTGAACAATCCCTGTTCCAAGCGTACACTGGCCCTATCCCCGAACTCTACCTCCGATAGATTGATGACTTCATTGTTGCTACCTCCTACAGAACTCATGGACCTCATCAACCTCACCACCAATTTCCATCCTGCTCTCAAATTCACTTGGACCATCTCTGACACCGTCCCCTTTCTTGATCTCACCGTCTCCATCACAGGAAATAGACTATTGACTGACGCCTATTACAAACCTACTGACTCCCATAACCATCTCAACTACACTTCTTCCCACCCTGCTTCCTGTAAAGACTCTATCCCCTACTCCCAATTCCTTCATCTGCGCCCAAGATGAGGTATTCCATACCAGGACATCCGAGTTGCCTTCATTCTTTAGCGAACGAGAATTCCCCTCTCCCATCATAAATGAGGCCCTCACTCGTGTCTCCTCGGTACCCTATAGCTCTGCCCTTGCTCCCCCTCCACCCAGTCGCAACAAAGACAGAGTCCCCCTAGTCCTTACCTTTCACCCAATCAGCCATCGCATACTACACATAACCCTCTGAAATTTTTGTCACCTCCAACGGGATCCCAACACTAGTCACATCAATCCCATCTCCACCTCTTTCCGCTTTCCGCAGAGACCGTTCCCTCTGCAGCTCCCCGGTTAAACTCATCCCTTCTCATCCAAACCACCCCATCCCCAGGCACCTTCCCCAGCAACCGCAGAAGATGCAACACATGTCCCTTTACCTCCTCCCTCGACTCTGTCCAGGGATCCCGACAGTCCTTTCAGGTGAGGCAGAGGTTCACTTGCACCTCCTCCAACCTCATCTACTGTAGCCGTTGTTCAAGTTGTGGACTCGAACATCAGCGAGATCAAACGTAGACTGGGCGATCGTTTCGTTGAACACCTTCGCTCAGTCCGCCTGAACTGATCTCCCGGTTTCTAAACACATTAATTCTCCTTCCCATTCCCACACAGACCTTTCTCTCCTGGGTCTCCTCCATTGTTGGAGGAACAGGATCTCATGTTTTGCTTGGGCAGCTTACAGCCCAGTGGTATGAATATTGATTTCTCTAACTTCAGGTAGCCCCGGCATTACCTCTCTCTCTATCCCTCCTCCACCCAGTTGCACCATCTTCTCGTTCTCACCCAACTAACAGTGAACAGTGGCCTGTTTCATTCATTGTTCCTTAAATTCTACTCATCGTCTATAATCTCTTGTTTCCCTTATCCCTAACCAGTCTGAAGAAGGGTCTCGACCAGAAACCTCACCCATTCCTTCTCTCCAGGGATGCTGCCTGTCCCGCTGAGTTACTCCAGCTTTTTGTGTCTACCTTCAAAAAAAAGTTCAGTGTGTGTGTATATAAGATAGATAAGATATATAAGAGTCAGGGTAAAGGGAAACGAGAGATAATGACAGTGATATATAGAGATCTAAACAAATGAATGAACGATATGCAAAAAAGTAACGATGATGAAGGAAACAGGCCAATGTTAGCTGTGGGCTAGATGAAAACGAGTTACAGACAATGAGACTAAACAAGACAACTTTGAAGCTGTAACATAGAAACATAGAAATTAGGTCCAGGAGTAGGCCATTCGGCCCTTCGAGCCTGCACCGCCATTCAATATGATCATGGCTGTTCATCCAACTCAGTATCCCGTACCTGCCTTCTCTCCATACCCCCTGATCCCCTTAGCCACAAGGGCCACATCTAACTCCCTCTTAAATATAGCCAATGAACTGGCCTCAACTACCCTCTGTGGCAGAGAGTTCCAGAGATTCACCACTCTCTGCGTGAAAAAAGTTCTTCTCATCTCGGTTTTAAAGGATTTCCCCTTTATCCTTAAGCTGTGACACCTTGTCCTGGACTTCCCTAACATCGGGAACAATCTTCCTGCATCTAGCCTGTCCAACCCCTTAAGAATTTTGTAAGTTTCTATAAGATCCCCTTTCAATCTTCTAAATTCTAGAGAGTATAAACCAAGTCTATCCAGTCTTTCTTCATAAGACAGTCCTGACATCCCAGGAATCAGTCTGGTGAACCGTCTCTGCACTCCCTCTATGGCAATAATGTCCTTCCTCAGATTTGGAGACCAAAACTGTACGCAATACTCCAGGTGTGGTCTCACCAAGACCCTGTACAACTGCAGTAGAACCTCTCTGCTCCTATACTCAAATCTTTTTGCAATGAAAGCTAACATACCATTCGCTTTCTTTACTGCCTGCTGCACCTGCATGCCTACCTTCAATGACTGGTGTACCATGACACCCAGGTCTCGCTGCATCTCCCCCTTTCCCAATCGGTCACCATTTAGATAATAGTCTGCTTTCCCGTGTTTGCCACCAAAATGGATAACCTCACATTTATCCACATTATACTGCATCTGCCAAACATTTGCCCACTCACCCAGCCTATCCAAGTCACCCTGCAGTCTCCTAGCATCCTCCTCACAGCTAACACTGCCCCCCAGCTTAGTGTCATCCGCAAACTTGGAGATATTGCCTTCAATTCCCTCATCCAGATCATTAATATATATTATAAATAGCTGGGGTCCCAGTACTGAGCCTTGGGGTACCCCACTAGTCACTGCCTGCCATTGTGAAAAGGACCCGTTTACTCCTACTCTTTGCTTCCTGTTTGCCAGCCAGTTCTCTATCCACATCAATACTGAACCCCCAATGCCATGTGCTTTAAGTTTGTATACTAATCTCTTATGTGGGACCTTGTCGAAAGCCTTCTGGAAGTCCAGATACACCACATCCACTGGTTCTCCCCTATCCACGCTACTAGTTACATCCTCGAAAAATTCTATAAGATTCGTCAGACATGATTTACCTTTTGTAAATCCATGCTGACTTTGGCCAATGATTTCACCACTTTCCAAATGTGCTGCTATCCCATCTTTAATAACTGACTTGGGGGTGAGGGAGGGACAGAGAAAGGGATGCAAGGCGCTACTTGAAGTTAGAGAAATCAATATTGATACCACTGGTGTGCCCAAGCGAAGTAGGAGGTGCTGTTGATGTTATACACCTCTCCAATTTGCGTTTGGCCTCACTTTGACAATGGAGGAGGCCCAGTTTAGTTTATTGTCACATGTACAGAGGTACAGTGAAAAGCTTTTTGTTGCGTGCCAGCCTAGAACAAAGGTCAGAATGGGAAGGGGAATTAAAGTATTTGACAACCTGATCTCCTAGTGCCCTTTCCCCTTGCATATGCATGCGTGTGTGCGTGCGTGCGTGCGTGCGCGCGCACCTCCACTGGTCACAGACCTCTACCCTCAAAATTATCCTTCCACCAGAGCCCTCTCTTAGTTTAGTTCAGTGTACAGATACAGAGCGGAAATAGGCCTTTTGGCGTACCGAGTCCATACCGACCAGCGATCCCCGCACATTAATGCTATCCTACACACACTTGGGACAATTTACACTTTTGCCAAGCCAATTAACCTACAAAGCAGTACGTCTTTGGAGTGTGGGAGGAAACCGAAGATCTCGGAGAAAACCCACGCAGGTCACGGGGAGAAGGTACAAACTCCGTACAGACAGCACCCACGGTGGGGCGAAGCAACTAAGGCAGCAACTCTATAGCTGTGCCACTGTGTCGCACTCTTATTTCAGTAAGGCCCTTCCAAACCCATACGACCAAGTCACTAACACCATTTCTGCTGAAAAGCCTTTTTAAAACATTACATTACACAGGTGACATTTGATTTTCATTTGATTTGATAGGCAAGGTGAGCTTTACGACCATGTTTGCTGTATCATTGCATAGTGCTTTCATATGTTGACTTATTATTTTCCCCCCATCAATCAATTTAGCTGTTGAGCAGGAATCCAGATTAAATGGTCCCATGCTCTATGACAAATGTGTGCAGTATTGTTGGGACAGCCTGAAACCAGCAAGCCTCAATTTTAATGTTTCGAGTAATCCCACATAGCTTTCAAAATACGTCTTGTGTGCTGCTGGACAATAGCTTATTGAGATTTATGAAGAGGTGAAGCAATATGAATGAGAGCTGGGTGGTGCTCGTTGACTGCATGAACTTTAGCAAAGCCTTTGACAAGGTTCCACATGGTGGGCTGGTCCCAGATAGTAAATTGGACACCAAATTGGTCTGGGTAACTGTGGAAAGATGCTTTACGGACTTGTGGCATGTAGTCTGCTGCAGGGCTTGGCATTTGTTTTTGTTCGTCTTTACATAATAGAGTTGGGGGAAAATGTAGATGGCATGATTAGTAAGTTTGTAGATGGTTCCAAAATGTAATGGTCTAGTGAAGATGATCGTGTACTGTTACAACAGGATCTACTTCATTTGGGATACTGGGCAAGAGAATGACAGGTGGAGTTTAATTTGGACACAGGCAAAGTGATGCATTTTATGAAGTCACATCTCAGGACCCATACAGTGAATAGCACTCCCCTTGAGTGTAATTGAACAGCAAATTCTTGCTTCCAATACACAATTCGCAGAAAGTAGCGACATAAGAGTGGTGAAGGAGTATAGTATGCTTTCCTTTAGCTGAAACTTTGGGTTAGGATGTCATGTTACAGTTGTACAAAACATTTGGTTAGGCCACACTTGAAGAATTGTGTGCAAAAATGGTTGCCGTGCGACAGGAAGGATGTGCCTAAGTGTGACGATGCAGTAATTCACAGCACTGGACTGGAGGGCTTGATTATAAATAGATCAATTAGGCAGGAGTTGTTCCTGGAGCGATCAAAAAGCGTGAATTAAAAAATCTGCAGTAATATTAATCAATAATATTCAATCGTCTGGAAAAATGTGTTAATCTGACACCACCAAAATAAATGGGGAATAGAGGATGGGAGTTTTCCAGTCGTCTTGATTGTAGCCTTAGAGCAGAGAAAAGTACAGCATAGGAGCAAGCACTTCGGCCCACAAGGTCTGAGCAAAAATAATGTTGGCAAGATAAACTAATCTCGTCTGCCTGCACATGATCCAAGCCCTCCATATCCAAGCCTTGTTTTGCAGAGTGGAAGGAAATGAAAAAACAATCAAAAATTAAATAAAAATGTGAGAATTGTACTGGACTGTACACATTGTGGCCATGGAGTATTTTGTTTGGTTTATTTATCTACTGTAAATTCTTTGACAGGTATAACCTTGCTTGCCATAGACTGGAAACACTACTGCAGAATATTGACCTTCCTCCACTAAACAGTGCCAACAATGCTCAGTACTTCCTACGAAAACCAGACAAGGCTGTTGAGGAGGATGGTAAAGTCTTCTCCGCCTATCAGGACTGCATTCAGCTGCAGCTTCAACTAAATCTGGCTCATCACGCCGTGCAGCGCCTCAGAGTGGCACTTGGATCCAGCAGGAGGACACTGCCTGAGACATACGACACAAAAGAATTGATTCATAACTCTTCCACAGAGCAACTGCGCACCATTATCCGATATCTTCTGGATACGTTGCTGAGTCTTTTGCATTCATGCAGTGGTTAGTGTCTTTCTTTTCTTAATGTGATTGTGTAGAATGGTCATTGGTTGGATTGAGTGACCACCACGGTGACCTGTAACCATTCCTTCCCTGACAATATACAAAAGAGTTCAATGCTGTTAAGTTTTCTGAAGGTAGACAAATTGCTGGAGAAACTCAGAAGGTGAGGCAGCATCTCTGGAGGGAAGGAATAGGCGACTTTTCGGGTCGAGACCCTTCTTCAGACTTTTCTTCAAACTGTTGTCAGCCTGTTGAGTGAGGGCGGTGGGGGCTGTAAGATCATGAACCCCAGTATTAAATTGTAGTGATTGTTCAAGTTCATAGTTCATAAGTTGTAGGAGCAGAATTAGGCTGTTCAGCCCACCAAGTCTGCTCTGCATTCAATCATGGCTGATTTATCTTTCCCTCAACCCTGTTCTCCTGCCTACTCCCCTTAACATCCTTATTAATCAAGAACCTATCAAGCCACCTTAAAAATATCCATTGACATGGCCTCCACAGCCTTCTGTGGCAATGAATTCCACAGATTCACCAGCCTCTGACTAAAGAAATACTTCCTCATCTCCTTTCCATAAAGGTACATCCTTTTTTCCTGAGGCTAAGGCCTCTGGTCTGTGATTCTCCAACCAGTGGAAACATCCTCTCCACATCCACTCTATCCAGACCTTTCACTATTAATTAAACTCCAGCGAGTACAGAGATTGTAATTGAGATGAAGTGTAAACTACTTGGGTGTTCTAGCCAAACACTTGTGTATTTAATATGCCATTACTTAAAAGTCCCCTTGTATTGGGAACATCTTTTTCCTCCATGTCTGCTCTCAATTTTGCTGTAAACTCACTCACAGCCTTTAAAGGATGTTTAATAAAATGTCAGCTCAGAATGAGATGATTTGCAAGCTGAAATGTTTGAGTGGAGAGATGCAATCTCTTTTAATGTGAATTAGCTCTGAAGTTTAACACACAAACATTGAGTTTCTTTCAGTGTATGCAATTGCAATTTACAATTGCAAGTTTTGCAATCCTTTTCAATAATAAACCACTTAATGTTCCCAATTATGAAATAACTAGGAGATTTTAAAAAACTGCAGTAATTCAGTGGGACAAGCAGCATCTTTGGAGAGAAGGAATGGGTGAAGTTTCGGGTCGAGACCCTTGTACAGTCGGGAGAAAGGGTGACACAGGGATAAGGAAGGGTAAGGTGCGAAAAGGAAAGATCAAAGGGGACAACAATCAAGAAAAATTGTACAATGGATTATTGTTAGCTATGGGAAGGTGACAACAAGGCGTGCAGAGATGAAAAATGTAATCGGTAAAAATTAAGAACAGGTCAGACTGGTTGGAGAACTAGGATGGAGAGAGGGAAAGCAAGGGTTGTCTGAAGTAGGAGAAGCTCAATATTCAAACCGCTGCGTTGTAAGCTGCCCAAGCGAAATAACTACTTGAGTTTGTGAAAGCATTTGATACCACCCTGGACATCAGTGGTGAAATGTTCCGAAGGACAAGGCAAAAACATGACAGGAGAAGACTGAGCTATTCTGTTGGATAAAATGATTTGGTAAATTGACGGCATGAATTTTTAAAAGTTTATTCACTAATTTTGAAACCACAGCTGTGCCGTGATGTTATAGTCTTCAATAACTGACACTACACACTAGGGACAAATTTACACAGGCCAATTAAACGACAAACCCGCACGTCCTTGCAATGTGGGAGTGCTCCAGTCTCCTCCCACATCCCAAAAACGTGCGGGTTTGCAGGCTAATTGGCCTCTGTAAAATTGCCCCATGTGTGGTAGGCAGTGGGTACGAAAGTGGGATAACAGAACTGTTGTGAATCTGTCTTTGCAAGGACTCCATGCCCCACTCTCATTCCTCCATCTCTGCCGTGTTTGCTCACAAGATGAGGTGCTCCATACTAGGACATCATTCTCTTGGCTTTCTGTCAAGAAGGAGGTTCCCCCCTTCTAACATGGTTGAGGCCCACGCACGGGTCTGCTCTTGCTCCCCTTCCCCCCCAGTCGCAACAGAGACAGAGTCCCCCTAGTCCTCACTTTTCATCCCATCAACTGTTGTACACAGTTCATCATCCTCCGACATTTTCATCACCTCCAACTGGACCCTACCACTTGTCACATCTTCCCATCTCCACCCCTTTCCACTTTTCACAGCAACTGTTCCCTCCGCAACTCCTGGTTCACTCATCCCTTCCCACTCAAACCACCCCCTCTGCAGGGACTTTCCCCAGCAACCGCAGGAGATGCAACATCTGTCCTTGTACCTCCTCCCTCCATTTTATCCAGAGACCCCTTTCAGGTGATACTTACACCTCCTCCAATCTCATCTACTTATCCAATGCTCCCAGTGTGGGCTACCATATATCGGTAAGACCAGGCGTAGAATTGGTAATTTTTTAGCTGAACTGTCTGCCTTGGCCTACCAAATCTCCCAGTTGACAAACACTTTAACACCCCCTCCCATTTGCATACTGAACTTTCTGAAACTCTGTGCGTACACCTGATCCATTCCTCTCATGATTTTATACATCTCCATAAGATCAACCCTTGTCCTCCTGCATTCTGAATAGAGTCCCTCAAGTTCAAGTTCAAGTGAGTTTATTGTCATGTGTCCCTGTATAGGACAATTAAATTCTTGCTTTGCTTCAGCACACAGAACATAGTAGGCATTTACCACAGAACAGATCAGTGTGTCCATATACCATAATATAAATATATACACACATGAATAAATAAACTGATAAAGTGCAAATAACAGAAAATGGGTAATTAATAATCAGAATTTTGTCCGAGCCAGGTTTAATAGCCTGATGGCTGTGGGGAAGTAGCTATTCCTGAACCTGGTTGTTGCAGTCTTCAGGCTCCTGTACCTTCTACCTGAAGGTAGCAGGGAGATGAGTATGTGGCCAGGATGGTGTGGGTCTTTGATGATACTGCCAGCCTTTTTGAGGCAGCGACAGCGATAAATCCCCTCGATGGAAGGAAGGTCAGAGCCGATGATGGACTGGGCAGTGTTTACTACTTTTTGTAGTCTTTTCCTCTCCAGGGCGCTCAAATTGCCAAACCAAGCCACAATGCAACCGGTCAGCATGCTCTCTACTGTGCACCTGTAGAAGTTAGAGCCTTCCTTGACAAACCGACTCTCCGTAATCTTCTCAGGAAGTAGAGGCACTGATGAGCTTTCTTGATTATTGCATTAGTGCAATCCCTGCCTGTTCAACCTCAGTCTGAAGAAGGGTCTCAACCCGTATTCATTTTGATGTTGTCTGACTTGCTAAGTTAGTCATAGAGTGATACAGTGTGGAAACAGGCCCTTCGGCCCAACTTTCCCACAACGGTCACCATTAGCTACACCCCAGCTAGCTGCATTAGTCCCACCTGCCTGCGTTTGGTCCATATCCCTCCAAACTTGTCCTCCCCATGTACATATCTAACTGTTTATTAAACATTGGGATAGTCCCAGCCTCAACTACCTCCTCTGCCAGCTTGTTCCTTATACGCACCACCCTTTGTGTGAAAACGTTACCACTCAGATTCCTATTAAATCTTTTCCCCTTCACTTTGAACCTATGTCCTCTGGTCCTCGACTCCCCTACTCTGGGCATCTACCCAGTTTATTCCTCTCATGATTTTAAACACTTCTATAAGATCACCACTCACCCTCCTGAGCTCCAAGGAATAGAGACCCAGCCTACTCAACCTCTCCCTATAGCTGAGGCCCTCTTGTCCTGTCAACAGCCTCGTAAATCTTCTCTGAACCCTTTCAAGCTTGACAATATCTTTCCTATAACATGGTGCCCAGAACGGAACACAATATTCTAAATGCACTCACCAACGTCTTGCACCTGTACTCCTAGATCCCTCTGCTCTACAACACTCATCAGAGGCCGACCATTTACTGTGTAGGTCCTGCCCTGGTTGGACGTCCCAAAATGCAACACCTCACATTTCTCTGTATTAACTTCCATCAACCATTCCTCAGCCCACCTGGCCAATCGATCCAGATCCTGCTGCAATCTTTCACAACTATCTTCACTATGTGCAAAACCACCCACTTTTAGATCATCAGCAAACTTGCCAATCTTACCCTGTATGTTCTTATCCAAATCATTGATGTAGATGACAAACAGTAACGGGTCCAGCACCGAACCCCGAGTTACTCCAGTTGTTTGTATCTATCTTCTGCTCAACCTCTGCCAATAGGCTCAGACCCTTGAGTCCTGGCAACATGCTTGGAAATCTTCTCTGCACCCTTTTGAACTTAGCAGCATCTTTTCTATTACATGGTTTCCAGAAATGAACACAATACTCTAAATGTGGCTTCACCAATGTCTTATGTAGCTGTAACATGACCTCTCAACTTCTATCCTTAATACTCTGACTGATGAAAGCCAATGTGTCAAAAGCCTTTTTGATCACCCCATCTAACTATGAGGCCACTTTCAATGAACTACATTCCTAGATCCCTCTGTGCCCTACAACACCTCTCAGAGTCCTGCCATTCAATGTGAAGGTCCTAACCATGTTAGACTTTCCAAAATGCAACACCTCGCATTTCTCTGTATTAAATTCCATCAACCATTCCTCAGCCCACTTGGCAAACCAAACAAGAGGCTGCTGCAATTTTGACAAACATCTTTACTATCTGCAATACCACCCACTTTTGTATCATCTGCAGATTTGCTTATCTTGCCCTTGACATTCTCATCTAAATCACAAACAATAATGGGTTCAGCACCAAACCCTGAGGCACACCACTAGTCTCAGGCCTCCAGTCTGAGAAGCAACTTTCCACCTGTGCATCCTTCTGTGAAGCCTATTTTCTATCCATTCACCTCTCCTTGGATCCCATGCGATCTTCCAGAGCAGCCTATCATGCAGAACTTTGTTGAATGCTTTGCTGAAATCCATATATACATCTACAACTCTGCCCTCGTCAACCTTTTTGGTCACATCTTCAAAAAACTGAATCAGATTCGTGAGACACAACCTCCCACGTACAAAACCATGCTGACTCTCCCTAGTCAGCTGTTGTCCGTCCAAATGCATGTACAGTGCCCTCCATAATGTTTGGGACAAAGACCCATCATTTATTTATTTGCCTCTGTACTCCACAATTTGAGATTTGTAATAGAAAAAAATCACATGTGGTTAAAGGGCACATTGTCAGATTTTAATAAAGGCCATTTTTGTACATTTTGGTTTCACCATGTAGAAATTACAGCTGTGTTTATACATAGTCTCCCCATTTCAGGGCACCATAATGTTTGGGACACAGCAATGTCATGTAAATGAATGTAGTCATGTTTAGTATTTTGTTGCATATCCTTTGCATGCAATGACTGCTTGAAGTCTGTGATTCATGGACATCACCAGTTGCTGGGTGTCTTCTCTGGTGATGCTCTGCCAGGCCTGTATTGCAGCCATCTTTAGCTTATGCTTGTTTTGGGGGCTAGTCCCCTTCAGTTTTCTCTTCAGCATATAAAAGGCATGTTCAATTGTTTTCAGATCGGGCGATTGACGGCCATTTTTTAGCTTTGAAAAACTCCTTTGTTGCTTCAGCAGTATGTTTGGGATCATTGTCTTGCTGTAGAATGAACCGCTGGTCATTGAGTTTTGAGGCATTTGGTTGAACTTGAGCAGATATGATGTGTCTATACACTTCAGAATTCATTATGCTACCACCATCAGCAGTTGTATCATCAATGAAGATAAGTGAGCCAGTACCTTCAGCAGACATACATGCCCAGGCCATAACATCCCCACCACCATGTTTCACAGATGAGGTGGTATGCTTTGTATCTTGGGCAGTTCCTTCTCTCCTCCATACTTTGCTCTTGCCATCCCTCTGATATAAGTTAATCTTTGTCATCTGTCCACAAGACCTTTTTCTAGAATTGTGGTTGTTGTTTTAAGTGCTTCTTGTCAAACTGTAACCTGGACATCCTATTTTTGCGGCTAACCAGTGGTTTGCATCTTGAAGTGTAGCGTTTGTAATTCTGTTCATGAAGTCTTCTGCGGACAGTGGTCATTGACAAATCCACACCTGAAGAGTGTTTCTGATCTGTCGGACGGGTATTTGGGGATTTTTCTTTATTATAGAGAGAATTCTTCTGTCATCAGCTGTGAAGGTCTTCCTTGGCCTGCCAGTCCCTTTGTGATTTGTAAGCTCACCAGTGCTCTCTTTCTTCTTAATGATGTTCCAAATAGTTGATTTTGGTAAGCCTCAGGTTTGGCTGATATCTTCAACAGTTTTATTCTTGTTTCTCAATCACATAATGGCTTGTTTGACTTTCATTGGCACAACTTTGGTCCTCATATTGATAAACAGCAATAAAAGTTTCCAAAGGTTATGGAAAGACTGGAGGAAAGACTAGGTGCTGAGAGGTCTCTTATACCTGCATTAAGGAGACAATTAAACACACCTCAGCATTTACAAACGCTTGTGAAGCCATGAGTCCCAAACATTATGGTGCCCTGAAATGGTGGGACTATGTATAAACACAGCTGTAATTTCTACATGGTGAAACCAAAATGTTTAAAAATGGCCTTTAATAAAATCTGACAATGTGCACTTTAACCACAAGTGCACATTCAGTCTGAGGAAGGGTTTTGGCCCGAACGTTGCCTTTTTCCTTCGCTCCATAGATGCTGCTGCACCCGCTGAGTTTCTCCAGCTTTTCTGTGTACCTTCGATTTTCCAGCATCTGCAGTTCCTTCTTAAACACTATTCTTAAAGCTCCGTGAGTTAGTTTGTGTTACCTGCTATTTCCTGCCTCTGTCTCTTTGGTAAAATAAAACAAGTGTTTTCTTGGGTTTGTCCATATTGACAAAAGACTGATTTACTGTTGATGTTATTTATCTTTTTACTAATGATTCATTTAAATTCTTGTAGGTCATGCTGTGCCAGCAATTCTCCAAAGCACATTTCATGCACAGACCTGTGAGGAGCTGTTTAAACACCTGTGCATTAGTGGTACCCCAAAAATACGTCTACACGCTGGCCTGCTCCTTGTACAATTGTGTGGTGGTGAGAGATGGTGGGGACAGTTCCTCTCCAATGTTTTACAAGAACTCTACAACTCTGAGCAACATCTTATTTTCCCACAAGACAGGTAGGTGGACTGTACAAACTGTATCACACAGTGGTCTGCAACAGTGTCAATAGGTTTGAATGATATCGCCAGCATTTAACTATTCCTGTCATTGTCATAGAGCAATGCAGCCTGAAAACGCCCTTCAGCCCAAATTGTCCATGCTGAGCAAGTTGCCATTCTAGGCTAATCCCATATGCATGCATTTGGCCCTTATCTTTCTATACCCTTCCTATTCATATATCTGCCCAAATCTTATTATATCTGCCCAAATCAAACCGCTGCGGCAGCTGCGGATGTCACAATGCCCTTGCTCGCGGCTCCCCTCCCCTGCTCTTGATTAAAGCAGATGCTCTCAACGCGCAGGCACACTTTCCACCACACTTCCACACCCCTCCCCCCACTCAGTCATTTTTTCGCCTCCCGCTGTGCTGCGGACCAAAGATCCAGAGGGAGTAATGGCCGCCAATGCCACCTTCTCACCTCTCCCCCCCTCCTACTCCCCTCCCCCCCCCCCCTCCCCCCCCCCTCCCCCCCCCCCTCCTCCTCCCCCCCCTCCTCCTCCTCCCCCCCCCCACCCCCTCCCCCCCTCCCCCCCCCTCCCCCCTCCCCCCCCCCCTCCCCCCCCCCCCCCCCCTTCCTCCTCTCCCCCTCCCCCCCCCCCCCTCTCCCCCCCTCCTCTCCCCCCCTCCTCCCCCCCCCTCTCTCCCCCCCCCCTCCCCCCCCCTCCCTCCCCCCCCCCCCCCCCCCCCCCCCCCCCCCCCCCCCTCCCCCCCCCCCTCCCCCCCCCCCCCTCCCCCCCCCTCCCCCCCCCCCCCCTCCTCCCCCCCCCCCCCTCTACCCTCCCCCCCCCCCCCCCCCCCCCCCCCCCCCTCCCCCTCCCCCCCCCCCCCCCTCCCCCCCCCCTCCTCCCCCCCCTCCCCCTCCTCCCCCCCCTCCCTCCTCCTCCTCCTCCTCCCCCCCTCCTCTCGCCCCCCTCCTCTCCCCCCCCCCTCCTCTCCCCTCCTCCTCCTCTCCCCCCCCCTCCTCTCCCCCCCTCCTCCCTCTCCCCCCCTCAGCCTCCTCCCCTTCAAAGAAAAGAAGTCCCAGCCTATCCAGCCTCTCCCTTTAGCTCAAGCTCAAAAGCCCTGGTCACGCTTGTGGAATCCTTTGCACTCATTTATTCAAAATGTTATTGGGAGCATTTTTTATGGGTAAAGTATATAGTATTTGAGATAGTTAAGATGCAGATAGTTAAGACATTGCAGCTGATTAAAAGGGTCTGTTGTTGCCACAGTGGTTCAAAAGCCCCCCCCCCCCTCCCCCACTATAACCTTAATTGCTGCGTCAAAATGTTATATACAGTATGAGGTGGTACACTTCCTGTTTACAAAGCTCAGAATTTAAAACTTTTTTGCTGCTCTTTCGTTTGTTTCAGAGTTTTCATGTTACTATCCTGCTTTGGCCAACGGTCACTTGGCAATAGTGGGGTCCTGGAAGGTTTACTGAATCTTTTGGATAACTTATTGTCATCTCTGCAGCCACGGGTAACAAGTTACAGACACACAGACTGTAAGGATATATTTATTTCTCGCTTGAGTATTGAAGCCATAATGCACTTAGAGCAGGGGCTCCAAACATTTCAGTATGAGGCCCACATTATATATTTGGCACATTTTTGGGGGACGTAGGAAAAAATAAATAAATGTGACTTTTATACATTTAATAATTTAATTCCCTCCCTCTCTCCCTCCCTCCCCTCTCCCCCTCCCTCCCTCCCTCCCCCCCTCTCTCCCTCCCTCTCCCTCTCTCTCTCCCTCTCTCTCTCTCCTTCCCCCCTCTCTCCCTCTCTCCCTCTCTCTCTCTCCCACTCTCTCCCTCTCTCCCCTCTCTCTCCTCTCTCCCTACTGAGGGGGAAGAAAAGATTTTGACGCCAGTCGAGTAAGGACAGGAGGGATGGGGCAAGTGGGGGCGCTGTTTTATCTCGCTAGCACAGAACCCGCTAAATAGCCCACTGCACGGAACGTGTTGCGAGCTTGCTGTGGGCCGGATAAAATCTCATGGCGGGCCAGATGTGGCCCGCGGGCCATAGTTTGGAGACCCCTGATTTAGAGTCGTAGAGTGATGCGGTGTGGAAACGGGCCCAACTTTCCCACACTGGCCAACATGTCCTAGCTATACTAGCCCCACTTGCCTATGGTTTAGTCCATATCATTCCAAGCCGCTCCACTTTGCTTGTCCAATATGCTGCAGTTAAATTGTTATTTCAACACTCTCTTTAACCATATTTTAAAATAAAAACCACATTTGTTTATAATTTGTAACATGGATATTTCTGGCAAGATTCCATTTATTGCCCTTTCCTGGGAATTGTCGGACTGTTGTTAGACACAAAATGCTGGAGCAACTCAGCGGGACAGGCAGCATCTCTGGAGAGAAGGAATGGGTGACGTCTCGGGTCAAACTTTAGTTCCATAGTGGATGTCGATCCTTAGTGGTTATGCAATTAATTGTATAGTATCTTACAAAACATCTTGGGATTAAATATCTAATGCTGTTATTGTCTAATGAAAATTCCAATACCTGCTTTTCGAGCCAAATTCTGTGTATTTTGCCTTTAGGTTTTTTAAGGTACTCGGCAGCTTGATGCTCCACAATTTGTACTTGCATCGCCTAATTTTCCCTTTTCCAATCCTGCAGGCGTATTGGATATCCCAATGGTCAGTTGGGTTGTGATGCTAGTTTCTCGGCTGCTGGACTATGTTGCAAGTGTTGAAGATGAAGTGGCTGCAGCCAAAAAGCCGCTAAACAGCAAAGACAGAGAACGGATTTTGATGGGTATTTTTTCACGGCAAATTTCCTATGTGTTTAATTCCCCAGTTTAATTTGCTTTCTGGCAATAAATTACCATTTGCAAAGCTATTCCTTTGTATAGGGCGGCATATTCGTGCTGCTGACTCGCATCTCCTGTGACTCGGGTTCAATCCTGGCCTCTGATGTTATTTGTGCCACTTTTGCATGATTTTCCTGTGATCACCAAGGGTTTTCCCTGGGTACTTGTTTTTCTCATGACCCTAAAATATGAGGAAAGATTGATTGGTTGCTGTAAGGTACACATAGTGTAGATGAATGGAATTAGAATTGATGGACATGGGGTTACCGGGAAATAAGTGAAACAATGGAATAGATGGGAATGCTTGAATAGGAAGCATGGCCTCCAATGAAGTGGAAAATATATGAAAGTAAATGTTATAAATATCTGCTGCCAAATGTTCTCCACCAGTTCAATTCAAGGGAAACAAGTAGAGTAGCTATGGAAACTATGAGATTCAAAGAAAAAGTACTGACACTTTTGAAAAATATAAAAGTGGATAAGTCTCCAGGTTCTGACAGGATATTCCTAGGACATTGAGGGAAGTTCGTGTAGAAATAGCAGGGGCTATGACAGTAATATTTCAAATGTCATTAGAAATGGGAATAGTGCCGGAGGATTGGTGTACTGCGCATGTTGTTCCATTGTTTAAAAAGGGTTCTAAGAGTAAACCTAGCAATTATAGACCTGTTAGTTTGACTTCAGTGGTGGGCAAATTAATGGAAAGGATACTTAGAGATAATATATATATATATATATAAGCATCTGGATAAGCAGGGTCTGATTAGGAACAGTCAACATAGATTTGTGCCTGGAAGGTCATGTTTGACTAATCTTCTTGAATTTTTTGAAGAGGTTACTAGGGAAATTGATGAGGGTAAAGCAGTGGATGTTGTCTATATGGACTTTAGTAAGGCCTTTGACAAGGTTCCTCATGGAAGGTTGAATAGAAGGTTCAATTGTTGAGTATTAATGCAGGAGTAGCAAGATGGATTCAACAGTGGCTGAATGGGAGATGCCAGAGAGTAATGGTGGATGGCTGTTTGTCAGGTTGGAGGCCGGTGACTAGTGGGGTGCCTCAGGGATCTGTGTTGGGTCCACTGTTGTTTGTCATGTACATCAATGATCTGGATGATGGTGTGGTAAATTGGATTAGTATGTATGCAGATGATACTAAGATAGGTGGTGTTGTGGATAATGAAGTAGATTTCCAAAGTCTACAGAGAGATTTAGGCCATTTGGAAGAATGGGCTGAAAGATGGCAGATGGAGTTTAATGCTGATAAGTGTGAGGTGCTACATCTTGGCAGGACAAATCAAAATAGGACGTAAATGGTAGCGAATTGAGCAATGCAGTTGAACAGAGGGATCTAGGAATAACTGTGCATAGTTCCCTTAAGGTGTAATCTCATGTAGACAGGGTGGTAAAGAAAGCTTTTGGTGTGCTAGCCATTATAAATCAGAGCAGTGAGTATAGAAGTTGGGACGTAATGTTAAAATTGTACAAGGCATTGGTGAGACCAATTCTGGAGTATGGTGTACAATTTTGGTCGCCCAATTATAGGAAGGATGTCAACAAAATAGAGAGAGTACAGAGGAGATTTACTAGAATGTTGCCTGGGTTTCAGTAACTAAGTTACAGAGAAAGGTTGAGTAAGTTAGGTCTTTATTCTTTGGAGCGCAGAAGGTTAAGGGGGGGACTTGATAGAGGCCTTTAAAATGATGAGAGGGATAGACAGAGTTGACGTGGATAAACTTTTCCCATTGAGAGTAGGGAAGATTCAAACAAGAGGACATGACTTCAGAATTAAGGGACAGAAGTTTAGGGGTAACATGAGGGGGAACTTCTTTACTCAGAGAGTGGTAGCTGTGTGGAATGAGCTTCCAGTGGAAGTGGTGGAGGCAGGTTCGATTTTATCATCTAAAAATAAAAAAAATTGGATAGGTATATGGATGGGAAAGGAATGGAGGGTTATGGTCTGAGTGCAGGTAGATGGGACATGGGGAAAATAAGTGTTCGGCATAGATTTGTAGGGCCGAGATGGCCTGTTTCCGTGCTGTAATTGTTATATGGTTGTTATTGTTATATGATAGAAAAGAACAAACTTCCAAGCATTTTCTGTTATTTTGCTTGATAATTCAAAGTACAGGTTGCATTGTAAAAGACATGGTGGTTAATGAAATAACAGAATGACAAAACGTTAGAATCCTTCTGGAGTATAATGATGCACCGTTATGTATACATATTTGTATATGTATATATACAAATGCACCGTTATGTATACATATTTTGCATAGCTTTAACATTTTTGAATTCAGTTCATCGTTGTTCTAAAGGCCTGGAATTTATTTTTGTATAGGAAACCAATGGAGTTTCATCAATAACAACCTTCAGTCGCAGTGTTCAGGCAGATCCGCTAAAGGGAGCAGTAGTCTTGACAGACTATATTCGAGAAAAATCCGAAAGCAGCTCATACACCATAAACAGGTATTAACAATGAATACATTCTCTTTAGATTTTATACTGTATTCCAGCACATTCGCAAATATTAAGGCAATGAGCTTCTTGTTCATAAAATCAAAGTTGCTGAGAGAATTACAGAATATATGTACGGTGTATGGGATCTCTTCTCTAATTACTGTAATTTGGAGAAAGTGTGGATGGGGGAAAATGTTCAAAATGGTTTTTGCTTTCAATGTGTAACTGAAACTTGATCCTTGCTGGATACCCTCTGGTGTGCTGTGGCAAGTGTTGGGATATGGTTTTCACCTGCCATTACCCAAAAGAGTTCTTCATTCCAAGTGAACTTGGAATCAGGGCTGGGCAATGAGGAAGATTAGTTATAGCAAGAGGTACATCTGCAAAATGTTTTGAACAGGTTACCTTCTAGGTATTTTAAGACAGGTTTTTGTCGGCGTTACTGAGATAAAATAAAGTACGAGGAGAAAGCTTGGAGGGAAGGGAAAGAGGCAAATACATCAGCTTTCTTTGTGAAAAGTCAGGGTGATTAAGGAAATGCTGTGGTTTTAGCATGTGTTTTGGGGGTGTTTATACATATCCAACTGACAACTAACTTGACCTTTTTTGCAGCAACTCAATTTATTAAAAGCAAAACAAAAGGCGTTAGTTGAGCAAATAGAAAAAGAGAAGATCCAGAGCAGCAAAGGATCCTCATATAAACTTTTGGTAGAACAGGCAAAACTAAAGCAAGCTACGTCAAAGGTATGACGTCTGTTTTTGTTCTATAGCTTAAGTGTTTCAAATGGTTGCAGTACTATTGGTCCAGATCAGGACAAGAATATTTTCCTTTGCAGCAACAAATTGCACTTCTATAGCATTTCTTTAACATAGAAAATCATGCTACTGTGGTTGATAGATCCAATGTGGAGGTACTCCTGGGGGCGGTCCTGGGGCCTCAGCTATTCATGCTGTATATTAACAATGCAAAAAGGCAGGGTAAAGGTAGTTGCTGATACAAAGCAGAGACAATGGCAAGAGTTGCGAGCAGGATGCTGCTGAGTTTGCAAACCAAGTTAGCTCGCGATGCAAGAGATGATAGATAATGTGGGGTAAGTAAAATGTAAGCAAGTTGGTCGGAAGAGAAAATGATCTATAGCTAATAGTTTTTGGGCTAAAAAGGAATCTTGGCATCCACATGGAGTTGATGCTATCAAATAAGAGAGCAAGGGGTACAATGGGCTTTGTTGCAATGTGGTCTTTATACTTAATAAAGTTGCATTAAGTCGGAGTACTGGAATTTATTTTTATTTTCATGGATGAAGGCAAATTTCGGTGAAAAAGGAGTGAATCAGATTATCTTATGCTAGAAGTCGAAGAGTAAAGGTGGTGAACTTATTGAGGCATGGGGAATACCTGAAGGGATTGGTTGAGTGAATCGATGTTTCCTACAGCTGGAATGTTAGGAACTGGATGTAGGGGGGGGGGACGTGGAATAGATCAGGCATTTAGATTAGTGTTCCTTGAAGTGGAGAATTGTGAATCTTTGGAGTTTGCCACCCCAGTGGATTGGTGATGCATGGTCAGCTTATTCAAGGTGGGGGGAAATAATTCTTGGACAGTGCATTTGGAGGAGATGGGGATTGGGCAGGAAAGAGGATTTGAGGCATAGATCCTGCCATGATATATCAAAGTAGCTTCAGGGGGCCTTGTAACCTGGACCATGTTAATCAAAATCGAACTGAGGAAAGAATTAGTGTAATCATCGGTATTTAGAATTCTTGCGTGAGGAGAGGATTGGGTGAGATTGAGATGAAGGAGGGAAAGTGCAGAATCCAGCCAACTGATTCTTTGGGAAGCTATGTTTGGGTAGAGTTGTGTAAGTTATATAAAGAAGGGAAGTATGGGGAAAGGATAATTAGAATGCCTGAGAAGTGAGCAAATCAGGTGGGTAATGTGAGAATAGGACAAGTAGGCAAATTTTAGATGCTGAGGGGTTAAATGGGTTTAGAACAAGACTGCATGAATATTAGTGTTTGGGCAAGTCATGGGAAAGAGAAAACGCTTGGAATAGTGAGAGTCCAAAAGGAGGTTGTAGTAGATTGGACGAAGTGGACATTAGAAGAGGATACAAGACGCTGTGCAAGTTTAATGGAGATGTGCTCATGCGCATTGCCAGGGGTGGTGATGGAGGCAGATAAGATGGTGATGTTGAAGAAGTTTTTAGATAGGCGCATGGAAATGCAGGGAATAGAGGAATGTGGATCATGTACTGGCTGATGGGATCAGTTTAACAGCATCTTGTTCGGCCTAAATATTGTGGTCCTATGCTGAAATGTTCTACCATTCTTGGCCTGTTCAAGCTATGTGACAGGGAAGGACGCAACAAAAGCTAGTCTTGGGAATACATTTTAAAACGTTTGATTAGCTCTTTCTGAATTGAATATGGAGAAGAAAGGGGTGAGAATAGTATAGTTAGGGTATGAAAGAATTGCTTGGAACAAGAAAGGTAAAACAGTAGTTGCAGAAAATGTTTGAACTTTGGGGTTAAATCATGGCTTTGGTGAGGATATATTTCATGGCTTAGGCTGGAGTTGAAGAAGGGAGAGATCAAGGAATATCGAAGATTTTGAAAAATCTGACTTGGAGGTTTAAGAGCCAGTTAGCTGAGTTAATTCTTTAGCTTTTCAAGTTATTAATTATTACCAAAATGGTTAGCCTTTAACACGGGATATTCAAAAAGTATGCAACAATCTGAAAATCTTTGTTTTCAAAACTAACATCCATGTTTTTACTGTTAAATTAAGTTAGCTATGTTTCTCATGCAGAGTTGCAATCTCTGGTAACAGACCTGAGGGAGTGACAGATTTGTTACTCCCTTCCTCGCCACTGAGGGCCACAGAGTCAAACTGACAATATGTCTCAGCTCAGCTCCCTGTCTGTCCTAGAGGGGCTGTGAAAAGTTTAGATGACGATGTACAGGGTGTAGGAAGAAACTGCAGATGCTGGCTAACACTGAAGATAGACACAGAATGCTGGAGCAACTCAGCAGAACAGGCAGGCCCCTCTGGAGAGAAGGAATGGGTGACATCTGAAGAAGGGTCTCGTCCGGAAACGTCACCCATTCCTTCTAACCAAAGATGCTGCCCTTTCCGCTGAGTTACTCCAGCATTTTGTGACTATCTTCGATGTACAGGGTGTTTTCCTTTTACATTATCCCAACATGTATATGATCAAAATCCTGTAAACATAATGCAGATTGTGTTAATGCAATGCCTATTGGTGGAGTTATTCTTTTCTCCTTGTGAAGTGACAATTTTGTTCAAAATTGTTTTTTTTTATTGCATGTGCAAGTTCAGTAGGTGCAATTTAATTGATAAGTTAATGACATTTTGTTTAAACTTCTCTTCCACACCAGCACTTTAAAGACCTTATTCGTCTGCGCCGGACTGCAGAGTGGCCTCGAAATCCCATTGATTCAGAATCATTCTCAACAAAAGAATCCCCCGAAGTGGAGCCACTTCCATTTACTTTGTCCCATGATCGGTGCATTGCTGTGGTGCAGAAGCTTGCACTATTTCTTCTATCCATGGACTTTACTTGTCATGCAGATCTTTTGCTCTTTGTCTGCAAGGTGAGTGCATATGTACGCCCTTGGCTGTTGAAATAAAAATATTCCAAGTACTTTCTTAGATTTGAAAATGCCAGAAGAAATGATGAAAGACATTCTGCTGTTACACAGTTGGTAGTCAGTTGCTGTATCCTTAAATCTTGATTAACCCCACTATCATTAATGCAGTGCCGGTAAAACAGATGTATCCAAAAATTAAAACATTTGGAGGTGACAAAATCAGTAGATTCAGCACGGGTAACTTTGACTCAATGCTTGTCAGCCCACAGAAGGATTATCTATATTTAATCCCATTATTTGATACTTCACATTTTTTCTTTTTGCGATATTTATGATTTCTCTTCTGATAACCTCTATAACAAAATACTCTTTTTAGCCTCTTATTCTTTTGTCTCAGGTTTTAATATAGGCCCTCCAGTTGACAATTCATGGACCAATGTGCTATAGCAACATTTAAAAGACATTTGGACAAGTACATGGATTGGAAAGATTTAGAGGGATATGGGCCAAATGTGGACAGGTGGGACTAGTGTAGATTGGCAAGTTGTGCCGAAGGGCTTGTTTTCATGCTGTATGACTGTCTTTAGTAGAAATCTTTTAGTAGAACTCTTTCCACTGGAAAATTCCAGTAATTGTGGATTGTAACTTTGTGTATTGCTAAATGAGGCCAGTATTTCTAGTCTTCTATAACTTTTAACATTTTCTTATTGAGTATTGCTAGTTGATGTAGTTCTACAAATTATAAAATATATACCATACTAAAATATACCAGATGTTACCTGTGGGAACAGCTGGTAATTGCTTTGTTAAGTAGGAAAGAACTGCAGATGCTGGTTTAAATCAAAGATGGATCAAAGGGGATATGGGGAGAAGGCAGGCACGGGTTATTGATTGGGGATGATCACATTGAATGGCGGTGCTGGCTCGAAGGGCTGAATGGCCTCCTCCTGCACCTATTGTCTATGTTTCTTCTATGTTTCTAGACACAAAATGCTGGAGTAACTCAGACTGAAGAAGGGCCTCGACCGAAACATCACCCATTCCTTCTCTCCAGGATGCTGCCTGTCCCGCTGATTTACTCCAGCATTTTGTGTCTACCTTCAATTGCTTTATTAAAATGGCCGAAAATATGAGGTTAAATTCTTACAAAATAACAATAGTAATCTGATACTTCGATGGGTAAATATAAGAATATGGTTTGCACAGTGCTGTTCTTGGCACTTGAAATTGGTGGATTAGGTTGAGACAAATTGAAGTGATCGCAAATATGTTTTTTTTAAAGGGAGAGAGAGCTATTTTAGATTTACCTTTCATTGGAAGATCTCACTGTAGGAATGAGATAAGTTTTTTGTGGGAGTGACTTAATCTTAAAATTATTTTTGGTATAGAGCAAAAATTTATTGGCAAGGATTTGTGATCATGACTGCAATCTCAGTTACATTGAAGGTCTGGGGCAAACTTGTAGCTGGCAGTGCAGAGTCCTTGTGCAATGTAAATCATGTATGCAGTTGGGCCAGAACAAGTCCCTACCACTTCCTCAGGAAACTGCTGGAAAATTATTCAATTGTTGCCAAAGCTATGCTCCAGATTCTGTCACAGGTCAAACCTGCAAAGGACCCTTTCCCTTGACTCTCAGTTTGAAGAAGGGTCCCGACCCAAAATGTAATCTATCCGTTTTCTCCAGAGATACTGTCTGGCCCGCTGAGTTACTCCAGCTTTTTGCGTCTATCTGCAAAGGACTTTGAATGTTTCTGAATATCTATATTACTAAAAGTCTGATATTGACCGCTTTTGGCCCACTGAGAGACCACCGCCACCTACGGCTGTCATTGTTGGCCACCTCGCTCAGAGCCCCCCTCCGCCTTCCAGGACTGGAGGATTTTTCCCATTGATGAAAATCAGATAGGTATTAATGTTTAAAAAAATGTCCCCATTCTCTCTGCTGCCCCGCAGGCAGCAGGAGGGACGGACTATAAAACCCAGAAGTGTAGTCGCTTGCTCAGTCTCTGCCAGACCCAGGAAGCGAGAGGGTCACGGCTCTCTGAGCTGTGAATAACACTGAACGCACGTCTACTCCACGGTGAGTCCCCTCGATGCGGCTGTAAAGTGGCTGCTGCACAATTGTTTGCCTCGCCTTTTTTTTTATTTTGTGTTCACAAAATGAATTTTGGTTGTTGGGTGGCTGCAGCCAAATTGTTTACCTCGCCTTTTAAAAAGTTTGTGCTCACAAAATGAATTTTGGTTGTCGGGTGGCTGCAGTCAACTTGGTTAACCAATACCTTCGGCCCGCAACACTCATACTAGCGCAACAGAAAGCCCCCCCCCCACTGGTGAGCAATATTGGAATTGGTGGAGAGGTGGAATATTGCGTTGGTGACCAGCCCTCCCGTGTGATGCAGGGACCCAACGGGTCCCACTTAGTCTAGCACCTGCTATTTACTCAGAAACTGTTTTGATAAAAATCATTGAAAGAATTAAAATTGAAAGATTTCTGTTAACAACCAGAAATACAAGCAATGGAAAAGATGGAAGCAATTTATCTTTGTAAATATTGACAGTTGGGGTATTCTCATTCATTATTGATCCTTTGTCGCCATCCGCCTCCATGCCAAGGAACATGCGACCTATTTCTAAACCATGGTCCAAACTGATGCAGGATCACTGTCAGATTTCGTAGTGGAAATCTGCAGCAATTTTGGACTCTCAAGTTATTGGAGCAGAATTAGGCCATTCAGCCCATCAAGTCAACTCGACCATTCAAACATGGCTGATCTATGCCTCTTAATCCCATTTTCCTGCCTTCTTCTTCTTTCGTGTGGCGTGCACAGCCAAAAGTTGTTGGATAACTTGTTCTATTTGATCTTCCGTTTGTGCACGTCGAGTTGATTGCATTAGTTGAAACAGGGCGGACCACGTGAAGGTTGCAATCTTCCACCCCCCATTTTCCTGCCTTCTCCCCATAACTCTTGACACCCGTTCTAATCAAGAATTTGTCTATCTCTGCCTTACAAATATCCAATGACTGCCTCCACAGCCCTCTGTGGCAATGTGTTCCACAGGTTAACTACACTCTGACCGAATAAATTCCTCCTCACCTCCTTTCTAAAAGAGCACCCTTTAATTTTGAGCCTATAGACACAGTCACATTATTTCCACATCCACTCTATCTATGGCTCTACTCCTTTTAGCCTGCTCATGCGAAAATGTTAAACAGTCATTGAAGTTCAGCCAGCAAGTTGGGGGTTTGTGCAGAGATCATGGGGAAATCCTAATATGGTGGGTTGAGCAGCATCTTTGAGAAAGGAGAGCAAAGGGCATGTCAGTTAGTATGAAGACAGGAGCGGAAATCACTATCAAAAGATGGGGGGCCCAGTTTTTTGGCACACGCACATGCACACGCATGCACCCCCCCCAACCCCCTTCGGCCGTGGGCCCTGTGACGGTAACATCGGGTGGTGACCGACTCCGAACTCCAGCAACAGCAGCTTCGTCTGCCCCGGATTGTGGGGCTTGAATCGGCCCGTTCGCGGGACCTTTCATCGCCCACTGCAGCTTAAAATCGGCCGACGGGGGCTTCAACATCGGGAGCCTCGATCGCCTCGATGCAGCAGTTTGATTTTAAGCCGCTCCGGGCGATGAAAGGCCCCGCGAACGGGCCGATTCAGCCCTTAGAAAGCGTCTGGTACCCGCTTGAATCTTTCAAAAGCTACAATGTGATAAATAACACATAAACAAATAAAACTGAAGCAAATAAAGTCAAACAGAAGAACCAACCTTGGAAGAGAGAGAGAGAGAGATGGGAAAAAATACTAAATAACGTGAGTGAGGGACTTGCCTGCAAGCCAGCCAGTAAACCCGTTAGACCGGATTCCTTAATGACCTGACCCATTTAAATCCGATACCCGTTTAAATCTTTCCCATCTAATTAGTTCAAATGGTAATCGTACCCACATCAGAGAGCTTTGGAAGGTCAAAACACAATTGGTGACACATAAGGTGTCAATACGGTGTTAATAGAGACATTTAACAAACCCTTAACAATGACACCTCCATTGCGGAGATTTTAATAGGTTTTTTCACCAAATTTCAAAATGCCCCCCCCCCCCCCCCCAGGATTTCTACCCATGTATGAAGAGCAGTGGTGAGATGGGTCAGTGGTTGATTGCTGGACTGAGGAAGAGTGAAGGGTGACTGGCTGATGGAGCCAGATAGGGGAGGAGTGGAGTTAAGAAATGGTGGATGAAAAAACAAAAGAAAAACAGAGGCAGATAGAGTCAGGGGAGGAGAGGATGAAGGTGGAGACAACTCCTTTGAGCCAGAATCTGCTTCGTGAGGAAGGTGCAAGAGAGAACTGCAGATGCCGGTTTACACCGAAGGTAGACACAAAATGCTGGAGTAACTCAATGGGACAGAGGCAGCATCTCTAGAGAGAAGAAATGGGTGACTCTTCGGGTTGACTCTTCAGACTGAGAGTCAGGGGAGAGGGAGACAGAGATATGGAAGGGAAAGGTGTGAAAACGAGAGAACAAAAGGGATGAAGCACAAGGAAAATGGAGAATAAATTATTGTTATCGGGGAGGTTTCTACGAGGCATACACAGATTAAATTTAATCAGGAGAACAGTCAGACTGGTCGGAGAAATAGGATGGGGGAGGGATGGAGTAAGGAAGTTGATAATGTGATCCATTAGGAGTGAGGTGAAAGGCAGATGGAATCAGACCCTAATTGGGGAGAGGGTGAAAAGCTGGAGGGTGAATTGAATGGGTGGTGGGAACAGGAAAAGAGTTGAGATGTGATGTGGGCCCTGAGGGAGGGTGTGGTAAAGGGGGACAAAAATCAAACAAACACAAGAAAGATGGGGATGGGGTTAGTGCTTTCATTATTTGGAGAAACAGTGCAAAACTGAAGCTAAAACAGATGAGAAAATTAAGAATTTTCTAACTATAAACAGATGTAAATTTTCACTACATTTGTTACCAGCCCAGGAAGAGCTGTCAGAACAGATAACCAAAAGTAGAGAAATGTAGGTATGTTGTAATTAAGGACCTTGGAAGCTGAAGGCAGGCACAGTGCTAATGCCAAGGTGTTACATGTGGATGATTTAGAGCAGGATTGGAGCTGTGTGTGATCTTGAAGCGTTGTACAGCAGGAGGGAGATTAAGGAGAAGGCAAAAGGCTAGAATCTTGTGAAGAACAAAAGTCCTGGAGTAACTCAGCAGATTTGGCACCATCCCTGTAGGACATGGATGAATGACCTGTTGGGTCGAACCCTTCTTGACACATTGTCGATGGTGGGAGTGAGCTAGTCAAGAGGGATGAGGTTGGTACCAAGGCTGACGGTGGATGCAGGTGAGGTGGACAAAACTTAAGAGATGGAAAGGAGACTAAAGGGTGACAATGAAATATAAAAATGGAGGGAGGGATATTAAAGTTGGCTTTGTGTAGGAAGGAACTGCAGATGCTGGTTTACACCAAAGAAAGACACCAAAAGCTGGAATAACTCAGCGAGTCAGTCAGCATCTCTGGAGAAGAGGAATAGGTGACGTTTCAGGTTGAGACCCTTCGTCAGACTGGGTTTGTAATGTCTCTGGAGTTAAGTCCCTTTAATCCAAAATATTTAATAGTTTTCCTTTTATTTACCTTTGGCAACCCCTGTGTTTAATTATCTCTTAAATATCATAAATTGTTTTGGCAATACCTCTACACACCCTCGCATTTAATATTGTTTTCATCTTGCCAAGAAAAGCAGTGCGGCGCAGTGGTACATCTGATAGAGCTGCTGCTGCCTCACAGCACCAGAGAGCCGGGTTCGATCCTGACCTGGTATGATCTGTGAGGAGTTTGACTATAGGTTTCCTGTGGGTGCTCCGATTTCTTCCCATTTCCGAAGATTCACGGGTCCTGTAGGTTAATTTGCTTCTAAATTGCCTGAGTGCGTAGGGAATGGATTCGCAAGTGGGAAAACGCCACTGCTTTGAACGGGTAGTCAGGGAGGACTCGGTGGGCTGAAGGGCCTGTTTCCACGCGGTATCTCTCAATAGAAGATGGGAATGTTGAGTATAGAAGCTGGGATATGAGTATAGAAGCTGGGATGTAATGTTAAATTGCTACAAGGCATTGGTGAGATCCACGTCATGGAGTAATTTCTCCAGCCTCCTTTTGGTCCGTTCCCAACTTTTATTGTGTTATGTCAATAAAACTCTAGAGAGAGTGTCAGAGAGATTTACTAGAATGTTGCCTGTTTTTCAACAACTAAGTTACAGAGATAGGTTGAATATTACTTTTAGGTCTTTATTCTCTGGAGCGCAGAAGGAAAGGGGGGACTCTGATAGAGTCCGGTCTTTAAAATGATGAAGGGATAGACAGAGTTGTTGTGGACAAGCTTTTCTGTCCTTTGACATAGGGCAAATTCTCTGAAGAGGACATGACTTCAGAATAAGGGAAGTGAAGTTTAGGGGTAATCATGAGGGGTTTTAAAAAAGTAATGTTTGGAGACTAACTGCCTTGCCACTAATATGCCACAAATATTACTTTTATTACCGTTGTTGCTCTTTAAGTTTTCTGGTTCTGTACACGTGCAAATCTCTGACTTGGGCATGCATGGAATAAGGGAAGTGATGTCTGTATGGATCAATATAGATAAACAGAAAATTGTACAAAAATTCCCAATCGCTTAATCATACAAATTTAATGTACCATCTGAGTTTGTTTGCGCTATTTAACAGACAAAACAGCAAACACATTTTGTGACAATTCAAATTGCAGGATTGAAACTTTGTATAACATCAGTATGAGTAGTTTTTGGAGATCAGAAGGCGAAATACATCAAATAACATTGTTAATTAAGTCATATGAGCAAAATTTGCTGTTTGCTGTGAATGGAGGGAGCTAGGAGATAAACTTAAAAGTAGGACCTCAAAGGTAATAATCTCTGGATTACTACCAGTGCCACGGTCTAGTCCAGTGGTTCTCAACCTTGTTTTCCCCATGCACCCCTTTCACCATATGTCAGAATGTCACTCCCCCTCTCCTTTCCAAGATTGTCTGCCTTAAATAAAAAGATCAACATTCCAACAGTTTGAGTTTGCTAATCTGTGGTCCCAATTCCCCCCCCCCTGAAAACCTGAAATCCCCCCCTGGGGCGAATTCCCCCCCGGTTGAGAACCCCATGTCTAGTCAGAGTAGAAATAGGAGGATATTGCAGATAAATACGTGGCTTGAAAAATGATGCAAGGAGGAGGGATGTAAATTTCTAGGGCATTGGAACCAGTTCTGGGGAGGTGGGACCAGTACAAACAGGACGGTTTGCACCTGGACTGGAATGGAACCAATGTCCTTGGGGGAGTGTTTGCTAGTGCTGTCGGGGAGGATTTAAACTAATGTGGCAGGGGGATGTGTGCATGAGCAGAGAGACAGGGGTGTAACATGAGGGTAGAAGCAATAGGTTGCAAGGTGAAAAGTAAAAGTGGCAGGAAGACAAATCCAGGGCAAAAATCAAAAAGGGCCACTTTTCAACATAATTGTATAAGGGATAAGAGCGTTGTAAAAACAAGCCTGAAGGCTTTGTGTCTCAATGCAAGAAGCATTCGTAATAAGGTGGATGAGTTGAATGTGCAGATAGTTATTAATGAATATGATATAGTTGGGATCACGGAGACATGGCTCCAGGGTGACCAAGGCTGGGAGCTGAACATCCAGGGATATTCAATATTCAGGAGGGATAGACAGAAAGGAAAAGGAGGTGGGATAGCGTTGCTGGTTAGAGAGGAGATTAACGCAATAGAAAGGAAGGACATTAGCTTGGAGGATGTGGAATCGATATGGGTAGAGCTGCGAAACACTAAGGGGCAGAAAATGCTTGTGGGAGTTGTGTACAGGCCGCCTAACAGTAGTAGTGGAATTGGGGATGGCATCAAACAGGAAATTAGAAATGCATGCAACAAAGGCGAAACAGTTATAATGGGTGACTTCAATCTACATATAGATTGGGTGAATCAAATTGGCAGGGGTGCTGAGGAAGAGGATTTCTTGGAATGTATGCGGGATAGTTTTCTAAACCAACATGTAGAGGAACCAACGGGAGAGCAGGCTATTCTAGATTGGGTATTGAGTAATGAGGAAGGGTTAGTTAGCAGTCTTGTTGTGTGTGGCCCCTTGGGCAAGAGTGACCATAATATGGTTGAGTTCTTCATTAGGATGGAGAGTGACATTATTAATTCAGAAACAAGGGTCCTGAACTTAAAGAAAGGTAACTTTGAGAGTATGAGACGTGAATTGGCTAAGATTGACTGGCAATTGATTCTTAAAGGGTTGACGGTGGATATGAAATGGAAGGCATTTAAAGACTGCATGGATGAACTACAACAATTGTTCATACCAGTTTGGCAAAATAATAAATCAGGTGCATCCGTGGATAACAAGGGAAATCAGGGATAGTATCAAAACAAAAGATGAAGCATACAAATTAGCCAGAAAAAGCAGCCTTCCAGGGGACCCATGAGTCCAGCAGAGGAGGACAAAGGGCTTAATTAGGAAAGGGAAAATAGATTATGAAAGAAAACTGGCGGGGAACATAAAAACTGACTGCAAAAGTCTTTATAGATATGTGAAGAGAAAAAGATTAGTTAAAACAAATGTAGGTCCCTTGCAGTCAGAAACAAGCGAATTGATCATGGGGAACAAGGAAATGGCAGAGCAATTGAATAACTACTTTGGTTCTGTCTTCACTAAGGGAGACATAACTAATCTGCCGAAAATAGCAGGGGACCGGGGATCAAATAAGATGGAGGACCAGTGAAATCCAGGTTAGCCGGGAAGTGGTGTTAGGTAAATTGAATGGATTGAAGGCCGATAAATCCCCAGGGCCAGATAATTTGCATCCCAGAGTACTTGAGGAAGTAGCTCCAGAAATAGTGGATGCATTAGTGATAATTGTTCAAAACTCTCTAGATTCTGGAGTAGTTTCTGAGGATTGGAGGGTAGCTAATGTAACCCCACTTTTTGAAAAAGGTAGGGAGAGAGAATTACAGACGGGAAATTACAGACCAGTTAGTCTAACGTCGGTAGTGGGGAAAATGCTAGAGTCAGTTATTAAAGATGGGGTAGCAGCACATTTGGAAAGTGGTGAATTCATTGGACAAAGTCAGTATGGATTTATGAAAAGTAAATCATGTCTGACGAATCTTATAGAATTTTTCGAGGATGTAACTAGTAGAGTGGATAGGGGAGAACCAGTGGATGTGTTGTATCTGGACTTTCAGAAGGCTTTCGACAAGGTCCCACATGAGAGATTAGTATGCAAACTTAAAGCACACGGTATTGGGGGTTCAGTATTGATGTGGATAGAGAACTGGCTGGCAGACAGCAAGCAAAGAGTAGGAGTAAACGGGTCCTTTTTACAATGGCAGGCAGTGACTAGTGGGGAACCGCAAGGCTCAGTGCTGGGACCCCAGCTATTTACAATATATATTCATGATTTGGACGAGGGAATTAAATGCAACATCTCCAAGTTTGCGGATGAGACGAAGCTGGGGGGCAGTGTTAGCTGTGAGGAGGATGCTAGGAGGCTGCAAGGTGACTTGGATAGGTTGGGTGAGTGGGCAAATGCACGGCAAATGCAGTATAATGTGGATAAATGTGAGTGGCAAAAACATGAAAGTAGACTATTATCTGAATGGTGGCCAATTAGGAAAAGGGGAGATGCAATGAGACCTGGGTGTCGGGGTACACCAGTCATTGAAAGTAGGCATGCAGGTGAAGCAGGCAGTAAAGAAAGCGAATGGAATGTTAGCATTCATAGCAAAAGGATTTGAGTATAAGAGCAGGGAGGTTCTACTGCAATTGTACAGGGTCTTGGCGAGACCACACCTGGAGTATTGTGTACAGTTTTGGTCTCCTAATCTGAGGAAAGACATTCTTGCCATAGAGGGAGTACAGAGGTTCACCAGACTGATTCCTGGGATGGCAGGATTTTCATATGAAGAAAGATAGGATAGACTCGGCTTGTACTCGCTAGAATTTAGAAGATTGAGGGGGGATCTTATGGAAACTTACAAAATTCTTAAGGGGTTGGACAGGCTAGATGCAGGAAGATTATTCCCGATGTTGGGGAAGTCCAGAACAAGGGGGCACAGTTTAAGGATAAAGGGGAAATATTTTAGGACTGAGATGAGAAATACATTTTTTACACGGAGAGTGGTAAATCTCTGGAATTCTCTGCCACAGAATGTTCATTGGCTATATTTAAGAGGGAGTTAGATGTGGCCCTTGTGGCTAAAGGGATCAGGGGGTATGGAGGGAAGGCAGGTACAGGATACTGAGTTGGATGATCAGCCATGATCATATTGAATGGCGGTGCAGGCTCGAAGGGCCGAATGGCCTACTGCTGCACCTATTTTCTATGTTTCTAAACTCCTGCCATTGCTGTTCTACTGTCATTCCTGCTAGGATCCCTTTCCAGTCAACTTAAGCCAGCTCCTCACTCGGGCGGCGAGCGTCCTGGAGCCACGGGAGGGCTTGAGGCGAGGGCTGTCGCTATTGTGTAATGTTTTGGCGCAAATAGAGGAACAAGACAAACCTGCAAACAAACAAACAAACAAACAAACAAGATGAGAGTTTTAGTAATATTATATCTCTAATTATACAACTGATCTTTGATGTGTGTGGGTGGGTGTGTGTATAATCACACCTGCTCAACAAAACGACGCCCTAACGGCAAAAGCTTTACATATTCCTGTAGAGTTTTATCCCGTGGAGTCCAAAATCGGCTTATCTGAAAAATTCATGCTTTATTTCTCGAGTTATTTATGAAAATGTTCACAAATCGGAATATCTTTCAAAATAAACAAGATGGCTCTGCTCCGCGCTGTATTCCACGCGCTGCGAATGACGTCACCCTCCAACCCCTCTCCCCCCCCCCCCCCCGGTTATTCAAAAGACAAGCAAGTTGGACCCTGTGCTCAAGGTCCCACGAGCTCCCCCGCTCATCTTTCCAGAAAATTCACAGCGGTCCTTCTCACTTTATGAACGCTGCTTCCACATCATAAAGATAAGAGTCCGATTGAACCTAAATTTTTCCTTTAACTTTGAAAATTTTAATACGTTAACGTTGCTTAAAAGACTTCCAGCTTTAACATTAAACGTTTAACATTTAATTTCACAGACTGCGATTTTCTCCGTGATTTCCGTGCTTTTTTAAACAATTTCCTTACCTTGTTTTTCCTTGTATTTTACTTCCTGTTTTTTCACCGATTGTACTTCCCCTCCTCCAACTCCCCCCCTGCCCCCCTCTCTCTCTGCCTCTCTCTCTCTCTCTCGCCCCTCTCTTGCCCCTCTCACCAATTAATAATATTAATATAATATCAAGGGGCGGGTGGTTAGTGTGTGTGTGTGGGGGGGGGGGGGTAGTTAGTGTGTGTGTGTGTGTGTGTGGTGGTTAGTGTGTGACACGCACGCACGCGCACACACACATCCAGAATTGCCTTTTCCCTGGTAGGCCCCACTACAAGCTACTCAAAGAAGCCACCTGGTAGGCACTCTACACTCTACAAATGTCTTATTTGAATCCAGTGGCAACCTGGTTTTCCAAGTCTACCTGCATATTGCAATCCCGTATGACCACTGTAACATACTCAATGCAGGAATTCGATGGATGGCATGTTAATGCTATATATTAGCAGTTTATACATAATAGTTATTGTGGAGGTACGACCCTTTGGCCCAACATATCTACGCCAACCATCATGCTGACCTATGCTAATCCCACGCCTGCATTTAGCTCTATCCCTTTTGGTCCTATTTATTTAAATACCTGTCCAGATACCTTTTAAATATTATTACTGTTCCTGCCTCCAACATCGCCACCTTGCAGTACATTCCAGGCACTACCTTCTCTTTGCATGAAAAAAAAATACTCGTCAACCCCTTAAAACCTCTTTCCTCTCACCCAGAATCCATGCCCTCTAGTGTTATATACCTAGATATCCATCTAGTGTTATATACCTCTATCATGTCACCGCTTGACTTCCTTCCCTCCAGGAAATACAGACCCAGCCGATCCAGTGTTTCCTGATAACTCAAGCCCTCCAATATAAGCAGCTTCTGTGTGAATCTTTTCTCTACCCTCTCTATCTTAATCACTACTTTCCTGTGGTGTGGTGACCACACTGGCACAGAATGCTCCAAGTACAGTTGAATCCATATTTTGTTTAACAATTATCTGACATCCTAACTCTTGTACTCAAATGTTCACTTTCAAACTTCAGTATTTTTATTTTGGGTTATCTATCGTTCAACTGTCCTGTTAGGTATTATGGTCATTCTTTTATGAAACTTTGGTTTTCATGAGAGTTTAAAAAAAAATATTGTTATGATATGCTGTTTGAGAGGGGCTAAAAATTGCTTTAAGTCATTTAGGACAGAATGCCTTCTGTCATTCAGTAAGATTAGCCAGTCTGTGACCAAATTCCTTATGCTGTCTTTTATCATATGTTTTTTAACAACATTTTATCAACAGTAACAATCGAACTACTGCTGATAGTAATCCTATTTGCTGAAATATGTATTTAATGTCTGCTGTCCTTTTTTGGTGTAGTATTTTCTCAGTTTTGTAGAAATATTTGCTCCTCATTTTGAGATGGTATTTAGAGACCCCAACAGGTGAAAATAGGACATATGAAGAAATTGATTGCAATTATACTCTTCTTGAAAACTCTGCAATTTAATTTTTTTTATTTCATTTCCTTGATTAAATGTTGGCCATGGAAAATGTAAGTAAGATAATGTATTTGCTAGTCTATAACTTAACTAACTCAGCTCTGCAATGATGATTAAAAATAGAAACACATCAACCTGTGAACTCTTTTGGCAGGTTCTGGCACGTATTGCAAATGCGACAAGGCCGACAATTCATCTTTGCGAAATAGTTAATGACCAGCAACTTGAAAGACTTCTGCTTCTGCTGGTAGGAACAGACTTCAACAGGGGAGATATCTCCTGGGGTGGAGCATGGGCACAATATTCCTTGACCTGCATGATTCAAGATATTTTGGCAGGTACGAAACAAGAACAAAAAATATTAATCCTGTTTCTTCCTCAAAAATGATTACATTTTTCCGATAAGTGTTCAAACATAGCATAAAAGTCCAATTTTGTCTGCTGTGGATGAGTGTGAACTCATTTTATTCTCTCGCACAAAACACTTGTTTTGTTTCCCTACAGCAAGTTAGCAGTGTTTAATATGTCCTTATCAAAACTCTTCAGATTTTCTTTCTCTATATTTATTAGCTGGAAAAAGATTTGTCTTCTCATTAATACACTTCCTTTTAATTTCCTTTTACAAAAAAGACTTTGCTCCTTGCTTATGATTGTGTTTCTTTTCCTCCATATTTCCCTCTTTTATTTATCTTTCCATTCTTCCTCTATGACTATCACTATCGAATCAGAGAGTGATACATCATGGAAACAGGACCTTCGGCCCAACTTACCAACATGTCCCAGCTGCACGAGTCTCACCTGCTTGCGTTTGGTCCATATCCCTCCAAACCTGTCCGATCTATGTACCCGTCTAACTGTTTGTTAAATGTTGAGAGAGTCCCTGCCTCAACTACCTCCTCTGGCAGCTTGTGCCATACACCCACCACCCTTTGTGTGAAAAGATTACCCCTCAAATTCCTATTAAATCTTTTCCCCTTCACCTTAAACCTATGTCCTCTGGTCCTCGATTCACCTTCTCTGGGCATCTATTCCTTCTTTTCTCTCCTCAGTTCCCTCATCAAGTCCCTAATAAAAAGACAAGTGAATGCAGAATTGAAGGGAAATGTATTGGCTTTGTTATAGTACTGGATGTGGGACTAAGTGTACATAATCAAAATGCTCTTCCTTTCATCCTGTCTGGTTATTGTCGGTTCATTAATGCCCCTTTAATTATTTTGCCTTGTTGTAATAAGGATAATTGACAGTAGCCATTAATGTACCAGTATATGTTTGAGATGTAGGAGGAAACTGAAACCCATGTGACAGGTGGAATGTGCAAAGCCACAGGATCCCTGAATCCGGTGCTCCTGCGTCACTGAGTCTCCCAAATAGCTGCCTTTTTTGTAAATGAACATGTTCGTGATTTACTTTAAAGATTGTGATTTCAAATGTGACCACGTGCTATTGTAAATGCACTTTATTGGAAGAATGCACCAGATCAATCAATATATTAATCATTTGTAGTCAATCAACCTGTTGTGAATTGCTTTTTCAAAATTTCTGCCATGATTTATTTCCTGTTCCTCAAATTAGTATTTTACAGCTTTTGTGATTTTTGTGCAGCTTGTGTATAAATAGTAGATATTTAATGATTTTTGTGTAACTGTTGTAACGTTCTACAAACTAACTTAAACTTTGAACAGGTGAACTGTTGTCACCAGTTGTGGTGGACTGTATGGAAGAAGGAGCAGTGGGTGAAGATGTAGGTGTATCCGTTACTGATTCTGATGATCCCCTGCCACAATCATCTGTCATTCCACTTGTGGAATCTATAGATGAACCTTTAACCCCAGATATTACAGGTGAGTGATTTACGGCCTCTTGTATGCCATATTGTCCTTTTTATTATTTTTACAAAACAAGTAGTACTGTAAGCTTTCATAAATTTAAGAGAAAAACACAGCCTTAAAATTGCCTGGTGAGTGTATGTGGTCCATTTCCATACATTAGTTACATACTTGGCAATGTTAAAGCTGTTTTCATCATCCAAAGGTGCTCCGTCTGCATCATCTTTGGAAAAAGATAAAGACAAAGACTTTGACATGCTACAAGACCTGATGGATGTTGATATTGGTCCCCTAGATGTTGACTTTGATGAAGATCCCCTTGCTGCCAAAGTATTCAAGGTATAGTACCCACAATTACATTACATCTTTGCATGCAAAACTAATGATTAGTTATTATTGGTGGAATGGCCTATCATTATGTTGCTTCGGGCAATATTACATTTTATAACCGTACACGTCCTTCTGAAATATGTCCTCCCCACCACTTTTCTTGTAAATTCTCAATATCAGGTCGAAAGGATTAAACGAGGGTACATATTTATGTTAAATCTGCAATGTGTGAAAAGAGAAGTTAATTGACCATGTCATGAATCTAGATTTGATCAATTCAGAGGTTTGTCAATCCAGACCATTTATCCTCACAAAAGCATTCATTCTTTAAAAAAAATCCATTTTAAGATTGGATTTGTTTTTTATTTGAAAATATATTTATTATATTTAATAAATGTACACCACTTGTATTTGAGGACCCCAAGGCAACATAATTTTAGTTATGCAAATAATTTAATGAACAGGCAAAGTTGATATTGGGTGATTTAAGTTGGGCTTTGTCAGGACAGTATGGGATTGCTTTATTTTAGCCATCGTATGTTAGATTCCTTTATCATTACATTTAATACTTTAAATTTAAACTTTCTGTCAATTTGAACAATGCTATTATTACACAAAATGTGTGCAGTAATAGAATGGTCATTAAACAGCTTAGTGTTATTATTCAACATTTTTTTTTGTTCACTGAAGCCTATTAGCAGTACTTGGTATGATTATTGGGGTACGGACTATGGCACTTACAATTACAATCCTTATATTGGTGGCGTTGGAATTCAGATGCCAAAACCACCACCTGCTAGTGAGAAGAATGGATCTCAAAGTATATCTGTCTCCGTATCACAAGGTTTGTATGTTTTATGCATCATTTCTCTTGCATTTTGATCCGGCAAGCTAATAGCTACAAATGGGTAACATGGGTGTGTTGTGGTTTTCAATGCAGCACTCGATGCACGCCTGGAGGTTGGTCTGGAGCAGCAAGCTGAGCTTATGTTGAAGATGATGGCTACACTGGAAGCTGATTCCATTCTTCAGGCTCTTACTAACACATCACCCACAGGTAGTCAGATGATTTACTAACTACTAGAGCAAAGTGTTATAAATAATAGGAATTGAAGAAAAGTTGGCCCGATCCATTATTTAGCGGCTGTGCTATATGCATTTTATTTTACCTGCATTGTTCCTTACTCTGCTCCTGTTTGCCTATATTTATTAAACATGAATCTGGCAATCTAATCTTTGAAATTCTCAATTCACCTAGGATTTGCAGGAGAGAAATGATTCCCACTACCCTTTTATGTGAAGAAGGGTTTCCTGAAAGCACTTGGATCAGCCTAAATGCTTGCATTTTATATCCTCGCATTCTAGTTATGACCCTGACATAAACACCAATAGTGACTAATTTGGGGGTCAGATTCATGCAGAGAGTCGAGTGGCCATATGGTGGGCACTAAATGTTGTTGTCTAGTGGTTAAGCTCTCTGGTGTGATTATGGAGGTGAGGAGCCTAGATTCATGTTGCTCATTATTGTACGTTTTGTTCTGACATGCATGGTGTCAAGTGAGAAACAGACTCTTATTCCATCATAATACTTTTGTAATACTCTGCATTGGAAGCTGCTTTGCATCGGGGGAAAAAAACCCAATGCAACTGCAGTGTTAAAGTACTTGTGTGGTATTTGCCCCTCCAGGCGGAGAGCCCCTCGTAAAACCTTTAGGACAATTAATGCACATTTGTCACCATATTGTCAACTGGGTAAACTATTAAGGAGTTTGCTGTATTTTGTAAAGTACTCTATGGTGGAATACATTTCTGTAAAATGATGAGATATATGAATGACACTAACTCTGGAAGCTTTCAAATGTAAAATTCCTTCTAGAAATCAGGCTTGTTTAGTTCTGAGTACAGGATGCTGGGACAAATAAAGACTTACCATGGAGTAGCAAGCTATTAGTAAAATTGCAGTCCAAATTCAATGCAATAATTGCCAATCTGCTCACTAATATGCGAGACTAAGTGGATTTACTGTTGTCTTTTACCATCTGTAGAGAAATCGGCCTGCATTGAGATTTAGGGGGAAATGCTAACAGGAAAACAAACAAACAAACAATGCCTTGCTAAATTCTTTTAATTACTTTAGTATCTCAGCCTCCTCCTGGAACTGATGACTCCTTGTTGAGAGGAGTGCATTCATCTAGTCAGCTGATTGTGCCACCACCATCAATTCCAATGCTAAGTGCATGCTTCAACAAGCTGTTCTCCATGCTGCAAGTTCATCATGTTCAGGTATAAAATACAAATTATTTCACTTGCTTTTAGTCTGCAATTCCTCCCCCCCCCCCCCCCCCTCCCCCCCCCCCCCCTTTTTAATGCAGTTTTTAATTTTATTTCAGTTGGAATCATTACTGCAGTTATGGCTTACACTGAGCATGAATGCTTGTTCTGTTGGGAATGAAGATGCTGGAGCTGATGCTTTTTTATTTAATGCAAGCAGAGTGCCAACAATCCCATTAAATCAAGGTGAGCCACTTCTTCCAAAACTAGGCCTTTTTCCATCCTGATTGTGTCACAAATCTGAATCCAATTGAGTCTTTGGACGAGGTGACCAGAAAGGTTGAGGCAGTGCTGTATTTCAGTAAGGCATTTCAAGTCGAGTCAAGTCAAGTTTATTTGTCACATACGAGATGTGCAGTGAAATGAAAGTGGCAATGCTCGCGGAACAACAAAACAACCAAACAAATTATAAACACAATCATAACACACATATTATTTTACATAATAAATAATAGAAGGAAAAACGTTCTGTACAGTTAGTCCCTGGTGAGAAAGGCGTTTACAGTCCGAATTGCCTCTGGGAAGAAACTCCTTCTCAACCTCTCCGTTCTCACTGCATGGCAACGGAGGCGTTTGCCTGACCGTAGCAGGGTGGAAGAGGTCTCTCATGATTTTGTTTGCTCTGGAGTTGCACCTCCTGTTGTATAGTTCCTGCAGGGGGGTGAGTGAAGTTCCCATAGTGCGTTCGGCCGAACGCACTACTCTCTGCAGAGCCTTCTTGTCTATATAGTTCGTGTGGAACCATTTGACAAGGTTCCACATGGTAGGCTGCTCTGGAAGGTTAGATCACATGGGATCCATGGAGAGATAGCTGACTGGATAGTAAATTAGCTTCATGGAAGGAAACAGAGGGTGATGGTGAAAGTTTGCTCTTTGGAATGGAGAAATGGATGAGAATGCGGAAGGTATGAGTAGTAAGTTTGCAGATGACAATAAAGTGGATGGTATTGCAGATAGTGAAGATGGCCACACGATTGGTTGGGCAGGTGGGTTGAGGAGTGGTTGATGGAGTTTGTTACAGGGTACAAGCTGTTGCATTTTGGGAAGTAAAACATGCGCAGGACCTACACAGTGAATGACAGGGCTCTGGGGAGTGTTGTAGAGCAGAGGGATCTAGGAGTGCAGGAGCATGGTTCCTTGAAAGTGGCATCATGGGTAGATACAGTGGTCAAAGAGACACATCAATATTGAGTATAGAAGTTGGAAAGTTGTGTTGCAGTTTTACATGACATTGGTGAGGCAACATTTAGACTATTATGTTCAGTTATGGTCACCCTGTTATAGGAAAGATGTTAAGCTGAAAGGGGTGCAGGGAATGTTTACAATTATGCTACCAGAACCCGAGGGCTTGAGCTATGGGGAGAGGTTGAGCAGACTCAGACTTTATTCCTTGGAGCAAAAGAGGATGTTCCAGAGGTGTATAAGACCATGAGAGGTAAATGCACAGCGCCTTTTACCCACAGTAAGGGAATCAAGAACTAGAGGGCATACCTCTGTAATTGTGAGGGGGAAAGGATTTAATAGGAATCTGAGGGGCAACTTTTTTTTACACAAAGGGTGGTTGATATATGGAATGAGCTGCCATAGGGGCTAGTTGAGGTAGAAACTATCACACCATTTAAAAAACAATTTGCACGTGTTCATGGATAGAATAGGTTTAGAAGAATATGGGCCAAGCGCGGGCAGGTGGATCTAGTGTAGATGGGGCATGTTAGCAGATGACTCTGACTATTGCCAGTCTGCAAGTCATAATTTTAGTTCCTTTCTGAACCATTGACTGTAGTTGCATTTCACAAAGTGATGGGTGCCTTGAACTTGCTGCCAGGGGTTATTGTGGTAACCCATAAGATAGTGTTTAAGATAACTTAGATATGCACATAGATATGTAGGGAATGGAGGGATATGGATCGCATGCAGGGAGATGAGATTAGGTTATCTGGGCATCATGTTTGCATAGATATTGTGGTCAAAGGGCTGTCTCCTGTACTGTACTTTTCTCTGTGCAAATTTTGAAAGCATTTCTGAAAAGATCTCTTATGAATTTAATGACAGCTTCAATATCAAGCCTTTTAACCGTGTTGGCATGGTACCCAAATACATCTCTGCGGACGTGGTGTCTTGTATTGCATAGTCTGACTCTTATGACAAATATGCAACTGAATGGTAAGTGCTCTTTCTTGACATTTTTTTACATCCTCTGGAAAAATCCGAACTTATTAATTTCATTTCTGTGGGACATGAAGGATAGTTCTGTTTATCAGCCCTTTGCGAGCCATCCTGAATTGAAATAAAAAGCTTCTAGCTACACATTTTGTTTTCCTTTCCTGATTGCTAATCTACATGTTATGATTTTAGTTCCTTTTTTGAATCATTGAGTACATTTGTGCAAGATTCCCATAAGTTTAGTTTTAGAGAAATGACAGCGTGGACACAGGCCCTTTGGCCCACTGACTCCGTGCCAAACAATCACTAACTAGTTCTCTGCTACACTCTGGAGACAATTTACTGAAGCCAATTAACTACAAACTTGCACATCTTTGGGATGTGGGAAGAAACCGGAGCATCCGGACAGAGGAAACCTACATGATCACAGGGATCGCGACAAAAACCTGGTCCCACTGTAGTTGGCTTACCGCCACAACAGATCAACAGTGGATGCGATCTCACTGGCTCTCCACTCCGCTCTGGACCACTTGGACAACAAAAACTCATATGTCAGGCTGTTATTCATTGATTACAGCTCGGCATTTAACACTATCATCCCCTCCAAGCTGATTACCAAACTCGCAGAACTGGGTATCTGCGCATCCCTCTGCAATTGGATCCTCGATTTCCTCATCCACAGACCAACAGTCTGTTCGTATTGGCGGAAATGTGTCAGCCTCGATAACTATCACCACGTGAGCACCTCAAGGCTGCGTGCTCAGCCCCCTGCTGTACTCACTCTATACTCATGACTGCGTTGCCGGTCATAGTGCGAACTCCATCATCAAGTTCGCTGACGACACCACTGTTGTGGGACGTATCACTGATGGGGATGAGTCGGTGTATAGAAGAGAGATTGAGCGACTGTCCATATGGTGCCAGCACAATAACATGGCCCTCAACACCAGCAAAACCAAGGAACTGATTGTGGACTTTGGAAGGAGTAAGATGGAGACCCACAGTCCTGTTTATATCAATGGGTCGATGGTTGAAAGGGTCAAGAGCTTCAAATTCCTGGGCGTGCACATCTGAAGATCTTTCCTGGTCCGAGAACACTAATGCAATCATCAAGAAAGCTCATCAGCGCCTCTACTTCCTGAGAAGATTACGGAGAGTCGGTTTGTCAAGGATGACTCTCTCTAACTTCTACAGGTGCACAGTAGAGAGCATGCTGACCGGTTGCATCGTGGCTTGGTTCGGCAACTTGAGCGCCCTGGAGAGGGAGAGACTACAAAAAGTAGTAAACACTGCCCAGTCCATCATCGGCTTTGACCTTCCTTCCATCGAGGGGATTTATCGCAGTCGCTGCCTCAAAAAGGCTGGCAGTATCATCAAAGACCCACACCATCCTGGCCACACACTCATCTCCCTGCTACCTTCAGGTAGAAGGTACAGGAGCCTGAAGACTGCAACGACCAGGTTCAGGAATAGCTACTTCTCCACAGCCATCAGGCTATTAAACCTGGATTGGACAAAACTCTGAACATTAATAACCCATTATCTGTTATTTTGCATTTTATCAGTTTATTTATTCATGTGTTTTGTAGTCAATGCCTACTATGTTCTGTTTTGCTGAAGCAAAGCAAGAATTTCATTGTCCTATCAGGGACACATGACAATAAACTCTCTTGAACTCTTGAGAACGTACAAACTCCACACAGACTGCGCCTGTAGTCCGTCTCAAAACCAGATCTCTGGTGCTATGAGGCAGCAGCTCTACCGCTGTGCCACCCAGTGCTTTTAGAAAGTTACTTTAGTTGCTTTTAGAAAAAGGAATAAAAAAGGACAAGTGCATTGTAGAATAATTACTGCCATGAAGAAAGACTTAAAAGGCTGGTGTTGATAAGATTCATGGGTGACCTAATTAAAGCCTGAATTCACAACAGATTACAATGGCGTAAATGGTGCAAGTTTAAGTTCTCCCTAATCATACAATTTAAGTTGTATCAAGAACCTTATTTGTGTCTGTAACAAATCACTACAGTTGCACATTAGTTGTCAGCACAACAGATTTATCATCAGCACAACAGATAAACTTTCTTCCCATGTCAAGAAGTTATAGTTAACAAAGATGATAGTCTCAGCCTTGTCATTCATGTGATTGTGGCATGGGTCTCTGTACTTTCTTCCTGTTGATGACCACAGGTTCTCACTCTCTCGCTCTGTCCCAATCCATATCCCACAATCAGTATATGTCATATGCTTTTCCTTTCTACTAGCTAGAAATTCTCAGAGCTATCTTGGCCCTGTCCCTTACAAAAATCAATTTTGTCTTTCATTGATGACTTGCCGTCTCATCTGCACACTGAGCCATCACTTATCGGTCTAATTTACCAAGCTACGGTGAAAATAATGCAGAATATTGTAACACATTCGCATGCTTCAGTGATTTGGCCCTTTTGGATGCTTCTTTGCATCTCATAAGTGATAGGAGCAAAATGACACCATTCAGCCCATCAAGTCTACTCCCCCATTCACTCACGGCTGATCTATCTTTCCCTCTTTACCCCATTCTCTTGTTTTCTCCCCATAAAAATTAATTAATTAATAACCATAATCCTGGTGCCAAAAACCCCAAATGTTTAGTGTTGGGCAGTGTTCAGGAGCCTGATGGTTATTGGGAAGAAACTATTCTTGATTCACAGTTTTTAGACTCCTCTGCCTCCGTCCCCATGCTGGGAGTGAAATGAAAGTCTGGCCATCATGATGTGGGTCTGAAGATAGACATAAAATGCTGCAGTAACTCAGCGGGACAGGTAGCCTCGCTGGATAGAAGGAATGGGTGACATTTCAGGTCAAGACCCTTCTTCGGACTGAGTCAGGGGAAGAGGGAGATAAGGAAGTGTATGGTGTGAAAACAAGACAAAGGGGATGGAGATCAAGAACAATGTAGAATAGATCATTGTTAGCTCGAAGAAGGTGACAACAAAGCAAACAGAGGTTAGATGTAAACGAGGACAGTCAGACCAGTCAGAGAACTGGGAAGGGGGGAGGAATGGAGAGAGAAGGAAGGCAATGGTTACTTGAAATTAGAGAAGTCAATATTCATATCGCTGGGGTGCAAGCTGCCCAAGCAAAATACAAGGTGTTGTTCCTCCAACAAAAGGCCCGTGTGGGAATGGGAGGGGGAGTTAAAGTGTTTAGCAACCGGGAGATCAGGTAGGTTTAGGCGGACTGCGCGGAAGTGTTCAGCGAAACAATCATCAAGCCTGCGCTTGGTCTCGCCGATATATAGGAGGCCACAGGGAACGGTCTCAACGGAAGGCGGAAAGGGTTGGAGATGGGCCGATTTTGCTAGTGGTAGGATCCCATTGTAGTTGGTGAAAATGCGGGAAGATTATGTGCTGTATGCGGCGGCTGATGGGGTGAAAGATGAGGACTAGGGGGACTCTATCCCCATTGCGACTTGGGGGAGGGGGAGCAAGAGCGGAGTTGCAGGATATCGGGGAGACCCTAGTGAAGGCCTCATCTATGATGGAAGAGAGGAACTCCCATTCCCTAAAGAGTGAGGACATCTCAGATGTCCTGGTGTGGAACACCTCATCTTGGGTGCAGATGCGGCATAGACGGAAGAATTGGGAGTAAGGGATAGAGTCTACGGGAAGCAGGGTGGGAAGAAGTGTAGTCTAGATAGCTGTGGGAATCAATGGGTTTAGAGTAAATGTCAGTTGATAATATTGGCTGACATAGGCTACCTTTTTTGAGGCAGCGCCTCTTAAATTTCCTATCGATGGTGGGGAGGTTGGTACGTGATGGATCAGGCACTCTCTGTTATCTCCATTCCTGGGCATTCAAGTTGCCAGAGCTGGCATGCTGCAAGCAGTCAGTGTGCTCCCCACTATACACCTGTGAAAGTGCAAGAGAGTAGTCATCAACATGCCAACTATCCTCAATCTTCAAAGCAAGTAGAGGCAATGAATGGCTTTTGTTACAATCACATGAATGTGCTGGGCCCAGGACAGATCTTCAGAGATATGCACACCAAGGATTCTCTACCCTGCCAACCTGTCAATGAAGACAGCTTTGTGGATCTTTTGATTTTTCCCTTCCGAAATCAGCAATTAGCTCCCCTGGTCTTGTTGAAGTTGAGAGCAAGATATTTCTGGCACCATTCAATCAGATTTACGATCTTGCTCCTATTGTCTGACTCATTCTGTCATTCGGCCAGCAGCGGTGGTATCATTAGCAAATTTAAAGAGGGCTTTGGAACCGTCATGCAGAGGACAGAGAGAGCAGACCAGGGGACTGAGCACATAGCCCAAAGATGCTCCTGTGCTGACTGTTATCCATGAGAAAGCGCTGTTGCCAATTCGCACTGATTGTGATCTGTCAATGTGCAAGTTGAGGAACCAGTTGCATAGAGATGAGCAGAGACCTAGTCCCCCGAGTTTGATATCAGTTTGAAGGGGATGATGGTATTGAGTGGCAGTCACGGTGGCGCAGCATACAGTTGCTACCTTACTTCGAATGCAGCGCCGGAGACCCGGGTTCGATCCCGACTGGAGTTTTGTACGTTCTCCCCGTGATCTGAGTGGGTTTTCTCCGAGGTCTTTGGTTTCCTCCCACATTCCAAAGACCTACAGGTTTGTAGGTTAATTGGCTTGGTAAATGTAAAAATTGTCCCTATTGGGTGTAGGATAGTGTTAATGTGTGGGGATTGCTGGTCGGCATGGACCTGGTGGGCCGAAGGACCTATTTCCACGCTGTATCTCTGAACTAAACTAAACTAAACTTGAGCAGTGGCTCATGAACAACAAACAGCCTGTTGTGTACATGTTTTTATTGCCCATGGTCCCGTGTAGAGTGTAGGGCCAGTGAGATCGCATCTCCCATTGATCTGTTGCGGCGGTCGGCAAATTGCAGTGGGTCCTTATCCTTGTTACAGTAGGAATTGATGTACTAGGAATTGATGTACGCCATAGCCAACCTCCCAAGCACTTCATCCATGGACACTGGTGGTCATGTAGGCATGTCTCTCATTCTTGGGCACCGTCATTATTGATGCCCTCTTAAAGCTACCAGAGAGTTGTGAATCTATGGAATTCTCTGCCTCAGAAGGCAGTGGAGGCCAACTCTCTGGATGCTTTCAGGAGTTTAAAGATAGTGGAGTCGGGCGATATGGGGAGAAGGCAGGAATGGGGTACTGAATGTGGATGATCAGCCATGATCACAGTGAATGGCGGTGCTTGCTTGAAGGGCCAAATGGACTACTCCTGCACCTATTGTCTATTGTATCCATGGACCTTATTTCTGAGATGTCCACAACTCTCCAGCCTGTTAGTCAGCACAGGTTTAAAGAACATGGCCAAGTACAGGGCCTAACACTTTCCGAGGATTCGGCTTGATGAAGGATCTTCTGACCTCGACCTTGGTGACTGAGATTACAATACCGTCGGGAACTGTGGGAGCCCAAGAAGGCAGACTGGTGATCTCCTTTTCAAAGCGAGCTTAAAAAGCATTGAGCTGGTCCTGGAGTGATGCCTCATTCTTGCTTGAGCTGTCACTTGCTTTTGCCCAGTAGGAGGTGATGGTGTGCAAGTTCTGCCACAGCTGCTGAACATCCATCTCGTCCACCAACGAGGAGCTAAAGTGTCTCTGCTTTTCTGATAACCTTATCGAGGTTGTACCTGAACTTCCGCAATGAACCTTCATCGCTAGACTTGAATGCATGACATCAAGTCCTCAGTAGATTGTGAAGCTCCTGGTTCATCCATGGTTAAGTCCCTAATGTTTGGGAATGCTTGTATGTTTTGGTGGGAACCTCCGCACACTTCCGTGAAGTTGGTAACACCATGGTGTATTGGTTCAGGTCCATTGCCAAATCCTTGAACAATGCCCAGTGCACTGACAAGCAGTTGCGGAGTAGTTTCTCTCGTCCTCTGACCTGTTCTGTCCCACCCTTACTGCTGGAGCTACGCTCTTCAGTCACTGCCTATATGAAGGAAGAAGGCGCACTATTGTCCAAAGTGTGGGTGACGGATGGAGCAATAGGCTTCTTTGGTCGAACACTTTGTTCCTCTTGTGTTGCAGGGCACATGCTGGAACATTTGCAAGAAATGCATGTGTACCTATCGGTTGAGAGAACGAATATTTAGATAATTAGTTGTTTGATGGTGGGATATTGATCACATTTTAATTTTTAAACTAATTAGTGTCCAGTTTGAATGTGAATTCTGATGTTGCTTATACAATTGTTCATTAAAAAAATCTTTGAACAAAAATGAATAGTAATAAACTAGGTAGACTGAATTGAGGCAAAGAATTGAAGGTTTCTAATGAATAATTCCATTTTGATTTGCTATTGGTTTCCACCTGCAGAAAATAAAGAAGCATGGGGAATAGTGCTAAGTGCTTGCAACTTTAATATGTGGGAAAGTAGTGGCAGGGGGCAGCAATTATGAGCATGTTGGAATTATAGCTCATTGCAAGCTGAACAAGTGGGACTGAAGGGGAAATGTTTGAAATTTGGCAGATGTTTTTTTTGATTACTTACTTGTATTTATTATTGAATTAGGGGGATGCTATTTACTGACTGAAATTTTATATCTCCTAATTATAATTTTTTTAACTTTTGTGAATTAATATTATTCAAGAGCTTTCATTGGCTTTACTCTTTTACTTGGTTTGATCCTTAAGTATGGATCACGGACGGATTTAAGGGCTGTCACGGTGGCGCAGCGGTAGAGTTGCTGCCTTACGGCAAATGCAGCGCAGGAGATCCGGGTTCCATCCCGACTACGGGTGCTGTCTGGACGGAGTTTGTACTCCCCGTGACCTGAGTGGGTTTTCCCCGAGGTCTTTGGTTTCCTCCCACACTCCAAAGACCTACAGGTTTGTAGGTTAATTGGCTTGGTAAATGTAAAAATTGTCCCTATTGGGTGTAGGATAGTGTTAATGTGTGGGGATTGCTGGTCAGCGTGGACCCGGTGGGCTGAAGGGCCTGTTTCCGTGCTGTATCTCTAAACTAAACTGTTAGGTAGCTTGTTAACTTTTCTTTTTGCTTTAAGAGAGTAGATTTGAGAATAGATTTGATTCTGTGAACACATTTATAATTGTAATTAATAAATGCTGCTTTTTGTTCAATTTCCATTAGATCTAATTGTCCTTTTATATGTTGCATTTGCTATACAAAAATTACATTAATATGCTTATCTAAGGTTTAAGAATATTGTTGTTGATTGGATTTCTGTTTCAGTTGCTCCATCTAATAGCATGGCGTTGCAGGAAAACACAGCACACGTGATGGTGTCAGATCCAAACATGATTCACGTTTTAGTGAGATTCTTCTCAGGATCCAGCCCTCATGGCACTTGTCAACACAGTTCCCAGGTACAACTCTGGCTTTGTAAAATGATCTGCATTTCATTGCGTTGTTCCCATGTTCATTTTATTCTGATTTTCTGATGTGTTTAAGGTTTGAAGAGCCAATGTGACGAAAGTGACGATACCAAGTTGTTCAGTATTTCTCATTTTCTTTTTGGATTCTAACTTTGGTTCATTTACCATGTTATGTTTTTTTTTCTGGTGATGCCTGATGAGTAACCTGCTCGGAGGAAATTGGGAAGGGCAAGTGACTGAACCTTTTGGGAGCAGTGGCTACTGTTTCATTAGCTTTAAAATAGTTATGGATAAAGCCAGGGTGAGCCCACGTTTTGAATTTAAAGTTTCGGGAGGTCATGTTGCAGTTGTATAAGACGTTGGTGAGATTATTTAGAATATTGTTCTGGGCACCATGTTATAGGAAAGGTGCTGTCAAGCTTGAAAGGATTCAGAAAAGATTTACGAGGATGTTGCCAGGACTAGGTGTGAGCTATGGGGAGAGGTTGAGTAGGCTGGGTCTCTATTACATGGAGCGCAGGAAGATGAGGGGAAATCTTATAGATGTATACAAATCATGAGAGGAATGGATCGGGTAGATGCACAGAGTCTTTTGCCCAGAGTAGGGGAATCAAGGACCAGAGGACATAGGTTCGTGAAGGGGAAAAAACTTAATATGAATCAGAGGGGTAACTTTTTCACACAAAGAGTGATGGGTGTATGGAACAAGCTGCCAGAGGACGGAGTTGAGGCTGGGACTATCCCATCGTTTAAGAAACAGTTAGACAGATACTTGGATAGGAGAGGTTTGGAGGGATATGGTCCAAGCGCAGGCAAGTGGAACCAGTGTAGCTGGGACATTGTGGGCTAGTTGTGCCGAAGGGGCTGTTTCCACACTGTATCACTCTATGACTCTAATTGGGACAAGGATATTTTTGGTATGAGACAAACTTGCACAAATTGATTGTAGTTGGTTGTTTGTGGGCAAAGGATCATACGAAAAGTGGGATGACAAGAGTTAGTTTAATTTTAGTTTAAAGATACAGTACATCTTTGGAGTGTGGGATGAAACCGGAGATCCCAGAGAAAACACACGTAGGCCACGGGGAGAACGTACAAATTCTGTACAGCAGCAACCATAGTCAGGATCAAACTCGGGTCTCTGGTGCTGTAAGGCAGCAACTCTACCGCTGTGCCACCATGAAGGACAAAGCAGGTGGGAGAAAGGAAAAAAAAATGTGAGGCTCTGCTCAGGAAAAAGGAGGCGGTGTGGGGCAGATATAGGTAGCTGGGATCAAATGTATCCCTGGAGATGTTTGGGGGACTGAGGAGCTATACTGAAGAAGGAAATCAGGGGGTCAAAAAGGGTTCAGGAGATTGCTCTGGCAGATAATATTAAGAAAATCTAAAGATCATTTATGTACATTCAGGGAAAAAAGGTTAACTAGAGAGAGAATAGTATCCCTCAGAAACCAAAGCAGTCATCTCTGGAGCAGCAGGAGATGGGCAAGGTCCTAAATTAGTATTTCTCCTGTTTCTACTGTGGTGAAAGACATGACGACTGGGGAACTTGGGACTGTTCATGGAAATGTCTTGTGGTCGTCTGGTCAATGGTCAAGGAGGTGCTGAATGTCCTAATGGCATTTGTAGGAACTTAACCTGGGCCTAGGCATAGGCATGTTACTGGGGAGTATTCTGAGGAATAAGATAGATACATTTGGTATTTGATAGGCTGATTCGGATTGCATGGTTTTGTATGTGAGAGATCATGTCTTATGTATCTGAGTTATTGAGGAGGTTGATGAGGGTAAAGCAGTGAACATTGTCTACATGGAACATAGAACAGCACAGGAACCTGCCCTACAGCCCACAATGTTTATGCTGAACATGATGCCGTTAAACTGATCACATCTGCTTATCCATGATACATATCCCTCTATTCCCTGCACTTCCATGTGAATATCTGAAAGCCTTTTAAATGTCACTATTCTCTATTTGGAAAAAAAAGGCTAAGATGTTACTCCTTGCAATGCAAGGGGATGAGGGGTGACCGTATAGAGGTGTATACAATCATGAGAGGGATAGGGTAAATGCACACATCCTTTACCCAGAGTATGGGAATCTAGAACCAGAGGACATGGATTTAAGAGGGGGGGGTGTTAATAGGATCTTAGCGGTAACATAACAGCTGGGAGGTATATGAATGAGCTGCCGGAGGAGGTAGTTGAGGCAGGTATTACCACAACATTTTAAAAAATATTTGGACAGGTACATAGTTAGGATTGTTTTTGAGATGTATGGATATATGGACCAAACACAGGCAGGTGGGACTAGTGTAGATGGGGCATGTTCCTGTAAGTGGCACCACAAGTAGATAGGGTGGTGAAGAAGGCATCCAAACAGTTGATTTTGGTAAGCCTAAGGTTTGGCTGATGTCTCTAACAATTTTATTCTTGTTTCTCAGTCTCATAATGGCTTATTTGACTTTCATTGGCACAACTTTGGTCTTCATGTTGATTAACAGCAATAAGAGTTTCCAAAGGTGATGGAAAGACTACCTGCTGAGAACGCTCTTATACCTTCATCAAGGAGGCAATTAAACACACCTGAGCAATTACATGTGAAGCCACGTGTCCCAAACATTATGGTGCCCTGAAATGGGGGGGGGGGGGGGGGGGGGGGGGGGGGGGTATATAAACACAGCTATGTATAAACACAGCTGTAATTTCTACATGGTGAACCAGATGCTGGAGTCAATTATTAAAGAAGTAATAATGGCGCTTTTGGATAGCAGTAAAAGGCAGATCCATGGCAGATGCAGTATAATGTAGATAAATGTGAGGTTGTCCACTTTGGTGGCGAGAACAAGGAGGCAGAGTATTATCTCAATGGTGTCAGATTAGGAAAAAGGGAAGTGCAACGTGACCTGGGTGTCCTTGTACACCAGTCACTGAAAGTTGGCGTGCAGGTACAGCAGGCAGTGAAGAAAGCATGTTGGCCTTCATAACAAGAGGATTTCAGTATAGAAACAAAGCGGATCTTCTACAGTTGTATAGGTCTCTGGTGAGACCACATCTGGAGTATTGTGTACAGTTTTGGTCTCCTAATTTGAGGAAGGACATCCTTGCTACTGAGAGAGTGTTGCATAGGTTCACAAGGTTAATCCCCTGGATGGCGGGACTGTCGTATGAGGAAAGATTGGAAAGACTGGGCTTGTATTCACTGGAATTTAAAGGGATGAGGGGGAATCTAATAGAAACATATAAAATTTTAAAAGGACTGGACAAGCTAGATGCAGGAAAAATGTTCACAATGTTGGGGGTGTCCAGAAAAGGAGCCAAAGTCTAAGAATGAAGGGGAGGCCATTTGAAATCGAGATGAGAAAAAAAAAATCACCCAGAGAGTTGTGAATTTGTGGAATTCTCTGCCACAGAAGGCAGTGGAGACCAATTCACTGGATGAATTGAAAAGAGATTTAGAGCTCTAGGGGCTAGCGGGATCAATGAATGACGGTGCTGACTCGAAGGACCAAACGGACTCCCCCTGCACCTATCAGAGGCAGGTACAATAATAATATTTTAAAAATATTTTGCCAAGCACATGGATAGATAAGGTTTGGAGGGATGCCAGCCAACAGTGGTCAAATGGATAGACACAAAATGCTGGAATAACTCAGCAGGAAAGGCAGCATCTCTGGAAAGATGGAAACAACTGGCTTAGATGTTGCATCTTGGCCTTTTACCGTGCTGTGTGACTCTGTATGGCTATGATTTTATGTAATCCAAATATGGGACTAAGGAGATCTTGCACACTCCAGCCTCCACTCGCCCCGCCCCGCCCCATTACAGAAAGGATGTGGAGGCTTTCGAAAGGGTGTCGAAGTCTACCAGAATGTTGCCTGATTTAGGGGTATTAGGTACAGGGGGAGGTTGGACACTTACATTGTTTTTTTTCTGGAATGTTGGTATATTAAAGGGGTCACAGCGGTAGAGTTGCTGCCTCACAGCTCCAGAGACCCGGGTTCAATCCTGACTACAGATGCTGTCTATGCGGAGTTTGTACGTTCTCCCTGTGACCACGTGGTTTTTCTACAGGTGCTCCCGTTTCCTCCTGCATTCCAAGGACATGCAGTTTTGTAATTTAATTGGCTTCTGCAGATTACCCCTAGTGTGTAAGATGTGAAAATGGGATATAATGGAGCTAGTGTACAGGTGATCGATGGCCAGTGTGGACTCAGTGGGACCAATGGCCTGTTTCCATGCTGTAAAGAATAGTCAGAATCTTTTACCCAGGACGGAAAAATCAAATACTAGAGGATGTTGCTCGAAGGTGAGAGGGGCAAAGCTTGAAGGAGATGAGCGTGGCATGTTTTTGTACTCAGAAGGTGGTGACTGCCCAGAACACACTGCTGGGGTGGTGGTTAAAATGGATGTACATTAGTGGCATTTAAAAGACTTTTTGCATGGGCAAATGGATGTGCAGGGAATGGAGGGATTAGGGTTATGTGCAGGAGAATAAGTGATGCTTGACATCATGCCCGGCACAATCGTTGTGCACTGAAGGGGTTGTTCTTGTACTGTACAATCACATATGTACAGTTAGTAGTTGATGGCATTTCCAAAACAATATTGTTGTAGCTTTCACTATTGAAAACATTCAATTCAAGTGATTTTAAGGTTCTCCAGTTTGTCTATAAAGCCCTAACCGGGCTTGCTCCCCCCCTATATCACAGACCTCCTTACCCCTTACTTACCCCTTACTCAGGTCGGCTGACTTGAGGCTCCTGGCTGTCCTGCGGTCTAAACTTAAGCTCAGGGGTGACCGTGCCTTTGCTGTTGCAGCCCCTAGACTGTGGAACAGCACCCACCTCCCTATCAGATCTGCCCTCTTCATCAACTCGACTTAAGTCCAAGCTCCAAACTTATTTTTATTCACTGCCGTTTGAATCCCCCTGATGTGGCCGATCTTTGTTTTGTGACCTTTTGCTGATTATTTGTACCTACGTGCTGTGTGCATTCCTGTGTATGTCTGTTTCCTTTTGTGATTTTAGCTACCTGCTCTGGTCTGTACAGCACTTTGGTCAATGTGGGGTGTTTTTAAATGTGCTTATTAAATACATTTGATTTGATTTGAAGTGGTAAGGTGAGAAGGAAAGTATTCTTGGATCTATGGTTTATTCTGAATATAGAAACTTGACATAAGGGCTGATCCTAATAGGGGGTAGAAAGCTGGGAAAGAGGTGGAATCAGGATAAAGCTTCACAAGTGACAGATGAATGCATGTGAAGGGTTAGGTTTTGGTTTGTAGATGAATGAAGTAGCGACAAAGGCTAGAGATGAAAAGACAAAATGGTGTCATGAGAAAAGAGGAGTGAAATGTGAAGCCAGAGGAAGGGATATAGGTGGATTGGGACAAAAGAGGAAAGTGTGTGGGATGGTGGGAAAAATCGGTGCGGACAGGGGGAGCACAGGAAGGATTAAGGGGGTACTTAATTGGTACTTAAAATTATAGGATTTGATATTCAGGCTGTTTGGTTGTAAGGCAGACTGATTGCAGTAGGGGAAGTGAATACTGGAAAAGGGGTGGGACTGATCCATTAAACTATGAAAGAAAAAATGGCCATGGTGAAAAGTAAGAGGTCAGAAGGGTAACAGGACATTTGTTTATCTTCCATGGGGGTTGGCTTCAGCTATGTTTGTTCTGTTTCTGTCGGAGGTGCAAGATTTATAATTGTGCAGGGAGGAACTGCAAATGCTGGTTTAAACCGATGACAGACACAAAGCTGGAGTAACTCAGCGGATGAGGCAGCATCTCTGGGGAAACGGAATAAGTGAAGAAGGGTCTCGGCCCGAAACGCCACCTATTCCTTTTCTCCAACGATGCTGCCTGACTCCAGCTTTTTGTGTCTGCCCATAATTCATAACTGTTCTTAGACCATTCTAAAGTCAGAAAAATGCTGAAATGTCTGTGTGTAATCTATTAGGGTTAATAATGTAAACAAACATGAAAGGCAAAAACTGTGCGTAGATCACATGAATCTTTGGTGAACTGTCTAGTTTCAACCGTTCCCAATGATCGTTGCGTTTGATGCTCTTCACATGTGGCCCTAATTGCCTAACTCCATCTTTGGGGTGTGTTTTAAAGTTTTCTTTAACACAACCCTGACCCTTTCAACCCAGCAGTGTGAGTAGTGAATTCTTCAATTGTAAGTAATACCCCTTCCATCTCTATTTGTACCTATTTCTCCCACTATACCAGCATAATTTTCCTTCCCCCCCCCATTCCCTTCCACCCCATTCCCATTCTCTTCCACCTCTGGTTTAAAGTGCAGACATCTTCTCTCCTTATTTGATGCTCTTTTGTCTCCTTTTCATCTCTAGCCTTTGATACTTCACTCATCTGCCACTCAGGCCCCCCCCCTCGTATCCACCTATCCCGTATACCAGACTTTGTCTGCCCCATGTCTTCTCCAACTCTTCTCCAACTCTTCTCCCCCCTCCTCTACATGCAGTGAAGAAGGGTTCGGATCCAAAACGTCACCTACCCATTCCCTCCATAGATCCTTAAATGCTGCCTGACCCGTTGAATTACTCTAGTGTTTTGTTATAGAAATGTGAAACTTGCTGCAGATTACCCGTCCACCATGCCTTTAATCTAAGTTCCCAGAGGGAAAACACGGCAGTTTCCTTTACGGTCTGCATCCAACTCCTCCAATCCTGAAAAAAAATTCTAGGTTGCATAGTTGTCATGCTTGTCAACTGTTTTTCTTGTTTATTTAGGTTGATTACGATAAGCGATTATTTCCCAATTCCATCTATAGCCAAGATTAATATTTCTCACTTTTTAATGTGTACACCTCCACTTATTTTCCCAAATAAGTGTCTTTAGTTTGATTGACCTTTTGTGGTTGTAGAGTTTTTCCCCAGCTCCTCAGCTCCTCAGCCCAGCACGTGAAGCTATCATAAATCTGACAGTGCAAACATGTTTTTGCAACCTCCCTCATGCAGTGGTATGTCAGAATATGCATCAGTCACTCTTGCAGTAGCCACATGCAGTGTAATGGTGTTCCAACAGCGTCGTCGATTCATTTCACAAGCACAACTTTGGGATTTAAGGTTTGTGTTTCAACCTGCACTTCAATTATGGAACGATTTAGTGGTTGTTTTTGTGTTTCAGGTTGGACCAACAGCTACGCAAGCTATGCAGGAGTTTCTCACTCGCCTCCAGGTGCACCTCTCCTCAAACAACCCTCAGGTTTTCAGTGAATTCCTGTTAAAGCTCATCCATATACTTTCAACTGAAAGGTAACTCAAAGTTTCAAAGAGGTGTCATGAAATGGATGCAAATGCTTTTATTTTGAATATATTTTCCACTTAATCCAGACCCTGGCACATCGTTGTTGAAATTCCCAGGGCAGCTTAAACTAACGTGTTTTAGTTTATGTTCAAGCATACATTAACATCACACTCTAACTTGATTGAGTTTTTTTGAGGAGGTAACGAAGGACCTTTGGGATTTACAGGATTTTAGTTAAGTTTCAACTTGGTAGGCTGATCAAGAAATTATGGAACTGGATCGACTTTAGTGGTTGTTTTTGTGATTCAGGTTTGGTGGACCAACAGTTCTGGTTACGCAGTGGAGTTCTGCAGGAGTTTCTGTCACTCGCCTCCAGGTGCACACCTCTCCTCAAACAACCCTCGGATTTCGGACATTTTCGGATTTCAGTGAATTTTTAGCTGTTAAAGCTCATCCATGAATACTTTGGAGCAGCTGCCTCCTCCCCTGAAAGGTAACTCAAAGTTTCAAAGAGGTGTCATGAAATGGATGCAAATGCTTTTATTTTGAATATATTTTCCACTTAATCCAGACCCTGGCACATCGTTGTTGAAATTCCCAGGGCAGCTTAAACTAACGTGTTTTAGTTTATGTTCAAGCATACATTAACATCACACTCTAACTTGATTGAGTTTTTTTGAGGAGGTAACGAAGGAAATTAATGAAAGTGGATGTTGTATACATGGTTTTGATTTAGCTTTTGATAAGGTCCCTCTTGGTAGGCTGATCAAGAAGATTAAGATGCACTGGATCGACTTGGCCCCACCGGCCACAGCGCTGCGGAGCTTACTTCATAGCGAAGATAGAGGCATTGTGGTGAAGGGGTAGATGTTTACCCCTTCACCCCCCTTTAGAGCCCTCCCTAATGACTAACATTTAAGCAATGATTTACAGGAGTCTTCTCCAGGGAGGGGGAGCCGCTACAGTGTGACCTGGGACCGTGGGTCGTTTTGGGTCAGGTTTGGCGCCAAACGCGAGCTTTGGTGCGCAGACGACATCTGGAAAAAATGGCCGGTTTTCGGAGCTTTTCGGTTTCTGGAACACCGGATAAAAGGTTGTGCACCTGTATATATATATATATAAATGACCTGGATGTAAATGTAGATCACAAGGCAAGAGTGTTTTATTATCATATGTCCCGAAACGGAACAATGAAATTCTTGCAGCAGCACAACAGACATGTAAACATATTACTGTGTAAAACGTATAAGAAACAAAAGAGAGTAAAAGTTCAATAATATAACATGACATATCAAATCTCTTCAATCTTCCCAAGAAGTAGAGGTATTGATGGGTTATCATTATGATTATATTAATATGTTGATGCAGGAACTGTAACACCATTTAAGAGTCAAATCTACATGTACATGGATTTGCTAGGTTTAGAGGGATATGGGCTAAGCATGGGCAGGTGAGACTAGTGTAGATGGGGCACGTTAGTCGGCATGGGCAAGTTGGACCGAGGGGCCTGTTTCCATACTGTATGACTATAATTTACAGAAGCCAAGTATACAAAAGCCTACAAACCTGCATGCCTTTGCTCTACTGTTCTATGTTCACAACTTGAGCATAAACTAAAACATGATACATGACATTTAGTGCTTCTTTCGCTGCCCCAGGAATTTCAACTGAACGATGTGCCAGGGACTGGATTAATTTCACATTGATTGATAGCACCTTTGCAGTATTCCTTTAACACAGTATCGGACGTTGCATTTAACATTGACACACAGTAGGTATTGGGTTGTGTCACACTTTCTGGAGAACCCAGGCATGATGAGCTTGAAAGGCTTCTTGATAGGCATTCATCTTCTATGTATCTATGGGAAAAATACTGCTCTAAATATGTTGGTCTTCGAATAATGCTGAAAGATATTTCACTGGAATGGGTGCATAAAACCTCCTTTTCAACCTGACTTGATCCCACTTTGTTATCTAGTGTTATCCCACTTTTTAAGAAAGGCGGGAGAGAGAAAACGTGAATTATAGACCAGTTAGCCTGACATCGGTGCTGGGGAAGATGTTGGAGTCAATTATAAAAGATGAAATAGCGGCACATTTGGATAGCAGTAACAGGATCGGTCCGAGTCAGCATGGATTTACGAAGGGAAAATCATATTTGACTAATCTTCTGGGATTTTTTGAGGATGTAACTAGGAAAATGGACAAGGGAGGGCCAGTGGATATAGTTTACCTGGACTTTCAGAAAGCCTTTGATAAGGTCCCGCATAAGAGATTAATGGGCAAAATTAGAGCACATGGTATTGGGGTAGGGTACTGACGTGGATGGAAAATTGGTTAGCAGGCGGGAAACAATGAGTAGGGATTAACGGGTCCCTTTCAGAATGGCAGGCATTGACTAGTGGGGTGCCGCAAGGATCGGTGCTGGGACCGCAGCTATTTACAATATACATTAATGATTTAGATGAAGGGATTAAAAGTAACATTAGCGAATTTGCAGATGACACAAAGCTGGGTGACAGTGTGAACTGTGAGGAGGATGCTATGAGGATGCAGGGTGACTTGGACAGGTTGGATGAGTGGACAGATGCATGGCAAATGCAGTTTAATGTGGGTAAATGTGCGGTTATCCACTTTGGTAGCAAGAACAGGATGGCAGATTATTATCTAAATGGAGTCGAGTTGGGAAAAGGGGAAGTTCAACGGGACCTGGGGGTCCTTATTCATCAGTCAATGAAAGTAAGCATGCAGGTGCAGCAGGCAGTGAAGAAAGCTAATGGCATGTTGGCCTTCATAACGAGAGGATTTGAGTATAGGAGCAAAGAAGGTCATAGAAACATAGGCTTTAGTGTGCAGGACCTGGAATATTCGGCAGTTTTGAGCCTGCAACCGCCATTCAGGATATGATCATGAGGGATGCATCGTAACTCACAAGGTAACCTGCCTTCTCGGGACCATCATACTGATCCCCTTGGCCACAAGGGCCACATCTAACTCCCTCTTAAATAAAGCCATGAGACTGGCCTCATATTGAAACCCTCTTTAGAGAGTTGGAGAGATGCTAGAGGCACTTCTGCATGTTCCTTCTTGGGTTCCAGAAACCAGGCCACCTTTAAGAATAAGGGGTAGGCAGTTTTAGAACCAAATTTGAGGAAATATTTTTTCACCTAGAGTTGTGAGTCTGGGATTCTCTGCGTCAGAAGGCAGTGGTGGCCAATTCTTGGGATACTTTCAAGAGAGAGTTAGATGGAGCTCTTAAAGATAGCGGAGTCAAGGGATATGGGGAGAAGGCAGGAACAGAGTACTGATTGTGGATGATCAGCCATGATCACAGTGAATTGCGGTGCTGGCTCGAAGGGCCGAATGGCCTACGCCTGTACATATTGTCTATTGTCTATGACATGCTGCAGAACTGGAATTATGTATCGGCCACAATTTAGTGCTAAGTCCATATGATCTAAAATATTTAAAGAAACCTTTAGGCTGTAGATCCCGTGTTGCGAAGATTAACATAATTCATATGAAAACATACATGTGCGCCAAGCACAATTAAAAAAACCCAGAATTGTTTGAGTATTGCATGTTTATTGTACATGATTGCTTATTTAAAACATTGGTTGATAATGTGGGGCTAAATTTTTAATTGTGTAAAATCTTGAACTGTATTTTCTTTTAAAACTCCGCAGGGGCCCATTCCAAACGGGGCAAGGGCCATTAGATGCACAAGTAAAACTGCTGGAATTTACCCTGGAACAAAACTTTGAGTCGGTTTCTGTCAGCTCAATCTCTGCAGTCATTGAATCAGTGACATTCCTGGTGCATTATTACATCACCTGCTCTGACAAAGTTATATCTCGGAGTGGCTCCGACAGTTCAGTGGGTGCTCGAGCCTGTTTTGGTGGGTTGTTTGCAAATATCATCCGCCCAGGTGATGCAAAAGCAGTTTGTGGGGAGACTACACGGGATCAGCTCATGTTTGATCTACTGAAGCTGGTGAATATTTTGGTTCAGCTGCCCCTTTCAAGTAACCGAGAGTACAGTGCCAGAATGGCAGTTAGCACCAGCACCTCGAATAGTGTATCTGATGAAGAAAAGGTCTCCAGCGGTAAAGATGGGAATGCAAGCACCTCTTTTACACAAGCTGCAACAACTTGCATTGCCGACTTGGTATTGGGAAATCAACAAATCATGAGCCAAATTCTTTCGGCATTGGGTCAGTGCAACAGCAATGCTATGGCAATGATAATAGGTAGGTACCCGCATATTTTATTTGAAAGTTTACATCGAGTCTGTTCAGTTAGCATAATTTGATAGAAACATAAAAACATGTAAAATAGGTGCAGGAGGAGGCCATTTGGCCCTTCGAACCTGCTCCACCATTCATTGTGGTCATGGCTGATCGTCCCCAATCAGCAACCCGTGCCTGCCTTCTCCCCATATCCCTTGATTCCACTAGCCCCTAGAGCTCTATCTAACTCTCTATTAAATGCATCCAGTGAATTGGCCTCCACTGCCCTCTGTGGCAGAGAATTCCACAAATTCACAACTCTCTGGGTGAAAAAGTTTTTTTTTTTTCATCTCAGTTTTAAATGGCTTCCCGTTTATTCTTAGACTGTGGCCCCTGGTTCTGGACTCGCATAACATTGGGAAAATAATTCTGCACCAAGCTTGTCCAGTCCTTTCATAATTTTATGTGTTTCTATAAGATCCTCTCATCCTTCTAAATTCCAGTGAATACAAGCCCAGTCTTTCCTATCTTTCGTCATATGACAAGTAATCTTTTCTCCTATAAAAAGTAATCAATGAACTGATAGTTTGGGTTATTGAAGAGCAAATTGAAGTAATTGAAATGACAACTGGCGATTAAAATGGTGCCGTAGCAAATGGAGTTCAGTGTTTACGTGTGGTGTATTTTAAAAAAAAAATGTGTTTTGCACATTGGGTGACATGTTGGGTTACATGGGATTTGGAAACTCTCAGTTTGAGTTATCGAGAATAAAGGAAGAAAGATATAGCATCAGAAGCACAAAAGTTAGGTCAGAGCAGGAAAATCTTCTGGGATTTTTGGGCTGCTAAATGTTGTTAGTGAGCAGAAGGAGAGACCATATCAGTATTTAAGAATAGACAAAATAGATGATGGAATGACAGGAGATTAAGGAAAGGTGGAGGCAGGGAGAGTGCATGGAATTAAGACTATAGAAGATACAAACAAGCATCAAATCACCTCATGTGTGATTATATGTTGCTGTGTCATTCCACCTGAAGCCAGAGACTCTACATCCTTCAGTTTCTTCGCCCAAATAACAGCGTTTTGCAGATAGAAATAGAATTTTAATTTTTTAGAAGACATTTTTCTAGCTTTTATTAACTTTTCTACTAAGAAACTATAAACATCAATTAACCTGTCTGTATATGTATTTTGATTATCTTATAAAACATGCACAATAATAGATTTGTTCCTCAAAATTATCATTGGAGATAATTTAAAATGTTAATATTTGCACTGTATCTACAAATGAAATTGTGGAAGCCATTATACAATGTTCATTGAAGCTTTTACTTCCCTATCAGGGGCAAGCGGATTACATCTTACCAAGCATGAGAACTTCCACAGTGGATTGGACGCCATTTCAGTTGGAGATGGTCTTTTCAGCATTCTGACCACTCTTAGCAAAAAATCCACTTCAGTACAGGTCATGCTGCAGCCAATTCTCACATACATGGCTTGTGGGTACATGGGAAGACAGGTAATTAAACTATTGACGTTTTTGGATGCAATGTTTATGGTGTTAATCTAATGTAATGCTGGCATTTGCTCATTTTCAATGCTGCTACTCTGTCCTTTCTTATCCAAGTCTTAAACCAGTGTGTTTCAAATATATTTACCCCCTGATGATAAAAAATAGAACAGCGATAGAACATGTGTGTTTGATGGTGCTCCACTATTCACTGTGATCATGGATGATGATCTGCTTTGTACCCTCTTCCTGCTGATTCTCCATATCCCTTCACCCCTTAAGAAATCTAAGTTAAGAAATATATTTGCCGCCACCTTGAACATATTTAATGACTGCCTTCACTCCCTTCTGAGGTAGATAATTCAAAGGTTTAGCATGCTCGTGTGTGAAGACATTTCTCAGAATTTTTTCAAGCCTCATCTACTGCATTTGTTCGGTACGCCGGGTGTGGCCTCTACATCCGGGAGATCAAGGGAGGCATAGCAGCGCAGCCTTTAAACGCCAGAGACCTGGGTTCAATTCTAACTACGGGTGCTGTCTATGTGGAGTTAGTATGTTCTCCCTGGGTTTTCTCCAGTTCCCTCCCACATTCCAAAGACATGTAGGTTAATTGGTTTCTGTAAGTTGCCCTCGTATGTCAGATGTGAAACTGGGATAACATAGAATGATTGATGGTCAAAGGGGACTCGGTGGACCAAAGGGCCTGTTTCCATGCTATATCTCTAAACTAAACTAATACAGACTAGGCCATCTCCCGGTTGCTAACCATTTTACCTCCCTTTCCCATACCCATGGCATCCTTTCTGGCCTTGGAAGCCTCCATTGCCAAAGTGAGGCCACACGCAAACTACAGGCACTGCACCTCATATTCTGCTTTCAATCCAACAATATGAACATTGAAGTCTCTACTTTTAAGTAAAACCTCCCCGCCCCCTCACCTTGACCCTGGTGCTCTTCTGGCTCTGCACTTCACTCCTCCTCTTGATATCCTTTTCATCTCTAGCCTCACTACACCCATCTGCTACTCGTCCCATTCCCCTGTATTCACATATCACTTGCTAGACTGTCCAGACCCCACTTCTTTTTTCCAGCTTTCTCCCCTCTGCTACAATCATTATAAGAAGGGTATCAACCTAAAATGTTCCCTGCATCTTCACATTTTGCATTTAGTGGCACAACCAGTGTCCTCTGATTTGAACTCCACTGCCATTGGGGACATCTCTGTTTGTAGGTTATTTGGTCAGTTGTAAATTGTCCCTTGTGTGTAGGATAGTGTTCATGTGATCGCTGGTCGGTGTGGACTTGCTTGGCCAAAGGGCTGTTTCCACGCTGTATCTCTAACGTCTAGTGATTTATGCCTCGTGGAGCTATTTGATCAACATCACTAAATGAAAATGATATTAATCTAATAATTCGCAGTGTGGCAAAGTGATGATCTCCTTGAGTGTCATATTTCATAAATGAAAACATTGAAGACACTTCAAAAATACAGTGTAAGGCTGTGTAGTGCTTAGTGATATCCTGATTTTAAGAAAGATGCAGGATAGATGCAAGTGTATTTTGAGAAGCGTATTTTAATTTTATTAAGCTTTTTTTTTAAACATAATTGCTAGAAAATAAACAAATCTTGTAAAGTTGAGGTCTATTTTCACAGCATGTAAAATCATTTGCCTCCTTGGTCCTGACATGATTGGGAATAAGGGTATGCTGGACGGTCTATATTTCATGAAACCATTGACGTTCATGAATCATTGAGTGTGGAAACGGGCCCTTTGCCCAACTTGCCCACACCGGCCAATAGGTCCCATCTACACTAGTCCCATTTGGCCCATCTCTCTCTAACCCTGTACTATCCTTGTACTTGTTTCTTAAACGTTACAATAGTCCTTGCCTCAACTACCTCCTCCGACAGCTCGTTCCAAACACCTACCACCCTGTGTGGAAAAGTTACCCTTCAGGCTCCTATTAAATCTTTCCCCTCTCACCTTAATCCTATGCCCTCTGCTTCTCGATTCCCCTACACTGAGCAAGAGACTCTGTGCATCTACCCGATCTTTTCCTCTCATGATTTAGTACACCTCTATAATAGATCGCCCCACATCCTCCTGCACTCCAAGGAATAGAGTCTTAGACTGTTCAACCTCTCCCTATAGCTCAGGACCTCGAGTCCTGGCAACATCCTCGTCAATCCTCTCCACCCTTTCCAGCTTGACATCATCCCTATAACATGGTGCCCAAAACGTATACCATTCCATGTAACTGACTTATTTAGTATAACACAAATGAATGCTTTTTTGAAAATATATTCACTGACATTTTTGTCATTTATTTTCAGGGTTCGCTTTCAACGTGCCAGTTATCTGAGCCACTTCTGTGGTTTATTTTGAGGGTATTGGACTCCACTGAAGCACTGAAAGCGTTCCATGATATGGGTAGGCAAATTGTAGCAGCAGAATCTTGCTCATAGAAAATGATAGATTTCAGTGGTTGCTTGCAAAGTTTCTTTCTCATTCCCATTTGGTTTCCTGTATTGACAAATGTGTTATAAGACTAAAACCAATGTGCGTCACTTTGCACCAGTTTTCAGAATTTGCTACAAGGAGCAGCAGCAAAGCTTCAAGTCTGTGTCCTATCATTCCATTTAATTATGGCTGATTTGTATCAAAACAGCATTTACTTTCCATGGTTCTGTAGTCCTTTGATCTTTGTGAGATAAGAATACTACTTAAATGTTGTTTAATTTTTTTCAGGGTTAATTTCTAAGTTTCCACAATTCTTTGTTTGACTAGCTGCTTTCTGACATCCTTTTGATCTGAATTCATTTCTATCAATACTATCTAGTTCTTAATAATCTTAAATGCTTCAATTAAATCGCCTTGAAGCATCTACATGCAATTGGTTTTTGAAGTAATTATCATTTAATTTTATTAAAATCTACTTCTCTCCGATCAATGTTCACTGAAATTCTCCCAGAACATGTATCTCGCCTCGCTGCAGTGGCAAGAATTGATTGTGATGCTGCCTTCAGTCCTAGTCCCAGAGGTTTGTACATTTAACCGCCACAGAAACTTGTAATCTAGGGTAGCTAGTGTAGCCCTTGGGTCTACGATATCTGGAGACTATGTCAAATTCAACCCTTCAGCATGGACATGATCCATTTCCCTCCCCTATATCAATATGTGCCTCTAAAGTGCCACTGTTGTATCTGCCTCTGAAGTTGAGGTTTATTCCTTGAGTTAGGAGGCATGACTAAAACACTGAACACTTTTTTACAAGTAGTTTGATGCAAGTAGTTTTTCAAATTCTTCAGTTGGTGAATGGAATTCTGTCCTTAATCCTAATTAAGAATGATTTACTTTTTTAGGGGGAGTCCAACTCATCTGCAATAACATGGTCACAAGTACACGAGCAATTGTTAATACCGCAAGGAGCATGGTATCCACTATAATGAAGTTTCTTGATTCTGGCCCTGGGAAAACGATCGATGGAAACGTGAAAGCACGAGTGTTGGCGTCAGAACCAGATAACGCTGAGGGACTCCATAACTTTGCCCCATTGGGTATGTTATACCTCACTTAAATTTCACTGACTCCGAGTAGAATGTATTTGTTTCTTATCGTGCGTGAAGGTATACTGCCCAGAGTAGGTAAATCGAGGACCACGGGACATAGGTTTAAAGTGAAGGGAAAAAATTTAATAGGAATCTGAGGGGTAACTTTTTCACATAGTGGTGAGAGTTAGATTTAACTCTTAGGGCTAACAGAATTAAGGGATATGGGAAAAAGCAGGAAAGATATCTGATTTTGGATGATCAGCCATGATCATATTGAATGGTGGTGCTGGCTCGAATCGCCGAATGGCCTACTCCTGCACCTATTTTCCATGCTTCATCATGGTGTGTGTATGGAATAAGCTTCCAGAGGAAGTAGTTGAGGCAGGGACTATACCAATGTTTAAGAAACAGTTAGATTACATGGATAGGGCAGGTTTGAAGGGATATGGGACAAACGTGGGCAGGTGGGACTATTGTAGCTGGGAGATGTTGGCCAGTGTGGGCAAGTTGGGCCAAAGAGCCTGTTTCCACACTGTATCACTCCATGGTTCCATGTGTTTGGACTAACAAACTGAAGGTATAGGCCAAAACAGGTGCCAGTTCTGTTGCCAGACTTTCAGTGTTATAGTGTACCGTGTTCAATGTGTGAAAACTTTGTCAATGTTATTTATTTTTGTCCATTCTTTCCAGGTACAATAACGTCCAGCAGCCCAACAGCACAGCCAGCTGAAGTACTACTTCAAGCTACACCACCTCATCGTAGAGCTAGATCTGCAGCATGGTCATATATTTTCCTCCCAGAAGAAGCATGGTGTGACCTCACTATTCATCTTCCTGCTGCAGTGTTACTCAAAGAGATACATATTCAGCCTCACCTTGCATCTCTGGCCAGTAAATATATATTTTTTTTTCATTGAGATTTGGTGATAACACAGTTGAATATTTTGCTGCTTACCGCCTGAGAGATTTGGCTTGTGACTGGGACAAGATGATGTGACACCACTTTTCTCATCTGAAAACATGGCTTCTGTGGCATCCTAGCTTACGCCAAGTGGGGTTCAGAAGGGCTGGAAAGATGCTAAACCATAGAAAATCTATTGGGAATTTCAGTAGTTGCAATGGTGTAACAGGGAAATTAAACCTATAATGGCCATACCTATAGATGGTCAAAACAAAAAGTGATATTCTCACACATTCAATTCAATTCAATTCAACTTTATTGTCACAGATACAAGTATAGGTACAACGGAATGCAGTTTAGCGTCGGTCATAGTGCAAGATAGGAATAAAAAAAGTACAGAACAAGCATACATTAGAGTAAGAAGAGTACTGGTTAACAATGTGGATGTAGAGACCAAAGATATCTAGCGACGGGACTCCGAGTTCAGCAATGCAAGTGTGTTGTTGAAAAAGCTGTACCTCATCCTGCTTGTTCGAGGCCTGAGGCTCCTGTACCGCCTCCCTGTTGGGAGGAGGGCAAATAGTCCATGGTTAGGGTGAGAGGGGTCCTTGATGATCTTCCTGGCTCGTCTCCGACACCGTTTTCGGTGGAGGGCATCCATGGCAGGGAGCGGGGCACCGATGATGTGCTGAGCGGTTTTCACCACCCGTTGTAGTGCCTTCCTATCCGCTGCGGTGCAACTGCTGTACCATACCGTGGAGCAGGTGGTCAGGATGCTTTCGATGGTACAGCGGTAAAAGTTGGTCAGGATCTGGGGGGACAGGTGAGCTTTCTTGAGCCTCCTCAGGAAGTAAAGGTGCTGGCTGCACCTTTTTGATCAGGTTGGTGGTATTTTTGGACCAGGACAGATCCTCCAAGATGTGTAGCCCGAGGAATTTGTAGTTGGAGACGCGCTCCACCTCGCATTGGAGAGGTGATAGAGTTGCAAATGAATGACACAATTTGGGAAGTCACTGAAGTACATTTTTGGTCATCAAATATTTGGTGAAATATCATGCTGGTAATCTTCTAACTTGAAATGTGTTTGACCCATAGTAACTGAAATCACAGATTGTGCAGCTAGCTAGGTGTTTAAAAGTAAATATTGATTCTACTTTCTCTTTTGCAGCATGTCCTTCTTCAGTGTCAGTTGAGATCAGTGCGGATGGAGTGAACATGTTGCCCCTTTCTACCCCCGTTATTACCAGTGGACTGACTTACATAAAAATGCAGCTGGTCAAAGCTGAGGTGGCATCAGCTGTCTGTCTCCGACTGCATCGCCCACGAGATGCCAGCACACTAGGCCTGTCCCAGATTAAACTGTTGGGCCTCACAGCCTTTGGCAGCACTTCATCTGCAACTGTGAATAACCCTTTTCTCCCTTCTGAGGACCAAGTTTCCAAAACCAGGTAAGGTTGTAGACTTAATCTGAGTACCAAAGTTCACAGGAGTTAGCATGTATTCAGACTGGCTTCAAGGAATGTTTCCCCAACAGCAGAAGGATATGGGGAATGTAAGTGGTAGGAAATATGAACTGGGAAGCCATGAATGTGGGCTGGAGTGTTCATGTTGAAGGAATGGGTTTACGAGCTCGGTCACATTTGAAGAAGTGAAAATAAATACAGCGAGTCGCTACTGCTGCTGAACTCTGAAGGAAGAGGAGTTTCTCAGATGAGTGGTTTGAGAAATAAAAAGGGAGAACGATATACAAAAGAATATTGTTTAAGAGGGAACTGCAGATGCTGGAGAATCGAAGGTTACACAAAGGGTGTAAACCCTGAAGAAGGGTTTCGGCCCGAAACGTTGCCTATTTCCTTCGCTCCATAGATGCTGCTGCACCCGCTGAGTTTCTCCAGCTTTTTTGTGTAACCTACAAAAGAATATTGTCTGCTTAATACCCTGACAGTTGGGGAGGAAAGAGCTTGGTGGCTGTTAAGAGAACTAGTATTGAACAGAAGATAGACACAAAAAGCTGGAGAAAAGGAATAGGTGATGTTTCAGGTTGAGGCCCTTCTTCAGACTGGGAGTCAGGGGAAAGTGAAATGAGAGATATCGACGGTGATGTAGAGATTTAGAACAAATGAATGGAAAAATATGCAAAAAAGTAATGATGATAAAGGAAACAGGCCATTGTTAGCTGTGTTTAAGAAGGAACTGCAGATGCTGGAAAATCGAAGGCAGACAAAAGTGCTGGAGAAACTCAGCGGGTGCAGCAGCATCTATGGAGCGAAGGAAATAGGCAATGTTTTGGCCCGAAACATTGCCTATTTCCTTCGCTCCATAGATGCTGCTGCACCCGCTGAGTTTCTCCAGCACTTTTGTCTACCATTGTTAGCTGTGTGCGAGGTGAAAACGACAATGAGACTCAACAAGATGACTGAAGCTAGTGCAATGACATGGGTGGGGAAGGATGGAGAAAGAGAGGGGATGCAAGGTTACTTGAACTGAGACAAATCAATATTCATACCACTGGGTTGTTGGCTGCCGAAGCGAAATACTGTTGGGATTGTAAGGTGAATGGAACAAGGCTCAAAAGAGGAGTAGCTATGAAAGAGAGATGCAGAAAAAGGTCTGTGATTTCCACCATGACTGGGCTCGTTGGTGGGAAGCAGCATCAGTTAATCGGCAGTCAGTATGTGGCTGGTCTGCATAAGCCATGAACAATGCTTTTGTTACAGTTGTGAAATGTACAATAATGGCATAAACAAGTTCAAGTCAGTTTTTACATTCATTTACTTTTAAGCATGTAGAAATCTCCACAAATGTTGCATAAACTCTAATATTTTGCAGTAAATTAAAATGGCCTGTCAATTTAGAGAGTTATTGCTTGAGATAAAAGTTATAACTTAGCACAGATAAGTGTCTCCAATCATCCAGAAATGTGATGCAACAGGTACATTACTTGATTAGTAGAAATGTCAGATGTTCTCGGGAGAAGGCAGGGGAATGGGGTTAGGAGGGAAAGATAGATCAGCCATGATTGAATGGTGGAGTAGACTTAATCCTACTCCTATTCCTTATGACTTATGACATTTGTAAATTTAGTATTCTACAAACATGTTTAATTCTTTACCCTAAATACTTGATTTTCTCCGGTATATATTTTTTTCTGTGGCTTGGTGGTTCTCATGAAACCATAGTAAGCAAATGAATAAGCAAATGAATTTGGAATATTCTAGTTTAAATCTTTGATGTCAATGGGTAATTAAGCTTAGTTAGTTAGCAGTGATGTATTGCTGTTAACTTCAGAAGGCAAACATCAGCTACATCTGGTCTCTGAACAATTAGTGCAGGGTGCAGGTAAAGTATGTGAATATCATAAGAGGAGAGCATCAGCCAGTACAGTGAGTATTATTTGTGTTTTTTGCTCACTGTCTACCCTTGAGAATCATTGCCAGTTCAGCAAGTAATAATGTGTAGGAAAGAACTGCAGATGCTGGTTTAAATAGAAGCTGGACTCAAAATGCTGGAGTGACTCATCGGGACAGGCAGCAGAGAAGGAATGGGTGACGTTTCGGGTCGAGACCCTTCAGACTGACTACCAGCAAGCAATAAAGATGTGCAGGAGTAAAGTGGCTGCTTGAAATGAGAATAGAGAATATTAAACGGGGCAGAGGGAGAAATAACCTCTAATCTTTTCAAACTTAACTTGGATAATATTACAGAAGTGTTCACTTGTGTTTTCAGCATTGGATGGATGCGACTCCTTCATCATTGCTTAACCCACATCAGTGAACTGGAGGCGATGATGGCCTGTGCAGCAGCTCCGACTGCTAACCTACTGCAGACCTGTGCCGCTCTCCTCATGTCTCCGTATTGTGGCATGCATTCACCAAATATTGAAGCTGTCTTGGTCAAGATCGGCTTGCAGTCGACCAGGATTGGTCTGAAGCTGATTGACATCCTTCTCAGGAATTGTGCAGCTTCAGGCACTGACCCAACAGGTAAAGGTTACTCAGCGTGAAACTAAGGTCACAAAGAAAATGGGTGAAGGCAGAGCTATAGACGTGCACTTCAGTAAGGCCTTTGACAAGATTCTGCATGATAGGCTCGTCCACAGGGCAAGGGATCTGAGCTGTGTTGACAAACTGGAGTCAACCCTCTGATTTGGATGCAGAGGGTACCAGTGGATGAGGTTTTTGTAACTGGAAGTATGTAACAAGCGATGTACTGCAAGAATCAATGCTTGGATTTTTGTTTATACTATAGTATTGTCTTGGTTGAGAATAGTTGGATTACGAAATTTGCAGATTATACAGACATGTGGAGTTGTAGATAGTCTCAGGATACGATAGGCATTAGATTGGCAAATTGGATCTAGTGATGGCTGGTAGAATTTAATCCAGACAGGTATGTAATGCACTTTGGGGATTCGAATTCTGGTAGGACCTGTGAAATCAATGGCAATTCCCTTAGCGTTGATATACAGAGGGATCTTGTGGTGCAAGACCATCATTTGCTCAAAGTAGCAACATGGGAGAGTGAAGATGACAAAAGGGATGGGCTGTTATTTTGCAGTTGAACAAAAACATCAGTTGGGTAGCATTTGGGGTATGGTGTACAGTTCTGATTGCCACACAGTAGGAAGGTTGTGATAGCAAAAGAAAGGTCAAAAGAGATTCACCAGAATGGCGCCTGGAAGGAGGACTTTTGTTACAATAGGAAAATGTATAAGCTGGGCCTTAGGGGGCAGGGGGTGACCTTAGATGTTAATAAAATGATGAGGAACATAGGATAGAGATAGTCCTTTATTGCAGGGCAGGTGATTGTAGAACCAGAGGGCCTAGGTTTACTATGAGGGAGGAGAAAGATTTGAGGGGTACATGTTTCATGGTTATTTAGGGCTGCTAGAGGAGATGGTAAATTGAGATACAACTATAACTTTTTTTAAAGCATTTGGACAGGCACTTGAATAGAAAAGACATAAGGATACAAACCACACACAGGCTGATGTGAACAGTGTGGATACGGAAGCTAATGTGCAAGAATGAGGAGGCCTGAAAGGGCCTGTCTCCATGCTGTACTGTGATGTAGGGATATTGTCAGCTTTTCAGTTAATCAACTCTAAAAGGTGAATCAATAATCAAAACTTACAGATGAAGAGAAGGTTGGACAACTATATTTTTTCAATGTGTTAATCACGTATTTGTTAACAGTAAGTCGGCAAGTGCCTCATTTGATTAACAGCCATACGAAGCAAAATGGGCGTAGATTTAGAGTTGTTGTTAATGACAGAATGACAGGTAAAATGGTTGAATCTTATTCTGAAATAGATGAATTTCGTATGGTCACCATTAAATACAAAATAAGGTATTAATTCGGGAGACATGTTGGGAAGATGGTAATGCTCAATATTTTTCTCCATGTTCCTCATTAATTTCCCAAAATAACTGATCATGCTTTAACTTTGTGTCCAACCAGATTTAAACAGTCCTTTGCTTTTTGGGCGACTAAATGGTCTTTCTTCTGATTCAACAATTGACATCTTGTATCAGCTGGGAACAACTCAGGATCCTGGTACTAAAGACAGGTAATGCATCTTATTGTAGGATCTTGTTGTAAAGATCTGCTTCACTTTTTAAGTTATTCTTTGGGAAATTTTAATTTATAATAGTCTAAGCTATCCATGCCTTTCTACAACAGGCAAAATTTGTTAAGGATAATTTATCTCACCAAAAATGGCCATGTAGTGGATGTGTCTTTTTACTGCCACTTTACTGCAATGTAAACACTCCACAGCAGCTTTTCCAGGTGAGATTTCTTAGTGCCCGATTGTCAAATAGCCAATGAAGTATCCTGTGTATGGTCAGTAGAAGTTAACAATGAGTAATCTATTGTACCATCTTGTCAGGCTCAGTGATCATTAGTGGATTCTCAAGCACTTTAAGTTTTAATGAATGAATGTAATTGAAAATGTGAATTAATTTAACTATGCACTTCAAAAACAACTTGGGGACAGACAGGCAGTAGTTTGCATTGTGTTAGCATGCTACTGATGCCTGTATTGCAGCTGCTGGCCTTGGCAAAGGGGCTTTTGTTTGGAGCAGAGGAGAGCTGATGTGTTACGGAACATTTTATGATGCTGCTTTGGTTTATATGAAACAGACAAGATTTTGATATTTAGCTATGCAATTTTACCAGTAGGAGATAGAAAATAAATCAAAAAAGAGCTTTAATTTATTCATGTAAAGATTCAGATTCAGATTCAGTACAGAGACAACGAAATGCAGTTAGCATCTCCCTGGAAGAGCGACATAGAATATGATTTCAATAAATAAATCTATTTACATGCATACAGTCATAGACTTATTTTTCCTGTGGGAGGAGTGTCCGGGGCGGGGGGGGGTGACTGGCAGTCACCGAGGTACATTGTTGAGTAGTGTGACAGCCGCTGGGAAATAGCTGTTCCTGGACCTGCTGGTCCGGCAACGGAGAGACCCGTAGCGCCTCCCGGATGGTAGGAGGGTAAACAGTCCATGGTTGGAGTGAGAGCAGTCCTTGGCGATGCTGAGCGCCCTCCGCAGACAACGCTTGCTTTGGAATGACTCAATGGAGGGGAGCGAGGAACCGGTGATGCGTTGGGCAATTTTCACCACCCTCTGCAGTGCTTTCCGGTCGGAGACAGAGCAGTTGCCATACCATACTGTGATACAGTTGGTAAGGATGCTCTCGATGTTGCAGCGGTAGAAGTTCACCAGGATCTGAGGAGACAGATGGACCTTCTTCAGTCTCCTCAGGAAGAAGAGACGCTGGTGAGCCTTCTTGACCAGAGTTGAGGTATTGTGGGTCCAAGAGAGGTCATCGGAGATGTTGACCCCCAGGAACCTGAAGCTGGAAACACGTTCCACCTCCGTCCCGTTGATATGGATGGGGGTGTGCGTGCCGCCCCTAGACTGCCTGAAGTCTACAATGAGCTCCTTGGTCTTCTTGGAGTTAAGGGCCAGGTTGTTGTCAGCGCACCATGCTGCTAGGAGCTGGACCTCCTCCGTATAGGCCGACTCATTGATGAGGCCAATCACCGTTGTATCATCTGCATACTTGATGATGGTGTTAGTACCATGTACAGGTGTGCAGTCGTAGGTGAAGAGGGAGTAGAGGAGGGGGCTCAGCACACAGCCCTGAGGAACGCCGGTGTTCAGGGTGAGGGTTGAAGAGGTGTGTTTGTCTAACCTCACAGACTGGGGTCTGTTGGTTAGAAAGTACAGTATCCAGTTGCAGAGTGAGGGGTCGATGCCCAGGTTACCGAGTTTGGTGATCAGTTTTGATGGTATAATGGTGTTGAATGCTGAGCTGTAATCGATGAACAGCATTCTTACGTAAGTGTCTCTGTTGTCGAGGTGGGAGAGGGCCGAGTGAAGTGCTGTTGAGATGGCATCCTCCATACTCCTATTCTTGCGGTAGGCAAACCGATAGGGATCCAGTGTGGGGGGTAGGCAGCCTTTGAGGTGTGCCAGGACCAGCCTCTCGAAGCACTTAGTGATGATGGGGGTAAGTGCAACTGGGCGGAAGTCATTGAGGCTTGCCGCAGTGGAGTGTTTTGGCACCGGCACGATGGAGGTGGTTTTAAGGCAAGTGGGGACAACTGCTTGGGCAAGTGACAGGTTGAAGATGTCAGTCCAGACGTCTGTCAGCTGCGCAGCACAGGCCCTGAGCACGCGCCCGGGGATGCCGTCAGGGCCAGCAGCTTTACGTGCATTAGTCCTACTCAGTGCCACGTACACGTCATAGGGGGTGAGTGTGAGGGGTTGGTGATCAGCAGGGAGCACAGCCTTGATGGCTGTCTCTAGATTGTCCCTGTCGAAGCGGCCATAGAAGTGGTTAAGCTCCTCAAGGAAGGAGGCGTCGCTGGATGTGGGGGTGATGTTGGTGGGTCTATAGTCCGTGATGGCCTGGATGCCTTGCCACATGCGTCGGGGGTCGGAGTTGTTGTTGAAGTGCTCCTCAATCCTGAGCTTATGGCAGTGCTTGGCCTTCTTGATGCCCCTCTTCAGGTTAGCCCTGGATGAACTGTAGGCTCGAGCATCGCCTGACCTGAAAGCGGTGTCCCGTGCTTTCAGCAGTAGCCTGACCTCGCTGTTCATCCATGGCTTCTGATTCGGGAATATGGTCACCCGTTTGAGGGAGGTGACACTATTGATGGTGGAGTTTATAAAGTCCAGAACAGAGGATGTGTAGGAATCAATGTCCGTGTGGGAGTCAAGGGTGGCCTGGGCTGCAAACGCCTTCCAGTCAGTGTTTCCAAAACACTGCTGAAGTGTGGAGTCCGCTTCCTCTGACCAGACTTTAACTGTCCTCACAGTGGGTTTAACCCGTCTGATGAGTGGGGAGTACTTAGGGAGCAGGAACAATGAGAGGTGATCAGACTGACCAAGGTGGGGGAGGGGGATGGCTTTGTAAGCTTCAGCCATATTAGTGTAGACTTTATCCAGTGTTATATCCAGACTTTATAAAGCACCAGGATGGGTATTATGTGCTCGACCTGCTTCTACCCGTGAGCTGGTAGCTTTTGAAATAATGCATGATTGGTTTAGATTGAATCATCTGAGGCAGAGACACCAAGATCATTTCCAACATCTGTGTCTATGAGTTATGGGATCATACTGATTTTGCCATAGTTTATTGCCATAGTTTATTCTAAAGCATGGAAACAGGCCCTTTGGCCCATCGAGTCTAGGCCGACCATCAATAACCTGTTCACACTAATTCTATGTCATCCCACTTTTCTCATCCACTCAGGTGTGTGTAGGAAGGTGGAGTCTAGCATAGGCAGGACCTAGACAGTGGATGGTAGGGCTCTGGGGAGTGTAGTAGAGCAGAGGGATCTAGGAGTATAGGTGCATGGTTCCTTGAAGGTGATCACAGGTAGATTGGGTGTTCAAAAATGCTTTTGGCACATTGGCCTTCATCAGTATAGAAGTTGGGAGGTCTGAGTTGGATGATCAGCCACTGAGTTGGATGATCAGCGATGATCATATTGAATGGCGGTACAGGCTCGAAGGGCCAATTGGCCTACTCCTGCACCTATTTTCTATGTTTCTATGTTGCAGTTGTATAAGACGTTGGTGAGGCCGCATTTAGAATATTGTGTTCAGTTCTGGGCACCATGTTAGGCAAGATGTCGTCAAGCTGGAAAGGATACAGAGAAGATTTTCAAGGATGTTGCCAGGACTAGAGGGTCTGAGCTATGGGGAGAGGTTGAGTAAGCTGGGACTCCATTCCTCGGAGCGCAGGAGGATCAGGGGTGATCTTATTAAGCTGTATGAAATCGTGAGAGGAATAGATTGGGTAGATGCACAGAGGTTCTTGCTCAGAGTAGGTGAATCGAGGACCAGAGGACATAGGTTTAAGGTGAAGCGGAAAAGATTTAATAGGAATCCGAGGGGGAACAAGCTGCCAGAGGAGGTAGTTGAGGCTGGGACTCTCCCAACATTTAAGAAACAGTTAGATAGGTACATGGATAGGACAGGTTTGTAGAGATATGGACCAGATGGGACTAGTGTGTGTGGGACATGTTGGTTAGTGTGGACAAGTTGGACCGAAGGGCCTGTTTCTACATTGTGTCATTCTAATTATGATACTCCCAACACACGCAGGTCAATTTGGAGAGGCCTGTTAATCTACAAACATGTACGTCTTTGGGATGTGGGAGGAATCGAGCACCATGAAGAAACCCACACGGTCACAGGGAGAACATAGAAATGCCACACAGACGCCCAAGATCAGGATGGAACCCGGGTCTCTGGCGCTGTGAGGCAGAGGCTCTACCAGCTGTGCCACCATGTCACCCCCATGGTGCCATTTTCCTCTTTCAATTGCTTGCCCAGGAGTTATTGATCAGTGTCTATGTTTAATTTGGTTTATTTTATTGTCACGTGTACCGAGTTATAGTGAATAGCTTTTGCTGCATGCTAACCAGTTAGTGGAAAGATTATTCATAATCAACGATCGAGTCATCCACAGTGTATAGCAATGTTACAAAATTTTGAGATTTAAAAAATCAAGCCTGCAATTTATCCAATGAGATAAAGCATAACAATAAGTTTAATTTGACACCTAATTTACTTTCATATCTCAAGTAATAAAAAAGTTATGGCCATTTTCATACTAGGAAATTAGCATCTTGTTCCCTATTGATTTTCCATGGACATAACAAAAAAGCTGTGATCGTGGACAGTCAAAAGCCCATAACCTTCTTAAAAATTAAGAGAACTGAATGACATTTTCAGTTATCATAGATTGAAGCATTCTGAAACAAATATAAAATAATCTTACTTGGATGGCCTGAAATTAAAGCATATAATTAGTTAGCAATTGTAGCTGATTTCAAACTTCAATTACTAGATCTAAACATCTATCCATTTCTTAATAAATGATTAACATTTTTAAATAGCCCAAGTGTCCAAATAATATTCACAAATAATTCACAATAAAACATGATTTTTAAATCTCATTTACATCAATTTATAGGCCAAATGGAAGGAATTTAGTGTTCAATTGCTGTAAATAAATGAATTTAGTGTTCTAATTGAACCCTCGTTGACATCGCGCTGGAATGCCCCCAGAAAAATACTGCGGGATATAAAAAGCCCAAAATGCACTACTCACTATAGAAAACTTTACATACAGGTTCTTAAGAAGCCCCATTTAATGTAAAAATAAGGTACATACCTTTAATTGTTTGCTTTATAAAACCCTGGGGCTGCGAGATGATGCGAGTTTAGAGAGTGATTTTAAAACTACTATAACTATTATACAAGGCCATAAAAACTAATAATACCTTTTGCGACGGGGTCTTTCAGCGATTTTCCGTTAATGATTTACTAGGCTGAACATTTTCGATTGCAACAGCCTAGTAAAAATCGCATTTTAAACCCGCCCCCTCTAAACAGCGCCAAAATCACACACACGGGGTAGGGCAGATGCTCAGCCACGATTCAGGTAGGTTTTGTAACATACCTACAGTGTACAGATATATGGTAAATGGAATAAAGTTTAGTGCAAGACAATGTCCAGTAATATCTAATTAAAGATAGGCCGAGGATCTCCAGTGAGAGGTAGATAGTAGCTCAGCTCCGTCCTCTAGTGGCATAGTTAAAGGAAGAAATGGTACTGTTGGAGGAGAGGTTTAAAAGAGTGAAGTAATTGTACTGCGTGATTGCAGATGTGACCAGCACACACACACACAGTCGCTCGGGCGCCATTGACTTGTCTTATCCAATGTCAGGTTGGAACTTGACCTGAATTCATGTGTGGACACAATTGTCAGTTGAGCAATAAATGGAGAGTTCATGATTTAATGGTGGAAATCCTTGTGTTCTTCAGTTTACAGCTTTTTTTTTTGAAAAAGGGATATGTATTGAATTTGTGTTATAATGTTCACTGAGCTGCCATGTATCTTTCCATTTCAGGATTCAGGCATTGTTAAAATGGGTTTATGACTCTGCTGGAGTAGCTGCACTGAAGAGAAGTGGTCACGTTGCGGCTGTAAATACTGAGAACATAACGCGTGAATATGGCCTCCTTATGCCATCGCCATCTCACCTGCACTGTGTCGCTGCTGTCTTGTGGCATAGCTACGAGTTACCTGTCGAGTATGATCTTCCAGGTTTGCTAACCAGAGATCTCTTTGAGTAAGTAAGATCCTTAACATTGCATTGATTTAATTGGGAAACACAATTTTCAAATACCCAAGGGTCCTTACATCTCCTTACAGATGCTGCCCGACCCGCTGAATTGCTCCAGCATTTTGTACTTTGCTCAGGATTCCAACATCTGCAGTTCCTTGTGTTCCAATTTATTTTGTTTACTCATTTTCTTTGCATTCATATTTAATGAAGTTATCCACGTTGGTGGCAAAAACAAGGGGGCAGATTATTATCTCAATGGGGTTAGGTTGGGTAAGGGGGAGGTACAGCGAGACCTAGGTGTCCTTGTACACCGGGGACAATGCAGCATACAAACTGGCAAGGAGTAACCTATCCCAGGGGATCAGGGAAGCGAAGAGGCTGTATGGACAAAAACTTAATAGCCACTTCGCAAATGTCAAAGACACACGTCCCTTGTGGCAGGGATTTCATACCATCACTGACTACAAGCCCCCCCCCCCCCCCCCCCCCCTGCAGCAGATATGCCAAAACGACCCCTCTCTACCAGATGAACTGAACGAGTTCTACGCACGGTTTGAGGTTAAAAACAGCACCCAGACACGTGCACTACTGCCATCTCCCAGTGACCAGTCGCTCAGGCTGTCCGCAGCCGGAGTTAAAAAGGCCTTTGCCAGCGTCAATCCACGCAAAGCTGCAGGGCCGGACAACATTCCTGGATGCGTTTTAAGAGACTGTGCCGAGCAACTGAAAGATGTCTTCACAGACATTTTTAACATCTCACTCAGCCAGGCAGTAGTGCCCAACTGTCTTAAGAGTGCCACCATCGTCCCTGTCCCGAAGAAACCAAACCCAGCCTGCCATAATGACTTTCGACCAGTGGCTCTAACACCCATAGTAATTAAGTGTTTTGAGCGACTGGTTATGCAGCATATCAAAAATAGTCTACCTGCCGACCTAGACCCACTGCAGTTCGCCTACAGAGCCAACCGATCCACAGAGGACGCAGTCTCAACAACACTGAACCTCGTACTGTCACACCTTGATCGGAAAAATACTTATGCCAGGATCCTCTTCATAGACTTCAGCTCTGCTTTTAACACAATCATTCCGCAGCAGCTGGTGGAGAAGTTGGAGCTATTGGGGGTTGATGCTGGCACATGTAACTGGGTCCTGAACTTTCTATCGCAACGGCAGCAGACAGTCAGGGTGGGCAGTAGGACATCAAAAACCATAGCCGTGAGCACTGGCTCACCCCAAGGCTGTGTCCTAAGCCCCCTGCTGTTTAGTCTGCTTACACACGACTGTACTGCTAGACTCAACAACAACTTCATCAACAAGTTCGCTGATGACACAACAGTGGTGGGTCTCATCAGTGACAATGATGAGTCGGCGTACAGGATGGAGGTGGAGCTGCTCACAGGATGGTGCAAATCCCACAACCTCATTCTCAACGTGGGAAAAACTAAGGAGATGGAAGTTGACTTCAGGAGGGCGGGAAAACAACACCATACACCTCTGCACATCGATGGAGCTGATGTGGAAAGGGTCAGCAGCGTGAAGTTCCTAGGACTCCACCTGTCAGATGACCTGACGTCCAAGACCAACACCACAGCACTGGTCAAGAGAGCCCAGCAGCGACAACACCCTCTCTGAAGACTACGGAAAGCAGGTCTCCCCATTACACACCTACAAACTTTTTATAGGGGGACAATCGAGAGCACATTAACTTACGGCATCAATTCCTGGTTCGGCAGCTGCAAGGCGTACGAACAGCACACACTAGACAGGATTGTGAAGACCGCCAGCAGGATTATTGGTGCTCCACTCCCTTTCCTGATGGACATATACAGGAAGAGATGTATCAGCAGAGCCATCTCCATCATCAAAGGCCCCTACCACCCATCGCATCACATATTCTCCATCCTGCCATCTGGGAAGAGGTACAGGAGCATTAGCTGCAAAACCAGCAGGATGCTCCTCAGCTTCTTCCCGCAGGCTATAAGACTGATAAACGGACTTTGCCCCCTGCCAAAGTATCGCGCACCAACCACCAACCTGGACACACTGCAGCAGAGCCACTGTCGGATCGGAACGCCTGTTGATATTTAGTAGAGAGTAGAGTGTATAATTTGTTCATGATATATGTATTTTTATTTCTATTTATTTTTTACTGCACACTGAATGGACACTGGTTGAGCAACGTTTATTTGTTTCCTCTGGGTATGCGAGTACTCGGGAAAATGACAATAAAGATATACTATACACCGGTCACTGAAAGTTGGCGTGCAGGTACAGCAGGCAGTGAAGATAGCTAATAGAATGTTGGCCTTCATAACAAGAAGATTTCAGTATAGGAGTAAAGAGGTTCTTCTGCAGTTGTATAGGGCTCTGGTAAAACCACATCTGGAGTATTGTGTACAGTTTTGGTCTCCTAATTTGAGGAAGGACATCCTTGTGATTGAGGCAGTGCAGTGTAGGTTCACGAGATTGATCCCTGGGATGGTGGGACTGTCATATGAGGAAAGATTGAAAAGACTAGGCTTTTTAGAAGGATGGGCTGGTTTGGAAGGATGAGGGAGGATCTTATAGAAACATATAAAATTATAAAAGGACTGGACAAGCTAGATGCAGGAAAAATGTTCCCAATGTTGGGCGAGTCCAGAACCAGGGGCCACAGTCTGGGAATAAAGGGGAGGCCATTTAAGACATGATTAATGAATAAAGATACGAATTTATACACAGTTTGTTCAGTCACCGCTTTGTTCCCTTTTTCTTTATGGTGAATGACCTTTGACAAATCCCATGATTCCTTGCATTTTTCGGAATGCCGAACTCGCTTATTATGTATCGCTCTTGGGCTCACACCTGCTTCTATATCTAACCTTTATCCAAAAATCTTCCTATCAGGGAACTCCCTTGCCCAAGGTTATCTATTGCCGGCTGTGATTTGTCCTGCCTCTTTTCGCTTACAAGTTGTTTTTTTTTAACCCAGGAGATTTTATAATGACATAAGGGGGAAAATGGTAACTAGAGAGAGAGAGAGTGGGAACCCTCAGGAATTAAAGCGGTCATCTCGGTGGAGCCACAGGAGATGGACAAGGCCCTCAATGAGTATTTCTCCTCTGTATTTACCGAGGAGAAAGACAGGAGGATGGAGGAACTTAGGGCAGTCAATGGAAGTGTCTTGAGAGCAGTCAGTGTTACGGTCAGAGGTGCTGAAGGTACTATCGTGTATGAAGGTAGACAAATCTCCAGGGCCTGATCAGATATATCCCAGGACATTGTGGGAAACTAGAGAGGAAATTGCGGGAGCCCTGGTTGAAATTTACGAGTCTTCTTTAAATACAGGAGAGACTGTGGCTAAATACATCAAGAATTTGACGGTGGCAAATGTAGCGCCTCTATTCAAGAAGGAGAGTTAGCTGATTGGATAGAAAATTGGCTTTATGGAAGGAAGCAGAGGGCGATGGTGGAAGGTCGCTTCTCGGACTGGAGGTCTGTGACTGGTGGTGTGCCTCAGGGTTTGGTGCTGGGCCCATTACTGTTTGTCATCTGCATCAATGATTTGGATGAGAACATACAGGGCAAGATTAGCAAATTTGTTGATGATACAAAAGTGGGTGGTTTAGCAGACAGTGAAGATGGTTGTGAAAAATTGCAGCAGGATCTTGATCGATTGGCTAGGTGGGCTGAGGAATGGTTGATGGAATTTAACACAGAGAACTCCGAGGTGTTGCATTTTGGGAAGTCTAATATGGGCAGGACCAAAGATCTTATAGCGAAGCAAGATTGGTTACTCTCACGCAAAAGTGAGGTACGCTCATGGGCGGTTTCATGGGTGATTATAGGACACATTTTAGCAACCTGACTCCGCCATCTTGTTCCGCCATCTTGCTCCGCTTTCTTGCTCCCGCCTTCTTGCTTCCGGCCAAAGATTGGATCCGCAGCGAGGAGAAGGAGTGCGGGGCCCGGGGCAGCGGGGAGAGAGAGTGCGGGGCCCGGGGCAGCGGGGAGAGAGTGCGGGGTCCAGGGCAGAGAGAGAGTGCGGGGCAGCCCGGGGCAGCGGGGAGAGGGAGTGCGGGGCCCGGGGCAGCGGGGAGAGAGAGTGCGGGGCCCGGGGCAGCGGGGAGAGAGAGTGTGGGGCCCGGGGCAGCGGGGAGAGAGAGTGCGGGGTCCGGGGCAGCGGGGAGAGGGAGTGCGGGGCACGGGGCAGCGGGGAGAGAGAGTGCGGGGTCCGGGGCAAGGGGGAGAAGGAGTGCGGGGCCCGGGGCAGCGGGGAGAGAGAGTGCGGGGGGTGCAGCCCGGGGCAGCGGGGAGAGAGAGTGCGGGGTCCGGGGCAGCGGGGAGAGAGAGTGCGGGGTCCGGGGCAGCGGGGAGAGGGAGTGCGGGGCCCGGGGCAGCGAGGAGAGAGAGTGCCCCAAGACAATGTTTCTTATTTACAATGTTTCTTATTTAATGTCCCTTGTCTAGTCTGAAATAAAGTTCATTATTGGATTAGAAGAAATATAATTGTGTGTGTTATATACATTTATATAATTTTCATGTATGTGTGTTTATAAACATTTTATTCCTTAACAAGAATCAACAGAATTATGAACTAACAGAATTATGAATCTAACCCTATAATCACGCACAAAAAGTCCCCCCCTGTCAATCACCCTGCGAGTCGGGTCGGTTCCGGTTGCTACAAAATCAACTCAAACACTGTTTGTGAGCCATTTAAAAAGAAATGATTTAAAAAACATTAAAAAAGACAATTACCAGAGTCAAATTTTATTCTTGACAAGAAGTTTGAACTGACAGATTTATGAATCTGACCCACACAAACTGTTGCCCCGCAACATTGATTACAGTGCGAGTCGGGTCGGGTTAGGTAGGCTCAGGTTGCTAAAATGGGCGTGGAAAATGCCCATGATCCCCTCCATAGCGTACTACACGTCAGTCCATTGCATTTAGCAGGAGTAGCCTATCTTGCTTCGCTGTAAGATCTTTGGGCAGGACCTTCACAGTGAATGGTAGGCCTCTGGGGAGTGTTGTAGAGCTGAGGGATTGTAGATCAATGCATGTTCCTTTAACATAGTGACCTCACCGCTACTAACCACTCCCCATTGTCTCTCGTATAATTGTAGTGTCCCCACCTCCAGCTCGCTCTCTAGCTCCAGTGATGACCACGGACAGCTATTGCATAGTGTGTGTTAGTGCTTATAATAAACTATCAGTAAAAGACTCTGTGTAGCAATCAAGTCATTTTACAGGGATCTAGATCAAGATCTAGAGTGCAGGTGGAGTCACAGGTAGGTAAGGTAGTCAAAAAGGCTTTTGGAACTTTGACCTTCATTAGTCAAAGTATTGAGTATAGACGTTGGGAGGTCATGTTGCAATTATGTAAGACGTTGGTGAGGCTGCATTTAGAGTAGTGTGTTCAGTTCTGGGCACCATGTTATAGGAAAGATGTTGCCAAGCTGGAAAGGGTACAGAGAAGATTTACAAGGATGTTGCCAGGACCAGAGGGTGTGAGTTATAGGGCTGGTTAAGTAGGCTGGGTCACTATTACTTGGAGTGCAGGAGAATGTGGTGATCTTATAGAGGTGTACAAAATCATGAGAGCAGTAGATTGTGTAGATACACAGAGTCTCTTGCGCAGAGAAGGTGAACCAAGGACTGGAGGATATATAGGTTAAAGGTGATGGGGAAAAGATTTAATATGAATCTGATGGGTAGCTTTTTCACACAAAGGGTGGTGGGTGTATGGAACAAGCTGTCAGGGGAGGTAGTTGAGGTTGGAACTATCCCAATGTTGAAGAAACTGTTAGACAGGTACATGGATAGGACAGGTTTGGAGGGATATGGACCAAATGCTGGCAGGTGGGACTAGTGTAGCTGGGACATGTTGACCGGTGTGGGCACGTTGGGCCGAAGGGCCTGTTTCTTCGCTGTATCACTCTGTGACTCTCTGACCCACTCCCCCTACTACTACAAGTCTGAAGTAGCATCTCAATGCAAAACGTCATGTATCCATTTTCTCAAGATGTGATGCCTGACCCACTGAGTTACTCCTGTATTTTGTGTCCATCTTTGGAGAGGATGTTTCCCTGTGTGGAGAATCTTGAACTAAGAATCGATGTTTAAAAATAAGGGGTTACCCATTTAAGATGGAGATGAGGCAAGATATTTTTGAGGTTGTTGAGACATTAGTACTCTTCCTCAATGTGCTGTGGGAGCTGAATCTATGAACATTTCTTTGTAAGCTGAAAAGTCCGAAGTTCTGCCACCAGACCTGGTTGTAGTGTCCACTGCCGGTTTGTGTAAATTGGGAAAAAGTTAGTAACAACCTTTTTTCTCTCAATTCTGACAAAGGGTTTTTCACATGAAACACTAGCTCTGTTTCTCTTTCCTTTTATACTGCCTGGCGTGCTGAGTATGTTCAGATTTTTCATTTTTTAATTTCAGACTTACAGCTTTCCAACTGTTAACAGCATGGTTCAAAGTGCTTTTCTACCTGTTCTGAATTGTCTGTATTGCAGTCATACTTTTTCACCAGAGCAACATTATCCTTGAGTTAATTCTATATTCTGTTTCATCAGATTGCTGTACAACTGGTCCATGTCTCTTCCGTGTAACATGGTTCTGAAGAAAGCTGTGGACAGTTTGCTATGTTCCATGTGTCACATCCATCCCAGCTACTTTTCGTTGCTCATGGGTTGGTTGGGCATCAGTCTGCCTCCAATACAAATGCAGCACAGACTTTCAATGACCGATGACAGCAAGAAAGAGGACTTGGATTCTGGTTTAACAGACGACTCGAAGAATGCACAGGCACCAATTGCACTAAATGAATCCCAACTGGTTACACTTGCAGCAGCAACACAGTCTCCAGAAGCTATTAAACAGCTTTTGGAATCTAGTTTACCTTCAATGCTTGTGAAGAGCTTAATCAGTTTCTGTTTCAGTCATATTTCTAGTCTGGATTGTGCAATGCCTTCTGCAGAGTTTGCCACAGACACAAACAAAAGGCATCATTCGCAACAGCGTGCAATGAGCAAAGTTCCCATCACAGCTGATCTGGTGGCTCCTGTTCTCCATTTTCTAACTGAAGTAGGTAACAGCCACACCATGAAGGACTGGTTAGGGGGGCCTGAAGTAAACCCCTTGTGGACAGCTCTGTTATTTTTATTGTGCCATTCCAACAGCAACAGTAGTTCTGTACACCACCACCAGAATGGATCTCATCATGTTGGTTCAAGGTATCTTCCTCCATCCTCTTCAACCATAGGAATAGGATTAACCACTCAACAAAGAACAGCAATTGAAAATTCAACAGTCGCATTCTTCCTGCAGTGCATTTCTTGTCATCCATACAATCAAAAATTAATGGCTCAGGTAATGTCAACATTGATTGCTGAATTTATTTGATGGCTGAAACTTTTTGTCTTGTGGGAACCTCAAATATTGGATTTAATGGGATTGAATATAATTTGAGTTAAGAAATAAGTGTGCGCTGCATTTGAAACAACTTTTTAACACTGTTTAAAGTGAAATTATTAATTAAGTTAAATTTTCCCAGAAAAGAAATGACTTCCCCCATCTGGTTGTGAACAATCAGTGCAAATATTGTTCTCAATCAAGCGGAGAAGGCCTCGAGATGGCTCTGGATCAGGAGAGGAGGTCCATGGGGAGGAGCAAATGCCACCTGAACACAGGTCGTGGTCTGATCAACCACGGCTGGGTCGCCTGGGTGAGGGTGTCTGATGTTGAAAGACCCGAAACACCCAATGATCCCACGTTACATCACTGATGATGTGTTCAGGAGCATCTATTGATGTATTTTTTATCAATCAGAGCCTTTTTCTGGCGACTGCACACCTTAACCAGAAAATTGAATTTTAATGACTTATTCCTGTTACTGAATCTAAATTCTTCATTATCCCTAATTGCCTCAGACAAAGTCATATCCACCGAGTAAATATAAAGACCATTAAGAATCAGTTGTGTGAGCCTATAGTTACCACCCAATCTTGCTCAGGATGTGGGAAGGAAGTGCAGATGGTTGTTTACACCAGAGATAGACTCATAATGCTGGAGTAACGGTGGGGCAGGACAGTGCGACTAGAGTAGATGGAGCAAGCTGGACCAAAGGGCCTATTTCAATGCTTTTGATGCCTATAAATGCCACAGTGTAAAAACAAATTTTCAACTTTGCCCATCTCACCTTAAAGCTTTGCCTTTGACTATTTAATTTTCCCATCGTAGGAATAAGATTCTGAATGTCTAATTTATTTATCCCACTCATAATTTTCAGGGTCGGGTCGGGGGGAGTTCCCCCCGCCACGGGTACCATGTAATCCCGTGTTACCTGCTCCATGGTTGGATAGTCGGCGACTAAACCGTCTCCTCTACCTGGTGTGCCAGGTGCGGAGGGGGCTGTGGACCCCCAGCAGGACCAGAAACAAAGGGCGGATGAGCTCCTAGCGAGCCAACGGCAATCCACACTTCAGTAGAAGTTGCGATCACTGTCATACACAGCATTGTAAGGCACTGTGCCCATTGAGGTTTTCAACGATGACGATGACTCATGATTTTACATACTTTTATCAGGTCTACCCGCAACCTCCGGCATTCCAGAGAAAACAATCCAAGTCTAGAACTAATACCTCTTAATCCAGGCACCATTCTGGTAAACCACCTCTACACCCTTGTTAAAGTCTCCTCATCCTTCCTGTAATGGGGTGACCAGAACTGTACGCAATTATCCAAATGCAGCAGAACCAAAGTCCTATAATACTGCCTCTTACCTGAGACATCGAAGATGAAGTAACGTTTCAATGGCTGAAAGCTGACTGTTTTGATCATGATAAACGTATAATATCTTGTTATGTTTGATTTGTTTACTTAAAAGCAATTTGATATTATGCTGAATATTGTGCAAGACTTTATCAGATGACCATTTAGCAATAACTGACAACAGTCATGCTGCATGGAAACATACAATGGAAACTTATTTTAAAATTCAAATACTTTCAGGTTCTGTGTGAACTATTCCAGTCAACACCTCAGCGATCAAATATCCCAACATCTGGAAATATTTCTGGTTTTATCAGGAGGCTTTTCTTGCAGCTGATGCTTGAAGATGAGAAAGTGACGGTGTTCCTACATTCTCCTTGCCCTGTAAGTACCAATTGACATTTATCACCACAGTTAACAACGAGTGCAGGTCTCCAGGTGACATTTTAGCTAGACTTGGTTAGATACACACATGACCTAGAATGAACGATTATAGTTAGAATATGGTGCATATGGAGAGTGGAAGCTAAGCACATTGATTTGCTACTGACATTGGAGAGGATTCATGCCAGCTTGGCAAAGTGATGTGAACTTCAAAGAGGATTTAGGAAGGGGACGTTTGAAATGTAGTAAGTGTAATAAACAGATGGTAAAAACAAAGTCAATCAGCATAAAGGGGTAAAACTGATAACAATTAAAGATGTAGAAACAATGAATTGTAGATGCTGGTTAATACACAAAAGGGCACAGTGCTGGAATAACTCAGTAGATTAGACAGCATCCCTGGAGAACATGATGGGTGATGTTGTGGGTCGAGGCCCTTCTTCAGACTGACTAAGTGGGTGGGAAGAAGAAAGCTCAAAGGAGAAAGGTAGGACAGACTGTTGCATGTAATAGGTCAACATAGAGTGATACAGTGTGGAAACAGGCCCTTTGGTCCAACTGCCCACATCGGCCAACAAGTCCCACCTACACTAGTCTCACCTGCCTGCATTGGGCCCACCTACACTAGTCTCACCTGCCTGCATTGGGCCCATATTCCTCTAAACCTCTCCTATACACGTACATGTCTAAATGTTTCTTAAACGTCACAATAGTACCTGCCTCAGCTACCTCCTCCAGCAGCTCGTTCCACACACCCACCACACTTTGTGTGAAAATGTTACCCCCTCGGGTTCCTATTAAATCTTTCCCCCTTCACTTTAAACCTATGTCCTCTGGTTCTCGATTCCCTTACTCTGGGCAAGAGACTCTGTGCATCTACCCGATCTGTTCCTCTCATGATTTTGTATACCTTTAAGATCACACCTCATCCTCCTGCGCTCCAGGAATAATGTCACAGCTTACTCAACCTCTCCCTGTAGCTCAGACCCTCGAGTCCTGGCAACATCCTCGTAAATCTTCCGTGCACCCTTTCCAACTTGACAACATCTTTCCTACAACATGGTGCCCAAAACTGAACACAAGACTCTAAATGTGGCCTCACCAACGTCTTATACAACTGCAACATGACCTCCCAACTTCTATACTCAATACTCTGACTGGTGAAGGCCAAAGTGCCAAAAGCCTTTTTTGACCACCCTATCTACCAGCGACTCCACCTTCAAGGAACCATGCACCTGTACTTCTAGATCCCTCTGCTCTACAACACTTCCCAGACTCTACCATTCAATGTGTAGGTCCTGCCCATGTTAGACTTCTCACATTTCTCTGTATTAAATTCCATGAAAAATTCCTTTAGCCCACCTGCCCAACCGATCAAGATCCTGCTGCAATTTTTAACAACCATCTTCACTATCTGCAATCGTACGCACTTTAGTGTCAGATGCAAACTTGCTAATTTTGCCATGAACATTCTCATCCAACATAGGCAAGGGTTTTGTTTTTGATAGGCAGATGGTTGGAACAAAGGCCAGAAATTAAAGGAAATTGTGAGACTGGTTTGAAGAATTGTGAAGTGTTGCAAATTGCAGTTGAATGCTCCTTGCATTTTCAACAAGTTAATGAATTTGACCTCTTTGCCTAAATATTTCAGTGGATTCGACATTGGGGACAGGCTGTCAAAAAAGGAAAGGATGGTTGTTGTGCGCTAATATTAAGGGGGGAGATTACTGATCTTGGCATGGCAGATTGTCACGGTGAAATGGATTCAATTTGAGACATACTGAGAAACAAGCAAAGGGCTGAAACAAAGGGAGAATCCAGAAATCGGAGGTGCAAAGGTACGAGGTGCAAAAAACGTTAAATTGCAAGTTGAATCGGTAGTAAGAAGGCAAATGCAATATTAGCATTTATTTCAAGGGAATAGAATAGAAAGACAGGGATGACGTGCTGAGGCTCTATAAGGCGCCGGTCAGGCCGCATTTGGAGTATTGTGAGCAATTTTCACCACACCCAATTACCCACATCCTCCGTGCTGCTCAACATCACTTCTCCATCATCAACAATAAAAATAATAATAATAATAATACATTTTATTTATGGGCGCCTTTCAAGAGTCTCAAGGACACCTTACAAAAATTTAGCAGGTAGAGGAAAATCATGTAAGGGGAATGAAATAAATAGCAGAGACATGACTAGTACACAAAGTAAATACAGAAATCAATACAAAACACAGTATAAGGCAATTAATGCACAGATGAAAAGGGATGGCACGTGGGGCTAGAGGACGTGGAGAGGTTTTTTAGAAGACAGAAAAGCCAGAAACCTCCAGGACTAGACACTGTTTTTTCTCTACTCTCAAGCTTTGTGCCGAACAACTGGCACTGGTCTACACAGACATTTTCAACCAGTCCCTGCAAACCTGTACTGTCCCTGCCGGCTTTAAAGTCTCCACTATTGTCCCTATACACAAAAAAAGCAAGGATTACTGGTCTTAATGACTACAGGCCTGTCGCACTGACCTCTGTAGTCATGAAGACCCTTGAAAGGCTTGTGCTGGCGAAGCTGAAAAATATCACAAACTCCCTGCTAGACCCTCGGCAGTTTGCTTATCGGGGGATATAGATCTGTGGATGACGCAGTCAACCTGGGCCTGCACTTCATCCCCCAGCACCTAGACCGCCAGGGGACCTACGCGAGGATTACGTTTGTTGATTTTAGCTCTGCATTCAACACCATTGTGCCAGAGCTATTACACTCCAAACTTTCCGAATTGACTGTGCCTGAACCCCTCTGTCGGTGGATCACCAGCTTCCTGACAGACAGGAAGCAGCATGTGAGGCTGGGAAAGCACATCTCGGACCCGCAAAACCTCAGCATAGGGTCACCGCAAGGCTGCGTACTCTCCCCTCTCCTCTACTCACTCTACACCAATGACTGCACTTCCACTGACTCCTCTGTCAAGCTTATCAAGTTTGCAGATGACACAACCCTGATTGGACTGATCAAGGATGGGGAGGAATCTGCCTACAGACAGGAAGTGTCACAGCTGGCGTCCTGGTGCCATCGCAATAACCTAGAGCTCAATGGTCTTAAGACAGTGGAACTGATTGTAGACTTTAGGAGAGCTCCCCCTCCCCTCACCCCACTCACCATCAACAACACCACAGTCACATCTGTGGAGTATTTTAAGTTCCTGGGAACCACCATCTCCAAGGACCTTAAGTGGGGGGCTAGCATCGACTCCACATTAAAAAAAGTACAACCGAGGATGTACTTCCTGTGGCAGCTGAGGAAGCACAATCTGCCACAGCCAATGATGGTCCAATTCTATACGGCCATCGTAGAGTCTGTCTTCACCTTCTCCATCATGGTCTGGTTTGGCTCAGCTACCAAGCACGACACCTGGAGGCTGCAGCGAATCGTCCAACCGGCTGAGAAGGTTATTGGCTGCAACCTTCCCTCCATTGACAAACTGTACATTGCAAGGGCCAGAAAGCGAGCGGGCAAGATCATCTCTGACCCCTCTCAACCTGGCCACAAACTCTTTGAATCACTTCCCTCTGGAAGGCAACTCCGGATTGTCAAAGCTGTCACAGACAATTAAAACAGCTTTTTTTCCCATGAGTAGTAGCTCTACTCAATAACCAAAAATCTGTAGCCTCCTTTTGCTCTGGTATTTTATTTAATTCACATGTTTAACCAATAAGGTTTTATTACTAATGTTTTATGTATCATTCTTAACTGTCACTGTATGTCATGTTGTCACGTGGGCGGAGCACCAAGGCAGATTCCTTGTATGTGAATACTTGGCCAATAAACTTATTCATTCAACAAATTTTGGGCCCCATATCTGAGGAAGGATGTGTTGGCTCTGGAGAGGGTCCAGAGGAGGTTTACAAGAATGATCCCAGGAATAAGTAGGTTAACATATGATGAGCGTTTGACAGCACTGGGCCTGTACTCGCTGGAGTTTAGAAGAATGAGGGGGGACTTCATTGAAACATACAGAATAGTGAAAGGCTTGAATGGAGTGGATGTGGAGAGGATGTATCCACTAGTGGGAGATTGTAGGATCAGAGGTCACAGCCTCAAAATTAAAGGTTCTTTTAGGAAGAAGATGAGGAATTTATTTAGTCAGAGGGTGGTGAATCTGTGGAATCCATTGCCAAAGAAGGCTGTAGAAGCGAAGTCAATTGATATCTTTATGGCAGAGATAGATTCTTGATTAGTACGGGTGTCAGTTTATGGGGAAGGCAGGAGAATGGGGTTGAGAGGGAAAGATAGATCAGCCACGGCTGAATTGCGGAGTAACTTGGTGTCAGCATGCAGGTACAGCAGGCAGTGAAGAAAGCCTTCATTGCCAGAGGATTTAAAGGTTAGGAGCAAGGAGGTCCTACTGCAGTTGTACAAGGCCCTGGTGAGACTGTACCTGGAGTATTGTGTGCAATTTTGGTCTCCTAATTTGAGGAAGGACATTATTGCTATTGAGGGAGTGCAGCATGGGTTCACCAGTTTAATTCCCTTGATGGCGGGACTGACATATGATGAAAGAACTGGGCTTGTATTCGCTTGAATTTAGAAGGATGAGAGGGTATCTTATAGAAACATATAAAATTCTTAGAGGATTGTTCTGGGTAGATGCAGGAAAAATGTTCCCAATGTTGGGGAGTCCAGAACCAGGGGTCACAGGTTAAGAATAAGAGGTAGGTCATTTAAGAATGAGATGAGGAAAAACTTTTTCACCTAGAGAGTTGTGAATCTGTGGAATTCGCTGCCACAGAAGGCAGTGGAGGCCAATTCACTGGATGTTTTCAAGAGAGAGTTAGATTTCGCTCTTAGGGCTAAAGCAATCAAGGGATATAGGCAAAAAGCAGGAACGTGGTACTGATTTTGGATGATCAGCCATGATCATATTGAATGGCAGTGCTGGCTTGAAGGGCCGAATGGCCTACTCCTGCACCTATTTTCTATGTTTCTATGGGTTGAATGGCCTCATTCTGCTCCTATAACTTACGAATGTGAATTGGGGCGGCATAGCAATTAAGTGCTGTTGGTGATGCTGGCGGCAGCAGCAACCTCCTCCCCCTCCCTTGCCCAGCCCCAAGCCCAGAGTCTGAGCCAGCTCCAACTCCAGGTCGGGGCTGAAGGCCACCCGCAACGTGGCCCAGTTTAGTGCCGGGCCGGTGGAGGCTGAGCCCAGGCTGGCACTCTGACCCAGGCGAGGCCGGGCCCCTCGCTCCTCCTCGGAGTTATGGATGAAGTGGCAGCGGGTACCATAGGGGCAGAAGCTGGTGTTGTGCAAGGTACGGCTTGTACTTGGTGTGGCGGCTGAGGCCGTGGGCGAATGGGCACTTGTCGCCGTAGCGGCACATCGGGGTGCGGGCTCCTCTGCAGTTGGAGCAATGTTGGGCTGGAGTTGGTGCTGGCTGTGAGTTCTGTGGGTTTGGGGCCGCAGGTGTTGTCAGTCCAGGCTGTCAGTTGACCCTGCAGGAGAGGCGGAGGTGAGCTGGGGTTGGCGCTTTTCCACGCTGGGCCTGGAGGCCGATGTCCCGTCGGTCCGGACGTCTCAAGTGGCGGTTCGGCAGCGCTTGCGGTCCAACTTTTATAGTTAATGCACTTTTCTGTTATGTTCATGCATATTTGCATTTGTCACTCAATGGTGACTTTTTTGAATGCACCAAGTAGTGTAATGTCCTCTCTGTGGTTTCTTCCTCGAACTAAACACATTCTCCCTTCTGTGATATTCCCTCTCCAGCTCTAGCATTCTTTTTAATCAATATTGCAACCCCACCTTTCCAGACGTGTTGAATCCAGATCTATTTAATGCCGAGTCTTGCTCTTGAGGCACCATTCAGTCCTCACCATCATATTGTATTTCCAAGTGACAAACTATGCCATGCGTTTCAAACCAAATTTAATTGTTATATATTTTCTATTTTCACTGACTCCAAATTGTTAGGATGTTAATCTAGTGTAAACTCTAAAATAGTAAGATAAGTTTAATGTGATGTTGGTGAAGTCTTGTTTGTACCCTGTGTCCCTTTCTGACCTGCTCTAGTCTCCGTAGCATCTATCCTTTGCATTATACTATTTTCTTTTCCCTTTTCTCTATCTTCCTCAGTACCCCTTCAACAGAGCTCCAATCTTCCATTTCCAGTTTAGCTTTTCTCCCTTCTAATTTCCATAGCTGCCAAATTAATCTGATAGATGTTCTGTTGCAGCTTGTAAATGACATAATGGATTTAACGTTCATAGTACAGAGCCTATTTGATTTGTCGCTGCAGGGTGGATAAGAGAAATGTTAGAACAACATTGTGAACTTTACAGATGTGGTAAATAAATGAGAGCTCTGGCATAGAAAGCTACGTCATAAAGTAAGATAAAATTGATTACAGAGAGCAGGAGTGGTTGAGACTAGATGGATAGATACACGACAAAAAGATTGTAAAAAATGAAATGGTGATTGTGATTGTAACTGTTTGCTCTCATAGTGAACAATGACAGCAGTCTGTTTCCATGTAGATTTATACCGAGTCCCCTTGAATTCAAGCCCATTCTGTGATGTTTAACTTGGTGCTCTTTCTTGTTTCCTAAAATTGTGATCTACTATGATTTTACAGCTTTATAAAGGTCGAATTAATGCTACTAGTCATGTGATCCAACATCCCATGTACGGAGCTGGACATAAGTATCGAACTCTTCATTTGCCAATTTCAACCACCTTAGCTGAAGTTTTGGACCGTGTATCAGGTGGGTGTATTTTAATTGATGCAAAATTCTTGTTGCAATTATTGGTCCAATGAATCAAAACTGAAGTACGATGAACTAATCAATGAGTAAACTGCGGCATTAAAGACCCTTTATTGATGGACAGCTTTTCTATTAATTCCAGGAAATCATGCTCATTGCAAAAGTGAACAAGTTTACATAGAAGTCTTCCTTGATCAATGGTGTTTTATCATTAATGTTTTATTATTATTAATGTTTAGTGTTTTTGGAGTCATTCGTAACTGTCACTGTATGTCATGTTGTTACTTGTGGGCGGAGCAACGAGGCAAATTCCTTGTATGTGAATACTTGGCCAATAAACTTACTTACTTAGAACTTAGAACATGCAACACAGGAATGGATTTTTCAGCTCACAATGTTTGTGCTGAACATTTGTTTTGAAAAGGGAGAAGTCTGGACCTTGGGGGAAAGGTATTAAATTAGAGTAAGGCAGATCACAATGTTATTGGGCAGTAACTAGGCAGAGTACATTGGGAGCAGTTGTTTTTGGGTTACACGGCATCTAACATGTTTTTCAAAGTTCAAGACTAGCAGGTTTGAGTAAGGAAGAGGGATAAGGATAGCAAGGTGAAGGAATCTTGGATGACCAAAGAGGTTGTAAATTTGGTTTAAAAAAAAAAAAGGGAAGTGCATGCATGCTTTAAGATGATGAAATCACACAGGCCATGGAGTCATGCAGCATGGCAACAGTTCCTTCGGACCAGCTTGCCCATGCAGACCAAGAGGGTAACCAGAGAAGTGATACAAGATATGTTTATTTGTCGCATGTACCAGTTGGTACAGTGAAATGTGTGGTCACCAAACGGCCATACAAATAAAAAAAGCACATAACACACGATAGACTCTGCGATAAAACATCCCCGCACAGCAGAATCAAAGTTTCCCACTGTGAGGGAAGGCACCAAAGTCAGTCCTCTTCCTCTGATGTTCTTGATGTTTATACCAGAGAGACGATAAAACAGCTCCAGGATAAAGGGTTTGGGGGTCGGAGGATGTAGGCAAGATACGACACAATTACTTGGTATCTGTATTCATTAAGGAGAAGGACATGGTGGATAGTGCAATCAGTGTGGGGAATACGAGGGCAATTATAAATCAAGAAGGGCCTCTTGAAGAGCATTAGCATACAACAGTGCAGCAGTGGTACAGGCCCTTTATCTGACTATGTCTGTGCCAGACATCATACCAAGACAAGCTCTTATCTGCCCACACATACCCTTCCGGCTCTATATCCATTTGCCTATCCAAAAACAGTTATGGGCACCATGTTATCGGAAAGATGTTGTCAAGCTGGAAAGAGTACAGAGAAGATTTGTGAGGATGTTGCCAGAACTAGAGGGTGTGAGCTATAGGGAAAGTTTGAGTAGGCTGGGACACTATTCCTTGGAGCGCAGGAGGATGAAGGGTGGTCTTCTCGAGGTGTATAAAATCATGAGAAGAATAGATTGGATTGTATAGATTGATGCACAGTCTTTTGCCCAGAGTAGGTAAATCGAGGACCGGAGGCAGAAAATTCCACAAATTCACAACTCTCTGTGAAAAAGTTTTTCCTCATCTCTGTTCTAAATGGCCTACCCTTTATTCTTAAACTATGGCCCCCTGGTTCTGGACTCCCCTACCATCGGGAACATGTTTCCTGAATCTAGCGTGTCCAATCCCATAATAATTCTATGTTTCGATAAGATATCCTCTCATCCTTCTAAATTCCAGTGAATACAAGCCCAGTCGACCCATTCTTTCATCATATGACAGTCCCGCCATCCCGGGAATTAACCTAGTGAACCTAAGCTGCACTCCCTCAATAGCAAGAATGTCCTTCCTCAAATTAGGAGGCCAAAACTGTACACATACTCCAGGTGTGGTCTCACCAGGGCCCTGTACAACTACAGAAGGACCTCTTTGCTCCTGTACTCAACTCCTCTCGTTAACGTACAATAGACTTACTGCATCTGCTGTTCCAGGTGTGGACAGGCTTGCGATCATAGAAACATAGAAACATAGAAATTAGGTGCAGGAGTAGGCCATTCGGCCCTTCGAGCCTGCACCGCCATTTAATATGATCATGGCTGATCATCCAACTCAGTATCCCGTACCTGCCTTCTCTCCATACCCTCTGATCCCCTTGGCCACAAGGGCCACATCTAACTCCCTCTTAAATATAGCCAATGAACTGGCCTCAACTACCCTCTGTGGCAGAGAGTTCCAGAGATTCACCACTCTCTGTGTGAAAAAAGTTCTCCTCATCTCGGTTTTAAAGGATTTCCCCCTTATCCTTAAGCTGTGACCCCTTGTCCTGGACTTCCCCAACATCGGGAACAATCTTCCTGCATCTAGCCTGTCCAACCCCTTAAGAATTTTGTAAGTTTCTATAAGATCCCCTCTCAATCTCCTAAATTCTAGAGAGTATAAACCAAGTCTATCCAGTCTTTCTTCATAAGACAGTCCTGACATCCCAGGAATCAGTCTGGTGAACCTTCTCTGAACTCTCTCTATGGCAATAATGTCCTTCCTCAGATTTGGAGACCAAAACTGCACGCAATACTCCAGGTGTGGTCTCACCAAGACCCTGTACAACTGCAGTAGAACCTCCCTGCTCCTATACTCAAATCCTCTTGCTATGAAAGCCAACATACCATTCACTTTCTTTACTGCCTGCTGCACCTTCAATGACTGGTGTACCATGACACCCAGGTCTCGCTGCATCTCCCCCTTTCCCAATCGGCCACCATTTAGATAATAATCTGCTTTCCCGTTTTTGCCACCAAAATGGATAACCTCACATTTATCCACATCAATTTGCTGAACACCTCTGCTCAGTCCGCCTAAACCTACTGATCTCCCGGTTGCTAAACACTTTAAGTCCCCCTCCCATTCCCACACTGACCTTTCTGTCCTGAGCCTCCTCCATTATCAGAGTGAGGCCCAGCGCAAATTGGAGGAACAGCACCTGATATTTCTCTTGGGCAGCTTACACCCCAGTGGTATGAATATTGACATCTCTAACTTCAAGTAACCTTTGCTTTCCCTCTCTCTCCATCCCTCCCCCTTCCCAGTTCTCCGACCAGTCTGACTGTCGCTCTGATGACATTGTATCTCTGCTTGCTTGGTTGTCAACTTCTCCTAGCCAACATGGTCTAGTCTATATTTTCCTTAATTTGAATCTCTTTTGATCTCTTACACTTCCTTATGTCTGTAACTCCCTCTCCCCTGATGCTCATTCTGAAGAAGGGTCTCGAGCTGAAACATCACCCATTCCTTCTATCCAGAGATGCCGCCTGTCCCGCTGAGTTACTCCAGCATTTTGTATCTATCTTTGGTGTAAACCAACATCTGCAGTTCCTTCCTATACAAAAGACCAGGGAACATGGATCCATTTGATAATTTCAACCCCTTCTCGTAAGAAATTGGAAATTCAGAAGAAGACTGTTTTAAAGTTATGACAAGAGTATTTGCCTTGACGTTGTTGTTCCTTTTTTCTTGTGAATTAGATACACCAAGTATAACTGCTAAATTGATCAGTGAGCAAAAAGAAGAAAAGGAGAAAAGGAACCAGGAGGAGAAGGACAAGTTGAAGAATGATAACGGTTTCCAAGACAACTACAGCGTTGTTGTTGCTTCTGGTAATTATTTTTCTGATGTAGAGTCACCCAGTTTTCCTCATGGTATTGATTCTTCAATCCCACCAGATGATGCTTTTATCCTTGCGTAATCCTGAAAGAAACTTCAGGGAATTATGATTTATTTCAAATCAATAATTCTCTACTACATTTCAAAATAGAGAATCCTTCATTTGTCGTGAACACCAGGGTGCAATGAAATTCCTTGTTTGCATGAATAACGGTATACATGTTAATGAAAGGTACAACCAGTGAATGCAAAACAGCAGAACGTTGCCAAGATTGTCATGCAGTCTGAAGTGGTGCAAACAAAAGGGCAATAATGGAATAACTGAACAAAGTTGAGTTAGGAGGCAGAGTGAATGGCAGCATCTCCAAGAAAGGTGTATTAAAAAGATAATTAGTTTGGGAGTATACAATACAATACAATACGGTTTTATTCGTCACATTGCACATAAAGTGCAAGTGAAATGAATTTGCCAGCAGCGGTACAATGATAAAGAACACACAAACACATTAAAAATGTAACGCAAACATCCACCACAGCATTCATCACTGTGGTGGAAGGCACAAAATTTGGCCAGTCCTCCTCCATTTTCCCCCGTGGTCGGGTCCTCAACCCTCCGCAACCGTCGCTGCGCGCGACCAGATGGTAAAAGTCCAGGTAAGTCCAGAATCGGCTCTTCCCCACCGGAGACCGCAGCTTCAGGCTGGTGTAGGCCGCAGGTCGGAGATTTAAAGTTCGCGCCGCAGCCAGAAGCACCGCAGACTGCAGGACGGTCGAAACTCCCCTCAAGGGGTGCCCAGCGAAGGACCCCGCTCCTGCGGTAGAAGAAGGCCGTGGGCCACCAGTTGGAGCTCTTCTTCCCCCGGGTCCCCACGACCGCCGTGCAGACCGCGGCTTCAGGCTGCCGGCTGCCGCTGGCCAGCAAAACGGAGCGCTCCCCTCCGGCGAGCCCCAGGGAGGGCTCGCCCGCTCCACGCCAAGAGCCCGCGCTGCACCCGCCGCTGAAGCCCCGGGCGTGTCTCCGGGAAAGGCCGGCTGATCCTCGCTGTTAGGCCACGGGGGAGGCGACATGAAAAAAAGTCACCTCTCCGTAGAGGAGGCGACCAAAACGGTTTCCCCTTTACCCCCCCCACACCTCCACCCCCCCACACAAGATACACCGAGAAACATTAAAAACACACATTAGGACATACTAAAAAACAAAAAAAGTAGAAAGAACTGACACGCTGCTGGCAGGGCGACCGGCTTGCAGCACCCCCATCGAGTATGTTCGCAGTGGGGAAGAAACTGTTCTCAAGGCTAAACGTCCAGGCTTTCAAGCTCCTGTATCATCGATCAGAAGGTAGAAGGAAAAAAAAAGGAATGGGCAGAGAAGCAGGCATCCCTCACGATACTTCCAACCTTCATGATGCAAAGTACAGTGAGGATGGATGGATGGATGTAACGGGCCTATGATGGACTTGGCCACGTTCATCACTCTCTGTGGGTTCAGGCAGTCAAGAGCAGAGCAGTTGCCATACCAGGCTGAGGTGCATCCTGTCAGAATACATAGGGTATCTGTGGAAATTCAAGGGTATCCTTGTGAGTATGTCAAATCGTTTCTAATGCCCAAGAAAGCTTTCTTGATCACCACACCAATGTGAAGGCTCTTGGTTAGGTTGCTGGTGATATGGATACCGAGGAACCTGAAGCTTAGGGAACTGAGCGCTAAGCATGAGGCGCATCAGTATCGAGTTTCAGGGTGGAAGAAATGTTATGACCAATTCGAACCAACTTGGATCTACCAGTCAGGAAGTCCAGATAGATGCCTTAACGCCATGGTTCATGTGAGTTTGGAGATGAGTTTATTTGGTATTAGGCAAGAGTGTTTTATTGTCATGTGTCCCAGATAGAATAATGACATTCTTACTTGATGCAGCACAACAGAATTTATTATAATAAATAATATAACAAAAACTCAGAAAAAAAAGAACAAACAACAACAGTGAAATAATAATAATAGTCTACTGTCGTTCATAGCTTATGAGTTTGAAGTGTTTAATAGCCTGATGGTTGTAGGGAAGAAGCTGTTCCTGAACCTCGACATTACAGTACTCAGACTCCAGTACCTTCTTCCTGATGGCAATGGTGAGATGAGTGTGTGGCCAGGATGGTGTGGGTCTTTGATGATTTTTGAGGCAGCGACTACGATAGATCCCTTCGATGGTGGGGAGGTCAGAGCCGGTGATAGCCTGGGCAATGTTTAACAACCTTTTACAGTCTTTGCTGCTCCTGGACATTCAAGTCGCCGAACCAAGACACGATGCAACCAGTCAGTATGCTCTCTACTGTGCACCTGTAGAAGTTCAGGAGAATCCTTTTTGACAAACTGAATCTCCGTAATCTTCTCAGGAAGTAGAGGCACTGATGTGCTTTCTTTATGATTGCATCAGTGTGCTGGGTCCAGGAAAGATCTTTGGAACTATGCACTCCCAGGAATTTGAAGTTTTTGACTCTCTCCACCATCATCCCATTGACATAAACAGGATTGTGGGCCCTCATTCTTCCTCTTCCAAAGTCCACAATCAGTTCTGTGGTTTTGCTGATATTGAGAGCCAGGTTGTTGAGCTGGCACCATTTGGTCAATAGGTCGATCTTACTTCTATACTCTGACTCATCACCATCTGTAATTCGTCCCACAACGGTGGTGTCATCAGCGAACTTGAAAATGGAGTTTGCACTGTGTCTGTGTCGTGAGTATAGAGTGAGTAGAGCAGGGGGCTGAGCACGCAGCCTTGAGGACTCCCATACTGATTATCACTGAGGATGAAGTGTTTCTGCCAATTCGAACAGACTGGTCTGTGGATGAGGAAGTCGAGGATCCAATTGCAGAGGGATGCTAGCGACCCAGTTCCGTGAGTTTCGTAACCAGCTTTTTTTCTTCTTTTTTTTTCTTCTTTTTTTTTTTAATTTAATCAAAAATGTTTATTAAAATAGTATTTACAATACAATAAAACAAAACACCACCATAGTACAAGACGAACAAATATGCTAAGCAACTGCTAAACAACTGTATTGCAATCCTAGTCCAGGATACATTCAACCTCCCTCGGAGTGGATGATGGTATTGAACGCCGAGCTGTAATCTATAAACAACAGCATGACCTAAGTGTTTTTATTGTCCAAGTGGTCCAGTGCGGAGTGGAGAGCCAGTGAGATCGCATCCTCCGTGGACCTATTGTGATGGTAGGTGAACTGTAGTGGGTTGAGGTTCTTATTGAGGTAGTAGTTGAAGACTGAGGTGTGATCAATGAATAACATCCTGACACAGGTGTTCAGATTGTCAAGGTGATCTTGTAACCTGATGCAGATATGGGCCATTGCTGATCTTTCAAAGTACTTCATTACAGTTGATACTAAAGCAACTGGGCAGTGCACATTATTTTTGTTGGAATGAGGGATTGAAAATGTCGGTGAGGATTGTGGCCAATTGATTTCAGAACCCTCCAGGGACTCCATCCAGGTCGGCCACTTTCCGTGAATTTACCCTTCTGAATGCAGATCGAGCCTGCCACCAAGGTGTCTGGGTCAGAGCCAATGCGGGATGGGGTACATGCATTCATGGAAAACTGGTGTAGAAAGCATTGTGCTCATCTGGTAGCGATGCATAGTTGCTAGAGGTCACTGGTCTTCTGCTTGTCGTCCGTGATGGTATTCAGACCCTGCCACAATCAATCAGCATTTGCTTGTTCTGCAATTCTCTCTTGGCATCCCTGATAGCCTTGCCGAGAAGATACTTGCTCTTTCACAGTATGGCGTCATTTTTTTTACAAAGCCTGAGGTCTAGACTTACCAGTGAGTGAATCTCCCTGTTCATCCAAACTTTAGGATAGATCTCAATTGTCTGTGTTAGAATACTGTTGTCAATGCATTTCGTAATGAAACTGGTGACGAGTGGCGTATACTCTGTTTCAGGCTGGATGATGTTCCAATTCACTGGCAGTCCTGAAGTATTACTTTCTTCATTAGTGCCTCAAGGACTTTGTAATGTGGCAGGGGCACTACAGTCAGATGGTCAGACTGGCCTAAATGAGGGCGAGGGATAATGTGAGAGATTTGTGAGGCTGGTGGCGCAGTGGGGAGTTAATAACCCTCAAGGGGCAGGAGATATGCTGGTGGTATTTGAGAAGTACGTTCCTGAGGTTAGCATAATTTAATTCAAGAGAGCCAAGTGTTTTATTGTCATATGTCCCAGGTAGAACAATGACATTGTTACTTGCAGCAGCACAACAGAATATGTAAACTCCAGCAATGATGTATGGGACATTAGGGTTTGCATCGAGAGTTATCTGAATGTAATTCATCCAGTGCCAACATGGCATTGACTTGCTGCTGACAAGATGCAGGATAAAGGGAATAACGTTTAGAGCAAATACAGTCCAGTAATGTTCGATTAAAGATAGTCCGAGGTTCTCCAATGAGGTAGATGGTAGGTAGCTCAGGACTACTACTTGGTGATAGGATGCTTCAATCCTTTGATAACAGGTGGGACGAAACTGTCCCTGAATGTGGAGTTGTGCGTTTTCACACTTCTGTGCCTTCTACCTGATGGGAGAGGGGAGAAGAGGGATTGTCCGGGGTGATACTTGTCCTTGATTATGCTGGTGGCCTTGCTAAGGTGGTGTGGTGTAGATGGAGTCTACGGAAGGGAGGATGGTTTACATGATGGTCTGGGCTGTGTCCACAATTCTCTACAATTTCTTGCGGTCTTGTGCTGGAGCTGTTCCCAAACTATGCTGTGATTCATCCCGATAAAATGCTTTTTACGGTCCAACTGTAGAAGTTGGTGAGGGTTGTTGGGGACCTGGCGAACTTTCTAAACCTAAGGAAGTAGAGGCGCTGATGTGCTTTCTTTGTCATTGCTTCAATGTGGCTAGTCCAGGCCACATTGCTGGTGATAATTCCTCCGAGCAATTTGAAGCTTTCAACAATATCTACCCCAGCACCGTCAATGTAAAGAATGTATCGACTGGGCATATTCACTGGACTAGAAGGATGAAAGGGTTCTTGTAGAAACGTATAAAATTCTTAAGGGATTTAACAGGCTAGATGTAGGAACAACGATGTAGGTACAGGATACTGAGTTGGATGATCAGCCATGATCATATTGAATGGCGGTGCAGGCTCGAAGGGCCGGATGGCCTACTCCTGCACCTATTTTCCATGTTTCTAACAATGTTCCCCATGTTGGAGGAGACCAAAAGCAGGAGTCACAGTTTAAGAATGAGGGGTAGGCCATTTAAGACTGAGATGACAAAAAAAAAATCACCCAGAGAGTTGTGAATCTGTGGAATTTTCTGCCTCAGAAGGCAGTGGAGGCCAATTCACTGGATGTTTTCTAGAGAGAGTTAGATATAGCTCTTAGGGTTAATGGAATCAAGGAATATGGGGAGAAAACAGGAACGGGTTACTGATTTTGGATGATCATCCACAAATGGCCCTATTCCTGCACCTATTTTCTTTGTTTCGCTTTGTGCCGCTTCACTTCCTGAAGTTGATCACTATCTCCTTTGTTTTGCTGGCATTGAGAAAAAGGTTGTTATCTTGACACCAGGTTACACGGTCCTCAATCTGTCTCCTGTACTCCATCTCGTTATTATTTGATATCCGGCCCACTAAGCTGTCTGGTGTTGTCTGCTAATTTGTAAATTTGGATTTGTATTTGGCAGCACAGTCATGGGTGTACAAGGAGTAAAGAAGGGGGCAGAAAACGCATCCTTGTGGAGCACCAGTGTTGAGGATTATTGTAGAGGATGATTTGTGGATTATATCAATGATTTGGATGAGAATCTACAAGGCTTCATGCTTAAATCTGCAATTGACACTAAAATTGTTATTTTATGCCGTGAAGATGGGTTACAACAATTGCAGTGGAATCTTGATCAGCTGTGCAAGTGGGGCAAGGAATGGCAGATAGAGTTTAATGCAGATATGTACAAGAGGTTGCATTTTGTGAAGTCACACCAGGCAGGACCTTCAGAGGAATGGTAGGGCCCTGGGAAATGTAGTAGAGCAGAGGGATCTTGAGGTACACTTACATATACATAGTTTGTTAAAGTGTCATTGCGAGTAAATAGGGTGCCTGAAGAGACGGGGGAGGTGGGAACTTGCGTAGGAGGTCAGAAAGGTGGTGGTTAGCATTCAAGAGATTCAAAGGAAGGAAGAGGTGATGGAATATGGTGATGCTGGCAGCACAAATCAGTGCTGCAGTTGACAAGCTGTTAGTCCATTTACATGGATTAACGCTATTGCAATCTCCTGAAGGCAATGAAGTCACCGTTGGTAAGGGAATCCCCAATGGCAGGTGATTCCCCATCCTCGTGGATGATCATGAAAACAATGCCAGGAAAGCCTGTGGAGGTCTCTCTTGTGTTCACAATCATGATCGGTGGGCAGTTTGCATGTTCAACTGAACTGCATGGGACTACAAACCCCCTCCTCCCTGCCATTCTACTGCCCATGTACAATCCCTAGGAAATGGTTGAGAACTAAAGGGCAAGGCTGCTTTATCTAAGGGAGTTGAGGGAATGCTGTGCGCTCTGTTATACAGAGACATGGCTCCAGCCCAAAGGTTTCTCCATTCATCGCATGGACTGAACGGAGCCATCGGAGAAAGGGAGAGGCGGTGGGGTCTGCCTTCCTGCTGCCTGTCCAGCTCCTGCTCTCCACACCTGATACACCTGGCAGTGAAGTGCCGTCCCTTGTACCTCCCGAGATCATTCACCGCCATCGTCATGAACGTGTCTATATCCCACCCCAGGCAGGCAGGCGCCTGTGTCTAGCACTGGAGGAGCCATGGTCAAGGCGGCACTTCCGGACACCAATCCTATTGTAGCCGGGGACTTTCACAAGGCCAACTTGGAGAAATCAAACTGCCCCCAGCACGTGTCGTGCAGCACCAGAGGACCAAACACCCTCCACCACTGCTATTCCGCTATCATCAATGCCCATCGCTTCATCCCTCGCCTTACTTTGGGGAACCGACCACCTGGCTGTGCTCATTCCTTCTACGTATAGGCAGCGACTGAGGAAAGCAGGCCCAGTGGTGAGCACTGCACAGAGCTGGTCAGGGAGGCAGAGGACTGGGCGATGTTCAAGGACTCAGCAGCAGACCTGAACAAATAAACTTATCAACTATCTCAGCAAGAACCAAGACACACTACGATTTGCCTACAGCCGCAATAGATCCACGGGGAATGCAATCTCGCTGACTCCACTCTGCACTGGGCCACTTGCACAATAAAAATGCATATGTCAGGCTGTTGTTCGTAGACTACCACTTGGCGTTTAACACCATCATCCTCTCTAAACTTTACCAAGCTCAGGGAACCGGGTCTCTGCATCCCTTTGCAATTAGATCCTCGAAGAACTCATCAGCGGAACACACGAGGGTGACACATTAGGGCAACTGGTAGAGCTGCTGCCTCGGCTCCAGAGACCTGGGTTCGATCCTGACATCGGATGCTGTCTGTGTGGAGTTTGCACGTTCTCACTATGACTGAGTGGGTTTCCTCTTGGTTCCAGCGGTTTCCTCCCACATCCCAAAGGCAGGTGGGTTTTATAGGATAATTGGCCGCTGTCAATTTCTCTAGTGCGCAGGGAATGTGAATGTGGGATAACATTGAACTGTTGTGAATGATTAATTGATGGACAGCGTGGATTTGGTGCGCCGAATGGCCCGTTTCCATGCTGCATCTCTAGGATCCACCCTGGCCAGGCTCTCATTTCACTCCTGCCATCGGGGAAAAAGGTACAGGTGTGAAAACGTGACGTCCAGGTTGAGGAACTAGTGGTTTCCAGTAACCATCAGGCTACTGAACACTACGAACATAGAAACATAGAAACATAGAAATTAGGTGCAGGAGTAGGCCATTCGGCCCTTCGAGCCTGCACCGCCATTCAATATGACCATGGCTGATCATCCAACTCAGTATCCCGTACCTGCCTTCTCTCCATACCCTCTGATCCCCTTAGCCACAAGGGCCACATCTAACTCCCTTTTAAATATAGCCAATGAACTGGCCTCGACTACCCTCTGTGGCAGAGAGTTTCAGAGATTCACCACTCTCTGCGTGAAAAAAAGTTCTTCTCATCTCGGTTTTAAAGGATTACCCCCTTATCCTTAAGCTGTGACCCCTTGTCCTGGACTTCCCCAAGAATCGGGAACAATCTTCCTGCATCTAGCCTGTCCAACCCCTTAAGAATTTTGTAAGTTTCTATAAGATCCCCTCTCAATCTTTCCTAAATTCTAGAGAGTATAAACCAAGTCTATCCAGTCTTTCTTCATAAGACAGTCCTGACATCCCAGGAATCAGTCTGGTGAACCTTCTCTGCACTCCCTCTATGGCAATAATGTCCTTCCTCAGATTTGGAGACCAATAACTAAGAACAATAACTAAAATCCAAACTATAAACTGCCTTGGTTGCATTCAGGACTTTGGGCATTTTATTTTTCATTTTTGAACATTTTTTGCTTGTTATCGTTTGAGCACCATGTGTACAAACGTCTTGTGATGCTGCAAGTAAGAATTTCATTGCTCCATTTTGGTGCATAAAGCAATAAAACATTCTTGACTTAACAGTGAAGTGTAACTCAAAAGCATTTTCAGGCTACTTTTACCGCAATGACAGCCTCGCCAGCAGCCTGTGTGCCATTTCAACTTTTAAAATTATTTTTAGTGTGTCTAAAATGTATGTTTTAATGTTTCTCGGTATGTTTTATGTGGGGGGGGGGGAAGGGGAATAGGGGGATACCTTTCTCAGTCACTTATCTCGATGGAGATGTGATCTTTCTCCATCCCCTCCCTGCGGCCTAACAACTTGGATTAGTGCGGCCTTTCCTGGAGACGGGTCCGGAGCTTCAAGCCGCAAGCACGGCGCGGACTTACCATCGCAGAGCGGGCAATGCTTTGCCGAGGATTGCTCCGATCGCGGGGCCTGTGAACTTTGACACCATGAAGCCACGGTCTCCGGTAAGAAGAGGCTGACTCGGGAGCTCCATGCCGCGGAGTATTTCAGATCCGTCTCGATGCCGGAGTTTCCATCATCCCGACGAGAGGACTTGAACAGCAGACCGTCGGCAGAGGCAGTGCTGAGGGTACATAAGCGACGACCACCATGGATGAACAAAGGAGGAAGATGACTAAACTTTATTACCTTCAATCACAGTGAGGAATGCTGATTCCACTGTGGTCGATGTTTATGTTACATTTATTGTGTTCTTTTCTACTTGTATGGCTGTATGGGAAACGTCTTCTCATTTTGCACTGTACAACTGTTGCTTTGCAAGATGACAATAAAGGTTGATTGATTAATTGGTAACTCAAATATCACTGCACCTTAATTGGTGCATGTGACAATAAATGTGAACTTGAACTTGAATACCAAAATGTATTATTGATCTTGTATAGGGAAAGTTTTGGAATTGTTTTTTGATAAACGTAGACTTTCAATTTAAATGAGGGGTATGAATTTTGTTTTGTTGCATTATAATCTTTCAATCAAAGTCTTCAGTTTTCATGTTTATAGATGTCATTAATTGGTGTTTTCTTTGTAAGTGTTCTTTTATGATTGCTATGAAGGAGATATCCTTAAATAGTTTTTTCATTTGAATAAATTGATCTTAATTTGGGAATTTCAGTTCATTTCAAAAACAAGATTTCGATGGATTTTTTTACTGCACACGTGATTATAATAATAAACCAAAGCAAAATCCGTATATGAACGCATATGGATTAGCATTAGGTTGTAAATATTGAATATTTCTTGTTGATTTACACAAGGTTTTAAAATATGAAACAGTGAGGATGGGAGATTTCGACTTGTTCTCAAACGTGCGGATTGTCAAACTATTTTGCTTTGAAATAAGCAACATTCATCTTGTGTCAAAATGCTTCTACTCTTTCATCCTTTAACAGGTCTAAAGTCCCAGTCAAAGAGAGCTGTATCTTCTACACCCCCACGACCACCATCCAGGAGAGGAAGAGTAATAACTGACAAGTTGGCAACTACTTCCTTATCTACAGAATCTGCCAACAAAGCAATTAGTGTACCTGTATTCCATCTGTACCATCGACTTTTGCAAGGTAAGTCGTTTCTACAAGATTATTATTAATTAGGCATGACCCCTTTTATGTTGGAGTCACATAGCACTGAAACTGACCTAACATGTCCATGAAACACACCTGTATGTGCGTATCCATTTGTCTTTATTAGGCCTATAGACCTCTATTCCTATGCTATTCAAGTACATGCACAAATGTTATATTACTAAAAGTCTGATCTTGACCGCTTATGGCTCACTGTACTGTGATTTCCGAGAGAACGCCACCAACTACGGCCGTGATTTTTGGCCACCTCGCTCAGAGCCCCCCGCCGCCTTCCTGGACCAGAGGACTTTTCCCATCGATTAAAAATCAGAGAGATATTAATGTTTTTTTTTAAATTGCCATTCTCTCTGCTGCCTCTGCTGGAGGGAGGGGGAGGGACTATAAAACCAGGAAGTGGTGTGCCTCATCCTGTCTCTGCAAGATGGAGGAAGCCAGAGGGCCACGTCTCTCTGAGCTCTGAATAACACTGAACACATGTCTACTCAACTGTGAGTGCCCTTAATGTGGTTTGAAAATGAAAATATGGTTGTTTTGTTGAAAAAAGGCACTACCTGCAAATGGTTGTTTGGGGGGGTTTGGGTTGAAGTGAAAAGGCACTGCATGCAAATGGTTGTTTGTCTAAACTTGACAACTTCCTGTTTGCACTATATTGATTTTGGATAAAACGCTGCCACTTACGGCTGTGATTTTTGGCCATCTTACTCAGTCCCCCTCCGTTCATCAGGTGCAGAGGATTCTTCCCCTCAATGAAAAACAAAAGTGTTATTAGTGTTTAAAAAATGTTGAGAATCTCTCCTGTCAATCACGCCATGAAGGCCACACCTTTTCCGGTGGGCGGGGGAGGGATTATAAAACCCGGAAGTGTGGGTGTGGCTCAGTCTCTGCATGATGGGGGAGGGAGAGGTCACGACTCTGTCTGAGCTGTGAATCAACTGAACACACTGAATGTCCACTGAACTGTGAGTGTAGTGTCTGTGTGGGTTTATGGTGGTTTCACCTTGCTTGAAATAGTATGAAACTGCATTTTAACGTGGTGGCCTTGCACCCTGCGTGAAATGGTATAAAACTGCATTTGAATGTGGTGGCCTTGCACCCTGCATGAAATGTTATGAAAACATTTGAGTTTGGTGGCCTTGCACCCTCCTTGAAGTGTTTGGTGGCATTGCACCCTGCTTGAAGTGGTTGAAAACTGCACTTGAATTTGTTGGCCTTGCACCCTGCTTGAAGTGGTAGGAAACTGAACCTGAATTTTGTGGCCTTGCACCCTGCTCGAAGAGGTAAGAAACCGCACTTGAATTTGGCGGCCTTGCACCCTGCTTGAAATGGTAGGAAAATGGATTTGAATTTGGTGGGCTTTCACTCTGCTTGAAATGGAATTTCAAGGAATAGCAGTGAGTCAACTGCCAGCCCACCAGCCGTGAGTGAGCTGCCAGCACATCAGGCTTGAAGGACTGAGCTGCCACCCCAAGAATCTATTTGGCCCACAATGTCCATACTAGCCCTCTGGAGACAAGTAGTTCCTGCAGCCAACAACACCCATACCAGCGCTCCAGAAAGCCGGTGAATATTGGAATTGGAGGAGAGGTGGAATATTGCATCGAGGGACCAGCCCTCCCGTGTGAACATAGGAGGGTACCACTTAGTCTAGTACCTTTTAAACATTGGGACTGTATCTGTCTTTACGACTTCCTCTCGTATCTCATTCCATGTGATCATCACCCTCTGCGTGGAAATGCTTACTCCTGGAGGGAACTAGACAGTCACTATTTCCTCTGGAATTAAAGGGGAGAGGAATTAACCAGTCCATTTCCAGCACTTCGATTCAATCACAAAGAAAGTTAATCAAAATCTCTACTTCCTTTGGAAGATTGAGATGATTCGGTACATCGTCAAATACTCTTTTGAACATGTACAGCTGTATAGTAAAGAGTATACTAAAGAGCATCACAGCCTGGTTCAGTAACTCGAACGCCCAAGAACAAAGAGGCAACCAAGAGTGTTAGACATTGCCCGGTTCATCACAGGTATTGAGCTCCCACCATGGAAGGGATCTATATAAGGCCCAGCTGCACAAGGGCAGCTCAGCTAATATTATCTGACCACTCTGGCCATGCTCTCATTTTAATACTACCATCAGGAAGAATGTACATGTGTCTAAAAGCTGACCATCATGTTCAAGAACAGCTTCTTCCCAGAAACCAGCAGATACTTGAGCACTAACCACTACATTGATCAACTATGATCTTCTATGGACTATGGTTTTTGTTGCACTCAGCTTTGTACTAATATGGATACCTGGTATTAATGATATTAATTTATTGTATTCTTGATTATTATATGTTTATTTGTATTATTGCTTTAATGGGCCAGTTAAGTTGTAGCATACGAATTTAATTGCTCCATTGTTGGTACATATGATTAATGTGATTAAAATGACAGGAGTCTGAGGACTAATTAGGTAGCTGCAAACATAAGTTGTTGCTGAATTTGGAAGCTCCACCATTCCTCAAGGGAAAAGAAATGGCTCCACTGACTCCTGAAGGCAGACACACAAGACCTCCATCCCTTTGGGCCCAGTAACGGGGGCAAACTCATTAAGATTAAAGAGGCAATGAGAAGATTTGAGGACCTCCCCCATCGCCACTCTGCACTTGATGTGAGTGCCTTGGACTCCATTCTGCAGCATTTCAATTCAGGCCAGCCTTGCTCACGCTCCTGGCCTGAAATCCACAATGCAGCTAAAAAATAACAATGTCTCTGGAACTCATGGTGTCATATTCAAAATCTTAAAATTCAGTGGTTATGATATGTGTAATGTGCCTGTAACGACGTAATAAAGTCCACGCATGCGTGGGGGTTCCGGGCATGCGTAGGAGTTTTACTTACTGGAAAAGCTTGTCCTTGAACAGGGTGGCAGCGGTGGTGCCTTAAAGAATCTTTTTTCTGCCACAACCTGAAGCTCCCGGCTGGAACAGTTAGCAGCTAAGTACTAGTGAAAGTGTCAAGCGCAGTAGGATTGGTGAGTGAGCAACATTTGAGGCACGGAAAGTATTAAAACTGCTGGATAACGACATGGCTACCTGAAGGGTGGGCAGACGGCCGCTCAGCTTCACTAGTGATGTCGATACATCCGCTGTCGAGTTCAGACAAGGAGACGAGCGACCAGCGGCCTATGCGGACAGCCACCGGTAGCACTCCACAGCACGCTGCCGGTCCGCCTCCCATCAGTGGTATACGACCACCAATTAACCGTCAATCGCAGGGTGACTGAGGATTGTGGCGTTGGATGTACGCAAACTACAACGTGGTGACACAGCTACAGGCAAACACCAGCAGACCAGACGCCATTGTTTCTCCATACAATTGGCCCGTCAGGACTGGAGATTTACAACAGTTTTGTGTTTGCCATTGACGAGGAGAACCAAGAACTGGCCAATATCATTCGGCGTTCGAGAGCTACACCATTGGCGAAAAGAATGAGACATGTGAGCGATACCTCTTCAACAAGAGACAGCAGGTGAGAACTTTGAATCGTTTCTCGCTAGCCTGAGAACACTAGCACAGACCTGTAATGCCAGTGCATGACGGACAGCTTGCTCCGTGACAAGATTGTGCTGGGGATTAGCGACTCGCAGACAAGGAGACTTTTGTTGCAGGAAAGGAAGCTCGCTCTCAACGGGTGTATCGACATCTGCAAGAGTGCTGAGACTGCTGAGTCGCATCTCCAAGCTTTCACTGGAAGTAGCAGGTCTGCTGCTGCAGTCCACAAAATCAGACAGCGGAGCGGCAAGAGAGGCACGACTGTGCAATACCCACACAAGCAAAGCAAGTGGGCTAAGCCTAAGAAAAGCCAAGGCAAGCACAATCAAGAAGCGAAAGCATGCACGTATTGTGGCAAGGAGCATGCAATGGACAACAGCAATGTCCAGCCTATGGACAGACGTGCAGGGCATGCGGCAGTCACAACCACTTTGCCAAAGTGTGCAGAAAAAAGAAAGTACACAAAGTGGACGACCAGGCCAGAAGTGACACAAGCATAAGAGTACATAATAGTATCACGCTCACAATTAACACAGTGCGGCCTCGAGATGATGTCTACGCATTGATGCTTGTCAATGGGAAGCAGGTCGACTTCCAAGTAGACAGCGAGGCGAGCGTGAACATCTTGCCACGCAGATATTTACACGGCATAGACCACACACTAGCCCCATGTCACAAGAAGCTCATGATGTGGAATAAGACTATGATGGATGCGGAAGGAGTTTGCCGGGTTCAGCTGCTCAACCCCAAGACAAACCGCAAATATTCTGTGGGGTTCATTGTGGTCAGTGATGGCTTCACACCGCTGCTAGGAAGCAAAGCTAGTCAGCGAATGAATTTGATCACTGTAAATGACGACAGCTTTCACTGGGTACACACGTCGACGGTTGTAAAAGAGAAAGCGGGTAAGACTGAAAAACGCTATGCAGAGATGTTTGACGGTAAACCAGGAGAGCTGCGTGGTGAAGCTCGCCTGCAGATTGACGAGGAAGTGTAACCCACAGTCTTACCACCATGACGTTTACCTCATGCGATAAAGCAGAAGGTGAAGACGGAGCTAGAGCGCATGGTAGCGCGTCACGTGATCGCACCAGTTCACGAGCCAACGAGTAGGGTCAGCCAGCTCGTGGTCACGGAAAAAAAGAATGGCGATCTCCGGGTGTGCAATGATCCACGACTGTGGAACAAAGAGCTAAAGCGAGAACACTATCCGCTCCCAGTTATTGAGGACACCTTGCCAGATGTTGACCAAGCAAAGATCTTCAGTAAGCTAGACATGAGCTCAACTTTCTGGCAGGTGAAACTTGATGACATCGTGCAATCTGACGACGTTCAATACACCTTTCGGGCGATATCGGTGGTGCCGACTGCCATTCAGTTTAAGTGGATCGCCTGAAATCTTCCAGTGAAGATTACATATAGTGTTTGAAGGGCTACCTGGAGTGATCTGCGTTGCAGACGACATCCTCGTCTATGGTAAACATAGAAACATAGAATATAGATGCAGGAGGAGGCCATTCGGTCCTTTGAACCAGCACCGCCATTAATTGTGATCATGGCTGATCGTCCCCTATCAATAACCCATCCCTGCCTTCTCCCCATATCCCTTGATTCCACTAGCCCCTAGAGCTCTATCTAACTCTCTCTTAAATCCATCCAGTGATTTGGCCTCCACTGCCCTCTGTGGCAGGGAATTCCACAAATGCACAACCCTCTGGGTGAAAAAGTTTTTTCTCACCTCAGTCTTAAATGGACTCCCCTTTATTCTAAGACTGTGACCCCTGGTTCTGGACTTGCCCAACATTGGGAACATTTTTCCTGCGTCTAGCTTGTCCAGTCCTTTAATAATTGTATATGTTTCTATAAGATCCCCCCTCATCATTCTAAACTCCAGTGAATACAAGCCTAGTCTTTTCAATCTTTCCTCATATGACAGTCCCGCCATCCCAGGATTCAATCTGGTGAACCTACGCTGCACTGCCTCAATCACAAGGATGTCCTTCCACAAATTAGGATACCAAAACTGTACACAATACTCCAGATGTGGTCTCACCAGAGCCCTATACAACTGCAGAAGAACTTCTTTACTCCTATACTGAAATCCTCTTGTTATGAAGACCAACATTCCATTAGCTTTCTTCACTGCCTGCTGTACCTGCACGCCAACTTTCCATGACTGGTGTACAAGAACACCCAGGTTCTCACTGCACCTCCCCCTTACCTAACCTAACCCCATTGAGATAATAATCTGCCCCTTTGTTTTTGCCACCAAAGTGGATAACCTCACATTTATCTATATTATACTGCATCTGCCACGCATCTGCCCACTCACTCAACCTGTCCAGGTCACCCTGCAACCTCCTAACATCCTCTTCACAGCTCACACTGCCACCCAGCTTTGTGTCATCAGCAAACTTGCTAGTGTTGCTCCTAATTCCCTCTTCCAAATCATTAATATATATGGTAAACAGTTGCGGCCCCAACACCGAGCCTTGCGACACTCCATTCACCACTGCCTGCCATTCTGAAAAGGGCCCGTTCACTCCTACTCTTTGCTTCCTGTCTGCCAACCAATTTTCTATCCATATCAACACCCTACCCCCAATACCATATGCTCTAATTTTCTCCAGTCTCCCGTGCGGGACCTTATCAAAGGCTTTCTGAAAGTCTACATACACTACATCCACTGGCTCCCTTCCATCCATTTTACTTGTCACATCCTCAAAAAATTCCAGAAGATTAGTCCAGCATGATTTCCCTTTCATAAATCCATGCTGACGTGGACTTTTACTGCTATCCAAATGCCCCATTATTACCTCTTTAATAATTGACTCCAGCATCTTTCCCACCACCAGTCAGGCTAACTGTAATTTGCCGTTTTCTCTCTCACTCCTTTCTTGAAAAGTGGGATAACATTAGCTATCCTCCAATCCACAGGAACTGATCCTGAACATTGAACATTGGAAAATGATCACCAATGCGTCCATTATTTCTAGAGCCACCTCCCTGAGGACCCTGGAATGCAGATCATTAGACCCAGGGGATTTATCATCCTTCAGTCCCAATACTATTTCTCGCCTAATGAAAGTTTATTTCAGTTCCTCAACCCCCTTAGATCCTCTGTCCTCCAGTAAGGGAGAGGCGATGGAAGGCGCGATCATTGACCACGACTCGAAGCTCGAGCAGTTGTTTCAGCGATGTGTACAGCAACACATCAAACTTAACAAGGACAAGACTGTCTTCAGAGCAACCTTGCTCCAAAGGGAGATCCCATCGCGCACAGGAGCAGAGCAATAACTGGCACCGAATCGAATTGAGAAGGAGATGCTCGCCGTGGTATTTGCTATGGAGCATTTCCATCAGTCGTTTCACCAGCGTGATCAGCGATCACAAGCCGCTGGAAATGATAGCAAAGAAGCCGCTAGTGAAAGCGCCGAAGCGTCTTCAAGGAATGCTACTCCGCCTACCGAGCTGATATCTACATCAGCTACTGTCAGGGGAAGCTCATGTACCTTGCGGATACACTGTCGCGTGCAGTTAACGGTACTCCGAGCAGAGAGCAAGCATTCGAGGAGGTAAACATGGTATCACACTTGCCAATTCGCGATGAGCGTCTTGAGCAAATTTGCGATGAAACAGCGAAAGAAGACACACTACAGATGCTGAAACGTGTCATCATCAGTGGTTGGCCTAGTTAACGAGATAGGCTACCAGAGCAGCTCACTCCTTATTACAGCTATAGGGATGAGCTCGCAGTCCAAGGTTTGATCTTCAAGGGCGAGCGCGTGATCATACCGATAAGCTTAAGAGACATGAAAGAAAAGATACACTCTTCACATCTAGGCGTCAAAGGCTGCTTGCCATGAGCACGCGAATGCCTATTCTGGCCTGGCATGAGTAGTGACATCGAGCAGTATTTTGCTACATGTGATGTGTGCCGCACCTATGAGGTGAGCCAGCAAAACGAGACGCTCAAGAGTCATGAGCTAATAACAAGGCCATGGGAGAAAGTCGGTACAGATCTCTTTACATGGAAGAGGAAAGATGATCTCGTCACCGTAGACTACCATAGCAACTTTGTTGAAGTAGACCGGCTGAGAGACACGAGCAATCCAACTGTGATTCGAAAGTTGAAAGCTCATTTTGTGAGATACGGCAGCCCGACACAAGTTGTGAGCGATAACGGGCCGCAGTACACATCGGTCGCATTTCGCCAGTTTGCGAGGGAATGGGATTTTGAGCACCTGTGCAGCAGTCCCGGTAATAGCAAAGCGAACGGGAAGGCAGAATCAGCCGTCAAAACTGCGAAGTGGATCATGACGAAGAGCAGCAAATGACGATCCTACCGCTACTTAGCGATGTCAGATCATCGTAATACGCCTTCACAAGGGCTGAGCACAAGTCCCGCTCAGCGCCTCATGAATCGTCGCACGCATACACTTCTGCCGACAACAGCGTGACTACTTGAACCCAGAGTTGTATACGGGCATGAACGCATGAAGCAGCACGTTCAGCAGCAAGCTGACAATTACAATAAGTCGGCTAAAGACCTTTCCACACTTCATGAGGGCGACACAGTGCGAATGCAACCCCTCGTATAACGAAAGAAGAGTTGGGAGAAAGCCATCGTTTGTCGCCAGCTTGACGAGCGTTCATATGTGGTTCAGAGCCCATCTGGCATATACCGTCGCAATCGCGTACATCTCCGCAAGACCTGCGAAAATTCATCAGACCATCTAGTCGCATGTCAACACGCAAAGCTCGGCCAGACCATCAAAGACCAGCGTGAATCTACTACACCGACCGCAACTAATGCAACACAGGCGTTGAAACAGCAGCCAGCGCCTACTGAAAAACAAACAGCTACTGAGCTTACTGACAAAAACAAGGACATCGACATAAACGTAGCAGTGAGAGGCCGAGCTGTGAGACTGTCTTAAGTATTTTGGAGACTATGACCCATTGATTTAGTTCTTATCAATCGTTATGTCTGTGTGGGGTTGCAAGTATGATAACCAAGTTTATGTAAATAAGATAATGAGAAGGAAAGGAAATTTGACTTTAGAAAAAGTGTTCTTTTCTCTCTTGGACAGATATATACATTGTACAGCTATATGTTTTTCTCTTTTTGGAAAAAGAGGGGATGTTATATGTGTAATGTGCCTTTAACGACTTAATAAAGTCCACGCATGCGCGGGGGTTGCAGGCATGTGTAGGAGTTTTACTTACTGGAAAAGCTTAGCCTTGAACAAAGAGCTTCAATCACAAATCCATCATCTCATCATCTGTATCTGGAATGAGGAAGATATACCAATATCAGATATTGGTATATCCTCTGAAACAACCATTATCATGATTATCTTCAAGGTAGGACAAAGACTGACTGTGGACTATTCAGATGAGTTCTTCTGAACTGCCTTGTCCCCAATGGTTGAAGAGCGGCTTCTGAATTGCAGTGTAGAATTATTTAATCTGGAGGCGCATGGGCCTGATCTTCAATGGGTGAGTTTCCTACAAAACTTCGGGACACAAAGCTAACATTCATTTTCTCGAGTGGGGTTGCCGTCGAGTAGGCGCATGGGTCCTTTCACCTTTTGATCTTTTAATGTGTTAAAAGGTTTTGAGGTCTAGTCTTTTCCTACAACTGTATTTCTCAGTCCTACCTCGGGATGCGGCTTTCCTCCGAGCCGCATCTTTGCCCCTTCCTCGCGGCCTACCAACGGGACTGGAGCAGCGTTTCCTGCCGGGACTGGCCAGAACCTCAGCTTCGGCGGCGGCACAGCGCTGAAGCACCATCGCGGAGTGGGCGATGCCTTACCGGGATCGCTGTGTGGTAAGCTCCGGAGTGCTGAGACCGCCGACTCCTACATCGCGGAGCTGTGGTTGCAGAGCGCCCAGCTGACTTTAAACACCGCGGAGCCTGGGATCTTTCGCCGAGATCACCAGGTTTGGAGCTACGGCCAGCGCGGCCTGTGGACTTCGGGAGTCGCGGTCTCCGGGGAGGAAGCGGCCCTTCCAGACACTCCAAGCCGCTGAGAGTGTTCTCCCGACGCCGGAGCTCTATCGTCCGGTGAGAGGGCTTGTAACATCGGGCCGCCGTCGCGGCGACTGCAGAGGCCTCAATAGGCTTGACCATGGATGAAGACGAGGAAGGGGACTGGACTTTGCTGCCTTCCCTCACAGTGGGAACCATTATGGGGAGATGTTTTTGAATTGAATTGAATTGAATTGAATTCCTTTATTGTCATTCAGACCTTACGGTCTGAACGAAATTTTGTGCCTGCAGTCAATACAATAATACAATAATCAAATTTTCCACCACAGTGAGTCCTCCAAACACTCTCTCACTGTGGTGGAGGCAAAAATCTTTGCAGTCTCTTTTTCTCCCTTGATTGTGCGGTACAAACAAGCTGGCGAACGGTTCAAAACTGCGGCCTTTCACTCCACAGCACACGCAGCCGCCGGCCCGCGGCTGAACCTAGGACTCTGGACACCGCCGCCAGAACGTTGTTTTATGTTTAATGTTAAATTCTTTAATGTTGTGTTTTATTTTTATTGGTGTGCTGCAAATGGCAACTCAAATTTCACTACACCAATTGGTGTGTGTGACAATAAATGTCCTTTGTGGAACACTGTCCTCGCGTTCAGCTACCCACATCAATGTGTCAGTGTTTGCATTGGCTCTATGATGATATAATAACCAAGATGTCTACAACAGAACCAATCTCAGTGAAGACTGATGTCACTGTGTCGTGCTCAAACTTTCTCACCATTATGTTGCACCTAACCTCCAACAAATTTCCCATGGGACTGATGCTAATCGACAACATATGGGAAGCTGTTCTACTTGCAGGAGTGACAGTCCAACTCTCAAGTCGGTAGAGTTGCAGTATGAAGCGCGCACTGGGAGGCAAACACATTGATTCAATCTCTGCAGCATGCAAAAGGAAGAGCCTTGCATTCAACATTCAAGATAAAGATGAACCAATCTACCCAACTGCACCACTGCAGTAAAGATTCTGGAAAATGTGGCGATTGAAAATCTGGAAAATTCCCTTAACTTGGGAGTCATCTCTTAGTAATTATTAGTGATGAAATTCACTGCCCTCGGGTCACCAGCACAACCTTTGTCATTTGATGAAAAGGTATTCAACACCTTCAGCTAGGTAGCAGTGATTGCTGCTTTTATGTAGATTAAGAGTCTTAATGTAGCTCAGAAACAGGACCTTTGGCCCAACACATCCACAGTGACCCATCAAAGCTAGTCTCAATTGACTGTGCCTGGCCCATATCCCTCCAGAGAAGGACTTTCTGAAACTTGGAGTACCTTCAGCATATATGGAAAGATACTAGCAATACTGTCTTTGCAAAATCCTTCAAATTTACTGAAAGGGTAATTGAATCAATGCCAATGTCCTTTCCCAGGTCAATGGTCAAGATTGCACTCAATCAGATGCATTAGGTAGATCATGTCATTCACATGTCTAACACCAAACTCCCAAACCAAAGACACTATTCTGAGCTCTTATGAGCAGAGATGACCAGATGGACAGAGGAGAAGATACATGGAGAGGCTCAGAGCCTCCTTGAAGTAATATAACATTACTAGTGATTCCTGGTCATCTCTGGCCCATGACCACTTAATGTTGCAAGAGTGGATTTGGGATGGAATTGAGAACTTGGACTGACCTGTGAGCCTAAACCTTGAGCATCTTGGGGCATGTAACACCTTGCATGCCATCCCGATAACTACAATTTAGCCAGCTGTAGAACATAGAACAGACCAGCACAGAAACAGGCCCTTCAGCCCACGATGTGTATGCCAACCGTGATGCCATGTTAATAGATGGCAGTTTGTTTGGTGCTGGCGAATTAATATGATTTACGTAATCCAATATGTTCATGGAACAAAGTGTTTTCTATTTTAATGTTAGATTTGTAATCAATTTTGTAAATGATCTTTGCCGTCTGAAATAACTTCTTCATGTTCTTTCGCAGGTCAACCACTGCCAGAAGAGGTGACGTTAGCTCAACTGTTAACGCTCTTGCATGACCGCAAACTCCCTCAAGGCTACCAATCAATAGATTTGACTGTCAAGCTGGGCTCTAAAGTCATCTGTGACCAAGGATTGTCAAAAACGGATTCATTTAAACGTCTTCGGACAGAGAAAGGTATGTATGTTTCTTTCAATTAAGCTATTCTCTACTCTGTTCTGTTAAACTATTCTCTGTTCATTTCTTCTTATCAGTCCCAGACCTGATGAAAGATTGTCTTTAGTTCTCCCAAGAGAGCGTGGACATTGCTGGCAGCAGAGGTGTATGTAAGAAAACTTCTAATCAGGTTGTTAGAGATACAGCACGGAATCAGGCCCTTTGACCCACCGAGTCCGCACTGATCAGCGATCCCCGCATATTAAAACTATCCTACACTAGGGACAATTTTTTACATTAAAACCAAGCCAATTAAACTACAAACCTGTACATCTTTGGAGTGTGTGAGGAACCTAAAGTTCTCAGGGAAAACCCACGCAGGTCACAGGGAGAATGTACAAACTCCGTACAGACAAGCAGCCATTGCCAGGATGGAACCCAGGTCTCTGGCGCTGTAAGTGCTGTAAGGCAGCAACTCTACCACTGTGCTGCCCTAAGTGGAGAAAGTATGAACCAACTTCTTGAATTGCTTCCTGCTTATGTGAAGATGCAAAACGTTCAAACAACAGATTTTGCTTTGGAGGTCAACCACATGACTATGGGTCTCGAGTTGCATGTTGACTGGTTTAGAGTTCCAGCAGGTTTCCTTTTTTGTAGGATTTGGAAAGCCAGATGGATTTTTATGGCAATCCCCTGAGGGTTCTTGACCACCATTACTAATGCATTTTTAAAAAGTTCCAAGTTATTTAATTAATTAACAAGTCATCATTAAATACAGGCGAGGTCCCGGAAGACAGGAGGGTGATAAATGTTGTGCCTCTATTGAAGAAGGGCTGCAGGGAAAGGGCTGGTAATGACAGGCCAGTGAGCTTAAAATCTGTACTTGGAAAGTTACTAAAGAGTATTCTGAGGGATAGGATATACATGCATTTAGGTAGACAAGGGCTAATTAGGGATAGTCAGCGTGGTTTTAAACAATAGGTGTAAGAGTTGGCCATTCGGCCCTTCGAGCCAGCACCGCAATTCACCGTGATCATGGCTGATCATCCACAATCAGTACCCCGTTCCTGCCTTCCCTCCATATCCCCTGACTCCGCTATCTTCAAGACCCCTATCTGGCTCTCTCTTTAAAGTATCCAGAGAACCGGCCTCCACCGCCCTCTGAGACAGAGAATTCCACAGACTCACAACTCTCTGTGGAAAAAGTGTTTCCTCATCTCCGTTCTAATTGGTTTACCCCTTATTCTTAAACTGTAGCTCCTGATTCTGGACTCCCCCAACACCGGGAACATGTTTCCTGCCTCTAGTTTGTCCAAACCCGTAATAATCTTATGTTTCAATAAGATCCTCTCTCATCCTTCTAAATTCCAGTGTACACAAGCCCAGCCGCTCCATTCTCTCAGCATATGACAGCCCCGCCATCCCAGGAATTAACCTTGTGAACCTACGCTGCACTCCCTCAATAGCAAGAATGTCCTTCCTCAAATTTGGAGACCAAAACTACACAGTACTCCAGGTGTGGTCTCACTAGGGCCCTGTACAACTGCAGAGGGACCTCATTGCTCCTATACTCGACTCCTCTTGTTATGAAGGCCAACATGCCATTCGCTTTCTTCACTGCCTGCTGTACCTGCATGCTTACTTTCATTGACTGATGAACAAGGACCCCCCAGATCCTGTTGTACTTCCCCTTTTCCCAACTTGACGCCATTTAGATAATAATCTTCCTGTTTTTACTACCAAAGTGGATAACGTCACATTTATCCACATTAAACTGCATCTGCCATGCATCTGCCCACTCACCCAACCTGTCCAAGTCACCCTGCATTCTCATAGCATCCTCCTCACAGTTCACACTGCCACCACCCAGCTTTGTGTCATCTTCAAATTTGTTAATGTTACATAATCCCTTCATCTAAATCATTACTATATATTGTAAATACCTGCGGTCCCAGGCCTTGCGGTACCCTACTAGTCACTGCCTGCCATTATGAAAGGGACCCGTTAATCCCTACTCATTGTTTCCTGTCTGCCAACCAATTTTCTATCCATGTCAGCACTCTACCCCCAATACAATGTGCCCTAATTTTTCCCACTAATCTCGTGTGCGGGACCTTATCAAATGCTTTCTGAAAGTCCAAATACACTACATCCACTGGCTTTCCCTTGTACATTTTCCTAGTTACATCCTCAAAAAACTCCAGAAGATTAGTCAAGCATGATTTTCCCTTGGTAAATCCATGCTGACTTAGACCGATCCTGTTACTGCTATCTAGCAGGATGTGGGAGGTGGTGTCTCATGAGCTGTATTTTGTATGTGGGAGGTCGTGTCTCATTAATCTGATTGAGTTTTTTGAAGATGCAACCAAAAAGGCAGAGCTGTAGATGTTGTATATATGGACTTCAGCAAAGCATTCAACAAGGTTCCACATGGTAGGCTGCTCTGGAAGGTTAGATCGCTTGGGATCCAAGGAGAGATAGCTGAATGGATAGACAAGTGGCTTCATGGAAGGAAGCAGAGGGTGATGGTGGAAGGTTGCTTCTCGGACTGGAGGCCTGTGACTAGTGGTGTGCCTCAGGGTCCGTTGCTGGGCCCGTTGCTCTTTGTCATCTACATCAATGATTTGGATGAGAATGTACATTGCAAGATTATCAAGTTTGCAAATGACATAAAAGTGGGTGGTTTTGCAGATAGTGAACATGGGTGTCAAAACTTCCAGCAGGATCTTCATCGTTTGGCCGGTTGGGCTGAGGAGTGGTTGATGGAATTTAACACAGAGAAATGTGAGGTGTTGCATTTTGGAAAGTCACATGAGCAGGACCTACACAGTGAATGGTAGGGCTCTGGGAAGTGTAGAGCTGAGGGATCTAGGAGTACAAGTACAAAGTTCCTTGAAGGTGGTGTCACAGGTTGAGGGGGTGGTCACAAAGGCTTTTGGCACATTGGCCTGTATCAGGGTATAGAGTATAGTGCTGAGTATGGAAATTGTGAGGTCATGTTGCAGTTAAATAACATGTTGGTGAGGTCGCATTTAGAGTATTGTTCAGTTCTGGGCACCATGTTATAGGAAAGATGTTGTTACGTTGGAAATGGTGCAGAGAAGATATACAAGGATGTTACCGAGACGTTAGGGTCTGAGAGGGAGGGGTCGAAGGATATGGAGAGGAATTCCTTGGAGCGCAGAAAGGTGTGGGGTGACCTTAGAGAGGTGCATAAAATCATGAGTGGAATAGATCAAGTGGGCGCAGAGTCTTTTGCCCAGTTGGGGAATTGAGAATCGGATTTAAGGTGAAGGGGGAAAGATTTTGTAGGAATCTGACAACTAACCTTTCCACGTTGAGGGTGTATGGAACAAGCTACCAGAGGAGGTAGTTGAGGCTGGGACTATTGTAAGGTTTAAGAAGGAATTAAACACGTACATGGATATGTACCTCTCTCTGTCCCGCCCACTCCCCGAACACCAGCCTGAAGAAGGGTCTCAACCCGAAACATCACCCATTCCTTCTATTCAGAGATGCTGCCTGTCCCGCTGAGTTACTCCAGCATTTTGTGTCTACCTTAGGTACATGGGTATGACAGGTTTAAAGGATATGGGCCAAACGCAGGCAGGTGGGACCAGTGTAGATGGGCAAGGTGGGCCGTAGGGCCGGTTTCCACACTGTACGACTCTATAACTGATTTTAAATGTACAGTTGTTGTGCAATTTCAATTTGTATGTTCAAATGCATAATCCACAAAGTCATTGTGCCCCAATTCCTAATATTGCCACCTGCTAGGTTGCTAGGGGTTTCATAAGATACATCTATGAGGGAATTTAAAATAATTTTGTTGTTTCTCCAACGTAATTTACAGCATGAAGTCCTTGGAAACATTTGCTTTAATGAATTGAAAATGTGCTGTTACAGAGCCTGCATATAATTCCATTGGCAGTAAAGCCATCATTCTAATAGTCCCAAAAGTCATATAGATGGAGGTTTCCATCATCTTGTATGTTATCTTCTTCTTGCGTGTGGCGTGCACAGCCTAAAGTTGAAGGTCAACTTGTTCTATTTGATCTTGTTTGTACACGTCGGGTTGATTGCATTAGTCAAAACAGGGTGGACCACGTGAAGGTTGCAATCTCCCACCCCCTTGTATGTTATGAATGGTAGGCAAAAGGCAGAAAATCCTGCACCAATACTGTGCATATCGGCTTTGCCTCACAATCCTAGTTAAACCCATTATTGACATTTGAAAATGCTTGGTTAATCCTTCCTGAAATCTGCAATTCCTGAATGAGTTTGAGTTCCTTTTAATCTCCCATTTCCCGGTAATTTAGCGTCATTAATTATGTTTTGCATTTACTTTTTTGGAATTCTTAATCAGCCAACCAAGGGCTAAAGACACAAGCCACGGGGCTTCTACACTGTAGAGAAAATCATTAGAAAGGAATCTAAACGTTTTCAAATATTTGGAGGGTTTGAAATATTTCACCAGGTTATTGACTTCATGTTCAAGAGAGTATCATATTAAGTTGTCAAAGGACAATGGTATAAAACATGTGCAGGTATGTAATTGGCTTTTGAGGGACCAATTATAATTTAAAGGGAAACTAGATAAGAACAATTCAAAACTCCAAGGAAACCTGGGCCAAGGAAATGAAGTTCCACATAGTAGCATAATTTAATCCCTGCTACATATACTCTCAATGAACTATCCAGTGAATCAAGGTTGGTTTACTTTGATCCTTAAGAAAATAATAATAACAGTCAGAAACTTTTTGTTGCGTGCTAACCAGTCAGCAGAAAGACAATACATGATTACAAATTAATCCATTTACAGTGTATAAATACATTACAAGGGAATAACATTTAGTGCAAGGTAAAGCCAGCAAAATTGTGTCCGAGAAAACAATCCAAGTCTATCCAACCGCTTCCTGTTGCTGAAATCTTCTAATCCAGGCAGCGTTCTGGTAATTATCTTCTCCATCCTATCCAAAGCCTTTGCACCTTCCCTGTAATGTGGCAGCCAGAACTGCATGCAACACTCCAAATGCAGCCTAACCAAATTATTTTAGAGCCGCAAACATGACTTCCTGACTCTTATATTCAATGTCCCTAGCAATGAAGGTAAGCATTACCTTCTTTACTACCTATAACTTCTTTAGCGGCCGCCTTCTTTACTTGTGCTGCTATATTTAATGAGCTATTAATTTGGACTTCAAAATCCTTCTGCACTCAATGCGGTTAAAGGTCTTGCCATTAACTGTATTCTCCTTTCATTCAACCTCCCAAAGTGCAGCATCTTGCCAAAGTTAAACTCCACCTGCCATTTCTCCACCCTTTTTCTGCACCTGATGTTCTGACAGTATTCCATCAATTTTGGTGTCGTCAGCAAACTTACCAACCCTTCTACATTTATTTCAAGGTCATTTTGCCGTGAGTATGGCAATCGAGAACCAGAGAGATAGGTTTAAGGTCAGGGGGGGGAAAGATTTAATAGGAGTATCTTCTTTAACAGAAAGGGTGGTGAGTGTATGTAATGAGTTGCTGGGGGAGGTAGTTGAGTCGGGTACTATCATAACATTTAAGAGGCATTCGGGCAGGTGTAGATCAGTGACTCATAACATGAGTCACTGATCTACATGAGTCATACTTTGTAGCTACGCCCACTAGTTTAACAGAAAGCCTCCCTGCCTTTATTCTCTCACTTTGAGAGTAACTTGCCAAGATGAAGTTACCTATGCTGTAACGTTAATAAAGTCTTTGGATCTTAATCATGGTGTGTGACGTGTTATTCCAACAGCAGAAGCTCAACATGGTGTCAGAGTGTATTGATTCGCTCCTTGCTGAATTATATTGCTTATATTTTAGTTTGTTGTTGTTTTTCTGGTATATATTGCAATGGCTTCTGCTCTCGAAACACCAGAGATCCTGGTGTTTGACGAGGACCTCGCAGAACGGTGGCGTGTATTTGAAGAGGATTTCTCAATTTACATTGAAGCGGCTCACCCTACTGCTACACCTGGTGTTCGAGCATCAATTCTTCTTAATCTGGCAGGCACAGAAGCTGCTCGACGTGCCAGCGGATTTCATTATGAACCAGCTGGATTTGACCCGGCTGGTGTCCAGATTGCTTCTGCTGATCTATGCGAGACCCTGACTGCCAACTACGCAAATTCAGACAGTTATGTGAGTTGCGTACTAACTTGGTCATGGAGAGGCATTTGTTCTTTTCCCGAAGCCAGAGACGAGGAGAACCTGTGGAGATGAATGTCAGTGCGTTGAAGCACATTGCCGGTCGATGCGATTTCAGGGATATATGTGATAGCCTAGTCTATGACCGTTTGGTCTATGGTGCCTGCAATGATAAATTACGCAACAAGTTACTGCGGGATGCTGAGCTTACTCTAGAGACTGCTGAAAACCGCTGTTGCATTGATGAAATGGCTGACGCTCATACCAAAGTTTTAGGACACTGCTGGTCATGAAATTAATGTTGCCGTTATGTCTTATCAAATCTCTCACTGTTCTCCTCGCGTATCTCACAACTATATTGTGAGATTAATAGACAATTGCTGTGGGGGTTCACGTTCTGCTGTTCGTGACCGTTGCCCTGCGTATGGAAAATTATGTCGATTTTGCAACAAAAGAAATAATTTCTTCAGATGCTGTCGGTCAAGTAGCGACAGAGTTCAAACAAGACAATCTGTTAATTCACTTGGCCGTGAAAACTTGCTCTCAGAATGCTCTCAACCAGCTCCCACGGATTTGCAGGCTGCTGGCGAAGATTTTGACGTTGATGTACATTCCTTGTCTGATTTCATGCATGAACAACTAGACCCCAAGGTCGCTTTGCTCGTTAATGGCAAGAACTTTTTATCTGAAAGTGGATACCGGCGCCAGATGCAATGTGATTTGTCTAGCTGTGTTTAAAAAGTTACGAAAAACAGAGACTGTCACTCCTACGGCTGCCTCCTTTCTCCCATTTGCAGGAGGTCCAGTGCACCCTATCGGTCAAGTTGAGTTACACTGCTGCCTTAACTCGCATGTGTCCACGACCCGAGTTTCTATGTTGTTCGTGAGAATGTGGCATGACTACTGGGTCGCAACGCATGTCAAGACATGGGACTTGTCTCTTTCAGCCCTTCTGTTTGTCATCTGACTACAGCCTGTGACTTTAGCCAACAAATCCTGACACAATACAACATTGGTTTGACGACAACCTGGGTAATTTGCCTGTTAGGTACACACCATTGACCCTTCGGCAATTCCAGTTGTTCGTTCAGCTCATAAGATTCCCCATGCCATGCGGGACCGTGTTCAAAGTGAACTCAACAGAATGGTGTCTCTAGGTGTAATTGTTCCCATCGCTGACCTCTCGGATTGGGTCTCCACCATGGTCGTGGCAACGAAGAAGAATAAAGACGAAATACGGATTTGTATCAATCCTAAGGACTTAAACACATCCATTAAACAACTTCATTATCCCATGCGCACGGTGGACGAGATTGCAGCACAGATGGCTGAGGCAACTGTATTCACAGTACTAGTTCATTCTGGCAGATTTCGCAGGAACACAACTCCTCCAAGTTAACTACCTTCAGCACACTGTTCGGGCGTTACAGATTTCTTCGCATGCTCTTTGGCATAAGCTCTGCTAGTGAAGTATTTCAACAAGCTATGGAGCAGCTGTTTGCAGGCCACCCATGCTCCATTGTAGTGGATGACATCCTCGTTGCGGGACGAACTGTCAAAGAACACAATGCTAATCTGACAAAGGTCCTGGATCGCGCCAAGGCCATCAAGCTCAAGCTAAACCCTCAAAAATGCAAATTCAGGGTAAGCGAGGTGAATTACCTAGGCCAGGTGTTTACTAAAGATGGCCTAAAAACTGATCCGGTGAAAAGCATTGCCATCAACGAGCTCCCAGCACGTGCTTGTTCTGCAGAGATTCCTTGGCATGGTTAACTACTTGAGTAAATTTATTCCGGACTTCAGTGAAATATCAGCCCCGTTTGCGCCAGCTTACACACAAAGACACTGCACGAGCAACAGCAGAGGGCATTCGACACTCTTAAGCAGCAGATGTCTTGTGCTCCTACTCTCGCTTACTTTGATCCCAAACGACCGGTCACTCTGACTTGTGACGTTTCACAACACGGACTGTGCGCAGCATATCATCAAAATGATGGTAGCGGCAATAAGCCTGTTATCTATGCCTCGTGCACTATGGCTGACACAGAACAACGATACGCCCAATTGAGAAAGAGCTGTTGGTGGTTGTTTTTGCCTGCAAGAAATTTAACGACTTTATCTTTGGACAAACGGTCAGGATTGAAACTGACCACCAACCTCTGATCAGCATCTTTAACAAACCAATTCATGCCTCTCCAGGGCACCTACAGCGGATGCTGCTGCAACTTCAAAAATATGACATTGTTCTGACCTACAAACTTGGGAAGGATATGCACCTGGCTGACACTGTCTCGCGTGCACCCCGGTAGACCTGTGAGGTTCCAACCTCGCCGGATGGTGACTTTATTGTAATTACTGTGTCTTTTACTCCCTCGTCCTGTGTGGAGGACTTGGTTGCCCACACTGCTGCTGACAGTACTCTATAGTCGCTTGCCTACGTCATTAAGCTCAGGTGGCCAGACAAACAGTACAATGTTCCGTTGCCAGTTCGGCCTTTCTATGCCGTCCGCGATGAGCTAGTACTGCAGGATGGCATTATTGTAAAATGACACAAGGCTGTGGTCCCTGCTTCGCTGCACAGCAAGTATTTTAACGCAGGGCACCCAGGCGCTGAAGCTACTGTCCTACAGGCAAGAAACATATTTTACTGGCCTGGCATGGCCGAATACATCACTGAGAATGTGGCATCCTGTGAAGTGTGCAACAGCTTGGCACCTCACCAACAAAAACAACCACTTCTTTCACATCCGGCTCCTGCACTCCCGTGATCTACAGTCGCAGCTGACATATTTGAGTGGCATGGCAAGCAGTACTTGGTGCTCGTCGATTCGTATTCAGGATGGTTTGACATTGATTTTCTTAGCAGCCCCGCTTCTCGCGGGGTTGTTTCGAAGCTTGCTCGCCGTTTTTCAGTACATGTTGCATACGGTTATCTGTTATCTGATAATGGCAGCCAACATTTCAAGGAATTTGCTGCACGCTGGGGTTTTTCGCCTCATCACCAGCAGCCTGAATTTCCACGGTCGAATGGACTAGCTGAGCAGGCTGTCAAGAGTGCCAACAGCGGTATGACAAGACGAATAGGCCGCTGCCACCATTAACCAGGTGATTTGTTTGCAGACTGACAAAGGCCATGACCTCATCGGTGTAATATCTGGAACTGCTTCTGAGCCACGCTCATATCTGGTCAGTACCGATGATGTCACCTACAGGCGTAACAGACAACATATCTTGCCTGTGAATGAGCCAGCTCCACCTACGTATTATCCAGACCGTACAAGTGTACTTCCGTCCGTGTCCAGCGGCATTGATCCGCCTACACCAGCACAACAACCCACTTCTGCAACGGCTGCTTTGCCAGTGGCGTCTGCGCCGCACAGTCCCCTGTTTCATCACCGGAAATGTTGGTTCAGTCTCCATCACCTGTGAAGCCTCCGGCTCTTGTCTCCGGTGGGGAAATACGGATATGGTCTTCATCCCACACGTACTAGTCGTCTTTGCAAGCCCACCGTGAAGTACCCAAGCTATGTTTGACTTTCCTTCAGCTTATTATCAACTGCTATGCATGCCTTATTTAGTCAATGGTTTTGTACTGACATTGAATTCTTTAAGAGGGAGGATGTAGATCAGTGTCACTCATGTTATGAGTCATACTTTGTAGCTCCACCCACTAGTTTAACAGAAAGCCTCTCTGCCTTTACTCTCTCACTTTTAGAGTAACGTGCTAAGATGAAGTTACCTATGCTGTAACGTTAATAAAGTCTTTGGATCTTAATCACGGTGTGTGACTAATGTTATTCCGACAGCTGAAGCTCAGCAACAGGTACATGGATAGGACAGGATTAGTGCGTTATAGGCCAAGTGCGGGCAGGTGGGACAAGTGTAAATGAGGCATGTTGGTCGGCATGGGAAAGTTGGGCCAAAGGGCCTGTTTAAAAGCTGCATGAATCTATGGCTTTCTCTAATATTTCACAATTTAACAGTTCAATGCTATAAATCCTATCTGTTATCTAAATTGTATTTTTTTTTTCATCTCATTCCTAAAACAGCTGGAATTTTATGCCATTTCATGGTCCTTCACCTTTGGTGCAAAAATGTTCAACCTACTTAGATTTTCCCTCAGCTTCTCCAGCTTCTCCATCTCTACCTGCACCTTCCTGAATTTGTACCTTTTCAACTACAACTGTGGTTAGCTGCTCTCCATGTGGTGTTTCTTCCCTTGTGCAAAGTTTTGAAATGCTGCAGAATCAAGTCAATGATAATATTGTGATGTTTCCCTGTGGTATATGAAAAATGTTGTAGGAAGAAACTGCAGATGCTGGTTTAAACCAAAGATAGACATAAAATTCTGGAATAACTCAGCGGGACAGGCAGCATCTCTGGAGAGAAGGAATGGGTGATATTTTGGGTGGAGACCCTGTCCCGCTGAGTTACTTCGGCATTTAGTGTCTGATAATTTGTTCAATTCCTCTTCATGGGAAGAATTTTTTGAGCACATTTTTGAGAGGGGTTTTGTTAAATTAATCTCAAATATTTGAAAGCTAGTTGGATCTTTGATATCTTGCATTGCTTGTTTGTTTGCAAATTGCATATTTATGGGTATCTTTTAAGATAAGATAAGATAAGATAATTTTATCGATCACATACACCTAGGTGTAGTGAAATGCTTCTTGCCACTTTGCAGCACATAAAGAAAGAATACAAACATAACAATAATAAAGAATTTTAAACATAAAAACATTCCCCCACAATGGTTCCCATTATGAGTGAAGGCACAGTGTCCAGTCCCCATCCCATGTCCACCCATAGTCGGGCCTATTGAGGCCTCCACAGTTGCCTTTTAACAAATGGGATCTGTTATTTATATAATGGCACTGAAGGCTTTTAAAAAAAAAAAAAAAATGCTTATGTATGGAACATAGCTTCCCAAGCAAACCTTAGTTTAGTTTAGAGATACAGCACGGAGACAGGCCCACCGAGTCTGCGCTGACCAACAATCACCGTACACTAGCAATATCCTACACACTAGGGACAATTTACAATCTTTACCGAAGCCAATTAAACTACAAACCTGTACGTCTTTGGAGTGTGGGAGGAAACTAGAGCACCTAGGGAAAACTCACGGGGAGAACGAACGTACAGACAGTACCCGTAATCAGGATGGAACCCAGGCATGTAAAGCAGCAACTCTACCACTGTGCCATTGTTGTCTCTCTGCAATGTGACAATTTCCATAATAGGGAGCGTTGCAAAATAACTCAGGATTTTGATTATGTTTTCTGATTTTGAATTATTAAATTATTTGTCATACGTCTCCCACTGCATGATGTTTACAAATTTGCTCATGAATATTTGTAAACTTCCCGTCCACCTCTTAACTGATTTCCTATCAGTCCCATGCCTTGTCAGTATTGTTTTGTTTTAATAATTTGTTGGTTAATTTATTTTTAATATTTTTGCAGAGCTTGGAGATGGGTTGACCACATGCCCTGAAGATGAAGTGTTGCAATCTAGCGATGACTGTTTAGATGCCGTCCTAGATGAATCTTTGCTTGAAACTAATCCAATCCAGTCTCCGCTACAAGTGTTTGCTGGTCTGGGTGGACTAGCGCTCATTGCTGAAAGGCTGCCAATGTTGTATCCTGATGTTATCCAGCAAGTAAGAAATATTTTTCAGAATGTATTCAATAACCATTTATAACATCAACCAAAATGGCAGTTATGTAAAGTTACACATGTTCAAATGAAACATCAGAGTAATTAAAATATCCATTTAATGATTTTTACCCAGTCTCAGTGAAAGCATCCATTTCCAGTTGCAGAATGCCATGGTGGCGTAGCAAGCTAACTAAATGTTGAAGTCATAGAATATGGGCCGTGCCCCTTGCTCTGATTCTAGGGTCCTTGGTTCAGTCGCCTTCTGTAGGAACTGAAAAGAAACCTGGTTAGAACAGCTCTAAGTTCCCCAGTCCTGCGTTATCATGTTGGGAATGCAAGGCTGGTTGGGTTTACTGGTGATAGAGGTGGGCACAGCAGGAGGACAATGTGAAACAGTAGTCTTAGCTGTGATTTGATGAACCTAATGTCAACTGTGTTATTGTATTACTGTTAACCTGCATATATTTTCAATACACCCGGTTGAAAATCCCTATTAGAAGTTGAACCGTGTTCCATTGTTTATCATTTAGTTTAGTTATTTGTTGTAATGTGCACAGAGATGCAGTGGAAAGCTTATTCTATATTCTATCCAGTCAAATCATACTGTACATGAGTGCAATAGATTCTCTTCTGGAGCACCACATAGTCACCAGCCACATTCCAGCACCATCTTGTAACTCCCAAGTCTCTGAACAGTGCAATTTTGGCCCAGCTGTCCTGGTGACACTGGATTGATGAAGCGGAGATTAGCCTGGTCTCATGTGATGCCACCAAGCTCCTTCTACTGTGGCTCTGTGCATCTGCCCCAAGCTGAGCTCAATCGACTTAGTGTGCCAACACCGCCACCCCTGCAGACGCAACCTCCGTAGCCTCCAGTTGCCACCCTTCCACGTTTGTGCTCTGAGATCACCATGACCCACTTCCCCTGCACTAAAGAGTAACTATTTTACAGAAGGAATTTGGATTTCTAGGAATGCTTCTATCTTGGCCAATCATTCCGTTATGAGGATCATGTTTATACATTATGATTTACATCTATATCTCCACGCTGAAGCTTGACAAGAAATCATACAGCACTGAAACAGGTCCTTCAGCCAAGCCTGCCACACCGACCAAGGTGCCCCATCTAGTCTAGTCTCAGCTGCCTGCATTTGACCCATTTCCCTCTAAACATTACCCATCCACGTACCTGTCCGAATATCTTTCAAATGTTGTTATAGTTTCTGCCTCAACTACCTCCTCTGGCAGCTCAACCTATATACCCACCATACTGTGTGTGGAAAAAGGTGCCCCTCAAATTCCTATTAAATCTTTCCCCTCTCACTTTAAACCTATGACCTCTGGTTCCTGATTCCCCCTACTCTGAGTAATAGATTCTGTGCATCAACCCTCATGAACTTATCTCCCATATACAAAACTTTGCTAACTATCCTTAATCAGCCCTTGTCCATCTAAATGCATGTATATCTGATCCCTCCGAATACTCTATTAACTTTCTGAGCACTGATGTTACACTTACTAGCATATGGTTCCCAGTCAAAAAGGCTTTCAACACAAAGGGTGTCATCAGTCAGAGTAATTATAGATGTTGGGAGGTCATGTTGCAGTTATATAGGATGTTGGTGAGGCCACATTTAGAGTATTGTGTTCTAATATAGGCACCATGTTATAGGAAAGATGTTGTCAAGCTGGAAACTGTGCAGAGAAGATTTACAAGGATGTTACCAGGACTGGAGGGCCTGAGTTTTACGGAGAGGTTGAGCAGGCTTGGACTCTATTCCTTGGAGCATAGATATATGAAGAGTGATCTTATAGAGGAGTACAAAATCATGAGATGAATAGATCGGGTAACACACAGAGTTTCTTGCCCAGAGTAGGGGAATGGATAACCAGACGACATGGGTTTAAAGTGAGGGGGGAACAATTTAATAGGAACCTGAGGGGTAACGTTTTTACACCGAGGGTGGTGGGTGTATGGGATGAGCTGTCGGTGGGATTATTTGAGGCATGTACCATCATAAAATGTAAGAGACATTTTGGCAGGTACATGGATAGGATTGGTTAAAGGGATATGTGCCAAACGCAGGCTGGTAGGACTAGTGCAGATGGGGTATGTATGTCAGCTTGGGCAAGTTGGGCCGAAGGGTCCGTTTCCACACTCTGAAATCTCTGCCAAAGTACCTGCAATTTCTTCTCTAGCTTCCCTCAGTGTCCTCGGATATATCTGATGAGACCAGGGAGATGTGCTTGAGCATGTTCAGTATCCGACTGACCGCAATACTAACTGCCCTCAAGACACTTCCAGTGACTGCCCTAAGTTCCCCGGTCCTCGTGTCTTTCTCCACGGTAAAAACAGCGGAGAATTACTCATTGAGGATCTTGCCCATCTCCTGTGGCTACACACAGAAGTGACTGCTTTGATTCCTGAGCGCCCCATTCTCATTCTAGTTACCCTTTCTCCCTTAATGAACTTACAAAATCTATTTTGATTATCCTTAATGTTATCTGCCAGAGCTAACTACTGCCCCCTTTTTTGACCTCCTGATTTCCTTCTTTAGTGTGCTCCTCAATTCCTGAAACTCCTTCGAAGATCCACTTAATCCCAGCCGCCTGCACCTGTACCATGCCTCCTTATTCTTGACCAGAGCCTCGATTGCTCCCTGACTTTTGTCATCTGTCCCAGAAATAAATAGCAATAGTGTCATGACTGTTCTGACTTGATTCCAGTTTGCTTTTTCAAGCACAATGAATTTGAGGTTAGAAGGTGTTAAAACGCACTTTTTAATCATACTCGGGGTCCAGTGGTAGTTTTCAATGATTCTTTATTCACAGCCGACAGTAGTTACATCTCCAGGAGAGAGTTAGACAAGAAAACACCTAATCACCTGCAGAACACAGCTAAAACGTCTACGAAATCTGCTGAAAAATGTCTTATCTATAGGAGACAACTAGACCAAGAGCAGACCCGTTGGGTCTGTTCCCCCAACCAACGTGCGGTTATGGGGGGGGAGGCGGCACTCACGCTAATTACCCCCCTTAATATTATATTAATATTATTAATTTGCTCCTTTTACCCCATAACCACCCTATCTACTGACGCATAGCCCCCAACATGCAGTCACATCTAGAGAGAGGGGGGGGGGGGGGGGGTTAGAGAGTGAGGGCAGAGAGAGAGAAGGCAGAGAGAGAAGGGCAGAGACAGAGAGAGACACAGAGGGGGGGGAAAGAGGGATAGGGGGGTGGAGAGGAGGAGAAGAGGGAGGGTAGGTGAGGGGGGAAAGGTGGGGGAGGAGAGAGAGAGAGAGGGTGAGGGGGAGAGAGGGGGTGCTGAGAGGGGGGTGAGGTGGGGGAGAAGGGAGGGGGGGTGGAGGGAAGAGGGTAGGGGGTGTGGAGGGGAGGGGGGAGAGTGTGCTGAGGGAGGTGAGGGGAGGGGGAGGTGGGGAGCAGGAGGGAGAGAGGGGGGAGGGAAGGGGGTAGGGGTGTGTGGAGGGGAGGGGGGTTTAGGGGAGGGACGGTGGGGAGGGGAGGAGAGGGATGAAAAGAGGGGAGAGAGAGAGGGGGAGGAGAGAGACAGGGGGGGAGAGAGACAGGGGGAAGAGAAAGAGAGAGGGATAGGGAAAGAGAGTGAGGTGGGGAGAGAGAGAGAGCCATTTTACCCAAACCCCCCAAACAACCATTTGCAGGCAGTGCTTTTTTCCTCAAACTAACCATGTTTTCATTTTCAAATCACATTATGGAGACATTTATTCAGTGTCATTCAGAGCTCTGATTGAGGCACACCACTTGCAGAGACTGATTGAGGCACACCACTTCCTGGTTTTATAGTCCCTCCCCCTCCCTCCAGCAGGGGCAGCAGAGAGAATGGGGAATTTTGTGAAAACATTAATATCTCTGTCATTTTTCATCGACGGGAAAAATCCTCGGCATATATGTGGCGGAGGGGGGCTCTGAGCAAGGTGGCCAAAAATGACGGCCATAGGTGGCGGCGTTCTCTCGGAAATCGCAGCACAGAAGGCCAAAACCGGTCAAGAACAGACTTTTAGTAATATAGATAGAAGATAGATAGATGAGTCTATTAATCTCTGTGGGTCAAATCCAATCACCCTATGTTTGGTCCCCTCCTTATTGGTCCTGATCCCAGGGGGCTGTTTGGCATTATTACCTTTGTCCTAATACAGGGTTGTTGTTCACTTTAGTGTTGTTTAGAGATACAACGCGGAAACAGGCCCTTCGGCCTACTGAGTCCCCGCCAACCAGCGATCCCCACACACTTAACACTATCCTACACACACACTAGCAAAGATTTACATTATACCAAGCCAATTACCCTACAAACCTGTATGTCAGGGGTCGGCAACCTATGGCCCATGGGCCGGTTCCGGCCCACAACCCAAAATCATCCGGCCCGTAGGCTTATTTTTTTTTTTTTCAATTAGTTTTTGCGACCTGGGAACTGCAGTTAGTCCCGGGGCTCGCAGGCGACCTGGGCGCTGCAGCCAATTTATTAACGTTGGTGATAGATGTGGCCCGCTATCCGCTCACAAACATGGGTCCTGGCCCCTATGCAAAAAAGGTTGCCAACCCCTGCTGTATGTGTTTGAAGTGTGGGAGGAAACCGAAGATCTCGGAGAAAACTCACGCAGGTCATGAGAAGGTACAAACTCCATACAGACAGCACCCGTAGTCAGGATTGAACCTGGGTCTCTGGCGCTGTAAGGCAGCAACTCTACCGCTGCACCACCGTGCTGCCCTGGTGATCTGCCTAGAATTTTAAATCAATTATCACCTTGGGTTTACACGCTGTTTTTGGGCTGAAGTTGACAGACTGTTCTTTTCAAGGAGTCAGCAGCTTGTAACAAACTCACACCAGCAATCCTCTGCAAACCTCCGCAGTCTCCCCTTTGCTTCTTCGATCAATACAAGAGAAAATGTATCATTTAAGAAAGAATCCCAAGGAAAGATAGTGCAAGCGCACATCATCGGATATCTTTAATAGTCTTCATATTTTAGAAAGAGCCTCCAATACCTATGGCAAGTGAGCCCTAAAAAATATACATTTCTCTCGATATAGGAAGTGCTTTTGAGTGCAAGAAGAGCTGGCTACAGCCTCTGAGGGATCTAATCTTAGCTGGGGCATCTACCATTTATTTTCAACAATATAAGCATAAAAAGACAATACAAAGTATAACTGATAATAAACAAAATGAAACTTGAACAGAGGAGGTAGCTAAAGAGGTGACCAAAGAGCCCAGCTCCACAGGGGGAGGGAGAAGGCTACTTGCTTCCTCTGCTTCCTTGTGGATGTGAGCAGCCAGGTTGGAAACGTCTTTGGAGTTATCTGGAACCTACGTGCAACATTCCATCCCTGATCAAAGAACGTACCTCCCTTCGCTGCCTGGATAAAGTCTAGGAGCATGCGATTCTGAAGAGCAACCTTGCGGACCGCAATTAGTTTGTCATTTATTTTGGTCACTGCCTTAGCTGGCAGGTTTTCCACCTCAAGCACAGAGACCATGTGAATGGACTCTCTTGCCATACAGCTGACTCATATTGAGGAAATGATCTAAGTTTCCTCCATATTGAGGAAAGGAATGATTGCTAGGGGCATTCAGTATAAGAGTCAGGAAATCGTGATGCAGCTCTGTACGACTTCGCTTTGGCCGTATTTAGAGTATTATATACGGTTCTGGCTGCCCCCATTGCAGGCTGGATGTGGCTTTGAAAAGAGTGCAGAGGAGGTTTACCAGAATGCTGCCTGGATTGGAGGGTTGCAGCTACAGGGGAGAGAGGGTGGATAGACTTGGGATTGGTTTCTCAGGCCCTCAAGTTCTAGCAACATCCTAGCAAATCTTCTCTGCACTCTTTTAGCTAGACAACATCCTTCCTGTAGCAGGGAGACCAAATCTAACCACAATACTCTTGGGTGTGGCCTCACCAACCTCTAACTAACATTATGTCCCGACGTCTATACTCAGGACCCTGACTGATGAAGGCCACCATATAAAAAGCCTTCTTGACCAATCTATCCACCAGGCATATGCCATCAGGGTAGGTAAGGTAGGCACTGCCTACCCTAACGAAAATTATGAAATGGTTATTATTAAATATAAATAGAGATCGATCTCTTAGATAGGCATAATTCTCCATGCCTTTCATGCGCAGGGGGGGAGGGAGAGCTCGTTCAACAGCGTTTGGGAAGTCTGGCCAGAGGTAAAGTTGCGGGGAGAGCAGGAGCGTTGTGAAGGAGGGGATCGGGGATCAAGCCAGTGACCCACTTGCCGCGACGCTCCAGGCGCAGAGTCACCGCATTGTGGCCGGGGAGTGAATTAGCTCGGGTGGCTGCGAGCGGCTGTCGGGACCAGACAGCCCCTTCTGCTGGCCCCTGCTCACCTCTGGCAGAGCTCTCCGTCTGAGCCACCGCATTGTGGCCAGGGAAGGAAGCAGCTCGTGTGGCTGCGAGCGGACACCGGGACCTCAGGGCTTTCTGCCGGCCCCCGCTCACCTCTGGCAGTGCTCTCCTACCGCTCGCCGGCCTCGCTTATGTCAGCCGCTTCCCTTAAATCTGCAAATACTTAAATTCCGACAGTGCGATCAAGGGACCTATTGAGGTTGCTCGGCTGTCGGAATTTAAAGATTTGCCGGAAGCGGCTGACATGAATGAAGCCGGTGAGCGGCAGATGAGAGGTGTTCAGACGAAGAGCACTGCCAGAGGTAAGCGGGCTGGCAGAAAGCACTGAGGTCCCGGCGGCCGCTCGCACCCACCCGAGCTTCTTCCCTACCCGGCCACAATGTGGTGGCTCCATACCCAGAGCGCCGCGGCTGCGGTGAGTGAGTTACTGTCATGATCCCCGACCCCCTCCTCCTCAACACTCCTGCCCTCCCCGCAACTTTACCCCTGGCCAGACTCCCCACACGCTGTGAAAGGAACTCTCCCCCCAATTGGTCCCTTGAACAAGAATTCGATAAGATGACAACTGATTCAGCTTGTCCCGGTGTGCTCCCGTTTTTCCCACCATCTCTCCACCTGCCGTCATCCTCCACCCCCCACCCATTCAGTAATTCATAATGAAGGAGATTTGGAAGCCTTGGGCAAATTGAATTGTTACTTATTTTTATTTTTACGGAGAGGAGAACAATCTGCGCATGCGCGGTTTAAGATTTATTTTTAAAAGCTGACTGACTGCCTACCCTGAGTAATTACTCACGTCACGTGCCTGCTATCCACTTGTGCCACTTTCAAAGGAAGAACTGTCCATAAAAAGGATCAGGTCGGGATCCTGCAGTGGTGTTTCTGATGACAGGCTTAATTCTGCCATTTCCTCCAAATGTTCCACACCGTCATGTTCCCCTTCCTCCCCTCCTTTCTTGCTATGGCAGCGGGGACATAGTGGAAGGGTTAACAGAGCTGGTTCAGACTACGTGGATAGTGGGTGCTTCCAAAACCGTTATTCACCTGGTCCATCTGGCTGTGCTCATCTGGGCAACTCTATTCCTTGTTAACAAGTGTGTGGGGACTTCACTGTGTTTTTAATCCACTATCAGGTTAGCAGTGGTCATCTGACTCTATAATTGTATAACATCTTAAATCAAGAACAACATGATCAATTATGAGTTGTCTCCTGTAGGGGTTTGCAAGTTTTGTGCAAGATCTCAAATTGCTGCTACAAGACAATTTAACACAAGCTGGGATAGAACAAACCAAAATGATGACTAATTTGTTACTTAAATATAAAGCCCAACACGTTAAGGAACACATTGACCTAATGGGACAATTATTTCAGCTAAGCTCCTGTTTGGCAGATCTTAATTAGAAAGATCATTGAGAAATAAAGAATTTGTCACAATTGATGTACTTTTAAAGTTTTGCCGCCTTCCATTTGTGCATTTAGGTGAGTGCTCCGGTGGTAACATCTACTTCACAAGAAAAGCCCAAGGACAATGAGCAGTTTGAGTGGGTCACCATCGAACAGTCTGGTGAATTGGTTTATGAAGCCCCCGAAACAATAACTGCAGAGCCGCCCCCAATCAAATCAACTGTTCCTGCCATGTCTCCCATCCCAGCACATTCTCTTGCAGCCTTTGGACTCTTCCTGCGTCTGCCAGGCTACGCAGAGGTGCTCCTCAAAGAAAGAAAGCACGCTCAGTGTTTGCTCCGATTGGTGCTGGGAGTGACTGACGATGGAGAAGGCAGTAAGTACAAGAGGCACATTTGTCGTTGCGTACACTGAATGTTGTTTTTTTTCTGTCGTTATTTTAAGATTGATCAAAGCATTTATCAATATGTGTTTCAGTGAGAAGCGTAAGGAGTAACATAGCAGATGGAGTTTAATAGTAAGATTAAACGAGTACTTACCAGTACGAAGTTTGATCTGTATTTTATGAGGAGTTACGATGAGGGATTACGTGAAGAACCCACCCAGCGCGCAGGTGCGGCATACTTCCAAGCAGCGGTGTGGAATCACAGATAGACACTAGTTGAAGTAAAGATAGTGAAGACCAACGAGACATTAGTCCGAATTTGATCTATATAATGAGGGTGGGAGCGGAGGGCACGTAATCCCTCATCGTAACTCCTCATAAAATACAGATCAAACTTCGTACTGGTAAGTACTCGTTTAATCTTACTATTTTACTTCGGAGTCACGTGAGTGACTACGTGAAGACTTCAAAGGTCTGTGATTTCAAACCGTGTAACAGTTATATCACTCACTGCCGAAAGATCATCGAGGGAGGAAGTGGTAGCTAGAGACCAACAAGTTTGTTTAGTTATAAAAGAAATATTTATTAACTATAACAAAAAACAAAATAGCTCCCATGGGCTTTAAATCATAACTTTGCGGTTTTTAAAACGGTATCCGCAAAGACGTCCTGTTCCATCAGCGGTTTGTTGTAAAATCGTTGGAATGTCGATTCCCTTGACCATCCCGCTGCTCTGAGGATGTGGTCGAGGGGAACCTGCATCCTCGCTGCCCTGGTTGAATGGGATTTAAAAACATTTGTGTTAATCCCTGCCATGCTGAGGACCTGTTTCAACCATCTGGATAATGTTTGGCTGGTTACCCGTCCAAAAGGCTTTCTGTGGCTAACCCATAAGGCTTTCTCTCTCCCTCTTAGCGTTTGGGTTGTGTCTAGATAATGATGAAGGTGGGTCACCACACACAGCCTAGGTTCTGGAGGGTAAGCCCGGAAGATCAACGGGGAGTTTGATGTACCTGGTCTACTTTGTTTTACCAACCCCGGCATGGTGAAAGTAATGGTATCTGGGGTGGTCACCATGTAGTTCAGATTAAGCTGATGGAGCGACTGAACCCTTTGAGCTGAGACAAGCGCCATGAGCATGAGGGTTTTGTAAGTGGCCTGTTCCAGGCTCAGGGATCCCACTGGAGGCCAACCTCGAAGGTGTGTGAGAACTACACTCACATCCCACATGTGAGTGTATCTAGGTGTAGGGGGTTTGGTATTAAAGATCCCCTTAAGGAGTCTGATGACTAGAGGGTGGGATCCCACACTATGCTGTTCTATCGGCATGAGGTATGCGGACAGTGCGCTCCGAGCCGTATTGATGGCACTGTAGCTCATCTTGAGATCATGGTGCAGGTGGGCCAGGAACTCCAGCACATCCGAGATCGAAGTCGTCGTGTAGGATGTCCCTGCGTCCAGACAGTACTGTTCCCATTTCCTGATGAAGGTCAGGTACTGTTTCTTGGTGGAAACTCGCAGGGATGCCGACATGGTGGTGATTGTTCTGTCTGATAACCCCAATCCCCGGTAAGGCCTGTTCAAAATCTGGAAACCAGGAGTTTCAATTTTTGGTGGCATGGATGGCTAATGCCAGTTACCGGGTGAGTCAATAATTGGGGGTGGTGTTGAAGGACCATAGGTGTCTCTACCACCATGTCGTGGAACATTGGGAACCATGGTTGGGTAGGCCAGTCGGGCACGACCAGAATGCCAGAGGCTGAGTCTGCCTGAATTTTCTGGAGTACCCGACTGATGAGGCAGAAGGGAGGGAAAGCATAGAAAAAGAAATTTCCCCAGTCCAGTGTGAAGGCATCTACCGCTGCTGCCTCTGGGTCTGGTTCCCAAGCCACATACATGGGTAGTTGGTGATTTAACCTAGACGCAAACAAATCTATATCTGGCGTACCATATTGCTTGATAATTTTAGCAAATAATTTTGGGTCCAACATCCATTCGATGTTGTCGTTGAATTTTCGTGACCTGGTGTCCGCCACTAAATTTAGCTTGCCTGGTAAATAGGCAGCTGATAGCCAAATATGTCTCTCGACACACCATTGCCAGATTATAGCAGTTAATTTGTCGCATGATACCGATTTAATGCCACCCATGTGCTGGATATAAGATACTGCCGTAGTGTTGTCGATCATAATTCTAACATGCACGTGTCGCATACCAGATGCATATGCTTTTAGCCCATAAAAGGCGGCGAGCATTTCCAAAAAGTTAATGCCCAGTGATTGTAGTAGCGATGCCTCTGAGTTAGTCCATCTGCCACCTGTGCTGTCTTTGGAGTTAGTAGCTCCCCAGCCTAAAGCACTGGCATCCGTTGCAATGGTTATGTTAGGATTGGTTACGGTGATAGGACTGTGACTGTGCCAAATATTGTCAACCCACCACTGAAGTTCTGATTTGGCTTCAGCGGGTAAATCCATTTTGCGATCATAATGCCCCCTATGAAGGCGTAATGCATGAGTCCTTGCTCTTTGTAAATTTTGATAATGCAAGGGCCCATGTTGGGCAGCCGGAAATGCTGCTACTATAGAGCCAATAACTCTGGCTACATGCCGTATTCTAGGTTGCGGTGTGGCCATTAAATGGCTACAAGCTTCAATGAGTGAAACTGTTTTGTTTCTGGGCAGAGTGACAGTCATGTGAATCGTGTCAATAGTGAAGCCTAAGTAATCATGTTAGTAGTAGGCTCCAATATTGATTTATCTGGGTGGAGGATAAAACCCAAAGTTTCAAGGAGTTGTTTAGTGGCTAACACTCCTGCGACAGCTTGTTCCCGTGTTCTTCCTAATATGAGAACATCGTCCAGATAGGCCACTACTAAATGTTTTAGTTCTCTCAATTTCTTCATGGCCACTTTAAGAATTTTCGTAAATAGTCTGGGAGCTGTCGTTAAACCATTGGGCAAAGCTCGGTACTGCCATAGCTGGCCCCTCCAGATAAATTTCAGATATTTAAAGTAATCTTTATGAATGGGTACCAAATAGTAAGCATCTTTGATATCTATGCTTGCCATGTAGTATCCCTTGGAGATCAGTTGTCTGGCAGTGACAAATGTCTCCATTTTGAAATGTTGATACTCAACAGACTGATTGAGTGATGTCAGATCAATAATAATGCGACATCCACCATCTTTTTTGGTTTTGAGAAAAATATTTGATACAAATTCTTGCGGCTCGTGTGTGGTCATTTCTATGATGCCTTTAGCCACGAGCCGATCAAGTTCAGCTTGTCCTTCTACCTTCTCAACTGCCGAGGGAAGGAACACCCTTTGGGGCATGTGCTGAACTGGCGGTTCTACGCCTGGTTTGAATTCAATCTTGTATCCACTAATACTGTTGAGTATAAACTGATTGTTAGTAAGGGAGCACCAAACATGCTTGAAGAACCTCAAACGTCCCCCTGTTAATACTACACCCTTTGTCTGTGTATGTTGACAGGAACCAGACCCACCTACCTCCATGTTCACTTGTGGGGTCGTTTCCGGTGGGTCTGGCCCAAGGTTGTCCGTGTTGGTGCTGCGGTGGGGCGGCGCATCTTCCCACGGCTCCGCCCTGGGCCCCGCTCTAAAAAAGAGCACTGGGGGTAGTGGGAGGCGGTCACCAGGCTTTCACCAGCTCGGTATCTGCTGGTGGCTGCCGAGGCGTGCGGCCAACTGGGTGTCTTCGCCCTGCTCGGTCCTGGCCCTGCCCTCATGAGGCCTACTGGTTTTGCTGCCTCTTCCAACTCCTTGAGCCTTTTGGCCAGATCCGCACCAAATAGCAGCGCCTGTCGTTCGGGCGCTGGAGCTTTACAGAGGCCGGCATATGTTGGGTTGAGGGCAGGCCTGATGTTGTCCCGCCGTAGGTTGTTTAGCTCATACGTGGTGCTGCACATCAGTGCGAGGGCATCCTGCTGGGGTATGGTCAGGTCTTCATCCCCAACGGACCGAGCAAAGGCGGTGACGGCTGCTGAGTGGAGCTTCAGGACTCGCTGCATTTTGACCTCCTGAGTCCTTATGTGCTGCCCCAGCTGGTTCCAGATCTGCCCATTTACCGTCTTGACCCTCAGCGCCTCGCAATTTTCGGGCGCGATGTAGTTGTCAAGGGCCTGCTGGACAGCCTTGTCCTGCAGCGGGTTGTTGGACAGCCTGTTTATAGTTGCCGCCATTCTGGGTGGCAACCCCATCCCAGTTGTTGGTGGTGCCGCATATCGGCCCACTACACCCAGTAGCTCTTCTTCCGGCACGCCCGGCATGCTGACGATATCCTCCGCCTGCCCTGGGGATAGGCCAGCCCAGTCCTGGCCTCCCTTACTGCCCTCGAATATAGAGGGTACAGAAGGGTGTGGAGAGGAGGAGGCCAAAGCCCGTCCTCCTGGGAGATGCCGCATCTCCTCATTAATCATACGCTCGAGGAGCTGCCTCATGCAGCTTATCCGAGCGTCTCCCCTTTTCGGTGGGGGAGAGTGTTCCCGTTCCTCCGAATCATCGGAGGACACCGGCCGGTCGGTTTTCTGTGTCGCCTTCCTCCCTGTGCGGGGCGTTGAGATCTGCAGCACTGGGGGCGGCTCGGTGTCGGGTGAGCGGGAGCGTTGAAAAAGCTCCTCCGCTGCGAGAGGCTGCCGTCCCGCTATGGACCCGTCCTCGGGTGGAGTAGGGCAGGCAGTCCTCCTGGCTGGTCGCTTGCGAGAGGCCATTATTCTCTCTAGCGCGACTCTGTAACAAAAAAGGCACTTACCTGAGGTCTCGTCTTTATGCTGCAGCTGGAGAGCCTGGCTCCAGCTGCTGCCGCTGTTGCACTGCTGACGTAATGCCGCGCCTGCGCGCTGGGTGGGTTCTTCACGTAGTCACTCACGTGACTCCGAAGTAAAATCCAGACAAATGCAAGGTGTTGCACATTGGGAGGACAAATATAAGAGAGAAATATTCAGTAAACAGAAGGAGCCTTGGGCACATTGATGAGCAGAGGGATATTAGCAGAGGCAAAGTCATAGGTCCCTGGAAGTGACAACACAAGTACCGTATTTCCCGGCAATGAAAACACTATTTTTCTACCTAAAAATAAGGCACAAAAATTTACCTGAGTCTTGGGGGCCAAAGGTTAGGTTGTTAGCCAAGAAAGATAGACTAGGCTATCCGTCAGTCCAGCAACATCAAGAACGATGTCGCTGTACTGAGGTATAGCCAAGTCTATCCCTCATTGCTGGCAGCTTATGGGAGGCGGCTGTAAAGTGGGAAGCGGCTGTAAAAGGACAGCGGGGAGTCTGGCCCGGGAGGGAAGTAGCTCAGGTGGCTGCGAGCGGCTGCCGGAATTGGACAGTGGAACCGGCAGTCACCTCAGCGCCTTCTGCCGGCCGGCCCGCCCGCCAGCCACGGTGTCCTTCGGCACAAGCACAACCGGTGGAGGTGGAGGTCTCTCTCTCTCTCTCTCTCTCTTCCTCTCTCTCCTCTTCCTCTTCCTCTCTCTCTCCTTCTCCTCTCCCTCCCTGGCGCCACAGCTAGTCCCGGGGATGCAAGACACCTGGGAACTGAAGCCAGTTCCAGGGACGTCTGGGATCTAGGAACTGCAGCCAGTCCCGGGGCATGCAGCCAATGTTGTCCACCCCTGGACTAAACCACACCTTTGATCCTGTCCCACCCCCCATCATTTTTTCAAAATTTAGCAACTTAAATTGGGGGTGCGTCTCTGACACAGTTGCGTCTTCATTACCGGGAAATACGGTAGGTGAAATTATAAAAAGGGTAGAAGACATGATTTCCTTTGTGTGTCAGGGTGTTGAGTATAAAATTCAGGAAGTCATGTTGCAGCTATATAAACATTTTGATAAGGCCACATTGGAGTATTGTGTGCAGTTCTGTTCACCCCATTACAGTAAGTATGTGGAGGCAGAGAGTGAGTTACTTCCTGAATTAGAGGGTGTTAGCTATTTGGAGAGGTTGGACAATCTTGGATTGTTTTGTCTGGAGTATTGGAGGTTGAAGATCAAGGAGTATATTATGTGCGGCATAGATATGGAAGTAGGTTATTTTTTTTCCAGGAAGTAAATGTCAAATACGAGAGCACATAGCTTTAATATGAGGGGGAAAACTTAAAGGAGATTTACAAGCCAGGTTTTGTGTTACTTGGAGAGTAGTCGGTGCTGGACTGCGCTGCCAGCTGAAGATTTGGAAGCAGATAAAGTAGCAACTTTGAAGAAGTTCAGACAAACATATATACAGTACCCTCCATAATGTTTGGGACAAAGACCCATCATTTATTTATTTGCCTCTGTACTCCACAATTTGAGATTTGTAGTAGAAAAATGTGTATTTGTAGTAGCCAAGGAAGACCTCCACAGCTGATGACAGAAGAATTCTCTCTACAATAAAGAAAAATCCCCAAACACCTGTCCGACAGATCAGAAACACTCTTCAGGAATCAGGTGTCAATGACCACTGTCTGCAGAAGAATTCATGAACAGAAATACAGAGGCAACACTGCAAGATGCAAACCACTGGTTAGCCGCAAATCTAGGATGGCCGGGTTACAGTTTGCCAAGAAGTACTTAAAAGAGCAACCACAGTTCTGGAAAAAGGGCTTGTGGAGGAAAGGGGAAACTGCCCAAGATCCAAAGCATACCACCTCATCTGTGATCAGCCATGATCACATTGAATGGTGGTGCTGGTTCAAAGGGCCGAATGGCCTACTGCACCTATTGTCTATTGAAACACGGTGGTGGGGGTGTTATGGCCTGGGCATGTATAGCTGCTGAAGGTATTGGCTCACCTATTTTCATTGATGATACAACTGCTGATGGTAGTAGTATGAATTCTGAAGTGTATAGACACATCCTATCTGCTCGTTCAAACAAATGCCTCACAACTCATTGGCCGGCAGTTCATTCTACAGCAAGACAATGATCCCAAACATACTGCTAAAGCAACAAAAGAGTTTTTCAAAGCTAAAAAATGGTCAATTATTTAGTGGCCACGTCAATCACCCGATCTGAACACAATTGTGCATCCCTTTTATATGCTGAAGAGAAAACTGAAGGGGATTAGCCCTGAAAACAAGCATAAGCTAAAGATGGCTGCAATACAGGCCTGGCAGAGCATCACCAGAGAAGACACCCAGCAACTGGTGATGTCCATGAATCACAGACTTCAAGCAGTCATTGCATGGAATGGATATGCAACAAAATACTAAACATGACTACTTTCATTTACATGACATTGCTGTGTCCCAAACATGATGGTGCCCTGAAATGGGGGACTATGTATAAACACAGCTGTAATTTCTACACGGTGCAACCAAAATGTATAAAAATGGCCTTTAATAAAATCTGACAATGTGCACTTTAACCACATGTGATTTTTTTTCTATTACAAATCTCAAATTGTGGAGTACAGAGGCAAATAAATAAATGATGGGTTTTTGTCTCAAACATTATGGAAGGCGAAGGCACAGTGCATGTTGGAATATGGCTGCTTGGTGACAGATGTGTCGTTTAAATTGACATCCTGGGTCGAAGGGCCTGTTCCTCTGTTGCGCTATTGTATGTTCAATATCAATTATCAATATGGTCAAGATTATTGTTGCTTTAATCATTCATGAGCCAGTGGCTCCTGAAATGTACTTTTTCAAGGGAGGCTTTTAAAATGTTCTTGAATCATCTTGGTGCATAATCTAAGTCTGGCATGCAAACAATGTGGCTTGCCCAACAGTGGATTGAGTGTCAAAGCATCTTTGACCTGAAACATTATATTTGTTTCTCTTCCTTCATATGTAGCTGCCCTGAATTGTTTATTAATTTTCTCTTATCACAAGTGTTTTCTTTGGCCTGAGATATTAATGGGGTCAGGGAATGAAGTCTATGCTTTGAAGCGCACAGATGCCCAGTATAACTGGCAGTAGAACAGCTCCAGCTCCCACCCATCTGTCTTGCTGAGCACCTCATGTCCCATTTGCACGGCCAAACATTGGCATCATTGGCCTCCTCACATCCCATAGACTGGAATGGAACCAAGTTATCCTTGGAGCCAAAGAACAACCAAAAAATATAACACTCTCAGTCACTATGTGTAGGAAGGAACTCAAATGCTGGTTTAAACTGAAGATGGATAACATAAAGCTGGAGTAACTCAGCGAGTCAGACAGCATCTCTGGAGAAAAGGAATAGTTGGCATTTTGTGTCAAGACCCTTCTTCAAACTGAGCTCCAGAGATCTGCAGACATCACTCCAGAGATGCTGTCTGACCAGCTGAGTTACTCCAGCTTTTTGGTCTATCATACTCTTAGTCGCTAGTTCTTTGTAGGAAATGGCATCATGTAATGAGAAAGTGCATTATGAAAAACAAATGTGTTTATACAGCCGTTTTGAATATATTGAATAGTGGGTCGTTTCTATATGTCATTTGCAATTTTTGATGAAAATTTGTAAACATAGATCCTCCAGTTACTGAAAATGGATTTTGAGTTTGGTAATATAGCATCCAGTTGATAAAACAACATGTTTCAAATCATTTTAATTTTCTGTAAATTCTCAGGTCACATCCTACAGTCCCCATCGGCAAATGTTCTTCCAACACTTCCATTCCATGTTCTGCGCACTTTATTCAGTACCACGCCATTGACTACCGATGATGGCGTACTCCTTAGGCGAATGGCTTTGGAGATTGGAGCAATTCATCTTATCCTTGCTTGTCTGTCTGCACTAAGCCACCATGCTCCAAGAGTTCCCAATGCAAACGTCAACCAGGCAGAGGTGAGTTAATCAGGTTATAAATCAAATCCACATTTGAATTCTATTGAGGAATAGGAATACTTTATTGTCGGTGCTGACAAAATTACAAAGCAAGACAGCTCTCCTTCCCCCCCACCCCACGCCAACAGTTCCCTCATGCCAGGTCCCCATTGTCCTTCCCCACTACCCTCAAGGTGGCCCCCCCACACTGGGTCCTCCATTGTTCTTCCCCTCCCCCCCCCCCCCCCTCACGGCGGTTCCTCAACGCTCTCGTCCACCCGCGAGGCATTGCCGCCGCCGCAAGGCTTCACCACCACCGAAGCCCCATTGTCACGGCGCTTCACCGTTGCCTCCGCCGAGGCCTCGCCGCTGTCGGCGTCCAACTTCCCGCCTCCATGGTACCGACCCGGGCTCCAGCCGCGGACTCTGTCGGCTGCTTCGCCCAACCCTATCGGCTTCTACCCACAAGGCCCCGACACTGTGATCCGGGAGGCATTGAGACTGCGGCGCCTCGATAAAGGCCTCTGGCCACGTTCCCAGTCCACAGTCGCAGCCCGTCGGGAGGCCTTCTGGACGCGCGGCCTGTCGGGAGGCCTTCTGGACGCGCGGACCGTAGTAAAGAGGCGATGTTCAGTAGTTTTAATATTGTCGCTATATAAAGTGTTTTAAAACCTGATCAGTGTGTGAAGGTGTGTACGGTTTTTATCACTTATCGGCATCTGCTTAAATCTGTTCTTTAATGTTCTGTGATACCTGTGGTTTGTTGGATAGTACATTGTTTTCATTTACATTACTCTCTGCAAATGATCGTAGATTCTATAAGTAATTTTCACAAATTGTTTTAATTGACAATAATTTTACGTTCCCTCACAAATATTTTCTCTAATATGGTAACGCGCTGGCTAAATTACATAAAAGTTCAATTCTACCGCAGCAATTAATTATTACGAAATAATCTAGATTTTTTTTAAGAAGCAGCTTTTATAAATAACTGGTATGATTTGGACCACTTTGTGACCTGACTCTTTCATCCCATCACCCCACAATTATAGTCCACCTACTTTAGCCTCCATACTTAATCACCGAGCATCAATTTACCCTGAGGTAATGCCTTTTTGGTTCTACACACCCTCAGCACAGAAATATATTGGCACTATAACATGTTTGCTAGAACAGAATTCCTAGTAGGCTGGGACTGTATTCCTTGGAGCGCAGGAGGATGAGGGGTGATCTTATCGAGGTGGATAAAATCATGAAAGGAATAGATGGGGTAGATGCAGAGTCTCTTGCCCATAGTAGGTGAATTGAGGACAAGATGACATAGGTTTAAGGTGAAGGGGGAAAAGATTTAATAGGAATCTGTGAGGTAACATTTTCACACACATGGTGGTGGGGTATGGAACAATCTGTCAGAGGAGGTAGTTGAGGCAGGAACTATCTAACTAAGAAACAGTTAGACCGATACATGGATAGGTCAGGTTTGGAGGGATATGGGTCAGACGTGGGCAGGTGGGACCAGTGTAGCTGGGACATGTTGGCCGGAGTGGGCAAGTTGGGCGGAAGGACCTGTTTCCACACTTGTATCTCTGTGACTAACAGTACAGCGCAGGAACAGGCCCTTGGTTCACAATGTCTGTGTCGAAGTTAATGCCAAGACCAACTGTTATCTACCTGCACATAATCCGTATTCCTTCATGCCCTGCATATCCATGTGCCGATCCAAATGTCTCTTAAATGCCTGCATCCTGTCAAGCTATGCCAGCTTGTGCACTTCATTAAATGTTTACAAATGCTTCTTAATGCCTGGGAGTTGGTGCCTTTTATGCTTCATCTTTTCTCGTAAGATAATCACATCATCGCAGGATTCACATCTATGCTGCACTGCCTCTGTAGTGCACTGCACTATTTCTTACCTTTGTTTTCTGTCTGTTAACTGATCCTCTTTCCATCGTAATGTCTTACACTCAACCCCATGAACCCTTATTGTGCACAATAATCTAAATAATTCAGATTCTGAATGCTGAAAAACAGAATGTATTAGGTAGCTGCACTTGGATTGGATAAATACCTTGGTCCAGATGAGATGAATCCTGGAATGGTGAAGGAAGCAAGAAAGAAAATTGCAGAGCCTCTTGTCATAATCCTGCAAACATTTGTAGATTTGGATAGGAAGGAACCTCAGATGGTTCAAACCGAAGATAGACACAATAAACTGGAGCAATGGGCCTGTTCCACTTAGGGAACTTTGTAGGAAAATCATGTCAAACTAACTTGATAGTTTTGTTTGAAGTAATGGAGAGTCAATGAGCAAAATGTCATTGATGTACATCAAAGAGAGAGGCTGTGGTTTGTACCTCACTGTGTTTGTACCTCAATGCTCAGATGTAGCATTCCTTGTGCAACTCCTGCTCTCCGCACTTGGAACACCCGGCGGTGAGGTGCTACCGCTTCTAGCTCCTGAATGAATTCACCTCCATCATCAAGATGCGGTCTACATCCCACCCCTGGCAGACACTCATGAAGCACTGGAGGAGCTGCACACTGTGGTCAGCAAACAACAGATGCAATACCCCAGTGCTTTGCCATCATTGCCTGGGACTTCAGTAAAGCCAGCTTGAAGAAATCACTCCCAAACTGCTACCTGCACATGTCCTGCAGCACCAGAGGTTCAAACACCCTCACCCATCAAAGATCACTTGGCTGTGCTCCTCTTTCTTGTGTATAGGCAGTGACTGAAGAGTGGACACACCCCCCCCCCCCCCCCCGTGGTGAGGACTGCACAGAGCTGGTCAGGGGAGACAGAGGAACAACTGCGAGATTGCTTGGAGTCAGTAGATGTTGCGATGTTGAAGGACTCTGCAACGGACCAGAATGAATATGCTACTGTTGTTACCAACTTCATACGGAAATGTGTGGAGGAGTGTGTTCCCATGAGTCACTCCGAGTGTTCCTCACCAGAAACCTTGGGTGAACCAGGAGGTCCGCAATCTTCATAGGACCAGATCTTGGGCATTCCTGTCATATACGAGATCCAAGTATGATCTTGATAAGGCCATCAATCAAACAGGCTAAATGTTTTGCCATAAATTGAAGGATGAGACAGGTGTTCGGCATCCTTGGCAGGGCTTCCATGCCATCACTTTCTACAAACCAGGGAGCAGCTCTAGTGACAGCGAGGCGTTATTTCTGGACAAGCTTACTGCGTTTTACACACACACATTGATAGGGAGAATACTGACGTGCGTTCCCAAGCCCCCATGGCCCCTAATGGTGTTACAATCTTAGTTACCCAAGCCGACGACAGAGAATCCTTCAGGAGGGTGAACCATCTTAAAGCGTCTTGACCCGACGGTGTACCTGATCGCGTTTTCATAGCCTGCACGAACCAACTGGCTGGAGTTTTTGTGGACATCTTCAAACTCTCATTACTGAGGTCTGAGGTTCCCACCTGCTTTAAGAGGACATCAATAAGAGTAAAGTGACGTGCCTCAGCGACTATCGACTGGTGGCACTAACATCTGTGGTGATGAAGTGCTTTGTAAGGTTGGTTATGGTGCATATCAACTCCTACCTCAACAAGACCCGCTACAATTTGCCTACCGCCACAACAGGTCAACGGTGGATGCAATCTCACTTTGCATTGGACCACTCGGAAAATAATAACACTTACGTCAGGCTGTTGTTCACTGACTACAGCTCGGCGTTTCCCACTAGTGGGCTCAATGAGCATTGCTTTTAAAAATATATATATTAATAACTTGGAGTTTGGAGTGGAGGGCATAGAGTCATGCCATATGGAAACAGACCCTTCGGTTCAACTTGCCCACACCGGGCCAACATGTCCCATCTACATTCATCTCACATGCCTGCGTTTGGCCCATAATCTTCTAAATCGATCCCAAACATGTACCTGTCCAAATGTCTTTCAAACGTTGTGATAGTACATGCCTCAATTTCCCCCTCTAGCACCTCCTTCTGGCCTGCGCAAACTCTCCCAATAGCTCAGCTCCTCAATTCTTGGCAACATCCTTGTAGATCTCGGCTGCACCCTTTCCAGTTTAACAACACCATTCCTATAACAGGATGATCAAAACTGAACACAATACTCCAAATGTAGCCTTACGTCTTGTAGTTCTGTAACATAAACCTCCCAACATCTGTAGAGTAAACCCTCGTTATAACGGACCATGGGGGGGAATGGTGTCTATTATTGATGATTGTCGACTATAACCAAGTATGGTATTATTGTAATTGAGACAAAGAACTGCAGATGATTGTTAATACACAAAAGGACACAGAGTGCTGTAGTACCTCAGCAGGTCAGGAAGCATCTCTGGAGAACATGGATAGATGACATTGGGATCCTTCTACAGACTACTAAGTTACTCCAGCAATATCTGTCGTTTCACCTGAAAACTAGGTGCTAATGCTGCAGGTCTGCACCAGCGAGTCCTTCTTTGCCCACCGCAGCTAATTTTCAAATTTTCAGATGCTGTAAACCTTGAAACGGACATGAACCAATGAGACAGACAGAACCATAAAATGTATGGATAAGCATCAGATGAAACTTAATGCTGAGAAATATGAACATTTTGGTAAGCATCTCTGGAGAGAAGGAATGGGTGACATTTTGGGTCGAGACCCTTCTTCAGACTGATGTCGGTGGAGTGTCTGAAGAAGGATCTCCACCCGAAACGTCACCCATTCCTTCTCTCCACAGATGCTGCCTGTCCTGCTAAATTACGCCAGCATAAGTTACTCCAGCATCCGGCTCAAGTAAGTTGTTAGTTTGGATCAAATTGCTATTCAGAACTAAACGAGTCATTATATCCAAACCAGTTGGCTGGTGAAGAATGTTAGTCAAAGCACAGGACTAATAGCCTATCGGTTGATGTGAATAGTTTGTTAAAACAAAATAAATTTGTTTTTATATGTCCATTTATATATGTTTGCTTAGATGTCAATTGTGTCTTTGATTAGTGAAAACTTTTTTTTCACCCTTCCTTGTAAAAAAAAAGCCACAAGTTTCCAATACACAAGCAAATTCTTCCACTGAAGACCAACAATTATATTGGGCCAAAGGAACAGGCTTTGGAACCGGTTCAACTGCATCAGGCTGGGATGTGGAGCAAGCACTAACCAAGCAGAGACTGGAAGAAGAGCATGTGACCTGCCTTCTGCAGGTACGTCCTGAATGAATTGTTCTGAGAATTCTGAATGATAATGAGTTACATACTTAAGAATGTTTCATACCTTATTTCAATTTGCCTCCTTTTCTTTCAATGCCTTCATTCTGACTGCTTTCAACCCAAAGAGTGAACATTTTAAGCAAGTCTTGTGTGCATCCCAAATCACATGATGTGCTCCACTGTAAAATTTGCCATTTTCTATGGTCACTCCTTGGAATAGCTCCTCTGATGTATTGTAATCACTGCCAGCTACCTTCTTGCATCACCCGACCCTTGCTCTAGATGCTGGTGTGAAGGCCATGTAGGGTTTTTTTCGCCTGCAGGATTAGGATCATAGGGTTGATTTTCAACTTCATCTGGATGTCTATGTGGCTCAATGTGGCCCTTCCGCACAACATTCTGAATACCTTTTCTCAAGTTTCTCCCCTTGCCAAGGTATCAAACGGAAACTAACCAGAAAATGAAAATTGAAAAACAAAATGAAAACAAATGCTGGAAATACTCAGCATGTCAGGCAGCATATGTGGTGAAAGAAAGATAATTGATACATTATGCAGAATATCCTTTGTCATGTCAGAGATTATCTTTGTCCTATTAGTCCTTCCCCTGTTATGGAGTCATAGAGTGATACAGTGTGGAAACATGCCCTTCAGCCCAACTCGCCCACACCAGCCAACAATGTCCCAGCTACACTAGTCCCACTTGCCTGCGCTTGGTCCATATCCCTCCAACCTGTCCCATCCATGTACCTGTAACTGTTTCATAAACGATGGGATAGTCCCAGCCTCAACTATCTCCTCTGGCTGCTTGTTCCATACACCCACCACCTTTATGTAAAAAAGTTAGCCCTCGGATTCCTATTACATTTTTTCTCCTTCACCTTGAAACTACGTCCTCTGGTTCACGATTCCCCTACTCTGTGCAAAAGACTCTTTGCATCTACCCGATCTATTCCACATTATTTAATACACCTTAGACGATCACCCCTCATCCTCCTGCGCTCCAAGAAATAGAATCCCAACCTTTCCCTATAGCTCAGACTCTCGAGTCCTGGCAACATCCTCGTAAATCTTCTCTGTACCCTTTCCAACTTGACAACATCTTTCCTGTAACATGGTGCCCAGAACTGAACACAATACTATAAATGCGACCTCACCAATATCTTGTATAACTGCAACATGACCTCCCAACTTCTATATTCAATATGTTTAAGAAGGAACTGCAGATGCTGGAAAATCGAAGGTACACAAAAAAGCTGGAGAAGGGTTTCGGCCCGAAACGTTGCCTATTTCCTTCGCTCCATAGATGCTGCTGCACCTGCTGAGTTTCTCCAGCTTTTTTGTGTACCTTCTATATTCAATACTCTACTGGTGAAGGCCAAAAGCCTTTTTGACCACCTTATCCACCTGTAATGTCACCTTTAAGGAACAATGTACCTGCACTATTAGATCATAGATTAATACAGCGTGGAAACGGGCCCTTCAGCCCAACTCGCCCGCACCGGCCAACAATGTCCCCGCTACACTAGTCCCACTTGCCTGGCTTGGTCCATAGCCCTCCAAACCTGTCCTATCCATGTATCTGTCCTTCTGCTCTACAACACTCCCCAGAGCCGTACTAACCACTGTGTAGGTCCTGCCCATGTTAGACTTTCCAAAATGCACCACCTCACATTTCTCTATATTAAATTCCATCAACCATTCCTCAGCCCGCCTGGCCAATCGATCAAGATCCTGCTGCAATTTTGCACACCCATCTTCATCTTCACTACCCACAATACCATCCACTTTTGTGTTATCTGTAAACTTGCTAATCTTGCCGTCCATATCATTGATATAAACAGCAATGGGCCCAGCACCAATCCCTGAGTCACAGTTAACTTTTTTTTGCAGAATTGCTGCCTGACTTGCCAACTGTTTCCAGCATGAACAACATTGGTTGTGACTTATATTTGTCCGCCTGACTCTCCTGCAGCCTTTGACCCACATTCTTTTTCAGTGTCTTTTCCTGTTCGATGTGGTTATCTCTCGATTCCAGTTTTTCACAACCAATTGCAGTCAAGCCACCTCTGACAATAGTTTCTTTCCATAGACATAGAAACATAGAAAATAGGTGCAGAAGTAGGCCATTCGGCCCTTCGAGCCTGCACCGCTATTCAATATGGTCATGGCTAATCATCCAACTCAGTATCCTGTACCTGTCTTCTCTCCATACCCCCTGATCCCTTTAGCCACAAGGGCCACATCTAACTCCCTCTTAAATATAGCCAATGAACTGGCCTCAACTACCTTCTGCGGCAGAGAATTCCACAGATTCACCACTCTCTGTGTGAAAAATGTTTTCCTCATCTCGGTCCTAAAGGATTTCCCCCTTATCCTTAAGCTGTGACCCCTTGTCCTGGACTTCCCCAACATCGGGAACAATCTTCCTGCTTCTAGCCTGTCCAACCCCTTAAGAATTTTGTAAGTTTCTATAAGATCCCCCCTCAATCTTCTAAATTCTAGCGAGTACAAACCTGTCTATCCAGTCTTTCTTCATATGAAAGTCCTGACATCCCAGGAATCAGTCTGGTGAACCTTCTCTGTACTCCCTGTATGGCAAGAATGTCCTTCCTCAGATTAGGAGACCAAAACTGTACGCAATACTCCAGGTGTGGTCTCACCAGGACCCTGTACAACTGCAGTAGAACCTCCCTGCTCCTATACTCAAATCCTTTTGTTATGAATTTTGCTTTACCTCTCCCTCGCCCCAAAAATTGTCAATTTTTGTAATTTCATCTTTCCTTCTAGTTTGTTTTAATAGCTTTCCTCATATTAATGTGTTCCCTTGGTGGTATTCACAGCTGACAACAACTTCATTGTGGGACAACAAATGAACAATTCAGATCACCCGCTTAATTTGAAATGCTAACTGTCTTTTTCCACAAATGGTGCCCAAACTCATTAAAATATTTCTAGCATCCCTAATTTGATAAATGTCTTAATTGCCTCTGTTGACGATACACCCCTCTATACTATGAACCTGCAAGACTGACATTTAGTCTCAATGAAGCTGACCATCTGAATATTGGGAAGGCTGAAGACTTTTGACATTTGTACCCAAATGCAATCTCCTTCTCTGTCAACTCTTCCCAATTATTCTGTCCCTTGTGTTTATGGCCATTTTAATAATAACAGCCGTTCGTTTGAAGTTGTTCGTAGCCTGTTGAAGTACATCGGACCACACACCTAATTGACCTGGTGCTTTCAGGTATATCCTGTTCCAGAATAAATAACAAACAAAAGTTGAAACCTGTTGGACTTTCAAACATTCTCTGAAGAACGTGTTCGGAGACATTGGTTGATTATTTTAACTTGGGATGGTAATCAGTGTCAGAGCAAAATCTACAGAGATGTACCTGAGAGAGTGCCCTTGGGCTCACCTCATCTTTGCTGACCTCCTTTCCCCCATCTATACTAATCTAATTTCTCTGCATTAGATCAATATCCTTCTATACTTTGCATTTTTAAGTGCCCAGGTGTCTCTTAAAAGCAGAAATTGTATCTCATTCCACCTTCTTTGGCAGTGGGTTTGTTATCAACCACACTTTAAAATAAACCCTTCCTCTCAAATCCTTTTAAAACTCCATCCTCCCACCCCAAATGCGTGCTCTTTTTTGATATCCTTACCATGGGAAATATGTTCAAACTATGCTGCTTCTAATTTTATATGCCTCCAGTTTACCCTCTGCCCCCTTTGCTCCAGATTACTCAAGCTCAGCCTATTCAATCCCTCCCCATAATTCAAGTAAATGCTCTTTACTCTACAAGATGCTTTGATATTGACAACTATATATGCTCTATGATATTTCTTGTTGTTTTTTTGAACTTCTAGGTTCTCGCTAGTTACATAAATCCTAGAGGCAGCAATTTACCTGGAGATCTACAGAATGGTGAAAGTAGAGGACAAAACAGTAATGCCCTTCCCTCTGTACTTGTGGAGCTGCTCAGCCAATCCTGTCTTATTCCTGCCATGTCATCCTATCTGAGGAATGACTCGGGTATGTAGTCTAAATAACATTGCATGATTAGCGACGGAAGTGCTTTTCATATCTCAAGTGTGTGGAATTGCAGCTTTGTAGAGTGCTCAGTGGACTAACAGCCAGAGTACTGGACCACTGTTCCAGAGGCTAGAGTTTGAATAGCTGCCAAATTCAATTCTAAATTATTATAAGGAAAGCCAGTCATATTATCGGCAACTACAAAGCTACTGTATTGTTGTAAAAATTCTTCTGCTTTGCTCCTATCATCAAAGTATGAAAGTCAGGAAGTCAAGTTGCATCCGTATAAAACTTCAGTTCGTTCACATGTGGACTATTGTGCTGTTCTGGTCACCGCATTACAGGAACGAAGATTTTGGTGAGAATTCAGAAGATGTTTAAAGGATGTTGCCTGGATTAGAGAGTATAAGGAGAGGTTGGACACAGTTGTATTGTTCTGGAACATCAGAGGTGATAGAAGTACATAAAAATAGGAGAGAAATTGATAGGGTAACAGAGAGAGACACAAGGAACTGCAGATACTGCAATCTTGATCAAAACACAAAGTGCTGGAGCAACAGTGGGGGTTGAAGGTAAGAAAAGAGAGGGGAAGGGGGGTCCAGGGGATGTTAGTTGAAATTGGTGAATTTGGTGCTTGTACCATTAGGATGGTATATGAGGTGCTGTTTCTCAAGTTTGCATGTGGTCACACTCCAGCAATGCAGGAGTCCAAGGACAGAAAGGTTGGTATGAGATGGGAAGGCAAGTTAAAGTCGTCAGCAACCGGGAGCCTTAGTGCACAGTGTGCAAATGTTCAGCAAACTGGTTGCCTTGTCTATGCTTGGTCATACTGATGCAAAGGAGGCCACATCAGGAGCAGGGTATTTAGTAGTAGAGGTTTGGAGGGTGCAGCTGAACCCGTTTCACCTGGGGGGACTGGTGTTGTCCCTGGATGGAAGTGAGAGGAGATGCAGGTGTTACATCTATGGCGGTTGCAGAGGAAAGTACCTCGGGGAGGGTCGAGTTGCGTGCGACTGAGGAGTGAACCAAGGTGTTTTGAGTGGTCTGTGCAGAAGCTGCAAGGAGATCGGGCTGGGAAGATGAGGCTGTTGCTGGGATCACAATAAAGGTGGTGGAAACATCAGAGAACGATGTGTTGTATGCAAAGGCCGCTGGGATGAAATGTAAACATTGAATTCTCCAGTTTCAAACAATACCCCACCCTCCCTCTCCTCTTCTCGTGCATCTCACCACCATCCAGGTGTGTACACATTCTTCTCACTATCTCCCCTCCTTCTGCTCATCCTCCATCCCGGAGTCGACCATTTCCCCCTGTCCCCCCAGGGTGATTAATTGTGGGTGTGGACTTGGTGCACCACATGGCCTCTTCCCATGCAGGATCGATCTAAACTTTACATTTCACTTCTCTTCTTTACTTATTGTTAAGGTTCAATACTTAAAACCGACAACTCACAATAGGTTAGGTAAACCAACACAATCTTCACTGATCATCAGTCGGCGAGAGTATCAGGGATACAGAGTCATGTATGCATCAGACACTTAACTCCCCTGAGCTACTACTCTAATGAATGAAGACATACAGCATTTTTTATAGTATTTTGGAAACATAGTCACATGTTTATACAGAGCTGCAGCAATGACGTTTAACACAAATCAATGGCAGGCAGGCTGTACCCATTCAAAGTATACTTGTCACTAATACAATACTTGTCATCTTGTGGTTATATCAATTACAAACTGTTGATCACAAACTTCGAAATAACAGGAACTTAGTCAAAAGCAAAAACATTTGCAATTCTGTCTTAACAATGTAATCATCAATATCAGTAACAGCCAGAAGATTTCTGTTTACAGAAACTACCAAGTCCCAAGGAAACACATCCTCTCCCACTATTGTCAATGGTATTTTGCTTGGGCATAGCAGGAAGCACTATCAGAGCAGCTTATGAATGCAGGCTTCCTATTACCACAGCTCCTCTACAGTACAGAATTATAAAACTTCACTTTATTCAGAACCCAAAAAAGTTAAGTTAACCTTTTACTTAATAAAATATTTTACACTAGAATTTATCATTAACTAGGATATTCTCATTATCTGACACGGTTTTGTCTCCTTTCCAGCCCTGGCCTTTGCCATGTGCTCCACCAATTCACTCGTCTCCACATATCACTTTCAAGGTTTGCCCCACCTTACCTCCATTTTCCAGCTTCCTCCCCTGCCCAGTGTCCCGTCCTGAAATGTCGTCTGTCCATTCCCTCCACAGATGGTGCTTGACCCGCTGAGTTCCTCCAGATCTTTGTTTTTTGCTTGAAATAGATAGGGTAGATAGTCAGATTTAGAAACTAGAAACTGTAACTGTCGGATTTAAAAAAAAAATCTTAAGTGCTGGAGTAACTTGGTGACCCGCATCGCTGGAGAAAATAGATAGGCAACGGTTCAAGTTGGGACCCTTCTTCAGACTGATTGTTGTGGTGGGAGGGAGGGTGGGGGGGGGGGGAAGAGTCAGAATCGAACCCCATGTCTGGCGCTGTAAAGCACCAACTCTACCGTTGCGGCTAAGGTTGGGACTCTTCCTTGGAGCGCAGGCTAGGACTCTTTTCTGTGGAGCACCCATTCTGTTGATGGGTAATCTTATAGAGGTGTACAAAATCATGAGGGGAATAGATGGGGCGAATGCACAGACTCTTTTGCCCAGCGTAGGGGAATCAAAAACCAGAGGATGTTGGTTTAAGGTGAGAGGGGCAAGATTTAATAGGAACCTGTGGGGCAACTTCTCATTGAGGGTGGTCGGTGTATGGTACAAACTTCCAGAGGAAGTAATTGGAGCAGGTACAATAACAGCTTTTAAAAGATACTTTGACAGATACATGGATAGGAAAGGTTTAGATTAATGTGGGGCAAATGTTGGCAGATGTGACTTGCTCTTGGTTTCCATGAATGAGTTGGGCCAAGGGGTCTTGCTCTGTGATTCTTTGATTCTGAGTGGAGTGCAGGAGGAGTACCCCAGAGACAACAACATTTTAAAGTTTGTAACTATGTTAAAGAAACTGGAGGGACTAGGGATTTAAAGTCTCTAAAGAGAATAACTGAATGCCCAGTTTACAAACCAGATGAGGAGAAAATGGAATTGAAGAGTGAAGTTTTTTTATAAAATATTTTTATTAGAAGCAATGTACAATCGTATAAACCATGGCATATAACATAATACATTTCGTGTACAACTTCTTGTTTTTAATTTAACAATAGAAAAATAATAGACGCAAGAAAAGAAGAAAAAAGAAGAGATTAAGGAAAGTAGTGACGTGTAGGCCCCAAAAGTTAACAATTAGTAGTTTGTGGATAGATAGAGAGAAAGAGCCCATAGAGGTGTAGAAAAAAAGAGAAGACCAAAAAGGAAGAGCAAAAAAAAGAAATAGAAAAGAAAAAGGAGGAAGAGAAAAAAAACCCAGAACCGAAAAGAAAAGGGATATACCTACTTCATATCTTTCCACACCCATCACCCAGTTCTGAAACGGTTCATTTCCAGAGTTATGTTGCACCATATTATACTTGTAATAAATCGATGAAAGGAGACCATATCTTTAAGAATTGTTCTGATTTTCCTGCTAGAACGAATCTCATATCTTTGAGATGTAACGTTTCAGACATGCTTGAGATCCACATTTTAAGCTTTGGGGTGGGTGCATTTTTCCAAAATTTGAGTATAAGCTTTTTTTGCCATTATCAAGCCATAGTTAAGGACCCAATTTTGAAATGAAGTTAGCTCAGAGAAGGCTTCCATTGTTCTGAAAATAATCAATTCTGTGTTAGGGTCCAATTTTATTTTAAATAGTTTTGAGAAGATTTCAAAGATTTCTTTCCAAAATTTATGAAGTTTTATACAGGAGACGAAGGAATGTGTATGGTTGCTTCTTGAGATAGACATTTATCACAGATGGGGGAAACATTTGGAAACATTTTATTCAGTTTGGTTTTCGAGTAATATAGTCTAAGTAAAAATTCAAATTGGATTAGAATGTGTCTTACATTAATCGAGCATTTATGTACATATAGCAAATATTTATCCCATCTGTCTTTAGAAATTTTTATAGATAGTTCTTGTTCCCACTCTCTTATTACATCTAAAGGTATCTCTATATTTAGAATAATATTATACAGGTATGATATTAAATAATTTATTTCCACCTTACATGCCTTCATCTAATGGATCTGATGTCAGAGTTTGTAATTCTTGTGTATGTTTCTTCAAGTAATCTCAAACTTGCAAGTATCTAAAATATTGATTACTTTTCAAATTGTATTTAAGTTGTAATTCTTGGAATGAAAAAAGGTTTCCCATTTCATACACCTCCAAACGTTTTAATTCCTATTCTTTCTCAGTGACTAAACGTTTTGTCGATAATAGATGGTTTAAACGACGGATTATTAGCTATAGGAGAGAGAAGCGATAGATTTCTTAATTTGAGAATACATTTTATTTGTCTCCAAATTCGTATTGTGGTATGGATAATCGGATTTCTCTTGTATATTGTATCATTCAATTTTATTGGGGATACAAGGATCGCTCCTATATTAAAGGGAGAACAATCCTCTCTCTCCATTACTGTCCATTCTGCATGTTGTGTTGAGTTGTCCAACCAATGAATTACATTTTTGATATTCACTACCCAATAGTAGAACAAAAAATTGGGGAGTGCAAGTCCACCGAATTCTTTGGGTTTACATAAATGTCGTCTGTGGATTCTATGGGATTTATAGTCCCATATAAAGTTTGTGATGTGGGAATCGAGTTTTTTGAAAAAAAAATTAGGTAGGTATATTGGTATTGATTGAAATAAGTACAAAATTTGTGGGAGAAAAATCATTTTTATGGCATTTATTCTGCCTATTAAAGACATCGGAAGTGTTTTCCAAAATTGGGTCAAAGCATGTAATTTGGTAAGTAAAGGCAAATAATTTGCATTAAATAAAGAGTTGTATTTTCTGGTAATTTGAATACCCAGATATTTACATTTTTCTGTGACCATTCTGAAGGGGAATTTTAAAAGGTGTGCGGGCTCTTGAGGTTTCATCGTCATGATATCGCTTTTGTTTCAGTTTATTCTATATCCTGGGAAGGAACCAAATTCCTCTATTAAGTTTAATAAGTTTGGTATGCTAATTTGCGATTTTGTAATGTATAATAGTACATCATCTGCGTATAGTGATATTTTATTATTAGAGTGTTTAGTATTATAACCGTGGATATTCGGATGCGTTCTTATATTTTCTGCTAGAGGCTCTATCGCAAGAGTGAATAGCAGGGGTGATAAAGCACAACCCTGTCCATTGCCCCTGGATAGTTGAAATTTCGGAGACAGTATGTTATTAGTTAATATTCTAGCCGTAGACTTGTCATATAATAATTTTATCCATGAGATAAAATTCTCTCCCATTTGAAATGTTTGCAATACTTTAAAGAGGTATTCCCATTCCACTTGGTGGAATGCTTTTTCTGCATCCAATGATATAATTGATAAATCTTCTATTTTATGTGAATGCATTATATTGAAAAAACGTCAGATTATTGAATGAGTGTCTCTTAGGTATAAAACCCGTTTGATCCGGATTTATTAATTTACTAACGTATTTGCTTAATCTTCTTGCTAAAGTTTTCGCTAATATTTTCTGATCTGTATTTAACAGTGCAATAGCTCTTATATGAACCAGGGTCTTCTAAATCTTTATCCTTTTTAGGTATAAGTGTAATAGTTGATTCCGCTAATGTTTCTGGTAATGTCTGTTCTTTGAACGCGTATATGTAAAGTTTGTGTAAACGTGGTGAGATTATCTCATAAAATCTTTTATAGAATTCATTACTAAATCCATCCGGTCATGGTGTTTTACCGTTCTTCAATGAATTTATTGTCTCTTCTATTTCTTTAATTGAAACTTGAGCTCCTAATTCCTCTTGTTCCAGCAAATTGAGTTTTAGGAGGTTGCAGTTATCCAAAAAAATTTGTGAGTTTAATGCTGTCTGTTGATGTTTTGGATGTATATAAGTTTTGATAAAATTGAGCAAATCTTTTATTAATATCTTTAGGTAATGTTATCTATTCCCCTTTATCTGATTTAATTTTTGGAATCGTATGATCCTTTTCCCGTTTGTCCGGTTGTCGTGCCAAGATTTTATGTGGTTTATCACCGAATTCAAAGTTTTCCTGTTTTGTGATTTGAAATAGTCTGATAACTCTTGCAGATAAAATTCTGTTCAGTTTAAATTTCAGTATTGTTATCTTATTGTGTTTATCTATAGTTGGCTCTTTCGCATTGTCTAAATCCAATTGTCTAATCTGTTCTTCTAATTGCAATTGATCAGTCTTATTCTTTTTATTTTGAAAAGCTTGATATGAAATTATCGATCCTCTAATAAATGCCTTAAATGATTCCCATAGTAAAGAGGGTGATATAAAAAAAATTCCATCTGTTGCTTTAGATATGTACAACCCTGTGGGTTGTTTAAAATTTGAGGGTTGAGCCTCCAGAACGATTTTTTATTGGGCATTCCTTCTAGTTTTAGAAAAAAAGTTAACGGAGAGTGATCAGAGATGAAACTATTATGGTATTTAGGATTAGTTGTAAATGGAATTAGTTTCGAGTCCACTAGGAAGTAATCAATGCGTGAGTAGATTTTATGTACCATTGAGTAGAAGGAATACTCCCTTCCAGCTGGGTTTGCAATCCTCCATGCGTCTATTGTTTTTGTGTTTTTATGTATGTAAGAGTTCACTGGATTTTGATTTCATGTTTAGGCTCTTTTGTTGTGCAGATTTATCCAGATATTGATCCAGGACGCAGTTGAAGTCTCCCCCAATTATCACATTTTGATAATTAAACTCAGAGATTATATTCAGGATTTTGTGAAAAGATTGAGGGTTATCAAAATTAGGCGCATAAATATTTACGATAGTGAGTGAAGTAGAGTGTATCTCTCCCGTAACTATAACATATCTCCCCTCTTTGTCTACTATTGTATTCTTTGGTTTAAATGGTATGCCTTTACGAATTATAATTGCCGTGCCTATAAATTTAGAAATATAGGAGGAGTGATATGTTTGACCGATCCAATTTGCCTTCAGTCTGATCTGAGTGTGTTTCCTGTAAGAAAATTATATCGGCAGAGTGAAGTATTTAAAGTGACATAGATTCCAACTTCAAGTGGGAACATGGGAAATATTTCTACATTGTTGTAAGAATTGATGGAATTAACTTGCAAGAAGAGTAGTGGAGATGAATAATCAAGAATTGAGGAATCAATTGGCAACTGGAATGTTATCTTTACAATTTTCCTAATTATTTAGGCTAAGATGGGCAGTGTCACCTTCCTCCACTCTAACTTTCACATTCATATGTAAGCCTTGCAGAGGAGGTTGTTATGTGGACAATGAACTGACACAAAGGCATTGGGATCTGCCTGAGAAAATATTGTTCTGAGAGAAATAAAAACTCGCCTGAGCAGTTTCATAATCTTTTTATTTTCTCTCTGCATTCCATTATAGGCTTTGCTTACGCCCTGACTTCAAGGTGCAGACAAGTTATTGGTACTGCAAGACAGTCAGCACTGATACAGAACTGTACTGATCAAATGTTTCTCCTGGAGCTCCTACTTCAACTTTGCATAAGGGTATAATCCGAGGAAATAATGGATCTTTTCATCGAATATAGTAGAGCACAGGAACAGATCCTTCAACCAATTGACGCCTATGTCGAAGACAAAGCCAAATTAAAATAACCCCTTCTGCCTGCTCATGGTCCATATCCCTCCATTGCCTGCATATTGAAGGGCTTATCAAGAAGCCTCCTCAATGCCACCATCAACATCTGCTTCCACTTCCCCTGGCAGCACGAACCAAACACCGAGCACTGTAAAAACTCCATTGAACTTTCCCCCCCTCTCACCTTAAAGCTATGCCCTCTAGTTTTTAACGTTTCCACCCTGTGAAAAAGATAATGACTGTCCACCCTGTGTGCCTCTCATAATTGTATAAACTTCCAGAAGATCTCCCCTCTGCTCCCAACATTCTAGAGAAGATATTCCAAGTTTGTTCAACCTCTCGTTATAGCTCATTGCCATAAATCCAGACACCATCCTGGTGACCCTCTTCTGCATCTGTTCCAAAGTCCCCACATCTTTCTTGTCTTCTTCTTATCGAGTCCACATACAAGATTAGAAGTTGTTCAGCCGGAGCTGAACATACTTCTCGGCATCTGCACAATGGTGTCTGTCTTGTCGCTTCTTGTGCGTGGTGGTGGAAAGATTGGTTGGTGCAGGGCCGCGACGTGAACGCTCTTTCCTTGACCGCATCCTTCTTGTAAAGGGGCACTTTACAAACTACTCCAAATGCACCCTAACCAATGTTTTATAAAGCTTACCACTGTGAAGGAGCTATGGGCTTGTACTCCAAGATCCCTTGACGTATTAATGATGTTAAAGGTCTTGGCATTAACTGGATACTTTCCCCTTGCCTTTGACCTCCCAAAGTTTAAAACGTCACGTTTGCCCGGATTAAACTCAATCTGCCATGTCTCACCTGGATCTGTGCCCTTTCACAACCAACGTTGGTGTCATCTGCAAATTTACCAACCAACCCATCTCTATTTTTGTCCAAGTCCAAATAGTAGAAAGTCCCAACACTGTTTCCTATGGAACGCCACTGATCACAGGCCTCCAGCCAGCATAATAGGAATAAAGGTATAGATTATTTTCTAAATGGGGTGAGAAATCGGAGGTGCAAAGGGACTTGGGAGTGCTGATGCAGGATTCTCAAAAAGTTACGTTGAATCGGTTGTAAAGAAAGCAAACTCAATGCTAGCATTTATTTCGAGAGGGCTTGTATACAAAAACAGGGATGTAATGTGGCACCATAAGGAGCTGGTAGGGCCACATTTGGAAAATTGTGAGCAATTTTAGGCATCATATCTGAGGAAGGATGTGCTGGCTCTGGAGAGGGTCCAAAGGAGGTTTAGAAGAATGATCCCAGGAATGAGTAGGTTAACATATGATGAGCGTTTGTCGGCACTGGGCCTGTACCCGCTGGAGTTTAGAAGAATGAGGGGCGACCTCATTGTAACGTGCATAATAGTGAAAGGCTTGGATAGAGTGGATGTGGAGAGGGTGTTTCCACTACTGGGAGAGCCTAGGACTAGAGGTCATAGCCTCAGAATTAAAGGATGTTCTTTTAGGAAGGAGATGGGGAGAAATTTCTTTAGTCAGAGTGTGATGCGTCTGTTGAATTTTATTTCGGAGTCACGTGAGTGACTACGTGAAGATCCGCGTCATATCGTCTATCGCATTGCGCAGCGACGGGCTGGTGGCGCGCTGCTTCACCAGCGGTCAAACCTGAAGGTAAGTTTTTCAACTTTTTTCCAGGTCTATTTCCGATTGCAGGAAGCTTTTGCAGAATTCCTGCTGGAGGCATTCCGGGGGACATCGCGGGGAAGCCCTTCTTCAGGGACCGCGGTGAAACCCAGGCTGCAAAGCCACGGGGAAACCTGGCTCGGGGGAAGCCCAACCACAAGGGAAGCCCTTCTTCAGGGACCACAGGGAAATCCCGGCTGCGGAAACAGCAGGAATAACCAGCTTGGGGGAAACCCGACATCGCGAGGATCCCTTCTACAGGAACCGCGGGGGAATGACGGCTGCAACAACCACACGGGGAGAAGCCCGGCTGCGGGGACCACGGAACCCGGCTTCGGGGACCGTGTGGAAGACCGCGGGTAAAACCCGGCTTGTGGGAATCCTCAGCTACGGGGACCGTGTGGAAGACACGGCTACGGACCGCAGAAGTGCGGGTAGCCAGCGGCGAATTCAGACTTCGGCTGCCCGGGGAGAGTAAAAGCTAAAACAGGAGTCTGAGAGGCCGAGACTGAAGTCAGGCCAGGAGGGTTCCCCTCCGACATGGGTACGTCCTCGGACGTTTTTATCCAGATGGAGCATGGATAACGTCCGCTGGCCTTTCATCCCTCTAAGGTGATACTCCATCCTGATATGGCCCATGGAGGAGCCATATCAGCGCAGGTCTCCTCGAGGGCCTGCGGCAGCACCTTTTTCAGGGCTGCTTACAAATCTCCCTCTCTGTGAAGGTGAGTGCGAGGGGTCAGTTGGTAACTGACTCCAAACTTGGAAGTATGTCCGGGGAACAGGTGCGGCTGGGAGATACCATGCACCTGAAAAATTGTTCCTGAAAGTACCGGCAGTGAACAGCGCTACCTGGGGTGAGATGGGAGGCAGCATGAAAACCCAATGAAATGAAACTCCAACAAAATTTAAACATTACTGGCCTGGTCTTTATGTGCAAGGCACATTTCAAAACACCATTAGACCTGCCTTCAATTCCAATTTACAAGCTCAGGTAAGGCCGGCAATGTCCAGCCGCCGAATCTTTTCTTCACGGGAAAACTGTCCAAAAAGGTGAGACCGGGATGAGGAAACAAAGCTGTCGGACCAGTCAAGGTGTCGACGACAACACACCCCACGCCTCCATTGGCAGGAAGCCGTTCACTGAAGCTGGTGGCAGCTTGAAAGCTGGGCACAGGTCTTTTAGGCCAAGGCCCAAAAACCGGTCCTCAGGAAAATATGGGATCCACGTACACCAGCAGTACTACTCTACAAATCAAGGATGGAAATAGAACCCGCATTGGGGGCCTTTGGGCTTACCATAAAACCACCGACAACCATGAAGGAAGGTGTGTCTGGCTCTTTCCGAAACATGGGGTTGTGGACCATTTACAAGTAGGTAATATTTACACTTGTTTTTGTACGGATGAGATTAGTTTATACTGCGCAGTATACAAGCGAGACAGTCTCGGAAATATGGCTGGAGTTGCCTCAAGGCAGGCTCGCTATTGTGGCAGATGTGGCCTGTTCATTGTCAACAAGCTCAACTCGCATGTGCAGTATTGACATTTCTGAAAAGGAAACTTTGTGACTGTTTAACTTCCATGGGGTCAGTTTTCATTCACAGGGCACCGGAGATATTTGAAATTTAGCTGGATGGGGCAATGATACAGTTAAAAGCGTTGCAAAATGGGCTAACTTCAGCTCCCAGGTTATTTACTAAACTACTAAAACTAGTGCTTCGGCTGCTCAGAGCTAAAAAACATTGTTAGGGCCTATCTGGATGATATTCTAAACGCTGTATTTTGAGAAATTGGGGGTTCTCATCCATCCAGTTAAATTTAAGTTGATACCAACTGAAATTATTGATTATTGGGATTTACCTTTAACTCTATTAATTTGTCTGGGACTCCGCTCTGAGGCAAGAGATTGGAATTAATTGAAGCCTGTAACAACCTTGTTATTATCAAGCAGCCTTCTGTTCATCAAGTGTAATTGACAATATATTGCCTTTCAGCTGTGCTATTTGGGCCTGCACTATCAGTACTATACAGCATGCAAAGAAGTAAACCCTCAAGTACCATGTGGTCATTGTTACCAGATCTATGCTATTTCCAGCTGAAACTATCATAATCACCATGGTGGACGAACAGTATTCAGTATTATTCCACTAACTTTTCATCAGTAAATCTTCAGTTAATTACAAACTGATGCTATTTCTCAAGGATGGGAAATTGCTTATACCATCTCTAGTTACGGATGTGGATGGGATTTGCATGAGTTACCAATTCTTTAGTTATATGGTATCAACTACCTATAGACACTAGGTGCATTCTGTGGATTAAAGGTTTGTGCGAAAATGCATAACCTGCATGCTCGTCCAAGTTGATACACTTCGGTGGTGGTAAATGTTAATCACATGGGTGCAATCAAGTCAAAGTATCCGGTGATAGTTTACCTAACCTCATTTGGGACCGGTGTATCATTATGTAAAATCAATGACTACACAGTATGGGTGTTGGATCACAAAGTATTTAATTACATTGTGGCTCGATGGAACACTAAAAGATCGAGATATTTGCACCCAGGCTCAATCACCAGTTGCAAAAAAAAATATGTGGCATATCAGTGGCGATGGGTGCATTCTCGCTACACTGGGGAGGAATGTTCTTTTATGTCTTCCTCTATTTTTGCCTCATCAGACGGGTCTTTCAAAAAATTCAGCAAGTTCCCGCCTCAGGCATTTTCATAGTGCCTGCCTGGCTTATACAGCCATGGTTCCCGCTGATGTGGGGAATGATAATAGAACCTAATATGGTTATTTCTAGACACAAAATTTGCTGGTTTAGCCGTGATGCGGGAAACCATCCTCAGCATGATATAATCAAATCATTGGCTTACGGACTCTGAGAAGACCGTTCCTGCGGCTCGGGTTGTTAAACCAATCCATGAATGTGCTCACTGCAGATTGGAGGAATAGCACCAAAATAACAGTATTTCCTCAAAAGGAGATGGGAGGTATTTGTTTTATGCTTATACTACATATAATTCGGCACGGATGACTGACGTCTTGAAGTTCAGGCTTATATGGGGGTTTGACAATCATTAAGTTAAAAGTGCCATTTACTATGCTAAAGTGCCTTCTCATCATATTGGCTGCGGGGAGCAGAATGCACTCTTGTCGGGTCTCACACTCTGAGATCTAGATTATGAAGGGTATCTTCAACCCGAAACTTCCCAGGCTCAGGTACGCAGAGATATGGGATGTTAACATTGTGCTACATCGCTTCGCCGGTGGGTTCCAGCTACATCCCTGTCCTTGGTCAAACTCACTTACAAATGGTTATGCTCATAGCGCTGAGTGCAGCGCAACGGGTCCAGTCATTGCATAAACGGTGACTGGACAGGATAATTATATCTGCAGGCTGAATAACACATGTTTATGACTTAGTCAAGCAGAATAGACCACGGGGCATCAGGTCTCAAACTAGGTTTGTTCACATATCCCATGGACCTTCTGTTGTGTGTGGTCACACATCTACACCAGAATGTTAAGGTCACTTAGAGCCTTAGAGACTCTGAACTAGCAATGTTGTTAGTTACATATAGCCTCATAAGAAGGTATCACTACAGACCATCTCCAGGTGGTTATACTTATACAGGAGTAAACACTGACATTTCAAGTCTCACTCCACCAGGGCTACAACAACCTCAGCAGCAGGGTTATGGAAGTTTGCGGGACCACATCCTAGCGGCTGCAGGATGGTCAAACTAGCGATATTTCCAAACATTTAGTACTACCCATTGCCAGATCGGGGGTATTTGCCAACTCTATGTTAGGTTCTGTTCATAGTTACCTCCCGGTTGAGGGAGGTTACTATTATCATTATTTGTTCATTAATAGCATCAACATGTCTATATCTATGTCATGTCTGAATGCATTATTAATGTTCACTCATCATTGGTCACTGATGCAGTGTGTGATGCATGGACTCGTTTCCACGGCATGAAATCACAGAGCTTTGAAATCTTCACGTGACAACGAAGTAAAATAGTAAGATTAAATGAGAACTTACCAGTTTGAAGTTTGATCTTTATTTTATGAGGAGTAACGTTGAGGGATTACCTGCCCTCCACGCCCACCCTCTATCATAAAGGTCAACTGGTAGTCTAGTTCTTTTATCTTACTATCTTTAGTTTGACTACTGTTATCTGTGATTTCACACCGCTGCTTTGAAGATTGACGCGCATGCGTGCTGGAGGGGTCTTCACGTAATCCCTCAACGTTACTCCTGATAAAATAAAGATCAAACTTCAAACTGTTAAGTTCTCGTTTAATCTTACTATTCTTTGCCACAGAAGGCTGTGGAGGCCAGATCAGTGGATATTTTTAAGGCAGAGGTAGATAGATTCTTAATTAGTGCGGTTATGGGGAGAAGGCAGGAGAATGGGGTTAGGAGAGAGAGATAGATCAGCTATGATTGAGTGGTGGAGTAGACCTGATGGGCCGAATGACCTAATTTCACTACTATTCCTTATGAGAATGACTCCATTCCAACAGTAAGGTATAGCTCTCTCTTATGGGTAAACCATGTTCTAAACCAATCCAGATTAGCAAGTCACCATGGGTGCCATGCATCTTAAGGGCCTGTCCCAGGCACGCTAATTACGTGATCTCATCGTTGCGTTGAGGCGCACGGGCGTGAGGCCGCTCCCACTGAGAAGGGCGGAGGGGTATGTATTTGTGCGCGACATCGCGCGGGGCTACGAAATTTTTGTAGCAAACGAAATCTTCGCGCGCCAACGGCCTGTCGCGTAACTGACGGCCAAAGTGGGACAGGCCCAAGACCCTGGCGCGACACAACGTCTCACCTCCAACAGTAGCAGAAGCAGGCAAACGATCGCCGAACTCGACCTGGGGCTCACGGCTGTTGCAGTCCGGATCCGCCCCCATTTCTACTCCCAGAACGGGGCCAAGAAAATTGAAGATGGACACAAAATGCTGGAGTAACTCAGCGGGACCGGCAGCATCTCTGGAGAGAAGGAATGGATGACGTTTCGGGTCAAGACCCTTCTTTGAGACTGAAGAAGGGTCTTGACCCGAAACGTCACCCTTTGCTTCTCTCCTGAGATGCTGCCGGTCCCGCTGAGTTACTCCAACATTTTGTGTCCATCTTCAAATGAGGTCACGCGCTCCAGACGGCTGTGCGGGCGCATGAAATCGCGCGCGACCTTCGTGGGACCGTCGCGTAATTAGTGTGCCAAGGACACGTAAGTGGGACAGGGGCTTTAATCTTCTTCGATCATCAGAAAAATACACTAAGTGCTGCAGTAACTCAGCAGATCAGGCAGCACCTCTGGAGAACATGGAAAGGTGACATTTCTGGTTGGGACCCTTTTTCCGCTGTCTACTATCAGGGATCTTGTCAAATATCTTGGTGCTGTAGAAGTAGACAACATCCCCTGTCTTACCCTGATCAATTACTCAATCTCAAACATTTGTCAGATCTGACATGGTCTGCACCAAGCCATGCTGACTGTCCCTAATCACTCCATTCTCCTCTCAATTGGAGTAAATTATATCCCTACGGATCCCCTTTAGATGCTCCACTACCTTTGATGTTCTTAAAGATAGTTATTCCGAAGATAGACACAAAAAGCTGGAGTAACTCAGCTGGTCAGACAGCATCCGTGGAGAACATGAATAGGTGACCCTTCCTCAGACTGGAGGCCTGGAAGTCTGAAGAAAGGTTTCCACCTATTCATTTTCTCCAGAGATGCTGTCTGACTCGCTGAGTTACTCCAGCTTTTTAGACAATAGACAATAGGTGCAGGAGTAGGCCATTCAGCCCCTCTGGCCAGCACCGCCATTCAATGTGATCATGGCTGATCATCCACAATCAGTACCCCGTTCCTCCCTTCTCCCCATATCCCTTGGCTCTGCTATCTTCAAGAGCTCTGTCTAGCTCTCTCCTGAGAGCATCCAGAGAACCAGCCTCACCGCCCTGAGGCAGAGAATTCCACAGACTCACAACTGTGTGTGAAAAGGTTTTTCCTCATCTCCGTTATAAATGGCTTACCCCATATTCTTAAACTGTGGCCTCTGGTTCTGGTCTCCCCCAACATCGGGAACATGTTTCCTGCCCCTAGCGTGTCCAAATCCTTAATAATCTTGTATGTTTCAATACGATACCCTCTCATCCTTCTAAATTCCAGAGTATACAAGCCAAGCTGCTCTATTATATCAACATATGACAGTCCCACCATCCCGGGAATTAACCTGGTGAACCAATGCTGCACTCCCTCAATAGCAAGAACGTCCTTCCTCAAATTAGGAGACCAAAACTGCACACAATACTCCAGGTGTGGTCTCACTAGGGCCCTGTACAGCTATAGAAAGACCTCTTTGCTCCTGTACTCAACTCCTCTTGTTATGAAGGCCAATATGCCATTTGCTTTCTTCACTGCCTGCAAGGACCCCCAGATCTCGTTGTACTTCCTCCTTTCCCAACATGATAACATTCAGATAATAATCTGCCTTGCTGTTTTGCCACCAAAGTGGATAACCTCACATTTATCCACATTAAACTGGATCTGCCATGCACCTGCCCACTCACCCAACCTGTCTAAGTCACCCTGCATTCTCAGCATCCTCCTCACAATTCACACTGTCACCCAGCTTTGTGTCATCTGCAAATTTGCTAATGTTAGTTTTAATCCATTCATCTAAATCATTAATGTATATTGTAAATAGCTGCTGTCCCAGCACCGAGCCATGCGGTACCCCACTAGTCACTGCCTGCCATTCTGAAAGGGACCCGTTAATCCCTACTCTTTGTTTCCTGTCTGCCAACCACTTCTCTATCCATGTCAGCACCCTACCCCCAATACCATGTGCTCTAATTTTGTCCACTAATCTCCCATGTGGGACCTTATCAAATGCTTTCTGAAAGTCCAGGTACACTACATCCACTGGCTCTCCCTTGTCCATTTTCCTAGTTACATCCTCAAAAAATTCCAGAAGATTAGTCAAGCATGATTTCCCCTTCGTAAATCCATGCTGACTCGGACCGATCCTGCTACTGCTATCCAAATGTGCAGATCTTTCATCTTTTATAATTGACTCCAGCATCTTCTCCAGCATGTCAGGCTAACTGGTCTATAATTCCCTGTTTTCTCTCTCCTGCCTTTCTTAAAAAGTAGGATAACATTAGCTACCCTCCAATCCACAGGAACTGATCCTGAATCTATAGAACATTGGAAAATGATCACCAATGCGTCTACAATTTCTAGAGCCACTTTCTTTAAGTACCCTGAGATGCAGACCATCGGGCCCTGGGGATTTATCGGCCTTCAGTCTACCCAACGCCATTTCCTGTATAATGTGGATTTCCTTCAGTTCCTCCGTCACCCTAAATTCTCTGGCCACTGGTACATCAGGGAGATTATTTGTGTCCTCCTTAGTGAAGACGGACCCAAAGTACCTGTTCAACTTGTCTGCCATTTCCTTGTTCCCCATAATAAATTCACCTTTTTTCAGTCTTCAAGGGTCCAACTTTGGTCTTATCTAATTTTTTCCTCTTCACATACCTAAAGAAGCTTTTACTATATTCTTGGCTAGCTTACCTTCGTACCTCATCTTTTCTCCCTATATTGCCTTTTTAGTTATCTTCTTTTGCTCTTTAAAAGTTGCCCAATCCTCTGGCTTCCAGCTCATCTTTGTAATGTTATTCATGTTATATCTTTTATTTTTATACTGTCAGCCACGGTCGCCCCTTACTGCCCCTGGAATCTTTCTTCCTCTTTGGAATGAACTGATCCTGCACCTTCTATATTGTTCCCAGAAATACCTGCCAATGTTGTTCCACTGTCATCCCTGCTAGGGTATCTTTCCAGTCAACTTTGGCCAGCTCCTCCCTCATGGCTCCATATTCTCCTTTGTTCAACTGTAATACTGACACCTCCGATTTACCCTTCTCCCTCTCACATTGTAGATTAAAACATATCATATTATGGGCATTACCTCCTAATGGCTCCTTTACCTCGAGTTCCCTTATCAAATCCGGTTCATTATTCAACACTAAATCCTGAATTGCCTTCTCCCTGGTAGGCTCCAATACAAGCTGCTCTTAGAATCCATCACCGCGGCACGTCTATCTTCGGTTTAAACCAGCATCTGCTGTTCCTTCCTAAACGAAAGTTACTCCCCAGTCCTCCAGGACCTTGCCTGTATTAGAAAAGATACAACGATCTTCCTCAAATCCCTTGCAATGTCCTCTCTTGCCTCTCTCAATAACCTGGGATAAATATCATCAGGCACTTGCGACTTATCCACCTTAATGCTCTTCAAGGGCCTATACATCGTCACCTTGAAATTAAAATGCTGTCGCTTCACAGCATTATCTATGTCTTTCTCCTTGGTGAATACAGATGCAAGGTACTCATTCAGTATCTCGTCTACACCCTCTGACTCGAAGCATAAAATCCCTCCTTTATTCTTGACTGCTTCTACCCTCTCCCTGGCTATCCACTTGTTTTTAATGGATGTATAAAATACATTTTGCAGATCTGACTAATATCAAAATGCCCAATAATTTCTGTTTTAGATTGCATCGACTGCTATTTTTTTTAATGTACATGTGCATTCACGGTCAAAATTGTCAATAATTTGCACTTAATGTCTGATGTCAGCATTTGCAGCAACAATAAAGAGATAAAACAAAATCAAGCAACGGGTCAGGAAATCAACCTGCAGATTCCGAAAATAAGCAGCAGGTCAGGCAGCGTCTGTAGAGGAAAAAAAGGTGTTTCAGTTTGATGACTTTGCATCATGAGCAGTCATAAAATATTGATGTAAAGTCATTGGCTCTCTCGGATCAAAAGAATTTCAAAGAATTGCAATGTAAATGGAAGATTCCTCAGATATTTGTAATGCCATCGTTCTGTCAAACAATGCACAGCAGCGCTGCCAAAGTGGTGGAGCTGATGCCTCACTGCGCCAATGACCTGCATTTGATGCTGACCTCAGGTGCTGTCTGTGTGGAGTTTGCATGTTCTCCCTGTGACCACGGGTTTCCCCCCATATCCCAATAAAGTGTGGATTTTTAGGTTAAATAGCCTCTGTAAATTGCTTCCTGTGTGTAGGAATTAGATGAGATAGTGGGAAAACATGGAAGGTATGAACAGTGCAGACTCGGTTGGTCCAAGGGTCTTTTTTTATGCGGTATCTTTAAACTAAACCAAACCATGTGTCCTAACATCTTCATGTGTTGTTTTTGTTTAATTATCCATACCAGTGCAATAGGATATTTTTCTATAATAAAATACTTTGCATAACTTTAGCTGAGCAGAATTCCCTGCGGCGTAATCCTGACATTTTCCTCTTCTGTGATCCCAATGAGACAACATCCATTTTGTGTTGTCAGCCAACCTACTCAACAACACATCTACATTTATATGCAGGTCATTTATATACATTACAAACAACAGAGGTCCCTGCACAGATCCCTGCAGAACCCTTGGTTACAGACCACCAGACGGAATATTCAGCTGGCACCACAACCCTTCTAGGAATAAGCCAATTCTGAATCCATACAACCATGAATTCCGTACATCTTAATCTTGTGAATCGTGTTAACATGAGGGATTTTATCAAAAACCTTTCTAAAATACATGCATACAACAGCTAATGCCCTATCTTCATCAATCTTCTTTGTCACCTCCTCAAAAAAGTTCAAATAAAGTCAGTAGGATGCAATCTGCCACATATAAATCTATTTCTAATAAGTCCATTATTTTGCAAATAGGAATAAATCCTACCTCAAAGAATTTTCTCTCATAGTTTTTTACTGACATGAGGCTCACCAGCCTATTGTTGCCTGGATTAGTCATGGAGTGTAACAGTGTGGAAATAGGCCCTTCGGACCATCTTGCCCACACCGGCCAACAATGTCCCAGCTACACTAGTTCCACTTGCCTGCGCTTGGTCCATATCCCTCCAAACCTGTCCTATCCATGTACCTGTCTAATTGTTTCTTAAACTAAGTCGATTGTTTAAGAGAAGTAAAGCAGAAGGGCAAAAAGGGGCCAGGAGATGCTCTGGCTGGTAGCATTAAGGACAATCCCTAAAGATTGTATTAATACATAAGGGGGAAAGGGGTAACTAGCGAGAGAGATAGTGGCAACAGGAGATGGGCAAGGTCCTCAATGAGAATTTCTCCTCTGTATTTACCGAGGAGAAAGACCTTAGGACGGAGGAAATTGGAGCAGTCACTGGAAGTGCCTTGAGAGCAGTCAGGGCTACCATCGAAGAAGTACTGAAAGTACTGTCGTGTTTGAAGGTGGACAAATGCCTGATCAGATATATCTGAAGACATTGTGGGAAACTAGAGAGGAGAAGTGCGGGAGCCCTGGTTGAAATTTACGAGTCATCCTTAAATGCAGGAGAGGTGCCAGAGAATTGAAGGGTGGCAAATGTTGTGCCTCTTTGCAAGAAGGGCTGCAGGGAAAATGCTGGGAATTATAGACCGTTGAGCTTAACATCTGTAGTTGGTTAGTGACAGAAGAGTATTCTGAGGGATAGGATATCCAGGCATTTGGATGGGCAAGGAATGATTAAGAATAGTCAGCATGGTTTTGTACGTGGGAGGTCGCATCTCACAAATCTGATTGATTTTTTTGAAGACGTTACCAAAAAGCTTGATGAGGGCAGAGCAGTGGATGTTGTGTACATGGACTCCAGTAAGGCGTTCAACAAGGTTCCGCATGGCAGGCTGCTCTGGAAGGTTAGATCGCATGGGATCCAAGGAGAGATAACTGAATGGATAGCTAATTGGCTCCATGGAAGGGAGCAGAGGGTGATGGTGGAAGGTTGCTTCTCAGACTGGAGGCCTGTGACTAGTGGTGTGCCTCAGGGTTTACAGCTGGGCCTGTTACTGTTTGTCATCTACATCAATGATTTGGATGAGAACATACAGTTTGCTGATGATACAAAAGTTAGTGGTTTTGCAGATAGTGAAGATGGTTGTGAACGATTGCAGCCGGATCTGGATCGATTGGCCAGGTGGGCGGAGCGATGGTTGATTCCTTGATTGGTCTCTTAAACAATCGACTTCCCTTCTGAAACGAGACATAGTTTAATGACATTGATGTTTGCGTTGCTGTTTATGGGTCTCGACTCAGACACTTCACTAGTTAACCTTCCTGGAGTCCTCAAATCACCCCAGACAAATCAGCTATTTGTCATTTTGAATAGTAATTAACAATTTTAAACATTGTTAGCTTTTGCTGCAGATTTCTCATGCTCAGCAAGCATCCAGTAGTGTCGGAAGGAACTGCAGATGCTGGTTTACACTGTAGATAGACACAAAATCCTGGAGTAACTCAGCGAATCAGGCAACGTTTCTGGAGAGGGGGTTTTGTAATAGAATGAGGTAGTCAGTTATCAAGTCAATATGAAAAACATTTTTAAATGTAAGGATTATCATCTAGCAACAAGGTGGCTTAAAAGCTCTATGGGCCTGTCCCACTTGGGCGATTTTTCAGCGGACTGCCGGCAACTGTCAAGTTCCCGGGCGACTGTCAAGTTCCCGGCAGTTGCCTGAAAAACCGGGACCGCTGTCAGAGTGGAACACACACACACTCACTCACTCACTCACTCACTCACTCACTCATACACACACACACACACACACACACAGGCGCACACACACACACACAGGCGCACACACACACAGGCGCACACGCTCATACACACACACACTCATACACACACACACTCATACACACACACACACACACACAGACAGACAGACAGACACACACACACACGCGTTTTGTTAGACAGCGTTCCCCCCGCTTGCCTTGTCTAAATAATTCATACGGTGCAAAGCCAAGGTGATACAGACATACACCGCGATGAACAGGAAGGTCGGCACTGTAAAAAGACGGCTAAAGCACAGTCCTTTAAAAGAGGGGGGAGTGGTGGGAGAAGGAGTGGAGACAACTTTTAAGAAGACAGAGATACACGGCAGTGAAGTGAGGCGGACATTTAACATTACCGGTCGGTTATCCTTGGTTCGTAAAACTACTGCTTACCTTTTTTTTCCCAATCAGCCAATGAAATCCACCGGTCAGCACCGGCTCCAACCTGCTAGAACCTTCGACCTCCTGCCCGACCCACCTATGGCACGAGAATTCTTGCTGCTCTCCATGGCGGCTTCATTCCAGTCGCCGCTAATTTTTCGACATGTTGAAACATTCGCGGCGACCATAATGAGGCCGCGACTAGTTCCCAGAATGTGGGAACTCCTCACGACCATGAAGGCGACTCCCCGGCAACCACCCGCGAACATGTGGCGACCGCATAGTCTCCTGCAGTCGCCTAAAAAGATGCCTCAGTGGGACAGGCCCATATAGCTGTTTAATGCACTGTGTAGTGTTTATCTTTAAACCATCCAAAAATATTCAGATAATTATAAAGATGATGGTTAAATGCATTGAGGTGCTGCAATCTAAAGGGAGACTGAGCAACACCCAGCATTACATCCTTTCATCGTATTTAAAATGAACATTGGTTTTAGAATGATCTGAAGCAAAAAAATCTGCTTGGATGCTATATTTTCAATCTTTCAATCCTAATACATTGGATCGTGACCAGCCAAAACTATTTTTGAGTCTTGTCAGATGTGCTGATGCTAGTAATATTAAAATTAATTTTAAATAACTTTATAAAGACCTTCAGAGTTGGCAGATATAAATCTTAGTGTTATTTTCATGAAAACGTGTTTTTCACCCGAAGGGAAATTTCTGTTCCAAATAACAATAACAATAAATCACCCAGGCAACTGTTTTTTATTAAAATAAACTCACGTTTAATGTACAAGTACTTTTTTTTCCTTATGACCTAAGTAGAGACGTACGAGTTGCCGCAGGAAGTTTCTCAAAAATGTTTCAGACTTAGTCCTGTCTTTCAATCGGGCACATGCCGTGAATAATTACTCAAGGTAGGCAGGCGGCTTTTAAAAAAAATCTTAAACCGCGCATGCGCATTTTGTTCTCTCCTTAATAAGGTTAAGGGGGGACTTGATAGAGGTCTTTAAAATGATGAGAGGGATAGGCAGAGTTGACGTGGACCAGCTTTTCCCTTTGAGAATAGGGAAGATTCAAACAAGAGGACATGGCTTCAGAATTAAGGGACAGAAGTTTAGGGGTAACATGAGGGGGAACTTCTTTACTCGGAGAGTGGTAGCGGTGTCGAATGAGCTTCCAGTGGAAGTGGTGGAGGCAGGTTCATTGGTATAATTTTAAAATAAATTGAATAGGCATATGGATGAGAAGGGAATGGAGGGTTATGGTATGAGTGCAGGCAGGTGGGACTAAGGGAAAAAAGTTGTTCGGCACGAACTTGTAGGGCCGAGATGGCCTGTTTCCGTGCTGTAATTGTTATATGGTTATATGGTTAATAATAAAAATTAAAAATAAGTAACAATTCTAAACCTCCTTCATTTTTTAATTACTGAATGGGTGGGGGAGGGAGGATGAAAGCAGGTGGAGAGATGGTGGGGAAAACGGGAGCAGCACCAGGACGTTGAATCAGTTGTAATCTTATTGAATGACAATAGTAATTCAAGGGACCAATTGGAGGGAGAGTTGGCAGATATAAATCAGACTCTCCATACGCCCGCTCACCTCTGGCAGTGCTCTCCGTCTGAGCATCTCTCACCTGCCGCTCGCTGAGAGCACTGCCAGAGGTGAGCGGGGACCAGCAGAAGGGGCTAAAGTGGCAGCCGGTTCTGCTGTCAGGTCCCGGCGGCTGCTCGCAGTCACCCAAGCTGATTCCTTCCTCGGAGGTAGCGGTCAGTTCTGCTGTCCGTGCCCGGAGCGCTGCGGCAGCCACCCGAGCTAATTCACTCCCCGGCCACAATGCGGTGGCTCCATGCCCAGAGTGTCGCAAGTGGGTTACTGGCCCCAATCCCCTCCTTCACAACGCTCCTGCTTTCCCCGCACCTTTACCCCGGGCCAGACTCCCCAAACACTGTGAAAGGAACCCTTCCCCCCACCCACCCGGGAAATACTGTATTTAAAAACATAAAGCACCAAGAAATGTACTAGCCACGGTATTGGTGCACGAACTCCATTCTTCTCTCTTTGCTTCCTAACATACCCTTCAGATAATGTCAATCCATATTTGAAAAACCCGCCAAGAAACTTGCGCTGTGCGTGCGCAGTAGGCTGCTGCACCTGCGCAGTATTGCAAAGGCAGAATTTCAGCTGCCTTCAGCTCCGCTTGAAATTGACGGCTTCAGGCAGCGCTGACGGCATGTGGGCTGCACAGACCATCTCATGTAACAAGTGCTGCAATTGAAAGGCAAGGAGAATTATGCCTACTTAAGAGATCGATCTCTTAGATAGGCATAATTTTCCCATGCCTTTACTATTTATATTTAATGATTACCATGTCATAATTTTAGTCGGGGTAGGCAGTACCTACCTTGCTACCCTGACGGCACGTGCCTGCTTTCAATACTTGCAGGAGCATGCTAACAATCATGGATAATGACAACAAGTATTAATACATATTAATTGTCTGACCAAAAAAAACCACAGCAATTTTTTTTTGAGTCATAGGGTGATACTGTGTGGGGGAAAAGGCGATTCGGCCCAACTTGCCCACACCGACCAACATGTCCCAGCTTTACTAGGCCCACATGCTCGCATTTGTTCCATATCCCTCCAAACCTATCCTATCCATGTACCTGTCTAACTGTTTCTTAAATGTTGGTTGAGTCCCTGCCTCAACTATCTCCACTAGCCGCTTGATCCATACACCCAGCACCCTTTATGTGAAAAAGTTACCCCAAAGATTCCTATTAAATCTTTACCCCGTCACCTTAAACCTATGTCCTCTGGTCCACAATTCACCTACTCTGGGCATCTATCCGATCTATTCCTCTCATGATCTTATACACCTCTATAAGATCACACCTCATCCTCCTGCGCTCCAAGGAATAGAGTCCCAGCGTACTCAACCTCTCCCTATAGCTCAGTCCCTCTAGTACTGGCAACATCCTCGTAAATCTTCTGTGTACCCTTTCCATCTTGACACCATCTTTCCTATAACATGGTGCCCAGAACTGAACACAATACTCTAAATGCAGCCTCACCAACGTCTTATACAACTGCAACATGACCTCCCAACCTCTATAATCAATACTCTGACTGATGAAGGCCAATGTGCCAAAAGCCTTTTTGACCACCTTACCTACCTGCCACCACTTTCAAGGAGCCATGCACGTATTCCTAGATCCCTCTGCTCTACAACACTCCGCAGAGCCCTACCATTCGCTGTGTAGATCCTGCCCATGTTAGACATCTCAAAATGCAGCATGAAAATTGCCAATTGTCTGTTTACCATGCGTGTTCATTTTTACCATTCAAAATAGCTGTTTTCCATTGTGTTGTTGATGTCAGTGCTGAACAACGTAGCACACTAGGTTTCCTGTTCTTGGTGACCCTGTATCTGATGCAACCAAAACTAGAGTGATAGAAGTCCAAATAATGTAACTCTTAAGTTGGGTGTAAAGAACTTGGTTGTTCTCAGTTTGATTCCTCGTGGTGAGAGAATAGAGTTCAAACTTTTATCTAAGTGCCACATGTTAGAATAGAACGGGTAAAATTACATTGATGTTAGCATGAGATGAACAAAACAATCCTTTCAGTGCAAGGCAATAGACCAGAGTCCTGAATCTGGTCATATTCGTGAGCTGAATGAATAAGTTCTGCTGCCCTTTTTCAAGTGTTATGTGCGTTAATCATTTTTACTTTTACTATTCACAGTGTTAGACATGGCTCGGCACGTTCCTCTATATAGAGCTCTTCTGGAGTTGCTGCGTGCCATTGCGTCGTGCACTTCCCTTGTGCCTCTCCTACTGCCTTTATCTGGAGATAACAGCGAGGAGGATGAGGAGCAGACTGAAACCCTGACCTCTGTTGGAACTTTACTCGCAAAAATGAAAACTTGTGTGGACACTTACACCAACAGATTAAGGTACGTTCTGGATGCAAATGTGGGCTCAAAATGGTCACATTCTGTTGGTAACCTAGGGTTATCGTTCTTTGTACCCCAATCTAAACCATATTTTAAAATAACTAGATGGAGTAAATTGACATTAACTATCTGCATATTTGATGCCAAATAGAAATCAACTACTTGATTCAAAATGTACATCTCAATATTCAGCTGTATTTTGCAAGCTGAATCATTGGGAAAATACTTTGTTGCCTAGAAAATCACTCCCTACCCCAGTCTTTATAAGCACACTGTTTCCCTTAACCATCTTTTCAGCCAGGTATTTCCCACTTATCGTGTACTGTGCATCTGTTTTCACCAGGGACAAGGACATGGAGGACAGTGAGAAGAGTGTGGACAACATTAATGTGCAAGGGCAGATTGAGATTGAGGAGGTGGTGTTGCGGCATTAAGGTGGATAGGTCGCCAGGACCCGACTGTATTTATCCCAAATTAACGAGTGAGGCAAGAGAGGAGATTGCAGGAGCCTTGACAAAGATCTTTGTGTCTTTGCTAGCCACAGGCGTGGTCCTGGTTGACTGGAGAGTGGCAAATGTTGTTCCTTTATTTAAGAAGGAAAGTAAAGTGAATCTGGGGAATTTTAGGCCAGTAAGCCTCACGTTAGTTTTCCATAGATCCCTGAAAGTGGCAACACAAGTTGATAGAGTGGTAAAGACAGGGCTGCCAACTCTCACGCTTTGAGCGTGTGAATCACGCATTTGAATAAATTCTCACGCCCTCACGTTGATCAGAAATTTCTCACGCACTGTGGTGAGAAATTCTGTGATCAACGACAATTTTAAAACTCAGATAAACTGCATGGTCCGCGGGTGTTGGAGAGCAGGGGCTGAGGGAGGGATGGAAGCAGCGGGCGGGTACAGATGCGGGGAGTCGGGGCTGGCGAGTGTTTGCGGGGCTGGCGAGTCTTCACTATCTTCCGGTCATGGAGCAGCCCCAGTGCAAGAGTCCCGGGCCGTCGGAGGTGGAGGAAGCGTTGCGCCGCTGCCACTAGAGTCTCTGTGCCGAAGGGACAGAGACTCTCAAAGGGAGGTGGAGAGAGAAAGAGTGGAAGGAGACGGGGGAGAGGGAAAGAGGGGTGAGAGGGAGAGAGAGGGGAGAGACAGGGGGGGGGGGTGAAGAGAGGAGAGAGAGAAGAGGGAGAGGGGGGGAGAGTGAAGTTGGAGAGGGGGAAGAGAGAGAGAGGGGTGAGGGAAGAAGAAAGAGGGAAGAGGTGGAGAGGGTAGGAGAGAATGGGAGAGAGAGGTGGTAAAAGAGAAAGGGGGAAGAGGGGGAAAGAGAGAAACGGGGAAAGAGAGATGGCGGGGCAAAGAGAAAGAGGAGATAGAGACAGAGGAGAATGAGAGAGGGGAGAGAGCAAGGGGGAGAGTGAGGTGGGAGGGAGAAATGGGGAGAGAGAGAGGTGAGAGAGAGGGAGACAGAGGGAGGGGGAGAGAGAAGAGAGAGAGGGGGAGAGAGAAGAGAGAGGGAAGGGAGGAGAGTGAGAGGGGGAGACAGGGGAGAGAGTGGGGCAATGCTCCCTCGGGCTTGGTCTCACAATTTCTCACTCCCAACTCTCCCAATGTTGGCAGCCCTGTAAAGAGGACATATGGTATACTTGCCTTTAAAGGTCAGTCATTGAGTATGAGTTGGATGAGAACATACAGGGCAAGATTAGCAATTTTGCTGATGATACAAAAGTGAGTGGTTTTGCAGAAAGTGAAGATGGTTGTGAACGATTGCAGCAGAATCTGGATCGATTGGCCAGGTGGGCAGAGGAATGGTTGATGGGATTTAATACAGGGAAATGTGAGGTGTTGCATTTTGATACGTCGATCAAGGGCCTGTCCCACTTACGTGTCCTTGGCGTGCTAATTACGCGACCTCGTGGTTGCGTTGAGCCGTGACGGTCCCGTGCGATTTCATGCGCTTGCACAGCCGTCTGGAGCACGTGATGTCATTTGAAGATGGACGCAAAATGCAGGAGTAACTCAGCGGGACCGGCAGCATCTCTGGAGAGAAGGAATGGGTGACGTTTCGTGTCGAGACCCTTCTTGAGTCTGAAAGAAGAGTCATAGGTTCAAGGCGAAGGGGACAGGATTTAATAGGAATCCGAGTGGTAACTTTTTCACACAAATGGTGGTGGGTGTATGGAACAGGCTGCCGGAGGAGGTAGTTGAGGCTGGGACTATCCCACAGTTTAAGAAACAGACAGGTACATGGATAGGACAGGTTTGGAGGAATATGGACCAAGTGGTGGCAGGTGGGACTAGTATAGCTGGGACATGATGGCCGGTGTGGGCGAGTGGGGCTGAAGGGCCTGTTCCCACTCTTTGACTCTATGACTGTAATAGTCAGAATGTTATGATGCAGCTTTATAGGACATTGATTAGGACACATTTGGAGTATTGCGTGCAGTTCTGGTCGCCCCTTTACAGGAAGGATGTGGCGGCTTTGGAGAGGGTGCAGAGGAGACTTACCAGAATGATGTCTGGATTAGAGAGTATTACCCCATACATTACATAGTTCCCGGGAGCGCTTGGACAAGCTTAGATTGTTTTTTTTTGGGTACGCAAGAGGTTGTGGGGAGAACTGATAAAATTATTGTTGTAGAGCAGAGGGATCTAGGAATACAGGTGCATGGTTCCTTGAAGGTGGAGTCACAGGTAGATTGAATGGTCAAAAAGGCTTTTAGTATATTGGCCTTCATCAGAGCATACACAAGTACAGTGCATTCAAAAAGTACTCAGACCCCTTCACTTTTTCCACATTTTGTTGTTACAGCCTTATTTTAAAATGGATTAAATTATTTTTTTATCATCAATCTACACACAATACCCCAGAATGAAGAAGCGAAAACAGGTGTTTAGAAATGTTTGCAAAGTAAATAAAATGAAATAACTGAAATATCACATTTACATAAGTATTCAGACCCTTTGCAATGACACTCAAAATTGAGCTTAATTCATCCTGTTTCCATTGATTATCCTTGAGATGTTTCTACAATTTAATTGGAGTCCACCAGTGGTAAATTAAATTGACTGGACATGATGTGGAAAGGCACACACCTGTCTATCTAAGGTCCCATGGTTGACAGTGCATGTCAGAGCAAAAACCAAGCCATGAAGACAAAGGAATTGCCCGTAGTCCTCCAAGACAGGGTTGTATTGAGACACAGATCTGGGGAAGAGTATAAAACAATTTCTGCAGCATTGTAGATCCCAAAGAGCTCAGTGGCCTCCGTCATTCTTCAATGTAAGAACTTTGGAACCACCAGGACTCTTCATAGAGCTGGCCGCCCGGCCAAACTGAGCAATCGGGGGAGAAGGGCCTTGGTCAGGGAGGTGACCAAGAACCCGATGGTCACTCTGACAGAGCTCCAGAGTTCCTCTGCGGAGGTGGGAGAACCTTCCAGAAGGACAACTATATCTGCAGCACAGCACCAATCAGGCCTTTATGGTAGAGTGGCCAGACGGAAGCCACTCCTCAGTAAAAGGCACATGACAGCCCGCTTGGAGTTTGCCAAAAGGCATGAGAAACAAAATTCTCTTATCTGATGAAACCAAGATTGAAATCTTTGGCCGGAATGCCAAGCGTCACACTTGTAGCGTCATACCCAAGAAAACTTGAGGCTGTAATCGCTGCCTAAGGTTTCTCAACGATGTACTGAGTATAGGTTCTGAATACTTATGTAAATGTGATATCAGTTATTTCTTTTTAATTACTTTGCAAAAATTTCTAAACACCTGTTTTCACTTTTATTGTGGGTAGATTTATGGAATAAAAAGAAATGAAATGAAATATCCATTTTAGAATAAGGCTGTAATGTAACAAAATGTGGAAAAAGTGAAGGGGTCTGAATGCACTGTACATGGATAGGACAGGTTTGGGGTGATATGGGCCAAACACGGCAGGTGGGACTAGTGTAGCTGGGACATGTTGGGTCTCGAACACTACTAAACACTAAACTATGAATTGTGGACTGTCTTTGGTTGCACCAAGAAATTCAGGATAGTTTGCACTCTTATTGTGGTAATTCATTTATTGGGTTTTTTTTGTTTATTTATGTGTTTACGGGCTGTAAATCACTGGTTGGCACACACTCGGTGGGCCGAAGGGCCTGGTTCCGTGCTGTTTCACTTTAGTCTCATTACACCTTCACTCTGATGCCACTGGTCTGCACCAGCGAGCCCTTCATGACCCACTGCAGCTGTAGTTGTGGCTCACGTTGTAGCCCCCAGGGACATCGCTTTCTTCAGACCGACGGGCCGCACCAGATCACCACTGCCCCCCCCCCCCCTTTTCACCTGCTGTCTGGTGTTTGTTCCTGTCAGCCGTCACTTTGTCTGCTTCCCGCCCCACTGCCATCTCCTCGCCTGCAGTCGGGGGAGAAGGAGCCAGAGGCCCCGGTAGAGGATGGAGAAGTTGAGTGGACAGAGCGGCGGCAGGGAGCGGGCAAAGCCAGGGCTGATGGGATGAAGTGGCGTCTGGTGAGAGGAGGTGACCGAGCGTGTCCTGTCTTGGCGGCTGTTGGAAGAAAGTGCTTCCTCCGGGGCTGCAGCATAAGCTGCAGCAACAGCCGTGCCGACTGGACTCTGTGGTGGGTGAAGAAAGGCTTGCGGGTGCATCGTGCGAGCCAGGGGTGGCGTCGGAAGCCGTGGCTGGGGAACCAGGGCTCCATCTGCTGTAACTGGGATCATTGAAACGGTGTCTGTTAAAATGAGGGTTTACTGTACTCACTTGATATCAGCATTTGTAAATATATTAGGAAAATTAGGTGAGCTCTTTTCAAATAACATAAATATTGCTTGCTCTTTCTAACAGATCAAAGAAAGATAAAAGCAAGACAGGATCCAAGACTGATGCAGCAGAGGCAGAATCTGAGGGACTAACGCTACTAGTACCTGACATTCAGCAAACTGCTGAGATTGTCCAGTTGGCAGCCACCAGCCTCCGACAAGCAGTACATGGTAAGCCTATTAACTGTTTATTACCAAGCAGTGTTTGGCAAAGATTTGAGATTTGACCAACCTATAGTTTTGTTAAAAGGCAAAGTTTGCTATTTTTTTGGCAGAATATTATTTAGTTTCTATTATTTCTGTTCATAAGTTGTAGGAATAACAAGTAATCCATTCTGCTCCTTGGACCTGCTGCATAATTCAGTGAGAAAATTATATTCCATAAGACCATCTTCCTGGCCTTTCCAAGTAATCCTTTATTCCCTTGCGTTTGCAAATCTCCTTATCTCAGTCTTGAACATTGTCCGACGACTTGGCAACATGGCTCTCTGTGGCAAGGAGTTACAAGACTCATTACCGTCTGATAGGAAATGATCCTATTTCAGTCTTAAATGAAAGCCCGCTTTCTTGACTCTCCCATGAGTGAAATATTTCTCTCAGCATTTTCCTGTCGAGCCACCTTAACATCATATTTTTCAATAGGATTGCACCTCCTTCTTCAAAAGTAGGATCTCAGCCTGCTTTAAGCCTCATAAAATAATGCCTCAAGACTGAAACATTTTGTCGAACCTTCTCTGAATTGCTTCCAATGAAATAATATTATTTCTTAAATTGGGGGAACCAAAATTATGCTGAGTGCTCTTGATGTGCTTTCACTAATGGCAGTAGGAATTCCCCACTGCTATATTCCAGCTCCCATGAAATATAAACCACCGCAAATTAAGTAAAACTCCTCTGTTACCTATTGCATGTATGTGCTCGCTTTCAGCATTTCATACTCATCACCCCCTACTTTAGATCATGCTGCAACTTTCTGCCCATGTTCGCAATTCAGCGTTCCAGGGTCAGTCATAGAGTGATAGAGTGTGGAAAAAAGCCCTTCGGCCCAACCTGCCCATGTCCCATCTACACCAGTCCCACTTGCCTGCGCTTGGTCCATAACCCTCCAAACATGTTCTATTCATGTACCTGTCTAACTGTTTCTTATATGTCGGGTTCGTCCCTACCTCAACTACCTCCTCTGGCAGCTTGTTCCGTACACCCACCACCCTTTGCTTGAAAAAGTTAACTCTCAGATTCCTATTAAATCTTTTTCCCCTTCACCTTAAGCCTATGTCCTCTGGTCCTTGATTCACCTACTCTGGGCAAGAGACCTATTCTATTCTTCTCTTGATCATATATACCTCTATACGATCACCTCTCATCATCCTGCGCTCCAAGGAATAGAGTCCCAGCTTACTCAACCTCTCCCTATAGCTCGCACCCTCTAGTCCTGGCGACATCCTCATAAATCTTCTCTGTACCCTTTCCAGTTTGACAACATCTTTCCTATAACATGGTGCCCAGAACTGAACGGAATGCTCTAAATGTGGCCTCACCAACATCTTATACAAGTGCAACATGACCTCCCAACTTCTACATTTAAGATATCTTTCGATTCTTTTCGCTCATTCTCTTTAAGCCATTGGAAAAGATTTCAGTAATATATAGGATTTGCTACAGTATTTAATTGGATCTCTTTCAGAAAAGAAAATAGCAGAATCAACAAATAAAGCAATGATGAGGTCGAGGCCCATGGCAGTTACACGCTCTTTAGAGGAAAAATATGTAGCTACAATGAAAAAGCTGCAGTTTGGTAAGTTTATTTATTCGTGGTGAGATGGGGCAATGTTACGCTTCGCGCATTGAGATTATATCTGTGACAGTTCTTTAATAAACAGGTCAATGAGCATAGTTGAATAGTCTTGTCACATTTGCAGTGGCTTAATGAACTGAGGGATTCCATTATATGTTGTAATTTGTATCAGCATCGTTTGGTCAGAAAGGGAAGTGTTGGCCAGATTTCATTTGTCAATGTGGCACTGTGGTGTGGCTGGTGTGTTAACAGTGTTAACATTAGAGGGCCAAGAAAGCTTTATTTCTACAGTAAATAGAATTTACCCGATTCCTATTTAGTTTAGTTCAATTTAGAGATACAGCACGGAAACAGGCCCTTCGGCCCATCGAGTTCACACCGACCAGCGACTCCCCCACATTAACACTATCCTACACACACACACACACACACACACACACTCGGGATAATTTACATGTATACCAAGCCAATTAACGGACAAACCTGTATGTCTTTGGAATGTGGGAGGAAACCAAAGATCTCAGAGAAAACCCACGCAGTCACGGGGAGAACGTACAAACTCTGTACAGACAGCACATGTGTTGGGGATCTTTTGTTAAATTGAATTTTGTTTCAGTTAAGATATCCACATTTCACAATTCGGCCGATTGAGTGGGTATTTGCTGCTAAATCAGCTAAATCCAGATCCCATCTAAATGTGAGCATCTTTGCAATTTATCCTGTGCTATGTTATCTTGTGCCTTTGTACTTCATACATGAGCAAACGAGAGCAGCAGTGGTTCAAATGAATTCAAGATGTTTTTTGTCTCTTACCATGTGTTTATTCAGGAAAGCTGTCTGTAGATAATGATTCTCTGAAAGATCACCAAATAATGACACGAAAATCAAAACATCTGCAAAATAAGGGAAAAAAATTCAAATGTTGGGATAAAATATAGTGATAGATGAGCACCTGAAAGAAGTGACACAGGCTTTCGTGCTCTGAAGGAAATGTTAATGTTATTTCTGTCCAAATCCTCATTTGCACTGAGGAGCAAAGCATAAATAATACATGTTTATAATATCTTGTTGGAATGCACAGGATTTGTTTCCTATTGTCATGGAATATTCAATGTTTCATCCACTCTGTGACTGTGCATTCCCTAATTGATCTCAGGATTTAAAAATGTGCCATTGTTACCAATCTGATACGTGCATTGTAGTTGACAGTGTACTATGTTTACATATTCTGTTGTGCTGCTGCAAGTAAGAATTTAATTGTTCTATCTGGGACATATGACTATAAAATACACTTGATGAAAGCAGAAAACCTATCAAAATCGTGCCAATGGATTTTCAAATATTACTTCTGTAGTTTTTGCTACATTTTGAAAAAGAAATAGCACTTTATTTTAATCTCTCAAGCTTTAATGTTTTCCCTTATTATACATAGAAACATAGAAATTAGGTGCAGGAGTAGGCCATTAGGCCCTTCGAGCCTGCACCGCCATTCAATATGATCATGGGTGATCATTCAACTCAGTATCCCGTACCTGCCTTCTCTCCATACCCCCTGATCCCCTTAGCCACAAGGGCCACATCTAACTCCCTCTTAAATATAGCCAATGAACTGGCCTCAACTACCCTCTGTGGCAGAGAGTTCCAGAGATTCGCCACTCTCTGTGTGAAAAAAGTTCTTCTCATCTCGGTTTTAAAGGATTTCCCCCTTATCCTTAAGCTGTGACCCCTTGTCCTGGACTTCCCTAACATCGGGAACCATCTTCCTGCATCTAGCCTGTCCAACCCCTTAAGAATTTTGTAAGTTTCTATAAGATCCCCTCTCAATCTCCTAAATTCTAGAGAGTACAAACCGAGTCTATCCAGTCTTTCTTCATAAGACAGTCCTGACATCCCAGGAATCAGTCTGGTGAACCTTCTCTGCACTCCCTCTATGGCAATAATGTCCTTCCTCAGATTTGGAGACCAAAACTGTACGCAATACTCCAGGTGTGGTCTCACCAAGGCCCTGTAAAACTGCAGTAGAACCTCCCTGCTCCTATACTCAAATCCTTTTGCAATGAAAGCTAACATACCATTCGCTTTCTTTACTGCCTGCTGCACCTGCATGCCTACCTTCAATGACTGGTGTACCATGACACCCAGGTCTCGCTGCATCTCCCCCTTTCCCAATCGCCCACCATTTAGATAATAGTCTGCTTTCCCGTTTTTGCCACCAAAATGGATAACCTCACATTTATCCACATTTATACTGCATCTGCCAAACATTTGCCCACTCACCCAGCCTATCCAAGTCACCTTGCAGTCTCCTAGCATCCTCCTCACAGCTAACACTGCCCCCCAGCTTAGTGTCATCCGCAAACTTGGAGATATTGCCTTCAATTCCCTCATCCAGATCATTAATATATATTGTAAATAGCTGGGGTCCCAGCACTGAGCCTTGCGGTACCCCCACTAGTCACTGCCTGCCATTGTGAAAAGGACCCGTTTACTCCTACTCTTTGCTTCCTGTTTGCCAGCCAGTTCTCTATCCACATCAATACTGAACCCCCAATGCCGTGTGCTTTAAGTTTGTATACTAATCTCTTATGTGGGACCTTGTCAAAAGCGTTCTGGGAGTCCAGATACACCACATCCACTGGTTCTCCCCTATCCACGCTACTAGTTACATCCTCAAAAAATTCTATAAGATACAGATGTTTTGATCTTTGTGTCATTATCTGGTAACCTTTCTGGAGAATCATTTTGTGCTGACATTTATTAAAACATTTATCACAACAGATAATCCTCCGACATTTTCACCACCTCCAACGGAATCGCACCACTGGCCACATCTTCCCATCTCCTCCCCTTTCGGCTTTCCGCAGAGACCACTCCCTCCGTAATTCCCTGGTCAATACGTCCCTTCCCACCCAAACCACCCCCTCCCCTGGCACTTTCCCTTGCAACCGCAGGGAATGCTACACTTGTCGCTTTACCTCCCCCCTTGACTCCATCCAAGGACCTAAGCATTCTTTCCAGGTGAGGCAGAGGTTCACCTGCACCTCCTCCAACCTCATCTATTGCATCTGCTGCTCTAGGTGTCAACTGCTCTACATCGGTGAGACCAAGCACAGGCTTGGCGATCGCTTCGCCCAACACCTCCGCCCAGTTCGCATTAACCAACCCGATCTCCCGGTGGCTCAGCACTTCAACTCCCCCTCCCATTCCGTATCCGACCTTTCTGTCCAGGACCTCCTCCATGTCCATAGTGAATCCCACTGTAAATTGGAGGAGCAGCAGTTTACACCCCAGTGGTGTTAACATTGACTTCTCCAATTTCAGGTAGTCCTTGCTTTCTCCCTCTTTCCCCTCCCCTTCCCAGCTCTCCCACAGCCCACTGTCTCCGCCTCTTCCATTCTTCTTCCCGCCTCCCCACCCCCACATCAGTCTGAAGGAGGGTCTCGACCCGAAACGTCTCTTATTCCTTCGCTCCATAGATGCTGCCTCACCCGCTGAGTTTCTCCAGCATTTTTGTCTACCTTTATAATATAGATAAATGTGAGGTTCTCCACTTTGGCGTCAAAAACAAGGGGGCAGATTATTATCTCAATGGGGTTAGGTTAGTTAAGGGGGAGGTGCAGCGAGACCTGGGTGTCCTTGTACACCAGTCACTGAAAGTTGGCATGCAGGTACAGCAGGCAGTGAAGAAAGCTAATGGAATGTTGGCCTTCATAACAAGAGGATTTCAGTATAGGAGTAAAGAGGTTCTTCTGCAGTTGTATAGGGCTCTGGTAAGACCACATCTGGAGTATTGTGTACAGTTTTGGTCTCCTAATTTGAGGAAGGACATCCTTGCGATTGAGGCAGTGCAGCGTAGGTTCACGAGATTGATCCCTGGGATGGCGGGACTGTCATAGGAGGAAAGATTGAAAAGACTAGGCTTGTGTTCACTGGAGTTTAGAAGGATGAGGGGTGATCTTATAGAAACATTAAATTATAAAAGGACTGGACAAGCTAGATGCAGGAAAAATGTTCCTAATGTTGGGTGAGTCCAGAACCAGGGGCCACCGTTTTAGAATAAAGGGGAGGCCATTTAAGACTGAGGTGAGAAAAAACGTTTTCACCCAGAGATTTGTGGAATTCCCTGCCACAGAGGGCAGTGGAGGCCAAATCACTGGATGGATTTAAGAGAGAGTTAGATAGAGCTCTAGGGGCTAGTGGAATCAAGGGATATGGGGAAGAAGGCAGGCACGATTTATTGATTAGGGCCAATCAGCCATGATCACAATGAAAGGCGGTGCTGGCTTGAAGGGCTGAATGGCCTTATCCTGCACCCATTTTCTATGTTTCTAAAACATAAATAGCTTTCCAATTTATTATTGTGCTCTCAACTAGATATGTTGTCCCACTAACGAGAAAAGCATCTTCAGCTAAACCAGCCCGATCTAATCTCTTATTACTGGCAGATTTGCTCCTTGATGATGTTATTGGTTAATGTTGTTTTGTTTCTGAGTGTGTGTGTGTGTGTGTGTGTGTGTGTCAATATCTCATGGGTACACTTACATTTTGCTTGCTTTTAGATACTGCTGAGATGGTCACAGAAGATGATGATGGGAAATTGGTGTTCAAAGTAAACTATCATTACATGTCTCAGGTGAAAAATGCTAGTGATGCTAACAGCGCTGCCAGAGCCAGACGTCTTGCCCAGGAAGCTGTCACACTCTCGACGTCTCTGCCTCTTTCCTCTTCATCCAGTGTATTTGTGCGCTGTGATGAGGAGAGATTGGATATCATGAAGGTAAGTGCATTATTATGAAGCTAGATAGTAAATCTGCACATGTGCAATGGATTTCATTCATTTCTCTAAATTCATTCAATCTTAACATGCTCTGTGAACCATGTGGGATTTCTAAAACTAAAACAAGGCCAAGGCCAAAACCAACATGAGTGGTTCACAGGAGGGCTAACCAAACCAGAAGTTTGCATAGGAGGAGCAGGGTGATTTATGAGGATTAAGGACTGGTGTAGCCATAAGGAGATCAATACAATACCATACAATAATACTTTATTAGCGAAGTATGTTTTTCATTTGCCAAGTCATTGCCAAATAAAAAGCAACAAAACACACAAACTTCCCAGGCAAGGGATCGGCTCCGATGGTAAGTTCACCCCCCGCGGTGGGGCTGAAAGTCAGTCCAGAGCGAGTCCTCCTACTCCAAGATGTTAGGCCGCAGAGTGACCAGAGATACAACTTGGAAAATAATCATATTTCAGGCGGGGTAAGAAATTGAAAAAAAGTTTCCCCAATCCCCTCCCCCACCCCCCACATAAAACAAACCAGAGGACAATAACACAAACTTTTAAAACACACTAAAAATAACAAAAAAAAGACAAAAAAGCAGACAGACTGTTGGTGAGGCTGCCATCATGCGGCGCCCCTGGTGGTCATGCTGTGATTTGAGAGCAAGGATGAGAATTCTCAATTTTCAACACTTTGCATAAGTGGGAGATGGTGCAGGGGATATAAATGAACACAATGACTTTGTCACATTTTAACCGTTTAGTGAATTGTGACATTGAACAAGAGTGTTTTGTACTATGTGTTTAAGAAGGAATTGCAGACGCTGGAAAATCGAAGGCACACAAAATTGCTGGAGAAACTGAACTGCTGGTTTACACCGAAGATAGGCACAAAATGCTGCAGTACCTCAGCGGGCCAGGCAGCGTAGACCCAAAACGTCACCCATTCCTTTTCTCCAAAGATACTGCCTATCCCGCTGAGTTACACCAGTATTTTGTGCCAGTATCTTCTTGCTTTGCACCCCGCTAGGGATTGAAACCCGATTGGAGATTTTCACATGGAGTTGTGGGAGAGGACTTGGAGAACACAGCCCTTTCAAGCACTGTAAAGATGAAAAGGAATTTGGAGAAAGATTCCAATTTACAGTGAGAGAAGTAAAATATTATTGCTTGAGGAGGGAATAATGGCATTATATTTGTAGGAGTATGGAGCAATACTTGAAAGAGAACTTCATAAACAACCTGGGGTATCATGAAGAAAGATGGCGGCTTGGTAGATTTAAAGAGGAGGAAGTGGGTCCGCTGTGCAAGATAAGTTTGTGTTGAGCTGGTGCAGAGGGGGATACACGTGTTTGCAATGAGGGGAACATTTAATATTTGACCTGATGAACCAGTGAAAGATAGTTGGATAAGTGTCGGGACAGCAGCCTGCACAATCTGTCTAAATGGCAAAGAAACCCCTTAGCATCTGTTATTGATGCCATGGGGAAAAGTGAAATTAAGATGTTTTTTGGCAGAATGATGATAAGAAGGGGCAGCCCAGGATTATTCTGGAACAATGAGTAGATTTACCAAACTAAAATAATGTTTCATTGCATTTTCTGGTACAGCCAGGCAATAAACAGCTAAACCAGGTGTTTAACATAACAATTCATATACAAGGGAATGGGAATGAGGGTTGTATCGGGGAGAATAACCAGGATATGAGAGAGCAAGAGTTTAAATCACACTGAAGGTGGATGTGAAGGTTTGATTGAGCAGATTAGTAGCTACAGAAATGTTGTGGCAAGTGGAGGAATAAACTTTAGGCAGTCGTGATATTAATGCTGCAAGTGTAAGTAATTAGGAACAGGCTATTTCCAAGGGCAAAGGCAGATTATTGGTGAAAAACACACGGGGATGTGGTTTCAAATAGCCCTGGCTGAGAGGGACACAGGAGATTGGAATGCCACTGATAAACTTTGATACACTGTTGGCTATTTGCCCTCTTTCACATGCCCATGAACATCTTTAGTTTTTTTTTTTGCAAACCAGAAGGGATGATTTGCAGAGGTAGTTAACACACCAGCCCTTATCTGGATGTGGGGGGAAACCAGAGCACCTGGTGGAAGATGGGGCATTTTGCTCGACATGGGCAAGTTGGATCATAGGACCCCTCTCTGTGACTCTGGCTCTATGGGGCCGAATGTGATGGAAGATCCACTTGTACACATTGTTTCATGGTGTTTTCATGAGCTCTTGGACCGTATTATGACCACTGCTGTTTGTGAGCTGATGTGAAGCAAATGCAGTCCATTCAGAAAGCATTCAGACCACTTTTTCCACATTTTGTTACGTTACAGCCTTATTCTAAAATGGATTAAATTCATTTTTTAAATTATCAATCTACGCACAATACCCCATAATAAAAAAGCGAAAACAGGTGTTTAGAAACTTTTGCAAAGTAGTTAAAAATGAATAACTGATATCACATTTACCTAAGTATTCAGACCCTTTACTCAGTACTTTGTTGAGACACCTTTGGCAGCGATTACAGCCTCAAGTCTTCTTGGGTATGACGCTACAAGCTTGGCACGCCTGTATTTGGGTAATTTCTCCCATTCTTCTCTGTAGATCCTCTCATGCTCTGTCAGGTTGGATGGAGAACGTCGATGCACAGCTATTTTCAGGTCCCTCCAGAGATGTTCGATTGGGTTCAAGTCCGGGCTCTGGCTGGGCCACTCAAGGACATTCACAGACTTGTCACAAAGCCACTCCTGCGTTGTCTTGGCTGTGTGCTTAGGGTCGTTGTCCTGTTGGAAGGTGAACCTCCGCCCCAGTCTGAGGTCCAGAATGCTCTGGAGCAGGTTTTCATCAAGGATCTCTCTGTACTTTGCTCCGTTCATCTTTCCCTCGATCCTGACTAGTCTCCCAGTTCCTGCCGCTGAAAAACATCCCCACAGAATGATGCTGCCACCACCATGCTTCACTGTAGGTATGGTATTGGCCAGGTGATGAGTGGTGCCTGGTTTCCTCCAGACGTGATGCTTGGCATTCAGGCCAAAGAGTTCAATCTTGGTTTCATCAGACCTTGGCCTTTGGCAAACTCCAAGCGGGCTGTCATGTGTCTTTCACTGAGGAGTGGCTTCCGTCTGGCCTGACTGCACATAAAGGCCTGTCTGGTGGAGTGCTGCAGATATAGTTGTCCTTCTGGAAGGTTCTCCCAACTCCACAGAGGAACTCTGGAGCTCTGTCAGAGTGACCATCGGGTTCTTGGTCACCTCCCTGACCAAGGCCCTTCTCCCCGATTGCTCAGTTTGGCCGGGGGCGGCCAGCTCTATGAAGAGTCCTGGTGGTTCCAAAGTTCTTCCATTTATGAATGACGGAGGCCACTGTGCTCTTCGGGACCTGCAATGCTGCAGAAATTGTTTTATACCCTGCCCGAGATCTGTGCCTCGACACAATCCTGTTTCGGAGGCCTACGGACAATTCCTTCTTCTTCATGGCTTGGTATTTGCTCTGACATGCACTGTCAACCGTGGGACCTTATATAGACAGGTGTGTGCCTTTCCAAATCATGTCCAATCAATTTAATTTACCACTGGTGGTCTCCAATCAAGTTGGAGATACATCTCAAGGATAATCAATGGAAACATGATGAACCCAAGCTCAATTTTGAGTGTCATAGCAAAGGGTCTGAATGTTTAAGAAAGAACTGCAGATACTGGAAAAATCGAAGGTAGACAAAAATGCTGGAGAAACTCAGCAGGTGAGGCAGCATCTATGGAGCGAAGGAATAGGTGACATTTGAAGAAGTCAGAAGAAGGGTTTCGGTCTGAATACTTATGAATATGTGATATTTCAGTTATTTATTTTTAATTACATTGCAAACATTTCTAAACACCTGTTTTCGCTTCTTCATTCTGGGGTATTGTGTGTAGATTGATGATAAAAAAAAAAAGAATTTAATCCATTTAAAAATAAGACTAACGTAACAAGATGTGGAATAAGTGAAGGGGTCTGAATACTTTCTGAATGCACTGTATATGTGACTGTCTCCTCGCGTCAACAATTTATAAAAACTGAAAATGCTCCGTGTGAATGCTGGAATGAAATTATGATTCGGATGATTCTCTTCTACCTTCAGGTTTTGATCACGGGCCCATCGGACACTCCGTATGCAAATGGTTGCTTTGAGTTTGATGTATATTTCCCCCAAGATTACCCAAATTCCCCTCCACTTGTCAACCTGGAGACCACAGGAGGACACAGTGTACGATTTAACCCAAACCTTTACAATGATGGGAAGGTAAGGAAATATTTATGTTCAGGTAAAGTTGTAGTTACTTGGATTGTTAAGATCTACTGCTCTTCATAATCATAATCGGAATTTATTAGCCAAATATGTTTTGCAACATACGAGGAATTTGGTTTGCCAGACAGTCACAATAAGAGATTCAAGATTCAAGAGAGTTTATTGTCATGTGTCCCTGATAGGACAATGAAATTCTTGCCTTGCTACAGCACACACAGAACATTGTAGGCATTGACTACAAAACAGATCAGTTTGTCCATATACCATTATATAAATATATACACACATGAATAAATAAACTGATTAAGTACAAATAACAGATAATGGGCTATTAATGTTCAGAGTTTTGTCCGAGCCAAGTTTAATAACCTGATGGCTGTGGGGAAGTAGCTATTCCTGAACCTGGTCGTTGCAGTCTTCAGGCTCCTGTACCTTCTACCTGAAGGTAGCAGGGAGATGAGTGTGTGGCCAGGATGGTGTGGGTCCTTGATGATACTACCAGCCTTTTTGAGGCAGCGACTGCGATAGATCCCCTTGATGGAAGAGAGGTCAGAGCCGATGGCCCGGGCAGTGTTTACTACTTTTTGTAGTCTTTTCCTCTCCAGGGCACTCAAGTTGCCGAACCAAGCCACAATGCAACCGGTCAGCATGCTCTCTACTGTGCACCTGTAGAAGTTAGAGAGAGTCCTCCTTGACAAACCGACTCACCGTAATCTTCTCAGGAAGTAGAGGCGCTGATGTGCTTTCTTAATAATTGCATCAGTGTTCTCCGTCCAGGAAAGATATTCAGAGATGTGCACGCCCAGGAATTTGAAGCTCTCGCCCTTTCAACCATTGACCCGTTGATATAAACGGGACTGTGGGTCCCCATCCTCCCCCTTCCAAAGTCCACAATTAGTTCCTTGGTTTTGCTGGTGTTGAGGGCCAGGTTATTGTGCTGGCACCATATGGACAGACAAAAAAGACACAAGACACACAACTACATAAAAACTGACATAAACATCCATCACAGCGGCTCCTCCACATTCCCCACAGTGGTGGAAGGCAATAAAGTCTTATCATCTTTCCTCCCGCGGTTGGGGAGTCGAACCATCCGCAGCCGGTGATCAAGCTCCCACGTCAGGACGGTGTGAGCTCCCGCATCGGGGCGGTCGAAACTACTGCGGCTTGTAGTATCCGAATTCGGTCCCTAATCTACAATTGGAGAGGGAGATTAATCTACAATTGGAGAGGGAGAAGGGTAGATCGGTCGTGTCAGTGTTGCAGTTGAATAAAGGGGACTATGGGGCCATGAGGGAGGAGCTGGCCAAAGTTGACTGGAAAGATACACTAGCAGGGATGACAGTGGAACAACAATGGCAAGTGTTTCTAGGAATAACACAGAAGGTGCAGGATCAGTTCATTCCTAGGAGGAAGAAAGATTCCAAGGGGAGAAAGGGACGACCATGGGTGACAAGGGACGTCAGGGACAGTATAAAAATTAAAGCGAAGAAGTACAACGTAGCAAAGATGAGCGGGAAGCAAGAGGATTGGGTAATGTTTAAAGAAACACAGAAGATAACCAAAAATACATTACGGGGAGAAAGGATGAGGTACGAAGGTTTGCTAGCCAAGAATATAAAGCAGGATAGTAAAAGTTTTTTAGGTATGTGAAGAGGAAAAAATTAGTTAAGACCAAAGTTGGACCCTTGAAGACCGAAAAAGGTGAATTTATTATGGGGAACAAGAAAATGGCAGATGAGTTGAACAGGTACTTTGGATCTGTCTTCACTAAGGAGGACACAAACAATCTTCCTGATATAGTAGTGGCCAGAGGATCTGGGGTGACGGAGGAACTGAAGGAAATCTACATTAGGCAGGAAATGGTGTTGGGTAGACTGATGGGACTGAAGGCTGATAAATCCCCAGGGCCTGATGGTCTGCATCCCAGGGTACTTAAGGAAGTGGATCTAGAAATCGTGGATGCATTGGTGATAATTTTCCAATGTTCTCTAGACTCAGGATCAGTTCCTGTGGATTGGAGGGTAGCTAATGTTATCCCACTTTTTAAGAAAGGATGGAGAGAGAAAACATGGAATTATAGACCAGTTAGCCTGACATCGGAGAATCGTGGAGAATTGAATAGCTAGCTGGTGAAATAGTGGAGCCAAATAATTTTAGTGTCTGCAGGAGAATTAAAAAACTAGCTGGTTGGTTGAGTCAGTTAATTTCAGTGTCTGAACATGAGCAGGGGAATTGAATTGAAAATAGACACAAAATGCTGGAGTAACACAGCAGGACAGGCAGCATCTCTGGAGAGAAGGAATGAATGGGTGACGTTTTGGGTCGAGACCCTTCTTCAGACTTTTCAGAATTGAAAAGGTTGATGGGTGGAGCTTGTTCGTTTCAGCGCCAGAGGAGGAACGGGGAAATTGAAAAGCTGGATGGTGGAGTTATAGCGGCAGTTAATTACTGTGTCGAAACACAAACATTGAAAAGCTATACAGTGGAATGGTTGAGCCAGTGTCGGAGAAGGGGCGGGAGCACAGCAAAGCTAGTAGGTGATGGGGCGAGATAATTGCATATTCGGAGCAGAAGAATTCAAATATTAGCAGGTGGATTGGTGGAGTCGGTTAATTTCCGTGTTGAGGCAGGGACGGGAGAATTGCAAAGCTAGCCGCGGATTCATGGAGCCAGTGAATTTCCGTGTTGGATCAGGAGCAGGAGAAATGAGAAGCTGGCCGGTGGATTGATGGAGCCAGTGAATTTCAGATTGGGAGCAGGAATGGGTAAATTGAAAAATTATCCGGTAAACTGGTGGAGCCACTTAATTCCAGGATTGGTGGAGAAGCAGGAATTCTACGCCAGTGGATTGATAGAAGCGACTAATTGCTGTCGGAGCGGGAGAATTGAAAAGCCAGCTGGTGGAATGATTGAGCCAGTTAGTTTCATTAAATCAGCAGGAGCATGAAATCCGAAAATGTAGCCAGTGTATTACTGGAGCCAGATAATTGTGATAGTTGGAGCAGGAGTGTGAGAATTGAGAAGCTAGTGGGTGGGTTGATGGAGCAAGTGAATTTCTGTGTCACAGCGAGAGCAGGAGGTTTAAATGCCAGCCGGTGGGTTGATGGAGTGAGTTAACATCAGTGTTGGAGTAAGAGCAGGTGAATTGCAAAGCTAGCAGGGAATAGATAAGGTAAGTCCACACAAATCTTTTACCCAGATTACGGGAGTCAAGATCCAGAGGACATAGGTGTTCGGTGCGAGGGAAAATATTTATTAGGAACACAAGGGGAAACCTTTTCCACACGGAGGGTGGTGGGTATATGAAACGTGCTACCAGAGGAGATAGTTCAGACTGTTACAACCTAAAAGACATATGGGCAGGACTTTGAAGGATCTGGGCCAGACATATGGGCAGGTAGGCCAATTGTAGGTGGGTAAGTTGGGCTGAAGGGCCTGTTTCCATGCTGTATTCTGTAATATACTCTCAAGACATAGGTTGTATCTATGTGGAATTACACATTGTACCCCAGGTATTGTGTAACTAAGAATTGATACATTTGTGAAATAACTTCTGCTCCCTTATATTCAAATACTCTTGCTACAAGGAGTAGCATTTGATTGGTCTTGAATTTTTTTTTAAAATTCTTGTCTCTAACATTTTAATCTCTTATGGACTCCCAGATCTCCATAGATATCCTTTTTGCCCCAGTTGCCTGCATTGAAACACAGTCTTTGAAACTGATTGAAACTGCTCTCATTCAGTACCATTTCCCCCTTTTATTTTCCTATACTCCTGGAACATCTATTCTTTCTCACTAACCCTTCGACTGCCCCTTAGAGTTATTTTGATCTTAACCTTTCCTGAGAGGAAATATACAGTAGAGCATTTTCTTGCTTCAAGTCCCTGCCACAGAAGGCAGTGGAAGCCAAATCACTGGATGGATTTAAGAGAGAGTTAGATACTCTAGGGGCTAGTGGAATCAAGGGATATGGGGAGAAGGCAGGCACGGGTTATTGATTGGGGACGATCAGCCATGATCACAATGAATGGCGGTGCTGGCTCGAAGGGCCGAATGGCCTCCTCCTGCACCTATTTTCTATGTTTCTATGGGATGTAAGGGGGAACCAGCATGCTCATGGAGAGAAGGTGCAAACTCCACAACGATGCTAGCTGAAGTTGGCATTTAATTCAGGACCCTGGAGCTGTGTGACAGTGTCACTAACTGCTGCACCACCACGCCACTCTCACTCCTTTGGCCCATCGAGCCAAGCAGTTCTTTACAAGTCTACTGTAAAACTGGAAATTTTAAAGAAGTAAATGCTGAAAATATTCAAAGTACTGTAATTAACATTTCATTGATTTTTTAAAAAATAACAAAACTGTTAAGTTCAATGTTGCGTTATTTGTAACGTGCAACTGCGCAATGAAATTATTTTTGTGTATTTACACATGCGGGCACCGCCATGGTTGGCCAAAGTCCAGTCCACCCATGCGCTCGGTCCACTGGAGTGGTTCCCGATTCACCCTCTTACCAGCCTTTGCTCCTTGCACCCAACTTCTCCAGCGGCTCCCTTCCCGGCCTTCGGGCGGGTTCCGCCAAATCTTCTGCTCTTCCAGGCGGGCATCACAGCCGCCGCGCACCTCAGGAAGGCCCTCTGCCACTCGGCACCTCGGATTGGCTGGGAAGTTAGAGGTTGAATAGATTTTAAGCAAATACAGAGTAATGCCCCTGTCCCACTTAGGAAACCTGAACGGAAACCTCTGGAGACTTTGCGCCCCACCCAAGGTTTCCGTGCGGTTCCCGGAGGTTGCAGGTGGTTGCTGGTAGTGGAAGCAGGTAGGGAGATTGACAAAAACCTCCGGGAACCGCACGGAAACCTTGGGTGGGGCGCAAAGTCGCCACAGGTTTCCATTCAGGTTTCCTAAGTGGGACAGGGGCATTAGGGAAAGGGAAGACAGAACTTAGAAAATCTATTATTAGATAGAAGGCAAAAGTTAATTCGCAAAATTGACAGCAATAAAAAATAAAATAAAATTGCCCAAACTTGATTATTTGCAACATTTTTAATTTTTTTTGTTTAATCCTTATCTCCCTATTTCTGCATTTCCCAGTGGGAATATGTCCATTGACTTTTGGGGCAGGAAATTCAAGATTCTCTCAGCCCTTCGTGTAAAGATTTTGTCCTACATTTCTTTAAAATGATTATTATACTTCATTATATTATCCTTTTGTTATGTATTCCCCTGCCTGTCTTTCCATCTCCACTGCAACTTCAATTTAAAATAATGAGAATTACTGTAAAATGACAACAAATATAGGTTTCAGAATCATAGTCTGAATTGATTGTCAACTGATATGTTGTTGATTTGCTTCATTGAGTGACGCATGAAATAGTTGTGCATGCCTCTGACTCCTCGCATGATTTTTCCATTGTTTTTTCAGGTTTGTTTAAGTATTCTTAACACATGGCATGGAAGACCAGAGGAAAAGTGGAATCCTCAAACATCTAGTTTTTTGCAAGTAAGCAGAAATGTTTTTTTGGTTAGGATGTTCCTTGAGAAAAGGAAGGAATTCCTTAAATATAAATATTTCAGAAAATACAGAAATAGGCACATTTTATTTTTATAATTAAAATTTGCTTGGGCGGGAAATGTTTGGCGCCTCGTGCAGGTATAAAGTGTTCTGGCAGGAAATATTTCTCTTGACGATAGGAACATCAGCTGTGAGCGGGGCAAAATATGCCTGGCAAAGACAAGGTGGCGGAGGGCAGATAGTGCAGGAAAATGTATGATTATTCACTGAAAGGAACAACACAGGATTTTTAAAGTGGTGAGAAAATAATCAATATTGATTATAAAAACTGGACAAACAACACCTCATATTCTCCACTTGGGTAGATTGCAACACACACAGATAAACATTGAATTCTCCAATTTGAGGCAATTACCGTCCCTCCATCCTGCTGCCTTTTCCCTACCCCTCTCCCCTGTACCACACTTACAGTCAACATTATTTCTCCACTTTCCACTCCCCTTCCACCTACATTCCTTGTTCTAGCTTCACAATCTGCAACTCTTCAATGCTTTTTTTTTCTCACACATCTGTCTTTTCATCTCTAGCCTTTGTCCAACCATCTGACTATCAAGCCCCCCTCCCCTGTTATTTGTCAGGCTTTGTCCTGCCCCATCTCTCTTCCAGCTTTGTTTTCTTGACATTCCCCACCCCGCCCCCGCCACAATCAGCCTGAAGAAGGGTTCCAACCCATAATGTCACCTATCCATGTTCTCCAGGGATCCTGCCTAACCCGCTGAGTTACTCCACCACTGTGTCTTTTTTTTGATATATAAAAATGCTGGCTCGTCAAGTGTAGAAAGTTAGCACGGGTGCAGTGAGCAATTAACAAACCAAATTAATTTATTGTAGAATAATTAATTGTAATTTATAATTAAGTCTTTATTATTGAGGGAACATTATTGCATGTGGCTTTCCCATTTGGCGCTGTCTCCTGATACATAATGAGATAAGAAGACAATGATCAGTAATTTGTGAAATTTCTGCTTGCAAGTGAGGGATTTGGAGTGTTAAGATTCAATCATACAGGATGGGACAGGGTGTCTTTGGTGTGACTGGGTCGGATTCCTCTCGGGCATGCGGAGACAGGAGGAGATTGTAGAATATTGAAGGGTGGTTCACGTACCATTATGTAAGAAAGGCAGCAAGGAGAAAGCAGGAAACTACAGGCCAGTTGTTGGAGATGATTCTTAGCGACAGGATCTATCAGCATTTTGATAGACAAAAACAATTTCTGGATAGTCAGTGTGCCTTTGTGTGTGGAAAATCGTACATCACAAAACGGAGTTGTTTTAAATGATTGGGGCAGGGCAGTTGGTGTTGTCTATGTAGCCAGGCCTTTCAGGCCCCGCATGGTCTGCTCAGCTGGAAGGTAGACCACACTGAATCTAAGGTGAGCTAGTCAATGGGATTCAAAATTGACTTGGAGGAAGGAGTCAAAGGGTAGTGTGGAGGATTGATTTTCTGACTGGAGGCCTGTGACCAATGGAGTATTGCTGGGTCCACTACTGTTCAATATCTACAACAGAGTGGGCAGCTATCTGCAGAGCGAAAAGAGATGGGGGAGATATTGAACAATTTTTTTTCTTCGGTATTCACCAAGGAGAAGGATATTGAATTATGTGAGGTAAGGGAAACTAGTAGAGTAGCTATGGATACTATGAGGTTCAAAGTAAAAGAAGTACTGACACTTTTGAAAAATATAAAAGTGGATAAGTCTCCAGGTCCTGACAGGATATTCCCTAGGACATTGAGGGAAGTTAGTGTAGAAATAGCCGGGGCTATGACAGAAATATTTCAAATGTCATTAGAAACGGGAATAGTCCCCGAGGATTGGCGTACTGCGCATGTTGTTCCATTGTTTAAAAAGGGTTCTAAGAGTAAACCTAGCAATTATAGACCTGTTAGTTTGACTTCAGTGGTGGGCAAATTAATGGAAAAGATACTTAGAGACAATATATATAAGCATCTAGATAAACAGGGTCTGATTAGGAACAGTCAACATGGATTTGTGCCTGGAAGGTCATGTTTGACTAATCTTCTTGAATTTTTTGAAGAGGTTACTAGGGAAATTGACGAGGGTAAAGCAGTGGATGTTGTCTATATGGACTTTAGTAAGGCCTTTGACAAGGTTCCTCATGGAAGGTTGGTTAAGAAGGTTCAACTGTTGGGGTATAAATGCAGGAATAGCAAGATGGATTCAACAGTGGCTGAATGGGAGAAGCCAGAGGGTAATGGTGGATGGCTGTTTATCGGGTTGGAGGCAGGTGACTAGTGGGGTGCCTCAGGGATCTGTGTTGGGTCCTTTGTTGTTTGTCATGTACATCAATGATCTGGATGAAGGTGTGGTAAATTGGATTAGTAAGTATGCAGATGATACCAAGATAGGGGGTGTTGTGGATAATGAAGAGGATTTCCAAAGTCTACAGAGTGATTTAGGCCATTTGGAAAAATGGGCTGAAAGATGGCAGATGGAGTTTAATGCTGATAAATGTGAGGTGCTACACCTTGGCAGGACAAATCAAAATAGGACGTACATGGTAAATGGTAGGGAATTGAAGAATACAGTTGAACAGAGGGATCTGGGTATAACCGTGCATAGTTCCTTGAAGGTGGAATCTCATATAGATAGGGTGGTAAAGAAAGCTTTTGGTATGCTAGCCTTTATAAATCAGAGCATTGAGTATAGAAGCTGGGATGTAATGTTAAAATTGTACAAGGCATTGGTGAGGCCAAATCTGGAGTATGGTGTACAATTTTGGTCGCCAAATTATAGGAAGGATGTCAACAAAATAGAGAGAGTACAGAGGAGATTTACTAGAATGTTGCCTGGGTTTCAACAACTAAGTTACAGAGATAGGTTGAATAAGTTAGGTCTTTATTCTCTGGAGCGCAGAAGGTTAAGGGGGGACCTGATAGAGGTCTTCAAAATGATGAGAGGGATAGACAGAGTTGATGTGGACAAGCTTTTCCCTTTGAGAATAGGGAAGATTCAAACAAGAGGACATGACTTCAGAATTAAGGGACAGAAGTTTAGGGGTAATATGAGGGGGAACTTCTTTACGCAGAGAGTGGTGGCGGTGTGGAATGAGCTCCCAGTGGAAGTGGCGGAGGCAGGTTCATTGGTATCATTTAAAAATAAATTGGATAGGCATATGGATGAGAAGGGAATGGAGGGTTATGGTACGAGTGCAGGCAGGTGGGACTAAGGGGAAAAAAATTTGTTCGGCATGGACTTGTAGGGCCGAGATGGCCTGTTTCCGTGCTGTAATTGTTATATGGTTATATGGTTATATGGTTAATGATGTGGATGACAATTACTTAACATTGTTAGTAAATTTATAGATGATATCAAAATGAGTGGTGTAGTAGACGGTGAGGAAGGATATGTAAGTTTACAACAAGATCAAGATCAGTTGGGAAGGTGGCCCTGGGAATGGCCAATGGAATTTAACCTCTGACAAATGTGAGATGTTGCACTTGCATAGTCAATGGTAGAGATGTGGAGAGTGTTGCACAACACAGATCTGTGAGTACAGATTTCCTAAAGATGCTGAGTCGGGTAGACGGTATGGTGAAGAAGGGATCTGGCAGGCATGCCTTCATTATGAATGATATTGAGTACAAAGCTGGTGATGCAGCTGTCCAAGTCGTTGGGCTTACATTGCCCTTTTGACATGGTTGCCAGGATCTTGATCGGTTGGGCAGGTGGGCTGAGGAATGGTTAGTCATAGAGTGTTACAGCGTGGAAACAAGCCCTTCGGCCCAACTTGCCCACACTGGCCAACATGCCCCACCTGCCTGTGTATGGCCTAAATCCCTCCAAACCTGTCCTATCCATGTGCCTGTCTAACTGTTTCTCAAACATTGGGATTGTCCCTACCTCAACTACCTCTCCTCTGGCAGCTTGTTCCATACACCCACTGCCCTTTGTGTGAAAAGGTTACCATTGAGATTCCTACACACACTTAATCTTTTCCCCTTCACCTTAAACCTATGTCCTCTGGTCCTCAATTCACCTACTCTGGGCAAGAGACTCCATGCATCTACCCAATCTATTCCTCCCATTATTTTATAGGAATACTGTGTGTAATTCTGGTTGCCTAGTTATAGAAAGGATGTCATTAAATTTGAAAGGGTGCCAAAGAGATTCCCCAGCATGTTGGCTTGTGGGTTTGAGTTCTAGGGAGACGTTGGACAGGCAAGCATTTTATTCTTTGGAGAGTAGGTTGAGAGGTGAACTTGTTGAGATGTACAAGATCATGAGGGGCATAGATAAAGCAAGTACTGCAAGTCTTTTTCCAAGGATAGAAGATTCTAAAAGTGGAGGGTTGCGAGATGCAAGATGGTTCTTGGGCGTAACTGTTTCACTCAGAGGGTGGTCTGTGTCTTGAATGTGGTGCCTGAGGAAGCTATAGAAATGGTTACAATTATGAGTTGTAAAATACATTTGGATGGGGTTAGAGGTTTATGGGCCAAATACAGGCAGGTGGGACTAGCCCAAAATGCCAATGTGGTGGGCATAGACAAGATAGGGCGATGGGGGCCCGTACAATATCTATGACTATGGAATGTGTAAATCATCACCTTTATCCAGAAATCGAGCAGTTTGATTTATTTTTCTGGTATTCAGTCTGTTACAATCCACAAAAATGTAAACATGTGTTTTGCAAAATATTTTTTTGTCCCAAGTGAAGTGTAGTTTTGGGGAATTAGTTATACTTGGTATCCTATCAATAATCTATTTCAGTGATGTGGACGACACACTTAATCTGTTTGTCGTCCACACAGTCAATCATAAAGCATGGAAACAGGCCCCTCAGCCCAACCTGCCCACACAGACCAACATGTCTCATCTACACTGGCCTCACCTGCTTGTATTTGGCCCATGTTCCACAAAACCTGTCCTGTCCATGTACTTGTCCAAATGTTTCTTAAACATTGCGATAGTACCTGCCTCAACTACCTCCCCCAGCAGCTCGTTCCATTCACCTAGCACTCTCTGTGTGAAAAAGTTACCCCTCATGTTCCTCGGATAGGCATATGACACCACCATTCTCCAGTCAGTTTTTGTTATATTCTAACTACATATATGTATATATTATTTTATTTTGTGCTTTAACATGCATAAGTGAGTAAAATACATTTATTCACAAAACTCCTTATTGGGCAATGTTCATAAACTGAGGAAAATGTTGCCATTTTGTGTTTGAGAGTCAAAAGTTGCAATCACTTATTTTCGACAGGTATTGGTGTCAATTCAATCTTTGATACTGGTGGCAGAGCCCTATTTCAATGAACCTGGCTACGAGAGGTCAAGGGGAACACCCAGTGGCACTCAGAGTTCGAGAGAATATGATGGAAATATAAGGCAAGCAACTGTAAAGTGGGCCATGCTGGAGCAAATTAGAAATCCTTCACCCTGCTTTAAAGAGGTAAGCTTGATTTTAACTCTGGCCAGGCAGGAATCTAAAACTGAGTTGAAATTTTAAACACTGAGCATTGTGAAAATGCTACTCTGGCTTGAGACTTTGTGTGTGTGTGTGTGTAGTGTCCAGTGCAGTCCAAATATGTCTTTAAAGCACTGGCCAGCATGTTGAAGGTAACCAATAATCCAGATCTGGGTAGGTTAGGAGGAAGGGAATGTTAATATTTAATGATCTTGTTACACTGTGAATATTTATTTATGCACCCATTTCAGAATTATATTATATGGATTGTTGCTTATGACTAATTAATCTCCTATGGCATGCTTCACTGTTTAAAATCTCATCATAGTTCAAAGCCTCCAGATGTCGTAACTTTCCTGTCGAATTGTTACTAATGAATGAATGATACTTGAATGAATGTTACACAGAAAAGCTGGAGAAACTCAGCGGGTGCAGCAGCATCTATGGAGCGAAGGAAATAGGCAACGTTTCGGGCCGAAACCCTTCTTCAGACTGATCAGGGGTGGGGGTGGGTGGGGACAAGAAAGGGAAAAGGAGGAGTAGCCGGAAGGCTGGAGGGTGGGAGGAGACAGCAGGGGAGCTGAGGAAGGGGAGGAGACAGCAAGGACTAACAGAATTGGGAGAAGTCGATGTTCATGCCCCCGGGGTGCAGACTCCCCAAACGGAATATGAGGTGCTGTTCCTCCAATTTCCGGTGCTGCTCGCTGTGGCCATGGAGGAGACCCAGGACAGAGAGGTCGGAGACGGAGTGGGAGGGGGAGTTGAAGTGCTGAGCCACCGGGAGGTCAGCTAGGTTATTGCGGACCGAGCGGAGGTGTTCGGCGAAACGATCACCCAACCTCCGCTTGGTCTCCGACCATCTCTGTCCTGGGTCTCCTCCATGGCCACAGCGAGCAGCACCGGAAATTGGAGGAACAGCACCTCATATTCCGTTTGGGGAGTCTGCACCCCGGGGGCATGAACATCGACTTCTCCCAATTCTGTTAGTCCTTGCTGTCTCCTCCCCTTCCTCAGCTCCCCTGCTGTCTCCTCCCACCCTCCAGCCTTCCGGCTACTCCTCCTTTTCCCTTTCTTGTCCCCACCCACCCCCACCCCTGATCAGTCTGAAGAAGGGTTTCGGCCCGAAACGTTGCCTATTTCCTTCGCTCCATAGATGCTGCTGCACCCGCTGAGTTTCTCCAGCTTTTCTGTGTAACCTTCGATTCTCCAGCATCTGCAGTTCCCTCTTTAATACTTGAATGAATGATTGATGCTCTATTCACCCACCGCGGGCCCGTCAAAGGTTTATATATTCCTAAAATTTGATTTTGTGGATCAGAATCCTGCACCATCGGAACAGAATGATTTGGCCATTGGCTAGCCGTTCCATGCTGATGACCTGCACTCTGGGGATCAGTCTGTTCATTGAAAAGTAGATGTTGCAGATGAGCTGAAGGTGAAGAGCTGGAGAAACTGACCCCCCCTCTGCTGTTAAACTTACCACTTGAGCCCAGCAGTGAAACATGCACATGTCGAGCGCTTAGCGAAATGAAACCTCATTTATTCTACTTGCTTGAAAAAGAAGTGTATAAATGGATTTTCTACTTTATCTTTAATAATTTCTACTGATTTAAGCTATTTAAAAAAATCATTATTTATATCTATTTGAATTGTTATTGATATCTTTGAATATGAGAGACATCGGCAGTTTAAGGAGCATCCTCCCCTCCAAGACCAACCTCCCATGAATCCAACTCCGCCCCCAGGATGGAGCCAGCCTTCCTGATGAGTTTGTTGATCTTATTGGCATCCGCGGCCTTTGCCCTGCTGCCCCAGCACACGGCAGTGAAGAAGATGGCACTGGCTACCACCGATTGGTAGAACATCTGCAGCATCTTATTGCAGATGTTGAAGGAACGTAGCCTTTTCAAAAAGTACAGGCGGCTCTGTCCCTTCTTGTACAGGGCCTCAGCGTTCCTGGACCAGTCCAGTTTACTGTCCAGGTACACTCCAAGGCATTTGTACTCCCTGGTAAACTGCACATCCACACCCTTGATACAGACAGAGGACAGGGGTGTTCCTCTCCTCCTAAAGTCCACCACCAACTCCTTAGTCTTGTCAGTGTGGAGCTGCAGGTGATTCACCCCACACCACTCAACAAAGTCTTTGACTACACCTCTGTATTCACCTTCCCTCCCCTCACTGATGCAGTCCACAAATGCAGAGTCATCTGAGTTATATCTGAAGTCTGAGGTGTAGATGGTGAACAGGAAGGGGGAGAGGACCATCCCCTATGTGGCCCCTTTGTTGCTCACCACCATGTCCGAGACACATGGCACATGTAGCCTGACATATTGTGGTTGTTCAATAGACAATAGGTGCAGGAATAGGTCTGCCATTCTGAAAGGGACCCGCTTATCCCTACTCTTTGTTTCCTGTCTGCCAACCAATTCTCTATCCATGTCAGCACTCTACCCCCAATACCATGTGCTCTAATTTTGTCCACTAATCTCCTATGTGGGACCTTATCAAATGCTTTCTGAAAGGTAGTTGGTGATCCAGGACACCAATGGAGCATCCACCTGCATCTTTGTCAGTTTGCTCCCTAGCAGTGCAGGCCGGATCACGTTAAAAGCACTGGAGAAGTAAAAAAAAACATGACTCTCACAATGTTTCCCGACTCATCCAGATGAGCATAGGAACGATGGAGCAGGTGGATGATGGCGTCCCCACCCCCCATCTTTGTTTGGTAAGCGAACTGCAGGGAGTCCAGGAAGGGTTTAACCAGGGGTCACCAGGTGAGTGAGCACCAGCCTCTCCAGGGACCTCATGATGTGTGAAGTCAGCGCCACCGGTCTGTAGTCATTGGAGGAGCTGGAGCGCATCCTCTGTGGTACAGGAACCAGACAGGATGTCGTCCACATCACAGGAACCCTGTCCAGGCTCAGGCTCAGATTGAAGATATGCTGCAGTACTCCACACACTGGCCGGCACACACACGCCTTGTGTACCCTAGGGCTGGCACCATCGGGACCCGTGGCTTTGCCTGGGCAGACTCTGCTCGGCTCCTTCCTCACCTGCTCAGCCTTGATGGTCAGGCACGGCACAGAAAGGGCAGAGGAAGTGGACCAGGGGGATTGAGGGGGAGAGTCTGTCGGGGAGCAGGGAGGAGGATGGGCAGAGACCCCACCATCAAATCTATTAATAAACAGCTTTAGCTCTTTGGCCCAGTCCTGATTGCTTTCCCTCCACAGGCCACTGGTCATCTTGTAGCCTGTACTGCTCTGCATCCCGCTCCACACATCCCTCCTTGTTCTGCTCCAGCTTCCTCCTGGAGTTTTCCTTGCCCTGTCTCAGTCTGGCCTTCAGGTCTTTCTGCCCCCATTTCTCCTGCTCCCTGTCACCATTCTTGAATGTCCTCTTCCTCTTGAGAAGGACCTTTATGTGACTGGTGACCCATGGCTTGTTGTTGGGGATACAGTGTACAGTCTCCTCAGGGACAGTGTCATCCACACAGAGCTTTATGTAGCAGGTATCATAGTCCATAAATCCATCAATGTCCTCTCCATGTGGACTACAGAGTGTTGTCGCAGTCTGTGTCCTAGAGCGTCAGAGGCCTCCTGTAACCATCTCCTCACTGATCCTGTGGTCACAAGCAGCCTCTGGACCATTGGCTTATACATGGGTAGGAGGTGAACCAGGTTGTGGTTGGATCTTTCCAGTGACCGAAGGGCTATGGAGCTGTATGACTGTTTAACATTGGCATACAGCAGGTCCAATGTTTTCATATCCCTGGTGGGACAGTCAACAGACTGAGCTGAGTGAAAGTGGGTAGGGTAGCATCCAAATTCACCTGGTTGCAATCCCCCAAGATAGCAATGAAAGCAGTCGGGTGTTTGAAGGTAGACAAATCTCCAGGGCCTGATCAGATATATCCGAGGACATTGTGGGAAACCAGAGAGGAAATTGCAGGAGCCCTCGTTGAAATTTACTAGTCATATTTAAATACAGGAGAGGTACCGGAAGACTAGAGGGTGGCAAATGTTGTACCTCTTTTCAAGAAGGGCTGCAGTGAAAATGCTGGGAACTTTAGGCCAATGAGCTTAACATCTGTAGTTGGAAAGTTACTAGAGAGTATTCTGAAGGATAGGACATACAGGCATTTAGACAGACCAGGGCTGATTAAAGATAGTCAACATGGGTTTGTATGTGATGAGAGATCATGTCTCACAAATCTGATTGAGTTTTTTGAAGCAATGACCAAAAAGGTTGATATGGGCAGAGCTGTAGATGTTGTGTACATGGACTTCAGCAAAGCATTCGGCAAGGTTCCGCATGGTAGGCTCCTCTGGAATGTTAGATCGCATGGGATCCAAGGAGAGATAGCTGAATGGATAGAAAATTGGCTCCACGTAAGGAAGCAGAGGGTGATGGTGGAAGGTTGCTTTTGGACTGGAGGCCTGTGACTAGTGGTGTGCCTCGGGGTTTGGTGCTGGGCCTGTTACTGTTTGTCATCTGCATCAATGATTTGGATGAGCACATACAGGGCAATATTAGCAAGTTTGCAGCTGATACAAAAGTGGGTGGTTTTGCAGATAGTAAAGATGGTTGTGAAAAATTGCAGCAGGATCTTGATCGATTGGCCAGGTGGGCTGAGGAATGGTTGATGGAATACAGGGAAATGTGAGGTGATGCAGTTTGGGAAGTCTAACATGGGCAGGACCTACACATTGAATGGTCGGGCTCTGGGGAGTGTTGTAGAGCAGAGGGATCTAGGAGTACAGGTGATAGACACCAAATGCTAGAGTAACTCAACAAGACAGGCAGCATCTCTGGATAGGAATGGGTGACGTTTTGGCTCGAGACCCTTCATCAGACTGAGAGTCAAGGGAGAAGGAGACACAGAGATAAAGAATGTAAGGTGTGAAAACGAGGTATCAAAGGGGACGAAGTTCAAGGAAAATGTAGAATACATAATTGTCAACTAGAGGAAGGTGGCAACGAAGCATACAAAGATAATGTTATCAAGGGGACAGTCAGACAGGTTGGAGAACTAGGTTGAGGGAGGAATGGAGAGACATCAAGCAAGGGTTACTTTAAATTAGAGGTTGATATTCATACCGCTGAGTTGTAAGCTGCCCAAGCGAAATATGCCTGGTCACGGTTCTTTGAAGGTGGAGTCGCAGGTAGAACGGGTGGTCAAATAGGCTTTTGGCACATTGGCCTTCATCAGTCTAGAAGTACAGAAGTTGGGTGGTCATGTTGCAGTTGTATAAGATGTTGGTGCGGCCACATTTAGAGTATTGTGTTCAGTTCTGGGCACCATGTTATTAAGAAAGAAGTTGTCAAGCTGGAAAGGGTATACTGAAGGTTTACGAAGATGTTGCCAGGACCAGAGGGTCTGAGCTATCGGGAGAGCAGGCATCATATTCTTCCGATTTAAATTCGGAATTCCGATTTTTTTCTTTTCCGAACGATGAATCAGATTTTTCAATATTTTGTGCCCGATTTTGACGCAGTTGAGTTGGCAAGATGGTAAAAATAAAAGGGTGAGGGAAGGAGAGTCGGTGGAGGTACTGGTCTGGAGGTGGGCAAGCTTGTCATTCATGATGGAAGTCATGAGAAGCGGGGCCATGAATGGGAGCGCGGGCTCGGGGTGAGCGGGACGACCAGACAGCTGAGACGGGGGTGATGGCTGCAGAGCGTTGATCCCCTCCCCATCCTCTCTTGTGGGGAAAATAAATAAGTTAGCATGACAACTTAGGAAACCTGAACGGAAACCTCTGGAGACTTTGCGCCCCACCCAAGGTTTCCGTGCAGTTCCCGGAGGTTGCCGGAGGTTGCAGGTAGGGAGACTAACAAAAACCTCCGGGAACCGCACGGAAACCTTGGTAGAAATACCTCTTTACTCCTATACTCAAATCCTCTTGTTATGAAGGCCAACATGCCTTCAGCTTTCTTCACAGCCTGGCTGCTCCACCTGGCTGCTCAACACCCGGCTTGAGATCTAACTATTCCTTTGGTTTATGTTTCATTCGCAAGAAGAAGAAGAAGACTGCTTGCTGTACCTGCATGTTTACTTTCAGTGACTGCTGTACAAGGACACCCAGATCTCGTTGCAATACATCCTTGTAAATCTTCTCTGTACCTTTAAAATAAACACAAAATGCTGGAGTAACTCAGCGGGACATGCAGCATCTCTGGAGAAAAGGCATGGGTGACATTTTGGGTTGAGACCCTTGTTCAGTCTGATGATAAACAGCAAGAGGCATACCACTGGTCACAGGCCAACAGTCCAAGAAGCAACCTTTCACCATCCCCCTCTGCTTCCTTTCATGGAGCCAATTTTCTATCATTCAGCTATCTCTCCTTGGATCCCATGCGATCTAACCTTCCAGAGCAGCTAATCATGCGGAACCTTGTCAAATGCGTTACTGAAATCTATGTACACAACATCTACAGCTCTGCCCTCATCAACCTTTTTGGTCACATCTTCAAATAACTCAATCAGATTTGCGAGACAGGACCTCCCACGTACAAAACCATGCTGACTATCCTTAATTCGTCCAAATGCCTGTATATCCTATACTTCGGAATACTCTTGAGCAACTCTCTGACCACAGATGTTAAACTCACTGGCTTGTAGTTCCCAGAATTTCCCCTGCAGCCCTTCTTGAATAGAGGCACAACATTTGCCACCCTCCAGTCTTCCATTACATTCCACAGCAGAGACAGGCTCTGATCAACAGGTGCAGCACATGAATGATTTTAGTGTATTCATGTATGGAAATCAGATTAGAATCAAACACATGGCCCATGTTGACCAACCTGGGTCTCACTGGACACCTGGTATTACTCTTGACCCTGACTCCAGTTGCATACCTTCTCTCATTCCTCCTGACACCTGGCCCCCTATTCTACCCTGATCATAGCTGCTTACCTGCTTAGGTTCCCAGTGCTGAACACTCCCCTGGTCTATATCTGGCCCACACTATATCTGGCCCACACATAAAGCCCCATATCTGACCCCCTGGACTTAACCTATTACGTTCAAGTCCACAGGTGCTTATCTAATGTGGTAATCTTTTATGGGGCACTTCACAGACCAAATTATCTATAACAAAATTTGCTACATCCATTGGCTTCCTTGTTATCTAACATGCTAGTTACTTTGTCAAAGAAGTCATCAATTGGTTGAACACAATTTCTCGTCCATAAAATTATACTCACTCAGCTGTATGTATTCTGTTACCATTTCTTTCATTTTCCTAACAAACTGTCCTGAAGTCATTTTCACCCCCAATATTTTCAGTATTTTGCTGTCTTCCTCTCAGCTGGGACTTTTCCAAAATGCAAAGTCCAATAACTTTATATATTTAAGCAATATTATTCTATTAAATGTGATCTTGAGAGTACATAATATTTTCTGTGGTATTCAGAACACAACAATGATAAAAAGATCTTTGTTTTGATTGCACCTACCAACATGCATACATTATTATATTACAGTTAATATATACCGAGGGCAAATTTTTGTTCCAATTCTCCCCATTCCCAATTACTTTTACATTGAAGTGATTGAAATCCAAGTGAAGTTTAAATGGCATCATAAAAGTAAAACCTCCGGAATGGATGATATTCATTTGTGGTGGTTGGTTGGGGTCAGTATCAGCACAATTACTATATAAAACTTTGAATCTTCAGATGCCCTGGTTCAAGCTAACTAAACTAAAGACAAATAATAATCTCTGCACACATTCCCCTGCAAGTAGCTGTGTCACTCCTTTAAAATATGCCCCTTCTTTGAACAAGCTCTTAAATATCGCATTTGGATCAGTTTCCATCAGATTACACTCCTTGAGGATGTTCATCTACGTGTTCCATTAATAAAACAACGAGATTGGGGACATTTCTATTCAACCTGTCAAAGGAATTGAGGGGGTGGGGGGTTAGAAATAGTCAGTGAGGTAAACAAACATAATAGTTACATGGCAAATGACAATAGTGCTACCTTCCCAATATTTAACTGAAGGAAATAATGGGTTATTGGGGCTGTATGTTGTGACAGACAGCCTGACACCTTCCCTGTCATTTTAATATTACCCTTATCCCATCCCCCTGGATATTCCAGATTAATAAATTAAGGTTTTGTCAAATAATTACAAAACGGCTAATTACAAATCAATAACATTAGCCAACTCCGAAACACAAAGCGCTGAGCATTGGGATCCAGACATCCGACAACTGGCCTCAGTTCCCCGCTCATATCTGGCAGTGTTCTCCGTCTGAACCAGGGGCCGCGGAGCATTTTCGAAAGTGGGGAGACTGAGCGATCATTGATAACTGGCCTTGGGGGTACCCGGTGAGGGAGCAGAGTAACCGAGTGGGGAGAGGGTGTGGAAGGGGAGTGTCCCCTCTACCAGGGTAGGGACGTTTTGAAATTTGATGTATTAAAATCATGTTTTAGTGCATTGTAGAAGTATGATTTCAATGTTTTTTGTATGAAGTATTTTTAAGAGGTAACATTTTAAGGGGTAACTTTTTCCACGCAAAGGGTGGTGGGTGTATGGAACAAGCTGCCAGAGGAGGTAGTTGAGGCAGGGACTATCCCAACATTTAAGAAACAGTTAGACTGATACATGGATAGGACAGGTTTGGAGGGATATGGACCAAAAGCAGGTAGTGTAGCTGGGACATGTTTGCGGGTTTGGGCAAGTTGGGCCGAAGGGCCTGTTTTCACACTGTATCACTCTATGACTACATTATACCTCCACCATGCATGAATGCTTCAAAATCAAGTGATCGAGTTTTATTGCCATATACTCAAGCATAGAAACATAGAAATAGGTGCAGGAATAGGCCATTCGGCCCTTCGAGCCAGCACTGCCATTCAATATCATCATGGCTGTTCATTTAAAATCAGTACCTCGTTCCTGTTTTTTTCCCCATATCCCTTGATTTTGTTAGCTCCAAGAAGTAAATGTAACTCTCTCAACATCCAGTGATTTGGCCTGCACTGCCTTCTGTGGCAGAGAATTCCACAGGTTCAAAACTCTCTGCGTGAAGAAAGTTTATCCTCATCTCAGTCCTAACTGGCGTACCCTTTATTCTTAAACTGTGATCCCTTGTTCTGAACTCCCCCGACATCGGGAACATTTTTCCTGCAATTACAGTAAGTGAAATCTAGCAGGCAAGCAGGATGCTTTCTCCAACCACCCCCATCTTGAAGTCCACTATCTTCCCCCGTTTCTACCCAGTGCTTGGTACTTACTTCCAGCAGCCACTGGTTGTCCTCCAAGATGCACCGAGCCGCAGCTTGATCCATGCCGGTCACCGAATTTAACACAGAGACTCTCATGGCAGCGGCGCAACGCTTCCGATGGCCTGGGACTCTTGCACTGAGGCTGCTCCATGGCCGGAGCTGCAATGCGCGACTCGCCAGCCCCGGCTCCCCGTCCGCATCTGTCTCCGCCGCTGCTTCTGCTTCCAACACCCGTGGCCCTTGCAGTTGATATGATTTTTAAAATTTTAGTTGATCACAGAATTTCTCACGACAATGTGAGAAATTTGTGATCAGCGTGAGAATTTGGCGAAATGCGTGATTCTCACGCTCAATGCATGAGAGTTAGCAGCCCTGCCTCTCCCTCCCCTCTCTCCCTCCCCTCTCCCCCCCCCCCCCCCTCTCCCCCCCTCCTCTCCCTCGCTCTCCCCTCTCTCTCTCCCCCTCCCCCCCTCTCTCCCCCCTCTCTCTCCCCTCTCTCTCTCTCTCTCCCCCTCTCTCCCTCTCCCTCCCCCCCTCTCTCTCCCCCTCTCTCCCCCTCTCCCTCCCCCCTCTTTCCCCCTCCCACCTCTCCTCTCTCTCTCCCCCCCCCTCCCCTCCCTCTCTCTCTCCTCCCCCCCCTCTCACTCTCTCCTCCTCTCTCCCCTCCCTCTTCCCTCTTTCCCCTAACTCTCTCTTCTCTCTCTCTCTCCCTCCCTCTCTCTCTCTCTCTCTCTCCCCTCTCTCTCTCTCTCTCTCTCTCTCCCTCTCTCCCTCTCTCTCCCTCTCTCCCTCTCTCTCTCTCTCTCTCTCTCTCTCTCTCCCTCCCTCTCTCTCTCTCTCTCTCTCTCTCTCCCTCTCCCTCTCCCTCTCTCTCTCCCCTCTCTCTCTCCCCCCCCTCTCTCTCTCTCTCTCTCTCTCTCTCTCTCTCTCACCTCCCCCCCCTCTCTTTTCCCTCTCTCTCTCCCCCCTGTCTCCCTGTCTCCTTCCCCCTCTCTCTCCCCCCCTCCCTTTGAGAGTCTCTGTCCCTTAAGCACAGAGACTCTCACAGCAGCGGCGCAACGCTTCCAACGCCTCCGACGGCCCGGGACTCTTGCACTGAGGCTGCTCCATGGCCGGAGCTGCAGCGAGCGACTCGCCAACCCCGCAAACACTCGCCAGCCAGCAAACCGCCAGCGCAAACACTCGCCAGCCCCGAAAACACTCGCCAGCCCGGCAAACACTCGCCAGCCCCGCAAACACTCACCAGCCCAGCAAACTCTCGCCAGCCCCGCAAACTCTCGCCAGCCCGGCAAACACTCTCGCCAGCCCGCCCACTCACCAAAACACTCGCCAGCCCGCAAAAAACACTCGCCCGCAAACAGCCAGCCCCGGAAAAACACTCGCCAGCCCCGCAAACACTCGCCAGCCCCGCAAACTCTCGCCAGCCCCGCCCGCCAGCCCCGCAAACTCTCGCCAGCCCCGCAAACACTCACCAGCCCCGCAAACACTCCCCAGCCCAGCACACTCTCGCCAGCCCCGCAAACACTCACCAGCCCCGCAAACTCTCGCCAGCCCCGCAAACACTCACCAGCCCCGCAAACACTCGCCAGCCCCGCAAACACTCACCAGCCCCGCAAACACTCACCAGCCCTGCCCCGCACATCTGTCCCCGCCGCTGGTTCTGCTTCCATCCCTCCCTCAGCCCTGGCTCTCCAACACCTGCGGCCTATGCAGTTTATGAGTTTTGAAATTTTCGTTGATCACAGAATTTCTCATGACAGAGCATGAGAATTTTGTGATCAACGTGAGAGCGTGAGAATTTGTCCAAGGCGTGAGAGTTGGCAGCCCTGGTATTTAAAGACGACTCGTAAATTTCACTGCAATTTCCTCTCTAGTTTCCCACAATGTCCTCGGATATATATTTACCCTGGAGATTTGTCTACCTTCATACGCATCAGGTCCTTCATCTAACCCAAGTTCCCCAGGGTAAAAACAGGAGAAATACTTATTGAGGACCTTGCCCATCTTCTGTGGTTCCACAGAGTTGACCACTTTGATTCCAGCGGGGTCCCGCTCTCTAGTTACCCTTTTTCCCTCGATATACTGATAAATTCTCTCAGGATTATCTGCCAGAGCTTTCTGCTGTCTCCTTTTTACCCTCGTGATTTCCTGCTATTTTTCCATTGCTCCTTAGTTCCTGAAACTCCTCCAGGGATACACTTGCCCAGCTGCTTAAATCTGCCCCATGCCTCCTCCCAACTCTTCACCTGAGCCTCAATCTCTCTAGTTATCCATGCTTCCTTACGCTCGCTCACCTGCCTTGCTCTCGCCCCAATTTAGCATTTTAACTCATGAGGCTGACCTGTCCCTATCCATAACTATCTTAAACCTAACACAACAGTGGTTGCTGGTCACAAAAGGCTCCTCCACCAACACTTCATCCACTTATCCCCCCCAATTTACCAGGACTAGATCAAGCATTGCTCTCCCATTTTTGACCTGCTATACATTGCCGGAGAAAACTCTGCTGAACACATTTGACAAATTCCACCCAGTCTAAACCTTGTGCACCATGACATTCCCAATCAATATTGGGAAAGTTAAAATCCCTACCACGACAACCTGATTGGACCCTCAACTGCCTGCAGTCTCCTAGTATATTTCTCACTTCTAATTCCCATTGACTATTTGAGGGCCTGTAGTATACTCCCAACAAGGTGATTTTCCCTTTCTTGTTCCTCAGCTTCACCCACTTAGCCTCACTAGACGGGCAGTGTGTAATGTGACCACCTCACGCAATGATGCAAGAACCCCCTCCCCTTTTATCCCCACTTCTGTAACTCCTGTACCCCACAATATTGAGCTGCCAGTCCTAGCCCTCTTTTCACCAGGTTTCAACAATGGCTACAATGTCCCAGTCGCACATACCCATCCCTACCCGTCAGGCCTCATGCATTAAAATAAGGGCAATTTAAACCAACATTCCTTCCTTGCTCCCTGCATTCTACTGTCTATTCTGTCCACAAAACTCATCATCCTCCATACCCACCTCTAACCTCTCACCTGCCTCACACCCTAATAAGATCCTTTGATAAGCCTCTGAGCCTCAACCTCCTCGCTGAAGACTTGAGCCAAAGACTCACACGTTACCTCTCTATAGCGCTTTTCCTAAACGCAGCCTCTTTCCCCAACACTGTTGGCTGTTCCCAATTGGCCGCTCCGCTATACCTTGCCTTGCATTTATTTGCTTAGTTGGGTGCTACGACCAATCCACAGACTTGCTGCTCCTAGCTGCCGCTCCTGCTCCCACTTCCCATTCAAGTTTGTGTTTACTTTAGACTTCAGAGATAAAGCACAGAAACGGACCCGTTGGCCCATCAGGTCCCCGCTGACCAGAGACCAGTCCAGTAACACTATCCTACGCACTAGGGACAATTTTCCAATGCTAATTAACCAACATACCCGTATGTCTTTGGTGTGTGGGAGTAAATCGGAGCACCCGGAGAAAACCCACGCGGTCACAGGAAGAACGTACAAAACTCTGTACAGGCAGTCAGTAGTCGGGTTCAAACCTGGGTCTCTGGCGCTGTAAGGCAGCAGCTCTACCGCTGCGCTACTGTGTCACCTCAAGAGGTCTGGTTTTGTTCAAGATTCCAGCATATGCTGTTTTCCGTGTATCTCGGAATGTGAAATTCAATAATAACCTAAAATTAAAGTTTGAGCTGTACATTACCCTTGACAAATCACGAGACCGTGCTGAAGGTCCTATCGTGTAGACAAATCTTCCAGGCCAGATCAGATATATTCGAGGACACTGTGGGAAACTAGAGAGGAAATTGCAGAAGCTCTGGCTGAAATGTACATGTCGTCATTAAATACAGGAGAGGTGCCAGGAGACTGGAGGGTGGCAAATGTTGTGCCTCTATTCAAGAAGGGCTGCAGGAAAAGGCTGGGAACTATAGGCCAGTGAGCTCAACATCTGTATTTGGAAAGTTACCAGAGAGTATTCTGAGGGATCGGATGTACATATAGATGGTTGTCAAAATTACAGCAGGATCTGGATCTGGTGAGCTGAGGTGGTTGATGGAATTTAATGATGTTGCATTTTGGAAAATCTAACATAGGCAGGACCTACACAGTGATTGGGGAGTGTTGTAGAGCACAGAGACCTAGAAGTGCAGGTACATAGTTCGTTGCAAGTGACATCGCTGGTAGGTCGGGATGTCAAAAGGGCTTTATGCACTTTGGCCTTAATCAATCAGAGTATTGAGTATAGAAGCTGGGAGGTCATGTTGCAGGTATATAAGATGTTGGTTAGGCCACATTTAGAGTACTGTGTTCAGATTAGGGCACCATGTCATAGGAAAGATGTTGTTAAGCTGGAAATTGTGCAGAGAAGATTTACAAGGATGTTGTCAGGACTCAAGGGCCTGAGATATAGGCAGAGTTTGAGCAGGCTGGGTCTCTATTCCTTAGAGCACAGGAGAATGAGGAGTATTTTATAGAAGTGGACAAAATCATGAGAGAAATAGATTGGGTAGATGTACAGAGTCTCTTGTCCAGAGTAAGGGAATCTAGAATCAGAGAACATAGGTTTTAGGTGACGGGGGAAAGATTTAATAAGAACCTGAGCGGTAACTTTCTTTACACAAAGGGGGGTGGGTGTGTGGAATGAGCTGCCAGAGGAGGTAGTTGAGGCAGGAATTATCTGGTTTAAAAAACATTTGTACAGGTATGTGGATCGGATATGAGCCAAAAGCAGGCAGGTGGGACTAGTGTAGATGGGATATGTTGGTTGATGAGGCAAGTTGGGCCGAAGGGCTTGTTTCCACACTGTATGACATTTTGACTATGAATCTATGTAGATGGGATATGTTGGTTGATGAGACAAATTGGGCTGAAGGGCCTGTTTCCACACTGTATGCCTCTATGACATTTGGACTCTATCTGTTCTAGGTTATACACAAACATTACTACTTGAAGAGAGTTGAAGTAATGGCCCAGTGTGAAGAGTGGATTGCTGACATTCAACAGTACAGCAGTGACAAGCGGGTTGGCAGGACAATGTCACATCATGCAGCTGCCTTGAAGGTAAAGTCAGCAAAATGGTTATTTACACATCAACAACACTTTTCGATATGGTTTCTGCATAATAAACTCGGTCACTAAGTAAAAACTGAACCAGTGTGAGCGTATTAGTTGGGATAGTCCAAATTGATACACTTGTAGGTCAACGGGTAAAATGTTGATTCAATCTAAGGTTTGGGACATGATTCTTTGAGCCAAGCTGTGGCGTGGCAGTAGAGTTGCTGTCTGTAACAGTGCCAGAGACCGGGTCCGATCCTGAATGCAGGTTTCCTCCCACGCTCCAACGACGTGCAAACTTGTAGGTTAATTTGCTTCTGTACATTTGTAAATTGTCCCTAGTGTGTAGAATAGTGTTAGTGTACGGGGTGATCGGTAGGCGCCGTCTCTAAAGACTTTTAAAAGCAGCAGTTATTGTGCGGGACTGACTGTTCCCAGTGGTATATAAAAGGAAGGCAGCAAACAGCAGAGCAGCCATTTTGGGAGAGCTTGTGTTGAGGTGAAGGGTAAATATTGAGGCTTTGTCCCGCAAAGTTGTAGTGAATCTTGATGGCAAGATAAGGTAAGGGGCTAGCTATTTTTGTGTAGCTCTCTCTAGTCTCAGCGCAGGTGGGTTGGCCGTCAGGGCATTAGATTGCTCTTCTTGCAGGAGGAGGAAGTGAGTGAAACTGCCAGTGCCCCTGAGGGTGACCCCTGTGGAAAGTGTGGCCGGCTCCAGGTCCTTACTGATGGGTTGAAGGGACTGGAGCTGCAGCTGGGTGACCACAGGATTGACCAGGACAATGACAGCATCACCCATGGCTGTTGTAGTGAGATGCTCACACCGAATGTGCGGTGAGAATGTAGATTGGTGACTACCAGGAAGGGTAAAGGGGAGAAGGCAGAGGGTGCTGGAATCTTCCTTGAAAGTAAATAAACCTTTTGAATACTGTGTGTCAGGAGAAAGTAACAGCAGTTGTTGGCTCCGAGGTCTGACAGGGAAAAGTGAGGTGAGACAGGGCTGCAGTGATAGGGGTCTCGATAGTTAAGGTGTGGGACAGGAGATTCTATGGCTGCAAGCATAGTGTGCTGCCTCCCTGGTGCTAAGGTCCAAGATGTCTTGGAATGGCCGCAGAACCTTCTCACGGAGGACAGTGACCACCCAGACGTCATTGTGCACGAGGGATGAGGTGCTGCAGAGGGAATGCAAGGATTTAGATGAAAGGCTCAAAACCAGGACAACACTTCTTCCCAGGTACACAAAGCTGGAGAAACGCAGCAGGTGCAGCAGCATCTATGGAGCGAAGGAAAAAGGCAACGTTTCAGGCCAGCTTTTTTTGTGTACCTTCGATTTTCCAGCATCTGCAGTTCCTTCTTCAACACTTCTTCCCACCCTGCTTCCTGTAAGGACTCCATCCCCTGCTCCCAATTCCTCCGTTTACGCTGCATCTGCTCCCAGGATGAGGTGTTCCACACCAGGGCATCGGAGATGTCCTCATTCTTCAGGGAACGGGGGTTCCCGTCTTCTACCATAGACAAGGCTCTCACCAGGGTTTCTTCGATACCCTGTGACACTGCTCTCTCTCCATCCCACCCCACTCGTAACAAGGGCAGTCCCCCTAATCCTTACCTTCCACCCTACCAGCCGTCACGTACACCAAATAATCCTCCGTCAGTTTCGCCTCCTCCAACGTGAGCCCACCACTGGCCACATCTTCCCATCTCCTCCCCTGTCTGCTTTCCGCAGAGACCGCTCCCTCTGTAACTCCCTGGTCAATTTGTCCCTTCCCATCCTTCCAACCCCCTCCCCTGGCACTTTCCCTTGCAGCCGCAGGAAATGCTACACTTGTCGCTTTACCTCCCCCCTTGACTCCATTCAAGGACCCAAGCAGTCTTTCCAGGTGCGGCAGAGGTTCACCTGCACCTCCTCCAATCTCATCTATTGCATCCACTGCTCTAGATGTCAGCTGCTCTACATTGGTGAGACCAAGCGCAGGCTTGGTGATCGCTTCGCCGAACACCTCTGCTCAGTTCGTATTAACCAACCTGATCCCCCGGTGGTTCAACTCCCCCTCCCATTCCGAATCCGACCTTTCTGTCCTGGGCCTCTGCCATGGTCAGAGTGAGTCCCACCGCAAATTGGAGGAGCAGCATCTCAGATTTCGCTTGGGTAGTTTGTACCCCAGCGGTATGAACATTGACCTCTAAGTTCAGGTAGTCTTTACTGTCTCCTCCCCATCTCAGCTCTCCCTCTATCCCTCTGGCTCCTCCTCTTCCTTTCTTCTTCCCACCATCCCCACCCTCACATCAGTCTGAAGAAGGGTCTCAACCTGAAACATTGCCTATTTCCTTCACTCCATAGATGCTGCCTCACCCGCTGAGTTTCTCCAGCACTTTTGTCTACCTTCGATTTTTCAGCATCTGCAGTTCCTTCTTAAACAAGGATAGTAATCACCAGATCACTCCCAGTGCCACCAGCCAGTGAGGGTAGGATAGGAGGAGAGGACAGATGAACATGTGGCTGTAGACTTGGTGTTGGGAACAATGATTCAGATTGGGTTCCCTTCTGGGGCAGATGTGACGTGTACAAGAGGGATGGGTTGCACTTCAACTGGAGGGGAACCAGTAGCTTGGCAGGCAGGTTTGCAAATGCTGCTCATGAGGATTTGAATTACATTTGGCAGGGGGATAGGACCCTATGCAGTGGAGAGCCAGCTGGGAGGCTGGAGGTCGATACAGATGTCAGTGAGAGCAAGCTAAGTGGACAGGACTGGTTGGAGCCAGGCAGCAATGAGGAAGAAGGGTTGCATTAAATTACATTGATATCAATGCAAGTGGCCTGACAGGGAAGGTGGATGAACTTGGGACCTAGAAATGTACATACGACTGATGTAAAAACCTGGCTGAGGGAAGACAGGACTGGCAGTTAACGTTCCAGTGTGCAGGTCTTACAAATGAGAAAGTGGTGAGGGCAAAGGAGAAAGGGGACACGGTAATGATGAAAGGCAACCTCACAGCAGTGGTCTGAGTGACATTACTGATGGATCGTCCAGTGGGCTATACAGGTGGAGCTGCACTGCACCATCGGCCCTCAAATAGTCAATGGCAATTAGACGGACAGGTCTGCCCAATACCCAGGGAGATTGCCAGATTGCAAGATTAATAAGGTGGTCACAGTAGGGGATTTTGTCTTTCCCAATATAGACTGGGGCGGCCATAGCTGCCGAGCATGGAGGCCGTTACAATAGTAGAATTTAACAGGCATGTGGATAAGCAAAGAATGGAAGGATATGAATTATCTGCAGGTTGATAAGAAATGGTCGGCATCATGATCGGCACAGACATTGTGGGCCAAAGGGCCTGTTCTTGTGCTGTACTCTTCTATATTTCTCTATTCTCTGCATATTCATGCGCCTATCCAAAAGCCTCTTGAATGCCACTATCATATCTGCCTCGACCACCAACCCCGGCAGCTCCATCTGTGTAAAATAAACTTCCCCCGCATATCTCTTTTACACTTTGCCTCTCACCTTCAAACTAGTATTTGATATTTCCATCCTGAAAAACTGTCTACCCTATCTGTACCTCCCATAATTGTATATACTTCTGTCAGGTCTCCCATAACCTTCACATTCTAGAGAAACCGTGGGCGGCACGGTGGTGCAGTGGTAGAGCTGCTGCCTCACAGCGCCAGAGTCCCGGGTTCCATCCTGACTACGGGTGCTGTCTGTACGGAGTTTGTACGTTCTCCCTGTGACCGCGTGGGTTTTCTCCTGGTGCCCCGGTCTTCGCCTTCACCCCAAAGACGGACAGGTTTGTAGGCTAATTGGCTTGGTAAAAATGTAAATTGTCCATAGTGTGTGTAGGATAGTGTTAGTGGGCGGGGGGGACCTCTGGTCAGCACAGACTCGGTGGGTCGAAGGGCACTGCATCTCTAAACTAAACCAAACTAATTCATGTCTGTTCAACCTCTCTCTGTAGGTACTATCCCCAATTCCAGACATCATTTTGGTAAACCACCTCTGCACCCTTTCCAAAGCCTTCTTATCCTTCCTGTAATAGGGCAACCAGAACTGCATGCAATACTGCAATAGGGACCTAACCAAAGTCCTGTCAAGATGCATCATGACTTCCCGACTCTTACACTTAATGTGCCGACTAATGAAGGCATGAATAGCCTTCTTTGCCACTCTATCGACATGTTGCCACTTCAGGCAGTTATGGACTCCAAGTTCCCTCTGTACAGCAATGCTGTTAAGAGTCATGTTATTAATTGTATATTTTGCCCTTACATTCTCCCAAAGTATAACACCTCACACTTACTCGGATTAAACACCATCTGCCATTTTTCCGCCCATTTCTGTCACTATATATTTTATTTTTTACTATATATATTTCTGTATATCTCACGCTATAGCTAGCATTCCTCGCAGTCTACGCTCCCACCTGTTTTGGTGTAATCTGCAAACGTACTAACCAACCCGCCTACATTTACGTCCATTATACATCACAAACAACAGTGTTGCCAGCATAAATCCCGGTAAAACTCCACTTAATCCATATGACCAAGTCGACCTATGCATCTTAATCTTCTTTATCAGCCTTCCATGGGGGACTTTATCAAATGTCTTACCAAAATCCAGCGAGAGCTCTAATCTCATCTATCATCTTTGTCATTTCTTCAAAAAACTCAAATCAAGTTCTGACCTGCCGCATACAAAGCCATACTGACTGTTCCTAATTAACCCATTCTCTGAGATTCACTGACATATAATTCTCTCTGCTTCTCTTCATAAACAAAGGAATAGCAATAGTTCCAAAGCATTAGTTTCTAAAGAGACTACTCTACAGTCCTCCGGGATGATTTGTGTCGCTAGAGAAGACACAAATATCTTCGTCAATTTCATCTCCTGGTTCTCTTGATAACCTGGGCTAGATCCCATCAGGCTCTGGGGATTTTGAGAGATAATAGCTGCTCAGAAACCAAAGTAGTCAACTATGTGTGGGGCAGTAGGAGATGGGCAAGGTTCTCTAGGTATTTATTGTGGAGAAAATCATGAAGACTAGCAAACTTGGAAAAGTTAATGGCGATGTGGTGAGGACAGTCCGTATTACAGTTGAAGTGCTGGATGCCCGATAATGTATGAAGGTAGATAAATCACCTGGGCCTGATCAACTATATGCAAGGACATTGTGGAAAGCTAAAGAAGAAATTGCAGGAGCCCTGACTGACATATATGAAACATCATTAAACATGAGTTAGGTGCCATAAGACTAGAGGGTGTCTAATGTTGTACCTCTATCTAAGAAGGACTGCAAAGAAAAACCTGTGAACTGTAGACCCGTAAGGTAGTAAGGGATAGTAGAATTAGGCCATTTGGCCCACCGTCTACTCCACCATTCAATAATGGCTGTTCTATCTCTCCCTCCTAACCCCATTCTCCTGCCTTCTCCCCATAACCTCTGACACCTGAAATAATCAAGAATCTATCTATCTCTCCCTTAAAAATATCCACTGATTTAGCCTCCACAGCCTTCTGTGGCAAAGAATTCCACAGTCACCACCCTCTGACTAAAGAAATTTCTCATCATCTCCTTCCTGAAAGAACATCCTTTAATTCTGAGGCTATGACCTCTAGTCCTCGACTCTCCCACTAGTGGAAACACCCTCTCCACATTCACTCTATCCAAACCGTTCACTATTCAGTATGTTTCAATGAGGTCCACCCTCATTCTTCTAATTTGAATCATTTTTCTAATCTAAGAATTAATCTAAGAAAGTACTGCAGATGCTGGAAAAATCAAAGGTAGGCAAAAATGTTGGAGAAACTCAGCAGGTGAGGCAGCATCTATGGAGCGAAGGAATAGGCGACGTTTCGGGTCAAGACCCTTCTTCAGACTGATGTGGGAGGCAGGAACAAGGAGAGGAGAAGGAGGGAGAAAGCAGGGACTACCTGAAATTGGAGAAGTCAATGTTCATACTGCTGGGGTGTAAACTACCCAAGCGAAATATGAGGTGCTGCTCCTCCAATTTGCGGTGGGACTCACTCTGGCCATGGAAGAGGCCCAGGACAGAAAGGTCGGATTCGGAATGGGAGGGGGAGTTGAAGTGCTGAGCCACCGGGAGATCAGGTTGGTTATTGCGAACTGAGCGGAGGTGTTGGGCGAAACGATCGCCAAGCCTGCGCTGGTCTCACCGATGTAGAGCAGTTGACACCTGGAGCAGCGGATGCAATAGATGAGGTTGGAGGAAGTGCAGGTGAACCTCTGCCTCACCTGGAAAGACTGTTGGGTCCTTGGATGGAGTCGAGGGGGGAGGTAAAACGACAAGTGTAGCATTTCCTGCGGCTGCAAGGGAAAGGACCAGGAGAGGGGGTGGTTTGGGTGGGAAGGGACGAGTTGACCAGGGAGTTACCAAGGGAGCGGTATCTGCGGAAAGCAGAAAGGGGAGGAGATGGGAAGATGTGGCCAGTGGCGGAATCCCGTTGGAAGTGGCGAAAATGTCAGAGGATTATATGTTGTATGTGACGGCTAGGGGGGAAGGTGAGGACAAGGGGGACTGTCCTTGCTACTAGTGGGGGGATGGGGGGTGAGAGGGAGCTATGGGATATAGAAGAGACCCTGGTGAGAGCCTCATCTATAGTCGAAGAGGGGAACCCCTGTTCCATAAAGCTGGTTTGGAACACCTCATCCTGGGTGCAGATGCGGCACAGACGGAGGAATTGGGAGTAGGGGATGGAGTCCTTACAGGAAGCAGGGTGGGAAGAAGTGTAGTCCAGATATCCATGGGAGTCAGTGGGTTTATAGTAGATGTCGGTCAGTAGTCTGTTACCTGCGATGGAGATAGTGAGGTGTAGAAGCAGTAGGGAGATTTCGGAAATATTCCAGGTGAACGAGTGACGGATGGAAGTTAGTGGTGAAATGGATGAAGTCAGTGAGTTCTGCATGGGTGCAGGAGGTGGCACCAATGCAGTCGTCGATATAGCGGAGGTAGAGGTCGGGGATAGGGCCACGGTACGCCTCGAACAAGGATTGATCGACGTACCCTACAAAGAGGCAGGCATAGCTGGGGCCCATGCGCGTGCCCATAGCTACGCCTTGGATTTGGAAGAAATGAGAGGAGTCAAAGGAAAAGTTGTTGAGGGTAAGGACCAGCTGCGCTAGGCAGAAGAGAGTATTAGTAGACAGGGATTGGTTGGTTCTGCAGTCGAGGAAGAAACGGAGGGCTTTAAGACCTTCCTGGTGGGGGATGGAGGTGTAGAGTGACTGGACATCCATGGTGAAGATGAGGGAGTGGGGACCTGGAAAACGGAAGTCATTGAGGAGACGAAGAGCGTGTGAGGTGTCTTGGAGATAGGTAGGGAGGGATTTGACTAGGGGGGGATAGGATGGAGTCGAGGTATGTGGAAATGAGTTCGGTGGGACAAGAACAAGCAGAAACAATGGGTCTGCCAGCACAGTCAGATTTGTGGATTTTGGGGAGAAGGTAAAAGTGGGCCGTGCGGGGCTGGGGAACGATGAGGTTGGAGGCTTGAGAGGGCAGGGAGCCAGAAACGATGAAGCCAGTGATGGTGCTTGTGACCTGATGCTCGTCTGCGGGGGTCATAGAAACATAGAAAATAGGTGCAGTAGTGGGCCATTCGGCCCCTCGAGACAGCACCGCCATTCAATATGATCATGGCTGATCATCCAAAATCTGCCATGATTTTGGTCATGGTCCAGGGATAAGTAGGAGGTGGTGTCTGAGAGTTGGCGCCTGACCTCAGACAGAGGTCAGCGCACCAGACTACCACAGCACCTCCCTTGTCAGCAGGTTTCTTCTAAGCTTAATGTCTGTGGTAAGAAAATTACTGGAGAGGATACATGCATTTGGAATTGGAGGAACATGGTGTCACCAACCTGATCTCCCGGTGGCTCAGCACTTTAACTCCCCCTCCCATTCCCAATCCGATCTTTCTGTCCTGGGCCTCCTCCATGGCCAGTGTGAGTCCCACCGCAAATTGGAGGAACAGCACCTCATATTTCACTTGGGTAGTTTGCACCCCCAGCGGTATGAACATTGACTTCTCCAATTTCAGGTAGTCCCTGCTTTCTCCCTCCTTCCCCTCCCCTTCCCAGCTCTCCCACTGCCTACTGTCTCCGCCTCTTCCTTTCTTTTTTCCCGCCCCCTCCCCTCCCGACATCAGTCTGAAGAAGGGTCTTGACCCGAAACATCGCTTATTCCTTCACTCCATAGATGCTGCCTCACCCGCTGAGTTTCTCCAGCTTTTTTGTCTACATGCATTTGGAAAAGTGGGTTGATGAAGAATAGTCAGCAAGGTTTTGTGTGTGGGAGATCATCTCATGAATTTGATGGGGTTTTTTGAGGATGTAACCAAGAAGGCTGATGAAGGCAGGATCGTAAGTATAGTCTATGTGGAATTCAGCAAGGCCCTTGAAATTTCCACACGTGGCAGACTGCTCTGGAAAGTGAGATCACATGGAGAGCTGCTAACCTGATACAGAATTGACTTCATGGTAGGAAACAGGGTGGTGGTGGAAGGCTTGTGACTAGTAGTGTGCCTCAGAGATCGGTGCTGGGCTTATTCATGTTTGTCATCTATATCAATAATTTGGATGGGAATGTACAAGGCATGATTAGTAGGTTTGCGGATGACCTTGAAATGGGTGGTATAGTTTTCGAGATACAGCATGGAAACAGGGCCTTCATCCCACTGAGTGAGCGCTGACCAACAATCACAAGTCCTGTATTATTCCAGTTTCACAACCTACAAACTAGGGGCAATTTACAGAAGCCAATTAACCAACAAACCTGCGTAACGTTGGGATGTGGGAGGAAACCGGGAGCACTTGGAGAAAACCCACGTGCTCACAGGGAGAGCATGCAAACTCCATACAGACAGCACCCATAGTCTGGATGAAATGCAAGTCTCTGGCACTGTACGGTAGCAACTCCACCACTGCTCCTCCCTCATAGGCAGAGAAGTTGGTTATCATGAATAACGGCGGGACCTTGATCGTTGGGGCAAGTGGGCCAAAGAATGACAAATGGTGTTTAATTCAACCTATGTTCTCTGGTCCTCGATTCACCTACTATGGGCCAGAGACTCAGTGCATTTAACCGATCTATTCCTCTCATGATTTTATGCACTACGTATAAGATCACCCCTCATCCTCCTGCGCTCCAAAGAATAGAGTCCCAGCCTACTCAACCTGTGATCCAGATCCTGCTGCAATTTTTCACAACCACTATCTGCAAAACCACCCACTTTTGTGTCACCTGCAAACTTGCTAATCTTGCCATGTATGTTCTCATCCAAATAATTGATATAGATGACAACAGTAACGGGCCCAGCACCAAACCCTGAGGCCCACCACTAGTCACAGGCCTCCAGTCTGAAAAGCAACCTTCCACCATCATCCTCTGCTTCCTTCCATGAAGCCAATTTTCTATCCATTCAGCTATCTCTCCTTGGATCCCATGCCATCTAATCTTCCAGAGCAGCCTACCATGCAGAACCTTGTTGCATGCCTTACTGAAGTCCATGTATACAACATCTATAGCTCTGCCCTCATCAACTATTTTGATCATGTCTTCAAAAATCTCAATCAGATTTGTGAGACACGACCTCCCACGATCCCTAATCAGCCCTTGCCCATCCAAGTGCCTGTATATCCTATCCCTCAGAATACCCTCTAGTAACTTTCCCAACTACAGATGTTAAGCTCACTGGCCTATAGTTCCCAGCATTTTCCCTGCAGCCCTTCTTGAATAGAGGCACAACATTTGCCACCCTCCAGTCTCCCGGCACCTCTCTTGTATTTAAAGACGACTCGTAAATTTCACCCAGGACCCCCGCAATTTCCTCTCTAGATTCCCACAATGTCCTTAGATATATCTGATCAGGCCCTGGAGATTTGTCTACCAACACTGACAGCTCTCAAGACACTTCCATTGACTGCCCCAAGTTCCTCCATCCTCGTGTCTATCTCCCCGGTAAATACAGAGGAGAAATGCTCATTGAGGACCTTGCCCATCTCCTGTGGCTTCACACAGAGGTGACCGCTTTGATTCCTGAAGGGTTCACTCTCTCTCTAGTTACCCTTTTCCCCCTTATGTATTTATAAAATCTCTTGGGATTGTCCTTAATGCTATCTGAAGACTGAAGAAGTTTTGACCTGAAATGTCACCCATTCCTTCTCTCAAGAAATGCTGCCAGTCCCGCTGAGTTACTCCAGCATTTTGTGTCTAACTGTGTATAAGAGTTAGGATACAAGTTGTACAAGACATTGATGAGGCTGCACTTGTAGTGTTATAGTTCAGTTGTGGTCGCTCTGCAGTAGGAAAGATGCCATTAAGCTGGAAAGAGTGCAGGGATAATTGACGACGATTTTGCCAAGACTCGAGGGCCTAAGTTAATAGAGAGCAATTGGGCAGACTAAGACTGCATTGATTGGAACTCTGGACACTGAGGGCTAATCTTATAGAGGTGTAAAAAATCATGAGGAGAATACAAAGGGTGAATGCACTTTTTCCCAGGGCAAGTGTATCAAGAATTAGAGGACATAGTCAAGTCAAGTCAATTTTATTTCTATAGCACATTTAAAAACAACTCTCGTTGACCAAAGTGCTTTACATCAGTGCAGGTACAAACGTGCTACATACAGTGGTACATAGATCAACAATACAGACATAAATACATACGTACAGCGCTCCCTCAGAGGACCTCAAGAAAGGCTTGAGAGTAGAAATAAGTTTTAAGTCTCGACTTAAAAGAGTCAATTGAGGGGGCAGTTCTGATGGGAAGGGGGATGCTGTTCCACAGTCTAGGAGCTGCAACCGCAAAAGCGCGGTCGCCCCTGAGCTTATGCCTGGACCGCGGGATGGGTTTAGGTTTAGAATCATAGGGGAAAGATTAAGAGGAAGGTGAGGGGCAACTATTTTACACAGAGGGTGGTGGGTGGTAATATTGAACAAGCTGCCGCAGGTGGTTCAGTAGATAGAATAACAACCTTTTAAAAAGACATTTGGATCAGTACATGGATCAGAAAGGCTTACAGCGATATGGGCCAAGTGCAGGCAAAAGGGGCTAGCTGCATTGGAGCATCTTAGTTGCCTTGGATGTTGATCTGCAAGTCAGGTTTCGTGCTGTACAAGTCAATGATACTATGATGGCAAGTGAGTGATCATCTTGGTTGTGGAAGGTAGATAAAAATGCATGAGAAACTCAGCGGGTGAGACAGCATCTATGGAGCGAAGGAATAGGTGACGTTTCGGGTCGAGACCCTTCTTCGCTCCATAGATGCTGTCTCACCCGCCGAGTTTCTCCAGCATTTTTACCTACCTTTGATTTTTCCAACATCGGCAGTTCTTTCTTAATCATCTTGGTTGTGGAGGTTCTCCATGTATAAGTGGCTGCAATATACTATGCCGAAATGTGGAGTTTGTTTAAATCAAAGTTGCATCGTTTCTGATGTGGGATTGGAGCTTCCATTTCCATCAAAGAATTGCAAAGACGTGGTACAAAACACAAATATGTCATGAATTTGTTAAAGAGCAAACAGTGCTTATTAAAAGACAGATACAGTTGGGTAAACGCATAGGGGTGAGAGGAGAAGCAGTGAGGAATATCAATGTGAAGGAAGGAACTGTAGATGTTGGTTTACACTGAAGATAGACACAAAATGGTGGTCAGGCAGCATCTCTGGCTAGAAGGAATGGGTGACGTTTTGGGTCGAGACCCTTCTTCAGACTGAGAGTCCGAGAACCCATTGAGATTTTCCAACATAGATTTTTATCTTCAGGGACAATTTACGACGGCCAATCAATCCATCGACCCGCACATGTTTTGGAAGCAGGACCAATCCAGAGCATCAGAGGGAAGCACATGCATTCACAGGGTGAACATGCAAACTCCACACAGACAGCATCAGAGCTTAGGATTGTATCTAGTGTGGTGGAGCAGTGAGGTAGCAGCTCTTCCAGCTGAGCCACTCTGCTGCTCAATTCTACCTATTCCAATTCTACACTACCCATGTAAATCATTCCCATATCTCCATATCCATATCACATTTCCAAAACCCTTCCATATCTCTAGTCTCCCTCTGCCCTGACTCTCAGCCTGAAGAAGGATCTCGTTCTGAATGTCACCCTTTCCGTGTATCCAGGGATGCTGCCTGTCCCACTGAGTTCCAGCATCTGCAGTTCCTTTCTACATCAATCATTTTTGTTCATTTCAAACAAAATGCCCTACATTTTCATGGAGCAGTCGTGATTTTATGAATGTGGTTTCTGAATTACAACCATCTAAATGTATGAGCACAAAACGTTCCTTCCTGACATGATTGCCGGCTGCTTGTCTTGCAGCGTCACACTGCACAATTACGTGAAGAGTTGTTGAAGCTTCCCTGCCCAGAGGGCCTGGAGCCAGAGAAAGCGGTGGAGAAGGGGGACGAGGCTGCAAGTGGTGAAATCAAATCCATATCAGAGGGTGAAGAAATAGCCAGCAGTAGCAGAGATCACCCCCCCAATGATGTCCAACTATGATCTGCATTGTGGACTCGATAGACTCAAAAGGCTTTGAAGCACAAGCCAAACTTTGTCAATATTTGTATGTAAGAAGCTAATTATGTAATAGGTAATAAAATTGAACTATGCTATGCCCTTGAAGGTAAACCTGTTTAAATCAATATGATCTTTTATTTACCTGTAAAAGAGTGTAAACATTTTTGTGCTTTTATTTTTCAATTGTGACATAACCACTACATGGTATGTTTGAAAAGTATGTTCATGTGTACACTGATGATAAATTGATCAATCACTGATATAAGGGAAATACGTTCGAATGGTTACTGAAAGTTCATTTCAGTTGACCACTCGAGGACAGTTGTAACCAGGAATATATTGTCATCCTTATAGATACTTTGCTTATTTAAAAAACAGATGTTAGGTTTGATAGCCCACCATCTCTCTCCCCCTTCTCCCACCCCTTGGATAAAACATTTGGCCATATTCATTGCTCATATTCAATTTCTACAAACTTCTGTAACTTCAATAAAAGATAAATGAACATTCTATTCAGCTATGATTGATTACTGGTGCGTTAACAGTACTGTTAATTACTGAATTCATGAATGTTTTTACGATGAGTCTTAAATGCATTTTTAATAAATATAACTTTCTTTGGTTCACATGAATTCATATTGGACTCTAGATTGTTGAAAGTGTAAATGAGAGGCAGATTGCTGCCAACTATCTTCCTCGAGTGATCCGAGAATGGTCCTCACCAGGTTCAGATCCTACACACTAATCATCAAACATTTTTCTGGATACTGTTTGGGTATTTTGAACACAGAGGTTCAGCACAAGAACGGGCCCGTTATCTCACAATCTTGGTGCCCAACATGATGCCAACTTAAACTGATCTCATCTGCATGGACTTGATCCATATCCCTTCATATCGAAAAGCCTCTTAAACATCACTGTCATATGTGCCTCCACCAGTGTGCTCCAGGCCCCCACTACTCTGTGTGCACTGCACATCCCCATTAAACTTTCTCCCCCTCACCTTATAGCTATGCCCTCCAGTGTTGGGCCTTTCCATCCTGGGAAAATAGTGCTGACTGTCTACCTTATCTGTGCCCCTCATCATTTTATATATTTCTATCAAGTGTCCCGTCAACCTCCAACGTTCTAGGAAACAACCAAGTCTAACCCTGAAGCTGAAATCTCCTAATCCAGCCAGCATTGATGTCCTGTCAAAGAGCTGCAGATGCTGGTTTAAATCAAAGGTAGACACAAAATGCTGGAGGAACTCGGCGGGACAGGCAGCATCTATGGAGAGAAAGAATAAGTGATGTTTTGGGTCTGAAGAAGGGTCTCTACCCAAAACATCACCCATTCCTTCTCTCCAGAGATGCTGCCTGTCCCGCTGAGTTACTCCAGCATTTTGCGTCTACCCAGCATTGATATAAACCTCCTCTGCACCCTCTCTCAAGCCTCCACATTTATCCCATAATGGGACGACCAGAACTGCACACAATACTCCAAATGCAACCCAGCTAAAGTCCAAAAGTTCTTGACTTCCTGACTCTTGCGTTCAATGCCCCTAGCAATGAAGGCAAGCATACCACCCAATCTTTACCACCCTATCTACTTGTTCTGATACTTTCAGTGAGCTATGAACTCCAAGATCCCTCTGCACATCAATGCTGTTTGGGGTCTTGCCACTAATTATATACTTACCCCACCACCCTTACATTCAACCTTGCAAATTGTACCACCTCACACTCCATCTGCATTGATCTGCCCATTCTACACCTGATAAATAGGAGTCCACACCTAGAACAGCGGATACAGTAGATGAGGTTGGAAGAGGTGCAGGTGAACCTCTGCCTCACCTGACTGTCGGGATCCTTGGACGGAGTCTAGGGAGGAGGTAAAGGGGCAGGTGTTACATCTCTTGCTGTTGCAGGGGAATGTACCTGGGTAGGGGGTGGTTTGAATGGGAAGGGAAGTTAACCAGGGAGTTGTGGAGGGAACTGTCTGCGGAAAGGGGTGGAGATGGGAAGATAATATTCAGCTGTCTGCAACTCCTCCAGTATTGGTGTCGTCAGCAAACTTACAAACCTATCTATATTCTGGCACATGGGACCTGCACAAACCATGGGAATCTTCACACTTTAAAACATATTCCATTTTCAAGATCTCATACTGTCAAAAATATTAAAGCTGGTTTCAAAATTGGTTGGGAAATCTTTAGAACAACTGAGCATAAACATATTATAGTCACTGTAATGTTGAATTAATAATAATAATAATACATTTTATTTATGGGCGCCTTTCAAGAGTCTCAAGGACACCTTACAAAAATTTAGCAGGTAGAGGAAAAACATGTAAGGGGAATGAAATAAATAGTAGAGACATGACTAGTACACAAAGTAAATACAGAATTCAATACAAAACACATATGAGGCAATTAATGCACAGATGAAAAGGGAGGGGGACGTGGGGCTAAGGATAGGCAGAGGTGAAGAGATGGGTCTTGAGGCGGGACTGGAAGATGGTGAGGGACACGGAATTGCGGATCAGTTGGGGGAGGGGGTTCCAGAGCCTGGGAGCTGCCCTGGAGAAGGCTCTGTCCCCAAAACTGCGGAGGTTGGACTTGTGGATGGAGAGGAGACCGGCTGATGTGGATCTGAGGGACCGTGAGGGTTGGTAGGGGGAGAGGAGGTCAGTGAGATATGGGGGGGCCAGATGGTGGAGGGCTTTGTAGGTGAGGACCAGGATTTTACTTCGGAGTCACGTGAGTGACTACGTGAAGAACCCCGCTTACGACGCATGCGTGTCATATCGCTACACGCATTGCAAAGAGTCACACAGGGGGAACGACGTTCCCCAGCGGGAGAATTTGAAAGTCGGGAACAGCAGGTAAGAGACTCTGCGTTCCTTCCACTTACCTTTTAGGTGGAGTCATGGACCGGGTCCATGAAGGCTGCGGAAAACTGGCGGGGGAGAACCGCGGAGTGCGGGCAGCCGGCAGCAGCAGCAACTGCACACCAATTTTCCGGAGAGGAAACACCTGTGCACGACTTCGCTCCCGCACCGGCAAAATTCACTTCTCGGCCGGGCGGGAAGCGAAGCAAAGACGTCCCGTATGCCAGTCTCAAGCGAGTCTGGCTTGGAGCAGTCACTAGCGGCCAGCGCCGAGGCTGCAGGACAGAGTGCAACCACGAGGGACCAGTGCTGTAAGTACCAGGGGTACACAGGAGGGCTGGAGAAGCTCAGCGGGTGCAGCAGCATCTATGGAGCGAAGGGAGTGGGGACGTTTCGGGCCGAAACCCTTCTTCAGACTGTAAGTACCGGGGTTGGTCCGAGGGGTCCCTACGAGCAGCCGGGAGCGGCCAATGCTGAGGGCATTTGAGCCGGTCTGACCGGCTGCAAACCAGTGCCGTGAGCACCGGGGTCGGTCCCAGCGGTTTAAGATTACGAGCAGCTAGGAGCGGCCAGTGCTGAGGGCATTGGAGCCGGTTTGACAGGCTGCAAAACGACCGCAGAAGGACCAGTGCCGTGAGCACCGGGGTTGGTCCCAGCGGTTTAAGTTTAAGATTAACAGCCGGTTTGACCGACTGCGGAACTGCCGCGAGGGACCAGTGCCGTGAACACCGGGGTCGGTCCGAGCGGTTCGAATCTGACCAACAGCGGGAGCGCCCAGAACTGAGGGCATTGGAGCGGGGTTGACCGGCTGCAAACGACCGCGAGGGACCAGTACCGTGAGTACCGGGGTCGGTCCCAGCGGTCTGAGATAAACGAGCAGCCAGGAGCGCTGAGAGCGTTGGAGCCGGTTTGACCGGCTACACAGCAAAAATCCCGACAAATCGGGTACAACCCCACGGACCCCATTGAATTGAGTGGCGGTGCAGGCTCGAGGGGCCGAATGGCCTGCTCCTGCACCTAATTTCTATGTTGCTATGACCCTTACTATAGGTATGTGGGAAAATGGTGTAGACCTAAAAATAGGGGGTTTTCATAGAATCTGTTTGTTAATCCTTTGGTTAAAGTATTAGATGGGTCCGAGGCGCTGGAAGTGCGGAGACGGCGTGGACCCGCTAGCCCACGCTGGAGGAAGCCGGTACGAGTGGCTGCAGCATGATCAGCAGCCAGCACAGGTGCCTGTGAGTACCGGGACCGTGTGGAGTGGTGGACCTACATACAGGACCGGTGCGGTCAGCGGCGGGGCGAGGAAAACCCGCAAACCAGTGCCCGTGTGTACAGGGGACGGGAACAGCGGGGGAAAAAAGGAGCTCCTTCACAGTGGCAGTCACATGGATGTGGAGACTGGCCACAGTGGGCAGGTGGTAAGCCCCACATGGGTACCCCGTGCGGGACCCCTAGAGATCTCTAACTCTATAAAAAAGAGTGGGCCGGACCCTGATGGGCCACACCCTGACTAGGTATGTTGCAAAACCTACCTGAATCGTCATTGGGAATCTGCCCACAGCCATGTCCGCGATTTTGGCGCTGTTTGGAGGGGGCGGGTTTAAAACGCGATTTTTACTAGGCTGTACTAATCGCAGATGTTCAGCCTAGTAAATCATTAACGAAAAATCGCTGCAAGACCCGGTCGCAAAAGGTATTATTAGTTTTATAGGCCTCGATAATATGGTTATAATAGTTTTAAAATTACTCTCTCATTCCGCAACCTCTCGCAGCCCCAGGGTTTAATAAAGCAAACAATTAAAGGTATGTACCTTATTTTTACATTAAATGGGGCATATATATAACCCGGTATATCTATAGCGAGTAGTTCATTTTGGGCTTTTTATATCCCGCAGTATTTTTCTCGGCATTTGAGGGCACTAATCCAGCGCGATGTGAACGTTCTAAACCAGCGCGTTCACATGAACCCACTAGAAAGCCGATTTAAATGGGCATTTATTTACAGCAATTGAACACTAAATTCCTTCCATTTGGCCTATAAATTAATGTAAATTAGATATAAAAATCATGTTATATTGTGAATTATTTGTGAATAATCTTTGGACACTTAGGCTATTTAAAAATGTTAATCTTTCCTTAAGAAATGGGCTTTTGACTATCCAAGATCACAGCTTTTTTGTAATGTCCATTGAAAATCAATAGGGAACAAGATGCTAATTTCCGAGTATGAAAATGGCCATAACCTTTTTAATACTTGAGATATGAAAGTGAATTTGGTGTCAAATTAAACTTATTGTTATGCTTTATCTGATGGGATAAATTGCAGACTTGATTTTTAAAATCTCAAAATTTTGTAACATTGCTACCCTGACCACACAGGATTACATAATCCAGAAGCTGCTGGATGGTGGAGACTGGGATCCAAGGATGGCAGCCAGTATAAATTACATGACTGGCCATCAATTACAACAAATTTTCACAGAGACCATCTCCGAAAAAGGTGGAAGAAAGAAAGAAATCAGCACCACCATCTCCGAAAGTGCAAGTCACACCAAAACAGGTGGAAGTGGAGGAGCTCCTCCATGGTGGCAGTCCCATGAATGTGGAGGCTAGCCACAGTGGGCAAGAGGCAAGCCCCACACCGGTACCCCGTGTGGGGCTGCAGAATATCTCTTACTCCTCGGAGGAGAGTGGGCAGGACCAATTTTGGTCAGACCCTGACCAAGGCACAGGTTTACATAACCCTGAAGGAGGGGAGACATCAGCTGTGCCGGATTTAAACCCCGCGCCGGGAAAATCAAATCCTAGACCGGGCGGGAAGGCAAAGCGCAAAGTACATCACTGCGAAAATGATGTGGAGAAACAGCCTCCGGATAATACTTACCGATACCGGAGTAAGGATGAGCAGCTGCAGGATATAGCACAGCCAGCAGAGGCCACTTTCGCGGAGCTGGGAAACCGGTACAAGAGGCTGCAGCATGTTCGGCTGTCAGCGACAGGTGAACCGGGACTGCGAGGAACGGCACAATTATATGGGGCGGCCGGGAGCGATCAGTGCCCGTAGGCATGGGGACCGGCTGCGGCAAAAACCTCGTGCGACTAGTGCCCGAGAGCATGTAGGTCGTCAGGAGCGGTTGTTGGAGGAACTTCTCCAGCGTGGCAGGCTCCAGGATATGGACGATAGCCACAGTGGCATAGGTGTAAGTCCCTCAGCAGATTACCATAAAGGGCTGCTTGATGTTTCATCCTCCTCGGAAGAGGGTATTGAAGGGATGCCTGTGTTAGATTCTGAACCAGAGATGGAGCCACATTCCCATATGGAGGACGAGGAAACCAAGTTGCTGGACATGGTGGGGCAATACTTTCAGCAAAAACAGACTGGCAAAGATCTAGAGGCCAGGATGGCTGCCAGCATTAAGTACATGTCTACACATCACCTGCAAGCCAATACCTTTGCTGAGGTGTTGGCAAGACATTTACCTCCGGGAACATAACAGGACAAGGTATTGAACCGAAAGAAAGTTCTAAAGTCCTATCAGCGGGATATTATCGGCCGCACTATTAGAAATAGATATGACACTAGTTCACCAGGATGCACTGGCCTTATATGCAAACCTGGAACCTCCCTAACCACTGATATAGAATGTGGAGGTATTCATTACTTGCTCCTTAGTTCAGCATGTACTGAACTGAACGTCATTCGGACAAGGGAGCAACAAATTGAAGCATTATTAAACTACGTACACACATTATAGATGTTATGGAGACATCCAATAAGAATCACAGAAACTCGTGTACTAAATATCCTTATCATAATCAGAGGTGGTGGCCACTTCATTTGGTCGTACTTATATTCTTTCAGATGGGAACTTTGTGTCGGCTTCTGTATTGATCCTAGGGTACTATCTGGCGAGCATCATACCAAGATGGCTGGCTAGATTACCAATTAAATGTACCCACATCTGTGTTAACTACAGGTCATCTGCGGTTCACTGCTAACACAATTCACATGGCACTGACTTTGCTGGTAAATATGGTACAGCCTTAATGGAAACTGGCAGGGAACAAACTATCCATCAGACTGCTAGTAGATTGGCATAGGGACTGTGTGCCAGCCATATAATATCAGACATTATCCAATTACTGAACACAGTCACGTGTCATTCAAACTTACTGGTTCTTTCTAGCAACATGGAGAGTTACCCATGTTACTATCTATATTAACCTATTTATTGTAGAATTGAAAGCACCTCTTCTACACCTAGGACTGACGGACCATAGGCGGAATTTTTTCAGCGGGTCACAGACAGTCCACTCATTCAACAGTACTTGGTATCCTCTAGAAATAGGAAGTACGTTCATAACTATTATCATCACCCACAGATATATGAACAGCTATCTGTTCTGGAATTCCTGGCAAGCCTCCATTACGATGAGAGGCTTTGTCATAGTACCACTATTGCGCCAGGAGTGCTCTGTCTACATACCTGTCGAACGTACAGAGCGGCATTCTGTGGGGACACACACACTGGTAACAAAACTCATTAGGGGCATGTTAAAATTAATCCCCAAGAACTAGGTACATTCATATATGGGATGTGAGTTTTGTACTGACCAAGTTAAGAAACTGGTCTCCAGCTACAGCTCTATCATTACAGAAACTGACTATGTAAACAGTCATGCTGATGGCCTTGGTCACGGCACAAAGAGTCCAGTCACTACAGAAACTAAGGCTGGACAACATGATGATTTCATCAGGGAATCAAACCTGTCACATTTATCATAGGGTCAAACGGAACAGACTGGGGTCAGCAGGCCTAAAAACAAAGTACAGAGCCTATGCGACAGATGGTCGTTGCTGTATTATATCTCATTTACTATCATACATGAAGTATGCTAGATCATCAGAGGAAGAAATGTCACGTTTATCAGCTACTAATAGCCACTCAAAACAGTGACAGTCCAGATCATCTCTAAATGGTTAAGCAAGTCCTAACAAAGGCTGGAGTGGACACTAAGGGAAACATTTAAATCTTACTCCATTAGGGCTGCAACTACATTGGCAGCTATAAAGTTGGACGTACCAATGTACAAAACCCTCAAGACAGTAGAATGGTCAACGGAGGAAACTATCCAATGACTTTATAACAAACCAGTTATTAAACCTGGAAGAATTGCAGAAACAATTTTAAGTCTGCATATATAATTCACTGCACTATAGGGGCAATAATTGGATTTAATATTTTACAGTTGGGTTTCAATATCGTATTATGTTTAATGATGTTAACATCATTTCTCCCCACAACCAAGGCAGTTGTGAAGCATGGACTCGTTCCACGGCATGAGGTCACAGAGCTTTGAAATCTTCACGTAGTCACTCACGTGACTCCGAAGTAAAATAGTAAGATTAAACGAGAACTTACCAGTTTGAAGTTTGATCTGTATTTTATGAGGAGGAACGTTGAGGGAATACGTGCCCTCCGCTCCCACCCTCTTATGATCATATCAAAAACTGGTATCTCTTTCATAATCTTACTATGTTAGGTCAATATAGGATATCTGTGACCTCACACCGCTGCTTTGAAGGATGACATGCATGCGTCGTAAGCGGGGTTCTTCACGTATTCCCTCAACGTTCCTCCTCATAAAATACAGATCAAACTTCAAACTGGTAAGTTCACGTTTAATCTTACTATTTTGTAGGTGATCCGGTGGGAGATGGGAAGCCAGTGAAGTTGTTTGAGGACTGAAGTGATGTGATGCCAGGATTTTGTATGGGTGATGAGTCGGGCAGCTGCGTTCTGGACCAGTTGGAGTCGGTTGATGTAGGTGGAGCTGATGCCAAGGAGAAGTGAGTTGCAATAGTCCAGTCGGGAGGCGATGGAGGCATGGATGAGTCTTTCAGCAGCGGGAGGTGCGAGAGAGGGTTTGGCGATGTTGCGGAGATGAAAGAAGGAAGTTTTAATGACATGGCGGATGTGAGGCTCAAGGGAGAGGGTGGAATCAAAGATCACGCCAAGGTTGTGGGCCTGGGGAGATGGAGAGACAGTGGCGCCGTCGATGGTGAGAGTGGGGTTATTGATTTTGCTGAGTGTGGCTTTGGAGCCTATGAGGAGGAATTCTTTCATCGCTGTTGAGTTTGAGGAAATTATGTTGCATCCAGGTTTTTATAGCTGATATGGGAGGGGGGGGGTTGTGGGGGGATTTGGTGCCGAGGTAGATCTGGGTGTCATCAGCGTAACAGTGGAAGTCCAGGTTGAAGTGGCGGAGTATCTGACCAAGGGGGAGGATGTAGATGATGAAGAGGAGGGGGCCGAGTACGGAGCCTTGGGGAACGCCTTGAGTGACAGTGGCTGTAGCAGAGGTGTGGTTGGGGAGAGAGATGAAGTGGGATCTGTTGGAAAGGTAGGAACGGAGCCAGCTGAGTGCAGAGCCTTCAATGCCGAGGTCTTTGAGTCTGGTGAGCAGGATGTTATGGTTCACTGTATCGAAGGCTGCGCTCAGGTCGAGGAGGATGAGGATGTTGAGGGAACCAGTGTCAGCAGAGGTGAGGAGGTCGTTGAGGACTTTGAGGAGAGCAGTTTCTGTGCTATGGAGGGGGCGAAAGCCAGATTGGAGGGGTTCAAGTAGGTTATACGCAAGGAGGTGGGAATGAAGTTGCGACGCAACGATACGCTCCAGGGTTTTTGAAAGAAAGGGGAGGTTTGAGATTGGGCGGTAGTTAATGAGAGAGGAGGGATCAAGACCAGGTTTCTTTAAGATTGGTGTGACAGCAGCAGTTTTGAAAGCGGAGGGGACAATTCCTTGGGACAATGAGGAGTTGAAGAGATTAGTGAGGTAGGGGCAGAGAACGGGGAGGCAGGACTTCAGCAGGGGAGTGGGGAGAGGGTCGAGGGAGCATGTAGTGGGTTTGGAAGAGCTGATGAGTTTGGAGATTTCAATAGGGGTGACCAGGTCAAACTGGGAGAGGAAGCAGTGTGGAGGAGGGGTAAGGAGGTCAGTGGAGATGTTGAAAGGAGGGGCCTTGGTAGGTGGTGGAGTAGATGCTGGGGAGTCGGGTACAGGGGATAAAGATTGATAGATGGTGCTGATTTTATCAGCGAAAAAGTGGAGGAATGAGTTGCAGAGATCCGGAGTACAATTAGTACAACCTGCTGGCTTTCCAGCACCATTTTGTCAATTATCAATTGGTAACATTTCATCAGTAAAATTAAAATTGGCTGCCAGAATGTATTCACTGTTGATAGCAAAGATTGTGCTACTTTTATACAGTAGAGTTAAATACTGAAACACATTAAAAAGAGCCAGTGGGTATAGTCAGTTACATAGTATTGCTGTTTTAAATAAGTTTCATTTTGTGAACATGAACATTTCCATGAGTAATGAGGATGAAATCCACATCTTTACACATGCTGGCTGCATTCAACACTAGTGGCGAGTGTTTCAGGGTGACAATGTTACAACACAGCTGGAAAAAGTTGGGTCAAAGGGCCTGTTTCCACACTGTATGACTCTGAAACGCACTGGAAAGCAGAACAGGGTGGAGATGGGGAGATGTGGCTCGTGGTGGGGTCCCGATAGAATTGGCAAAGATGTCGGAAGATTATTTGCTGCATGCGAATGCTGATGGGGTAAAAGGTGAGGAGAAGGGGGGGGGGGGGGGGAGCAAGATCTGAGCAGCGGGGTATCAAGGAGACCATAGTGAGGGCCTCATCTATGATGGAAGAGGGGAATGAGGACATCTCAATTGCCAGATTCAGGTGTTGACATGAATGAATCTCAGCACCACCATCCAAACTGGAAAATTGTAAATGGATTAGGAAATAGTGCTCTGGGTACCAGGACATTTCACATGTGGTTCAATCAGTTATGTCATTGCAGAATGAAGCAATAACCCTAAATAATCACATTTTAGTGTTTGCAATCAACAAGACGATGGAGAAACAGAAACAGACTTATTGGAGGAATTTACCTCATTGATGTAGGGCCACATCTGTATAAATTTCATCTCCATTTTCAACTCACCACACAGCGTCAGTTTCAGGAAGGCAAATGCTGAACTTCAGTTCAGTATTTAAAAGATTCTATAGAATAAAAACGAAGCCGGTAACTTCTGATAAGCTCGGAGCAAAATAACTACATCGCCCATTCATAACAAAGATAGTTTAGTTTAGAAATACTGTGTAGAAACAGCCCTTTGGCCCAGCGAGTCTGCACCAACCAACGATCCCCGCACACGAGCATTACCCTGCGTACTAGGGACAATGTTACATGACAATTTAACGAAAATAACAAGCTAATTAACCTACAAACCTGTACGTCTTTGGAGTGTGGGAGGAATCCGAAGAATTCAGAGAAAACCCACCCAGGTCATGGGGAGAATGTACAAACTCAGTACAGACAGCACCCGCAGTCAGGATCGAACCTGGATCTCGGGCGCTGCACCACTGTGCTGCCACAAAGGCTTATTACAGCAGAAATTCTCAGGAAATCGGAGAAACCAGAGGGTATGGAGGTTTTAATCTGGTGCAGAATAAGAAGGATGCACGGGACAGGTATAGGTAGCTAGGATCAGTGCATACCTGGAGGAGTTTTGGGAACTAAAGAGTAAACTAAAAATAGAAATCAGAAGGGCAAAAAGGAGCCAGTAGATAGCTCTGGCAGATAGCATAAAGGACAATCACCAGATTTTATAAATACACTAGACTTAGTGGGCCCTGTCACACGGGAGATTTGGTCCCCAAACGCAATATTTCACCACTCACCCGTTCCCCCAATACAATGCAATATACAAAAGCAAAAAAAAAAAGAAACTGGTGATTTGGCATTAAGTTTGGCACAGATAGGTATAGATATTGAAGACACAAGGAACTGAAGATGCTGGTTTACAAAATAAAACACCATGTGCTGCAGTAACTCAGTGGGTCAGGCAGCATCTCTGGAGAACATGAATAGACGATGTTCCAGGTCGGGACCTTTCCTCTAACTGATTGTGGTGCTGGAAGGGGACAGAGAAAGCTGGGAGAGAAGGGGGCAGGACAAAACCTGGGAAATGATAGGTGGATAGACACAAAAAGCTGGAGTAACTCAGCGGGTCAGACAGCATCTCTGGAGAAAAGGAACAGGTGACGTATCGGGTAGAGACCCTTCATCAGCTCTCCAGAGATACTGTCTGACCCGCTGAGTTACTCCAGCTTTTTATATCTATCTTCAGTTTAAACCACCATCTGAAGTTCCTTCCTAGACAAGTACGTTGGTGGGTATAGGTGGGGTGGGGAGGGGAGGGGGGGGTTGGTTGGCAGATGGTTAGACAAGTACAAAGATGAAAAAACAAAAAGTAATTTTCAGTCAGGCAGCATCTGTGGAGAACATGGATAGGTGACGTTTCACAGAGTGCTGGAGTAACTCAGCGGGTCAGGCAGCATCTGTGGAGAACATGGATAGGTGACGTTTCACAGAGTGCTGGAGTAACTCAGCGGGTCAGGCAGCATCTCTGGATAGAAGGAATGAGTGGCGTTTTGGGTCAAGACCCTTCTTCTGATAGATGTAACATATCTCCTCCCTCATCTCCTTCCAGGGAACACTGAGTCCTTCCAGGTGAGACAGAGGTTCACGTGCACCTCCTCTGACCTCATCTACTGCATCTGATGTTCCCAATGTGGCCTCCTGTACATCAGCGAGACCAAGTGTAGACCGTTTTGCCAAACACGTGCTCGCTCGGTTTGCCAAGGCCTACCCAATCTCCTGGTTGTTAACCGCTTTCCCACACCGACCTTTCTGTCCTGGGCCTCCTCCATCGCCAGATTCCTCCCTCTTACTCACCTTAAAAAAGGGTCCCGACTTGAAACACCATCTGTCCATTCCCTCCACAGCTGCTGCCTGGCCTACTGTTCATTCAGCACTTTGCTTTTTGCTATACTTCAGGGGCTGTGCCACTTGGGCGACCTAATTTGCCAGTTTAGAAGAGTTTGAAAATTGACATGTTGAAGACCTCCTTCAACTATGTTGAAGACTGGCTTCGACTAACTTCGGGAAAATTGGACACCGAATAGTGGAGAGTGAAGACGACCGCCTTCGATCTCCTTCGACCTCCCTTCGACTATGTTGAAGACTATCTACGACTACCCTCGATTACCTACGACTAACATGCCGACCTACTACAACCTACTATGACTAAACCTTTGAGTAAAAAAGTATCAATTTTCTTTCCATGGCAACCTTTTTATACTCGCGGGCATTTTTTAACATATTGAAAAAAACGCAACGACCTAGCTGAGGCCTCGAGTACGCGGAGACCACTCTCGAGCATGAAGGAGACTTACGAAGACCTCTTACGACCTCGTGTCGACCATGCTGCGAGTATGAGTCGAGGGCAAACTCGCCCAAACTCGCGGATTAGGTGGCCCAAGTGGGACAGGCCCTTTACGATTCATTGCACTGATCACAAACTGGAGTAAAATTATACCTTGCTAGTATCAGGGAATGAAGTTACCCTCCAATTTGACAATAGACAATAGACTATAGGTGCAGGAGTAGGCCATTCGCCCCTTCGGGCCAGCACCGCCATTCAATGTGATCATGGCTAATCATCCACAGCCTGTACCCCATTCCTGCCTTCTCCCCATATCCCCTGACTCTGCTATCTTTAAGAGCCCTAACTAGCTCTCTTTTGAAAGTATCCAGAGAACCGGCCTTCACCGCCCTCTGAGGCAGAGAATTCCACAGACTCACAACTCTCTGTGAAAAAAAGTGTTTTCTCGTCTCCATTCTAAATGGCTTACCCCTTATTCTTAAACTGTGGCCCCTGGTTCTGGACTTCCCCAACATCGGGAACATGTTTCCTACCTCTAGCGTGACCCAACCTTTAACAACCAGTCTGAAGAAGGGTTTTGGCCCGAAACGTCGCCTATTTTCTTCGCTCCATAGATGCTGCTGCACCCGCTGAGTTTCTCCAGCAATTTTGTGTACCTTAACAATCTTATATGTTTCAATAACATCTCCTCTCATCCTTCTAAACTCCAGAGTGTACAAGCCCAGCTGTTCCATTCTCTCAGCATATGACAGTCCCGCCATCCCGGGAATTAACCTTGTAAACCTACGCTGCACTCCCTCAATAGCAAAAATGTCCTTCCTCAAATGAGGGGACCAAAACAGCACACAATACTCCAGGTGTGGTCTCACTAGGGCCCTGTACAACTGCAGAAGGACCTCTTTGATCCTATACTCGACGTTATAAAATTTGATCGATGATTAACATAGAAATACAGAAAATAGGTGCAGGAGTAGGCATTTCAGCCCTTCGAGCCAGCACCGCCATTCAATATAATCATGGCTGATCATCCTAAATCAGTAACCCGTTCCTGCTTTCTCCCCATATTCCTTGATTCCGTTGGTCCTTAGAGCTATTTCTAACTCGTATTAACAGCACAAAATAAAGTGGCTTTTCCTAGCAGTACACTAAAATAAATTTGCAAATGCTCACTGTGAAATAGAATGAAACGTAATGAAAATTCCCACAGTATTGACATATCAGAAAAGACCCTTCTTCAGAACCTTTCTCTTTTCTCTATTGGACTGCTTTCAGTTCAGTTCAGTTTAGAGATATAACAGGCAAGCAGGCCCTTTGGCCTACCGAGTCCATGCCAATCGTCGATCACCTGTACTTTAGTGCTATCCTAAACACTAGGAACAATTTACAGAAGCCAATTAACCTGGACACATGCACGCCCTTGGAATGTGGAATCCACTCGATCCCAGGGTGAAGGTGCAAACTTCGTGCAGACAGCCCCCACTGTCAGGATTGAACCCGGGTCTCTGGCGCTTCAAGCGCTGCAAGGCAGCAACTCTACCATTGTGTACACGTAATATAGTCACAGAGTGATAGTGTGGAAACAGGCCCTTTGGCCCAACTTGCCCACACCAGCCAACATGTCCCAGCTACACTAGTCCCACCTGCCTGCACTTGGTCCGTATCCCTCCAAACCTGTCCTATCCATGTACCTGTCTAACTGTTTCTTAAATATTGGGATGGTTCCAGCCTCAACTACCTCCTCTGGCAGCTTGTTCCATACACCCACCATCCTTTGTGTGAAAAAGTTACCCCTCAGATTCCTATTAAATCTTTTCCCCTTCACCTCTATAAGATCATCCCTCATCCTCCTGTGCTCCAAGGAATAGAGTCCCAGCCTACTCAACCTCTCATAAGGAATAAGAGTACAATTAGGCCATTTGCCCCATCATCTACTCAGCCATTCAATCATGGCTGATCTATCTCTCCCTCCTAACCCAATTATCCTGCCATCTCCCCATAATCTCTGACACCTGTACTGATCAAGAATCTATCTATCTCTGCCTTAAAAATATCCACTGATAGCCTTCTGTGGCAAAGAATTCCACAGATTCACCACCCTCTGACTAAATACATTTCTCCTCATCTTCTTCCTTAAAGAACATCCTTTAATTCTGAGGTATGACCTCTAGTCCTAGACTCTCCCACTAGTGGATACATCCTCCCCACATCCACTCTATAAAAGCCTTTCACTATTCTGTCTGTTTCAATGAGGTCCCCCCTCATTCATCTAAACTCCAGCGAGTACAGGCCCAGTGCCGACAAACGCTCATCATAGGTTAACCTACTAATTCCTGGGATCATTCTTGTAAACCTCCTCTGGACCCTCTCCAGAGCCAGCACGTCCTTCCTCAGATATGGTGCCCAAAATTGCTCACAATAATACCGAATGCGGCCTTACCAGGGCTATAAGGCATCAGCAGTCTCAGCATATCATCCCTGTTTTTGTATACAAGCCCTCTTGAAATAAATGCTAGCATTGAGTTTGCTTTCTTTACTACCGATTTGACTTGCAGATTAACTTTTTGGGAATCCTGCACCAGCACTCCCAAGTCCCTTTGCATCTCCGATTTCCGCATGCTCTTCCCATTTAGAAAATAATTTAAGCCTTATCCTACTACCAAAATGCATGACTCCACACTTTGCTACACTGTATTCCATCTGCCACTTCTCTGCCCACTCTCCCAACATGTCCAAGTCCTTCTGCAAAGTCCCTGCTTTCTCTACACACTCACACCTATTTTCGTATCATCCGCAAACTTAGCCTCAAGGCCTTCAAACCCCTCGTCCAAATCATGAATATACAACGTGAAGAGTAGCGGCCCCAGCACCGAGCCCTGCGGAACTCCGCTAGTCACTGGCAGCCAACCAGAAAAAGCCCCCTTTATTGCCACTCTTTGCCTTCTCGTTTAGTAACGAGCTGAAACTCTTAACATAAACAGCATGTACCTGCATGGAGCAATACTGGCACTCAGGCACACCATCCCAAGATGAGAATCCGTTACATACCGAGTCCAAACTGTTAAGTAAACATAATCTCGATGGACCAAATGACTTCCTCTTCGACAACATTATGGCACAGCTGTTAATCCTGCTTCTCCACAGCTCTGTGATCCTGATCTCAGCTAGTCTACAGTACGTGGAGCTTCAAGTGAAATCAAGTTTTTTGTCATGAACAAGTAGTGAGCTTCAGATACAATGGGAACCTTGCTGGCAGCAGCAGCAAGCACAGGCGCATAGACTCTACACAAAAATACATTCTACGTCAATAATACAAAAGAGTGAAAAGAAAGAAGGCAAAAAGAAGACATTAGTGTAAACACAATGATACACAAGTCCGTGGTGGTCTGTAGTGTTGTGTTGCTGAGATCCAATTAGCCTTCTGCAGATTGATTCAAGATATTGAAATCTCCAACTGAGCTGATATTCCACCTGCTCCACCCACTCCAGTACATCAACATTTCTCCAACCACCTCCAATCACGGTGTCACCTATTTCCCATTTGTTCCGCTCGCTCACCTCTCCCTATATTGTTCCTTCTGGCTTCACATTTCACTCCTCTTTCCTTCTGTAAAACCCTTGGTTACCTTCTTACCTCCAGATCGTATGCCTCTATGTATGTCCCAATCACCCCCTCCCCCAACCTTCACCTATATACATCTATCATCACTTGTCAGGCTAATTCAAGCGTTACCTCAACCCTATCTCCCTTTTACAGTATTTCCCCCTAATTTATCAGCCTGGGGTAGCATCCCGACCTGAAATGTCGTCTGTTCATTCCCTCCATTGCTTTTGCCTGACCTGCTGAGTTATACTGTAGTGATAGAGTCATTTAGAACAGAACCAGGCCCCATGGCCTAACTTGCCTCTACCGACCATGATGTCCCATCTATGCAAGTCCTACCTGTCCTTGTTTGGCCCTTATCCATCTAAACCTTTCCTCTCCATGTACCTATCCCAATGTCATTTAAATCTGCCTCAACTACCTCCTCTGGTAGCTTATTCCATCCACCCACCACCCTCTGTGTGAAGTATTTAGTTGTGAATTGTTTTGGGAGATTTTGCCCTTTCCTGTAGGTTCTGATTAAATCTTGTCCTTCTCACCTTAAACCAATGTCCTCTGGTTCAGGATTCCCCTACTCTGGGTAAAAGTTTCTGTGCGTTCACCCTATCTATTCCCCTCATGATCCTATACATAGAAACATAGAAAATTGGTGCAGGAGTAGGCCATTCGGCCCTTCGATCCTGCACCGCCATTCAATATGATCATGGCTGATCATCCAACTCAGTATCCCTTCCCTCCCTTCTCTCCATACCCCCTGATCCCTTTAGCCACAAGGGCCACATCTAACTCCCTCTTAAATATAGCCAATGAACTGGCTTCAACTACATTCTGTGGCAGAGAATTCCACAGATTCACCACTCTCTGTGTAAAAAATGTTTTTCTCATCTCAGTCCTAAAAGATTTCCCCTTTATCCTTAAACTGTGACCACTTGTCCTGGACTTCCCCAACATCGGGAACAATCTTCCTGCATCTAGCCTGTCCAACCCCTTAAGAATTTTGTACGTTTCTATAAGATCCCCCCTCAATCTTCTAAATTCTAGCGAATACATAGAACATAGAAACATAGAAATTAGGTGCAGGAGTAGGCCATTCGGCCCTTCGAGCCTGCACCGCCATTCAATATGATCATGGCTGATCATCCAACTCAGTATCCCGTACCTGCCTTCTCTCCATACCCCCTGATCCCCTTAGCCACAAGGGCCACATTTAACTCCCTCTTAAATATAGCCAATGAACTGGCCTCAACTACCCTCTGTGGCAGAGAGTTCCAGAGATTCACCACTCTCTGTGTGAAAAAGGTTCTTCTCATCACAAGCCGAGTCTATCTAGTCTTTCTTCATATGAAAGACCTGACATCCCAAGAATCAGTCTGGTGAACCTTCTCTGTACTCCCTCTATGGCAAGAATACACCTCTTTAAGATAACCCCTCATCTTCCTGTGTCCAAGGAATAAAGCTCTAGCCTGCTCAACCTCTCCCAGTAGCTCAAGCACTCAAGTCCAGGCAACATTCTTGTAAATCTTCTGTGCACTCTTTCCATCTTAGCAACATCCTTCGTTTAGGAGGGTGACCAAAACCGAACACAATACACAACACAGAACCAGTCAATATCCCTTTACCAACACTAGCGGAGCTGCTCCTTAATCTTAACAACTTCTCCTTCGATTCTATCCACTTCCTCCAAATCCAAGGCGTAGCTATGGGCACTCGCATTGGCCCCAGTACTGCCTCTTTGTAGGGTACGTTGAACAATCCCTAGTTCCAGATGTATATGGGCCCTATCCCCAAACTTTACCTCTGTACCATTGACAACTGCATCGATGCTACCGCCTGCACTCATGCAGAACTCATGGACTTTATTGACTTTCATACTCATCTCCACCCCTTTCTGCTTTCCACAAAGACCGTTCCCTCCGCAACTCCCTGGTCAACTCGTCCCTTCCCATCCAAACCACCCGCTCCCTAGGTACTTTCCCCAGCAACCGCAGGGGATGCAACACCTGGTCCTTTACCTCCTCCCTCGACTCCGTCCAAGGAACCCAACAGTCCTTTCTTGTGAGCCAGAGGTTCATTTGCACCTCCTCCAACCTCATCTACTGTATCTGCTGTTCCAGATGTGGACTCCTATATATTGGCGAGACCAAGTGCAGGCTCGGCGATCGTTTCGCTGAACACCTCCGCTCAGTTCGCCTTAACCTACCTGATCTCCTGGTTGCTCAGCACTTCCACTCCCCCTCCCATTCCCAACCTGACCTTTCTGTCCTAAGCCTCCTCCATTGTCAGAGTGAGGCCCAGTGCAAATTAGAGGAAATACACCTCACATTTCGCTTAAGAAGGAACTGCAGATGCTGGAAAATCGAAGGTACACAAAAATGGGACCGAAACGTTGCCTGTCTCCTTCGCTCCATAGATGCTGCTGCACCCGCTGAGTTTCTCCAGTATTTTTGTGTACCTTCATATTTCGCTTATGCAGCTTACACCCCAGCGATATGAACATTGACTTCGCTAACTTCCTTATCTCTGTATCGCCTCCTCCCCTGACTCAGTCTGAAGAAGGGTCTCGACCCGAAACGTAACCCATTCCTTCTCTCCAGAGATGCTGCCTGTCCCGCTGAGTTACTCCAGCATTCTTTGACTATCTTCGGTTTAAACCAGCGTCTGCAGTTCCTTCCTACACATTACTCCGAATGCAGCCTCACTAACATCTTGTACAATTGTAACATAACATTCCAACTTCTATACTCAATACTCTGACTGATGAAGGCCAATGTACTGAAAGCTTTCTTAACCACGCTGTGATGCCATTTTCAGGGAATTATCTACATTATTACTCTGGGCTATGTCATGGTTTGACTTTCATCCCCCACTACAATCAGTCTGCAGAAGGGTCCTGACCTAAATATTGCCTATCCACGTTCTCCAGAGATGCTGCCTGACTCGCTGAGTTACTCCAGCTCTTGTTTTTTGTTTCTCTGGAATCAAAAACATGTTCTTCTATAAGAAATACCAAATGCTGGAGTAACTCAGCAGGTCAGGCGTCATCGTTCGAAAGATAGATAGATGATGTTTTGGGTTGGGATCCTTCTTCCTGTCCAGAAATATCGCCTACCCATGCAACTCCAGCACCCACTGGCTTTCTTTGTAAACCAGCATCTACGGTCTGAAGAATGATCCCATCTGGAAATGTCACCTATCCATGTTCTCCACAGATGCTGCCGACCCGCTGAGTTACTCCAGCTCTCAGTGTGTGTTATCAGCTGTTCCTTGTTTCTCCATTTTACTGCCTGCTTTGAAGTTCCCTTGTGTGTGACCCTTTCTCACAGCTCCCTCTGTGACTCCTGCTGCTTTCCCGCGATATGACCGCTCTGACCAGACTCGCTACCACAGACAATGCTTGCATGTGCCTCCATATTGTACCTCGTGGCTCTCAACTCCGGTTCCAGGACCCCCAATTTGGATACAACCGGGAATTCAAGAACCTGTCATCAATCCAGCACTTCCCACAATAAGTCCCCTGCCCTGCGTTCTACACTCTTGCCACACGGCTGTACCTGTGGCCACTTCCTCCGTCTCACTCAGACCCGCAATGGATCTCAACTTCACTTTATTCCCCACCGGGTGTACGCTTTCAAGACGAAAGTCATCACCTGAAACGTCACCTATCCATGTTCTCCAGACACTGCTTGCCCGCTTGGATTTGCTCCAGCACTGTTTCTTTTTGGTAAACCAGCAACTGCAGTTCCTTGCTTCTGCATGATTTTCTAAACTTGTGAATAACGCCATGTTGGAGACTGAGGAAGGTAAATACAGTAAACACTCGTTATAATAGAAACATAGAAAATAGGTGCAGGAGGAGGCCATTCAGCTCTTCGAGCCAGCACCACCATTCATTGTGATCATGGCTGATCGTCCCCAATCAATAACCCATGCCTGCCTTCTCCACATATCCCTTGATTCCACTAGCCCCTAGAGCTCTAACTCTCTTTTAAATCCACCCAGTGACTTGGCCTCCACTGCCCTCTGTGGCAGGGAATTCCACAAATTCACAACTCTCTGGGTGAAAATGTTTTTTCTCACCTCAGTCTTAAATGGCCTCCCCTTTATTCTCAGACTGTGGCCCCTGATTCTGGACTCGCCCAACATTGGGAACATTTTTCCTGCATCTAGCTTGTCTAGTCCTTTTATAATTTTATATGTTTCTATAAGATCCCCCTCGTCCTTCTAAACTCTAGTGAATACAAGCCTAGTCTTTTCAATCTTTCCTCATATGACAGTCCCGCCATCCCTGTTATAATGGACCACGTGGAGGGAGGGATGGTGTCTGTCTATTATAACTAAGTAAGGGATTATCATTGTAGGGCAACATGGATAGATGATGTTTTGAGTCCAGACCCTTGGTCAGGAATTGGGCCTGGAATTCAGGTGAGTTGACGGTCCCGGAGGAGAGGCGAGGATTGGCGGAGTGTGGGTGAGGGGCGGGGGGTGGAGTGTGGGTGATGGAGGGGCACTGTCGGTGAGGGTTGGTGGGGGGTTGGGGAGTGTGGGTGAGGGGGGTGCGGGCGAGGGTGGGAGGAGTGTGGGGGAGGAGGGTGTGGATGAGGGGAGTGGGGGGTGGGGATGGGGGGGGCGAGGAGTGTGGGTGAGGGGTGTGGGTGAGGGAGGGGGGGGGGTTGTGGGGACTGTGGGTGAGGGGGGGTGTGGGGGGCGAGGGTGGGAGGAGTGTGGATGAGGGGAGCGTGGGTGGGAGTGTCGGTGAGGGTTGGTGGGGGGTTGGTGGGTGTGGTTGAGGGGAGTGGGGGAGGTGGGTCGTCTGGTTTTGAGGGGGCCGTGGAGAGCCAGTGTGGTGTCGGCAGCCAGTGACACTCTGCCAGCCTCTCCACGCTCCTCTGCCTTGCATTGCCCCTATTCCTACTTTGCTATCACTTCTCCTCTCCATTGCATTACTCATATTTCTCTCTCCTCTCTCTAGCATCGCGCCAGCTCTCAGTCCCTCCCCTCCCCTCTCTGTCTGTGTCACTCTCTGCAGCAGCAGCAGCCGCGGTTGGTCGGGGCCGCCAGTAGACGCCGCTGCTGTACGATGACGATGGCGACCGCGCTGCCGGGACCACATGGAGCCGCCCCGGGACCAGCAGCTGCTGCACCGGGACCGGGACCAGGACCAGGACCGTGCGGGCTGGAGATGGAGCTGGAGCTGCTGCTGCTGCGGGGAGTCCGGGCTGGGCCGGCGGCGGGCCGGGGAGAGGAGCAGCGCGGAGCAGGTACAGGCTGGGCCGGGCTGGGGATTGCGGGGCGGCCGCGCCGGCACGGCACTGGGTCCTGCACTGGCACCGGGACTGGCACTGGCACCGGCACTGGCACTGGCACTGGGTCCTGCACTGGCCTGGGACCCGCACTGGGTCCTGCACTGGCACTGGGACCTGCACTGGCACTGGGTCCGGCACTGGCACCGGGACCGGCACTGGCACCTGGGACCTGCACTGGCACCTGCACTGGCACTGGCACTGGGACCTGCACTGGCACCGGGGCACTGGCACTGGGTCCTGCACTGGCACTGGGACCTGCACTGGCACCGGCACTGGCACTGGGACCGGCACTGGCACCGGCTCCTGCACTGGCACCGGCACTGGGACCCGCACTGGCACTGGGACCTGCACTGGCACCGGGACCTGCACTGGCACTGGGACCGGCACTAGGTCCTGCACTGGCACTGGGTCCTGCACTGGCACTGGGTCCTGCACTGGCACTGGGACCGGCACTGGGTCCTGCACTGGCACAGGGTCCTACACTGGCACCGGCACTGGGACCAGCACTGGGACTGGCACTGGCACTGGGACCAGCACTGGCACTGCGCCGCTGGCCCGGGTTCTGCTCCATCTGACCTCCACCAGCTGCTAAACAGCACCAGTGCAGGCGGGCATTGCTGGGCAACATGCAACCCTAAACCAATGCAACATATCTCCCCACATCTCAAACCTCTCTAGTCACCGGGGTAGTCACAAAAATGCCCTCCTCCCTCCCTCCCTCCTCACCTCCTCACCCTCATCCTCTTGCCCTCACACCTTCTCACCCCCTCACCATGGTGAGATAGGAGCTCACCAGTAGCAGTGGTGGGTCAGCATGGTCTCTGCTGGGACCACTCACATAAATACCTTGGCTGCAGGAATAGGGGCAGAGACTGGGTATTTATTTCCTGTTGAGTGATTCTCCAGCTACACAGCAAACACATCTAGATTATGCTAGTGCGGAGTGTGCTGGATTAGGCCCCATTTCACTGGCTACAACAACTTTCAACAAACTTGGCCACCATCAAGAGAATCAATTGATTGTCTTTCTATCCACCATGACTGACCTACATTGATTGCAGTGTGTACAAGGAACAACACATTGCAATTATTCACCCAGGCCACTGCAATACCACCACACAAACCCCCCATAAGGATGGCACAGCAGTAGAGTTGCTGCCTCACAGCGCTAGAGACCAGGGTTCAATCCTGACTAAGGCTGCTGTCTGTAAGGAGTTTGTACGTTCTCCCTGCAACCACGTGGGTTTCTCCAGGTGCTCCAGTTTCCACGTACACTCCAAAGACGTACAGGTTTGTAGACTAATTGGCTTGGTATAATTGTAAATTGCCTTTAGAGTGTGTTGGATAGTGCTAGTTTGTGGGGATCGCTGGTTGGCGATGACACGGTGGGCCGAAGGGCCTGTTTCCATGCTGTATCATTAAACTACAGCATTGAGGGCAAGGGCTACATGCACATCTTCAGCTGCACTTTCAAGGTGCCTCCTTGACTTGGAAGTTTAGTTTAGAAATATGGCGTGGAAACAGGCCCTTCGGCCCATCGAGTCTGCGATCTGCATCACTCACCCATTCTCACCAGTTCTGTGTGATCGCACTTTCTCATTCACTCCCTACACCGACAATTTTACAGAGAGCCGGCCAATTATCCTGCAAACCCGCACGTCTTTGGGATGTAGGAGGAAACCGGGGCACTTGGACGAAACCTACGTGGTCACAGGAAGAACGTGCAAACTCCAAACAGACAGCACCCAAAGTCAGGACTTAACCCACGTCTCTGGCACTGTGAGGCAGCAGCTCTAACAGCTACACCACTGACATCCCTTCTTCATTGCGGGGTTTTGTATTCTGGATTTCCGTAGGAGTTTCTTCACCTGAAGGACTACAGTGGTTCATAAACAAGGGTCACCACCACATTCTCAAACACAGTAGGGATGGATAGTGTTGAGATTAAATCAACAATTGGAGAGATTTGGACAATGAGGCAGGTTGGTCAATGTCCTCAGGATACAGATCACTTGGGAATGTGGGCAAAGAAACAGTAGATGGTGGTTCATTCGGGCAATTGTGTGCTGTTATATTTTGAGAAGCCAAAGGATTCTCAGGAGCATTGATGCACAGAGGGATCTTGGAATGCAAATGCAGAGCTCCCAGAAAATGGCCACACACACAAGTAGGTGTGGTAGTAGAGAAGGCATACATGTTGTCATTGGTCGAGATATTGACCATAAAAGTTAGTAAGGCATGTTGCGGCTTTGTAAGACATTAGTTCGGCCACATTTGTAATATTGTGTGCTGTTCTGGTCGCCCCATTGCAGGCAGGATGTGGAGGCTTTGGAAAGGGTGCAGAAGACATTCGCATTCTCCACCCACTGTGTAAATAAACTTGCCCCGCACATCTCCTTTAAACTTTGCCCCTCTCACCTTAAAGCATCGCTCTCTGGTGTTTGATGGTTCTTTCCAGGGAAAAAGATTCTAAATGTCTAATCTATCTATGCCTCTCTTAATAGTATATACTTTAGATTCTATATATCAGGTCTCCCCGCAACCTCCGCCGTTCCTTTTGAGACGGCACGGTGGCGCAGCGGTAGAGTTGCTGCCTCACGGCGCCAGAGACCCGGGTTCAATCCTGCCTACGGGTGCTGTCTGTACGGAGTTTGCACTTTCTCCCTGTGACCGCGTGGGTTTTCCCCGTGTGCTCCGGCTTCCTCCCACAACCCAAAGACGTACAGGTCTGTAAATTAATTTGGCTTTGGCAATAATTTTAAATTATTCCTCGTACGTACGACAGTGTTAGTGTGTCGGGAAACGCTGGTCGGCACATTCAACCGGAAGGCCTGTTTCTGCTCTGTGTTTCTAAACTAAACTGAACTAAAACAAATCAAATCTGTCCCTCTTCCTGTAGCTAACCACCCCTTAAAACAGGCATCGTTCTGGTAAACCTCCTTGGTACCCGTTCCAAAGCCTTCACATCCTTCATGTAATGTGGGTGAACAGAACTGCACACATTCCAGAAGATTAAGATGTACGGTTTTGCGACAACTTGCTCATATAGATACTGAACGGGCTGCTTTGTAGAAGACAGACAGTTGAGGTGGAAGGAAGATATTCTGCCTTGTGTTCTGTGACCACTGCGTCAGAGGCTTAAGACTGTGAATTTTTAAAATCATGAAATTGTAGATTGGCATTTGAGGGAAATTGTCATGTAGTATTAAAACGCTTTTGTGCTATTTGAGTCATGGAAAGCTATGGGATGGATCTGTGTGTAGCTGATCAGCATTCCAGTGGTCGCTGCTGGAGGGAATACTCCAAAGCCTCTTCATCCAAGTCCATCCCAATTTAACACTTTAATATAATGATATGACTCAAACATTTATAGAATTCAGTTGAGTGCATAGAATGCCTACGTTATGTATGGAATGCATTGTCATAGAGTCGTATAGCAAAGAAACAGCTCCTTCAGCCCAACTTGTGATGCTGCCCAAGATGTCCCATCTACACTAGTTCCACTTGCCTACGTTAGGCCCATATACTTCTGAACCTTTCCAAAACATGTACCTGTGTCGGTGTCACTTTCTTCCAGTGATGGGTAGGCACGGTTGGTGCCAGTAACCTGAGTGGGGGTGACACCATGACATCTGGTGGATGTGCTCGCCCTGATAAAGGTGTTTGTGATGCAGAGTTTATTTTGTGTATATAATTCGGGGCGGCACAGTGGTGCAGCGATGGAGTTGCTACCTTACCACACCAGAGACCCGGGTTCGCTCCTAACTACAGGTGCTGTCTGTACGGAGTTTGTACGTTCTCCCTGTGACTGCGTGGCTTTTCTCTGGGTGCTCTGGTTTCCTCCCAAACTCCAAAGATCCACAAACCTGACTGTCCCGGTAGACCCATTGTCTCTGCCTGTTCGTGCCCTACCGAACTCATTTCCAAATACCTTGACTCCATCCTACTCCCCTTGGTTAAATCCATCCCAACCTATGTTCAAGACACCTCAGACACTCTACGTCGTCTCCGCGCATTCCATTCTCTAGGCCCTCACCCTCTCATCTTCACCATTGACGTACAGTCACTCTACACCTCCATCCCCCACCAAGATGGTCTCAAAGCCCTCCGGTTGAAGTCCTTGACCGGAGAAGCAACCTATACCCGTCCACTGACACTCTCCTCTGCCTAGCGGAGCTGGTCCTTACCCTCAATAACTTCTCGTTTGACTCCTCCCATTTCCTCCAAATACAAGGTGTAGCATGGGCCCCAGCTACGCCTGCCTCTTTGTCGGTTACGTCGAGCAATCCTTGTTCAATACGTACCAGGGCCCCATCCCCGACCTCTACCTCCGCTACATCGACGACTGCTTTGGTGCCACCTCCTGCACCCACACACAACTGACTGACTTCATCCACTTCACCACTAACTTCCATCCGGCACTCAAATACACCTGGACCATTTCCGACACTTCCCTACCATTCCTTGACCTCACCATCTCCATCGCAGGTGATAGACTTCTGACCGACATCCACTATAAACCCACTGACTCCCATGGCTATCTGGACTACACGTCTTCCCACCCTGCTTCCTGTAAGGACTCCATCCCCTACTCCCAATTCACCGTCTACACCGTATCTGGTCCCAGGATGAGGTGTTCCACACCAGGGCATCTGAAATGTCCTCATTCTTCAGGGAACGGGGGTTCCCCTCCTCCACCATAGATGAGGCTCGCACCAGGGTCTCTTCCATACCCCGCAACACTGCTCTCTCTCCCCATCCCCCCCACTCACAACAAGGGCAGAGTCTCCCTAATCCTCACCTTTCACCCCACCAGCCGTCACATACAACAAGTAATCCTCTGTCAGTTTCGCCACCTCCAACGTGACCCCACCACTCGCCACATCTTCCCATCTCCCCCATGTCTGCCTTCCGCAAAGACTGCTCCCTCCATAACTCCCTTGTCAATTCTTCCCTTCCCTCCCGTACCACCCCCTCCCCGGGCACTTTCCCTTGCAACCGCAAGAGATGCAACATTTGTCCCTTTACCTCCCCCCTCGACTCCATTCAAGGACCCAAGCAGTCGTTCCAGGTGCGACAGAGGTTTACCTGCATCTCCTCCAACCTCATCTATTGCATCCGCTGCTCTAGATGTCAGCAGATCTATATCGGTGAGACCAAGCGGAGGTTGGGCGATCGTTTCGCCGAACACCTCCGCTCGGTCCGCAATAACCAACCCGACCTCCCTATGGCTCAGCACTTCAACTCCCCCTCCCACTCCGTATCCGACCTCTCTGTCCTGGGTCTCCTCCATGGCCACAGCGAGCAACACCGGAAATTGGAGGAACAGCGCCTTATATTCCGCTTGGGGAGTCTGCATCTTGGGGGCATGAACATTGAATTCTCCCAATTTTGTTAGCCCTTGCTGTCTCCTCCCCTTCCTCAGCCCTCCTGCTGTCTCCTCCCATCCCCCCGCCCTCGGGCTCCTCCTCCTTTTCCTTTCTTCTCCCCGCCCCCCCACCCCCCCATCAGTCTGAACAAGGGTTTCGGCCCGAAGCGTGGCCTTGCATCACCCGGCGCGGCGTTAATGGCCGCGGGACAATTGCCATCGCCCGCTGGGGGGGCTTTGACTCTGACATCGGGAGGGGAATGGGGAGTGCAGGGGAGAGATATGTTTTTTTGCCTTCCATCACAGCGAGGAGGAGATGCGCTGTGATGAACCCAACCCACAAGGTGGTGGGATCTTGCTTGACCCATAGCTGGGATCTGCTAGATGGACGCCAGGATGGGCCGACACTTTGCTTGTCTGGAGGGCAACTATCTCCTCCGACAGTCCCACTCAGTGTTGCCCGGGACCAAAGGCGGTCCCAGTTACCATGTGTTGCCACGAGAGGACATTGCGGGAGTCATGAGGACGCAGAGGTTGTAAACTGACATGGGGGGGGCTCACATTGTCAGCAGATTTGCCAGCCAGCCGGTTGTGTCTGCATTACCACCAGCACACTAGACCCATGCTTCGCTCACCCTGTGGCTCACACAACCCATAGATAAATACTATAGATACAAATCTTCATTGTATTAATCTGTGGGATATCTGATCAGCAGATTTGCCAGCCAGCCGGCTGTGACTGCATTACCACCAGCACACTAGACCCATGCTTCACTCACCCTGTGCCTCACACAACCCATAGATAAATACTATAGATACAAATCTTCATTGTATTAATCTGTGGGATATCTGATCTGTGTGGATAGCGTGCAGTACCAAACTTGTCACTGCACGTCGGGAAATGCCGCTGCGGGCGACCAGAAGTTCAGACAAGATAAAGGCCAGATAAAGTCCAGGTAAGTCCTGAGTCGGTGCTTCCCCACCGGAGACCGCGGCTTCAGGTTGGCGCAGGCTGCAGCAGGGAGCACCGCAGAGCCAGCGGTCGAAGCTCCCCCCCCAGGGATCCTCGATGAGGGACCCCGCTCCTGATGGTAAGTCCCCGCTGCGCCCGCGGTAGAAGTTGGCCGCGGGCTGGCGGTCGGAGCTTCTTCTCCTCCCGGGTCCCCAATGAGGGATCCCAGGCTACGGACAGCGCGCCAGCTGGAACTCTGCAGACCGCGGCTTCAGCGGGCCAGCGAACGGAGCGCTCCCCTCCTGCGATCCCCGGCGAGGGCTCGCCCGCTCCACGCCGAGAGTCCACGCTGCGCCCACAGCTGAAGCCCCGGGCACGTCTCTGGGAAAGGCAGCACCGATCCTCGATGTTAGGCCACGAGGGAGGCGACATGGAAAAAGTTACCTCCCCACACAAGACACCCAGAGACACATCAAAAACACACAGTAGGACAAACTGAACTGATTTTAAATTTCAGGTTGATAGGCTTTGTGTTACTGATATATTCATAGCATTTGTGGAAAAGGTGGGTTGCACCTTTGGTGGGTCACAAATCAGTCATGATCTCATGAAATGGAAGAACAGGGTGACACGGTGGCGCAGCAGTAGAGTTGCTGCCTTACAGCACTTACTGTGCCAGAAGGTTCGATCCTGACAATAGGTGCTGTCTGTACAGGGTTTGTACGTTCTCCCCGTGACCTGTGTGGGTTTTCTCCGAGATCTTTGGTTTCCTCCCACACTCCAGAGGGAAGTGAATCAAAGAGTTTGTGGCCAGGGTGAGAGGGGTCAGAGATGATCTTGCCCGCTCGCTTCCTGGCCCTTGCAGTGTACAGTTCATCAATGGAGGGAAGGTTGCAGCCAATAACCTTCTCTGCTGATCGGACGATTCGCTGCAGCCTCCAGGTGTTGTGCTTGGTGGCTGAGCCGAACCAGACCATGATGGAGAAGGTGAGAACAGACTCTACGATGGCCGTGTAGAATTGGACCATCATTGCCTGTGGCAGATTGTGTTTCCTCAGCTGCCGCAGGAAGTACATCCTCTGTTGGGCCTTTTTGTCTGTGGAGTTGATGGTGGCCTACCATCTTTAAGGTCCTTGGAGATGATGGTTTCAATGAACGTAAATTACTCCACAGATGTGACTGTGGTGTTGTTGATGGTGAGTGGGGTAGGGGAGGGGGAGCTCTCCTAATGTCGACAATCAATTTCACTGTCTTAAGAACATTGAGCTCCAGGTTGTTGCAACGGCACCAGGATAATCAAGAATCTATCGACAGTATCTCTGCCTTAAAAATATCCAAGTAATTCCACAGATTCACCACCCAGTGAAGCTTGGTGCAACGTTCTGGTGCATCCCATTGAAACTAAATGGCACAGCTAGGTGGTTGGGTGCATAACCGATCCAATGGTTGTGATAGATACAAAAAGCTGGAGTAACCCAGCGGGTCAGGCAGCATCTCTGGAGAAAAGGAATAGGTGACATTTTGAGTTGAGACCCTTCTTCGGACAGGAGGAGAATGAAGAAGGGTCACCTATTCCTTTTCTTCAAAGATTATGTCTGAATGTCTGTGTTACTTCAACTTTTTTGTGTCTATCTTTAGTTTAAGCCAGCGTCTGCAGTTCCTTCCTCCACCAATGGCTGGATGCTTGTCAAGTTGACTGGTTTTCTCTTGAACATTATTGACCTTTTGTTGTGGCTTTAACCCGTTCAGACAGGTGATGAGTTATTCCACCATGTTCTTCATTGATAGTGAAGCTACTTCTAGGGGTAAGGAGATGAATCATTCACCACCTTCCTGACACTTAGTACATGGACAACACTGATAATATTTCCCACCAACTCAAGGACCAGAAGGAAAAGAAGCAGCTTGGGGTTGTGTCCTGATCCTTGTCCATTGATAACTGCATCCACTGTTCTATCTGTGCACAAACATAGGAAAATGCACCTGTGTGTGGGGTGGGGAAGATGAGTTTAGTTTAGTTTAGAGATACAGCACGGAAACAGGCCCTTCGGCCTATCGAGTGCATGCCGACCAGCGATCCCTGCACATTAACACTACCCTACGCACACCAGGGACAATTTACACTTGTACCAAGCCAATTAACCTACAAACCTGTACGTCTTTGGAGTGTGGGAGAAAACCGGAGCTCCCGGAGAAAAGCCACGTAGGTCACGGGGAGAACGTGCAAACTCCGTACAGACAGCACCCGTAGTCAGGGTCAAATCCGGGGCTGTGGCGCTGTGAGGCAGCAGCTCTACCACTGCGCCAAATGAAATTAAACTCGGCTACAATACTTCCTCAGTTCTTGCCACCTAGGCTGATCTGAGCAAGGTGCTTCAGTAAATGCCAAGCATATGTCATTGTGGGACAGGGCGAGAGAGGGTGTGAAAGTTTGTGACATTCCATATACGTATAAAATGCATGCATCCTGTAGCATCCAGATTACTGAGCTCACTACCTGTCTAACCTGAGTAGTCACAGTTGTTGTTCCACTTGCAGACTGCAACATCATGCTGCACCAATTCTTCGAGGGAAACTTTGAAAGAATACTGTTGAATCCTAAGATTCAGGACATTTTCTCTGCTCAAATGAGTGATGAAGAAATTATTGATCATTATTTGGAAAATCAGATCCTAGCATATCTCAGTGGGCGTTCAGAAGATCAAAGTGAGAGGTGAGTCTAATATCAAATGTTCAATGTTTTTCATATCAATTTAACCAATATCATTGTTTTATAATGATAATTATAGCGTAGAAGATCCCCTTGTGGTACATTTTAACGCTTGCCTATATCTAATTAGTCCCTCAATTGTAAATTCTTCCCCTTCCTGACATTTCTTACTCAAACGATCTAATTAAAAACATTTGGAATGCCATTCTCCTGATCTAACAGAGAAACCTTTTTCTTAAGCAATTGCTCGTGAACAAGGATAACTTGTTTCAGTTGAAGATCTTTGCATTTGTAAGGGCCAAGAATGACTTTGCAGCAGGTGGGACAGGTCATATGGTCTTGAGTGATAGGAGCAGAATTAGCGTCATCCTTGCCACCTCCACTCTATACAAGCCTTTCACTATTCGGTAAGATTCAATAAGGTCCCCCTTCATTCTTCTAAACTCCAACGAGTACAGGCCCTACGCCTTCAAATGCTAATCCGTACTAATCAAGAACCTATCTGTCAGTAGGTGATTGCTTGGGTGGGTGGGTGGGTGGGTGGTTTGAGAGTTGTGCGCTCCCTCTGCTCTGCGCTATTGTACGCTTTTGTCAATTGGTATTAGGATGAGGATTAAGATTCTCTATGCCATCCCATTATGTCATTTGTGCTATTTCAGATGTTTGCCAGTTAAAGTATTCATCAGTTTCTTGATTCATCTAAAAAACATAGAAACATAGACAATAGGTGCAGGATGAGGCCATTCAGCCCTTCAAGCCAGCACCGCCATTCATTGTGATCATGGCTGATCATCCACAATCAGTACCTCGTTCCTGCATTCTCCCCATACCCCTTGATCCCGCTAGCCCCTAGAGCTCTATCTAACTTTTTTTTAAATTAATCCAGTGAATTGGCCTCCACTGCCCTCTGTGGCAGAGAATTCCACAAATTCACAACTCTCTGGGTGAAAAAGGTTTTTCTCACCTCAGTCTTAAATGGCCTCCCCTTTATTCTTAGACTGTGGTCCCTGGTTCTGGACTCGCCCAACATTGGGAACATTTTTCCTGCACCTTCAGCCCTTTCAGCTTCCCAAGCACCTTGTCCCTAGTAATAGCCACTCCACTAACTTCCACCCCCTGACTCTCTTGAATTTCAGGCACGTTGCTGGTGTCTTCCACTGTGAAGACATGATAAAAGTTATCCAATTCCTCTAAGCCATTTCTTTTTCCAGCCTATAGTTCTGGCCTATAGTTTCCAACCTAGCTTGTCCAGTCCTTTTATAATTTTATACGCTTCTATAAGATCACCTCTCATCCTTCTAAATTCCAGTGAATATGCTTGTCTTATGCTGACAGAAATGACCAAAGCTCTATGTAGAATATAGATCTATGTATGTATTAGACAGCACACCGCCATTTTGCATTTGGGACAGTGAATTCAAATTTAGTACTAAGTACCCCTTTCCTTCCCTCTGTCTACATTGATAGGGTGAGTTTTCCAGCCTGAACTTCTTGGCACCAAATGCACTATTCCAACTATTCATTAATTGAGAGGATAGTTTAAACATTTTTTTTTTAAATTATTATTTATTTATTTCGAACAGAATAAAAGAATAAAAAGCAAGTGTGAAACAGCATACAAAAAACAAAACAAGAATATTTATAAAGTGTCATAAACAATATCTATAAATAAATGAAATTGTATGTTCAAATACCTTCGTTCATCTGGATTATTGATTCTTTGCTTTTCACTAAAACACTGAGAATTAAATGAAAGTGGCACTTCCATAATTCAAGATTGATCATTTAAAACATTCAAGCATCTCGACAGGAAAGATCTAAACGTTGGGATGACACAGACTTAACTCACTGTCCTCCTCTCATTGCAGGCAGCTGGTGGTGTTGCTCCTGGGCATTGGAAGCCTACAGCTGTTTGTGCAGAGTAACTGGACTGGACCTCCCGTTCCGTTGCAAGTAGAGGAGATTTTACCTGCGTTATCGACTGGCAAGGTAAGGGGGCATGTACGCAAATCATCTGAAGAAGGGTCTCAACCCCAAACGTCACCCGTTCCTTCTCTCCAGAGACGCTGCCTGTCCCGCTGAGTTACTCCAGTATTTTGTGTCTTAACTGGCCATTAGTTGCACATTCATATTTATCATAAGATTTGATATCAGTCACACATGAATACATAGGTCTTTTTAATCACTGCAAAAACCGGGCAATGTGAACTATAAAAAGCCATACGCATAGATCAGGAAGAAGGAAACATTACTTTTACATAGTCGACATAGGGCGCAGACACAGGCCCTTCGGCCCAACTTCCCCATACAGACCAACATGTCCCATCTACACTAGTCCCACCATTCTGCTTTTGGCCCCATATCCCTCTAAACCTATCCTAACCATGTGTAATTAGGAACTGCAGATGCTGGTTTAAACTAAAGATAGACACAAAAAGCTGGTGTAACTCAGCGGGACGGGCAGCATCTCTGGAGAGAGGGAATGGGCGACGTTTCGGGGTGTTAGGGGTAAGGGAAACGAGAGATATAGATGGTGATGTGGAGAGATAAAGAACAATGAATGAAAGATATGCAAAAACGTAACGATGATAAAGGAAACAGGCCATTGTTAGCTGTGTTGCTGGGTGAGAACAAGTAAGATGCTGGAGAATCGAAGGTTACAGAGAAAAGCTGGAGAAACTCAGCGGGTGCAGCAGCATCTATGGAGCGAAGGAAATAGGCAACGTTTCGGGCCGAAACCCTTCTTCAGACTGATCAGGGGTGGGGGTGGGTGGGGACAAGAAAGGGAAAAGGAGGAGTAGCCGGAAGGCTGGAGGGTGGGAGGAGACAGCAGGGGAGCTGAGGAAGGGGAGGAGACAGCAAGGACTAACAGAATTGGGAGAAGTCGATGTTCATGCCCCCGGGGTGCAGACTCCCCAAACGGAATATGAGGTGCTGTTCCTCCAATTTCCGGTGCTGCTCGCTGTGGCCATGGAGGAGACCCAGGACAGAGAGGTCGGAGACGGAGTGGGAGGGGGAGTTGAAGTGCTGAGCCACCGGGAGGTCAGCTAGGTTATTGCGGACCGAGCGGAGGTGTTCGGCGAAACGATCGCCCAACCTCCGCTTGGTCTCACCGATATAGATCTGCTGACATCTAGAGCAGCGGACGCAATAGATGAGGTTGGAAGAGATGCAGGTAAACCTCTGTCGCACCTGGAACGATTGCTTGGGTCCCTGAAAGGAGTTGAGGGGGGAGGTAAAGGGACAAGTGTTGCATCTGCTGCGGCCGCAAGGGAAAGTGCCCGGGGAGGGGGTGGACCGAGAGGGAAGGGAAGAATTGACAAGGGAGTTATGGAGGGAGCGGTCTTTGCGGAAGGCAGATATGGGGGGAGATGGGAAGATGTGGCCAGTAGTGGGGTCACGTTGGAGGTGGCGAAACTGACGGAGGATTATTTTTTGTATGTGATGGCTGGTGGGGTGAAAGGTGAGGACTAGGGGGACTCGGCCCTTGTTGCGAGTGCGGGGATGGGGAGAGAGAGCAGTGTTGCGGGGTATGGAAGAGACCCTGGTGCGAGCCTCATTTATGGTGGAGGAGGGGAACCCCCGTTCCCTGAATAGTGAGGACATTTCAGATGTCCTGGTGTGGAACGCCTCATCCGTGGAGCAGATACGGCGTAGACGGAGGAATTGGGAGTAGGGGATGGAGTCCTTACAGGAAGCAGGGTGGGAAGAAGTGTAGTCCAGATAGCCATGGGAGTCAGTGGGTTTATAGTGTATGTCGGTTAGAAGTCTATCACCTGCAATGGAGATAGTGAGGTCAAGGAATGGTAGGGAAGTGTCGGAGATGGTCCAGGTGTATTTCAGTGCCGGGTGGAAATTAGTTTTTTTTTGGCTGTGGTATCGAGTCTGGGTAAGAATGTGGTCGTACAGTTGGAGGGCAGGAGGGCTGTTTGTTGGGTGAAGCTGGTGCGACTTGGGTGGGGGAGGGATAGAGAGAGAGGGAATGCCGGGGCTACCTGAAGTGAGAGAAATCAATATTCATACCACTGGGCTGTAAGCTGCCCGAGTGAAATATGAGATGCTGTTCCTCCAATTTGTGTTTAGCCTCACTCTGGCAATGGAGGAGATCGATGACCGAAAGGTCAGTGTAGGAATGGGAAGGAGAATTAAAGTGTCTAGTAATCAGGTAGGTTCAGGTGGGCTGAGTGAAGTTGTTCCGTGAAACGATCGCCCAGTCTACGTTTGGTCTCACCGATGTATAAGAGTCCACATCTTGAACAAGGGATACAGTAGATGAGGTTGGAGAAGGTGCAAGTAAACCTCTGCCGAACCTGAAAGGACTGTCGGGATCCCTGGACACAGTCGAGGGAGGAGGACGAACGACAGGTGTTGCATCTCCTGCGGTTATATATAACTCTCGTTTCCCTTATCCCTAACCAGTGTGAAGAAGGGTCTCGACCCAAAACGTCACCCATTCCTTCTCTCCAGAGATGCTTCCTGTCCCGCTGAGTTACTCCAGCTTTTTGTGTCTATCTTCGGAAAAAAATGGGAGGGGGGGAAATGATAGCTCTGGCAGATAGCATTAAGCATAAACCCAAGAGTTTTTATAAGTAAAGGGAAATATCGAAACCCAAGAGAGAGTGGGACGCCTCAGGAATCAAAGCGGGACCTCTGTGTGGAGCCACAGGAGATGGGCAAGGTCCTCAATAAGTAATTCTCTCCTGTGTTTGCCGTGGAGAAAGACAGGAAAACTGGGGAACTTGGGGCAGTCAATGGAAGTGTCTTGAGAGCAGTCAGTGTAACATTTCAGAGAATCATTTATTTGAACTGATCATTTTGGATCAATTTGTACTCGCTAATTACATGTGGAAAAACCTTTCTTGCCGGTCGATCCAGAGTATGTCAGTTGATATAAAAAATACAGAAAGTAGAGGATACACAGCAGGTGAGGCAGCATCTGTGGGGAGAGAGTGTGAGGGGAACGACAGCAATCACAGCAAATCTGGTGGCCAAATGTCACAATACTGCATCATCTGATCTGATCATTTGCAGCAGACTTTAAATCAATACTTGATATGTCCCAGACATTACAGCAAAGCATCTTGCTAATCCTAGCGGCATCATCTGTCTTAACAACTCAAATGTAAAATTAGAATTGTTTCTGTCCTCTTGAAGTAACCATAAGAATGAAAGAAGAGCCACATAAACAATCGTTCCCAAATGCAACCCAAATCCACATACGTGTTTTGCAATCAATCAATCAATCAATCAATCAAATCAACCTTTATTGTCATCTTGCAAGCAACAGTTGTACAGTGCAAAATGAAAAGACGTTTCCCAGTGAATAGCGGAGCATCGCACATGAAATTTAAAACACTTCACACATAATAACACTAAAAAACAATCCAGTCCCTGATGGAACAGTATAAATAGTTAAAAGCAGGTAAAAACACAATGTTAAAATACAATAAACCAATCATAAAAAATGTCCGGGGCCGCTGATTTGAGTGGCCAGTGCCAGTTATTAAAGTGTCCGTGCCAGCCGCAGAATCAAGTCAAGTGACTGTGAGTGCAGAGTGACTGTTTAGCAGCCTCACAGCCTGTGGTAGGAAGCTGTTTAGCAGTCTTGTAGTCCGGGCTTTGATGCTTCGATATCTCTTGCCTGATGGCAGGAGATCCAGGTGTATGTGGAGGGGGTGCAGTTTGTCCTTAGCAATTCTCTGAGCTTTCTTCAGACAGCGGCTCTGGAACAGTTCTTGTACCGAGGGTAGGGAGACGCCAATGATCCTCTCTGCTCCCCTCACTACCCTCTGCAGAGCCTTCCTGTCCGAACAGTTGCAGGTGGAGTACCACGTATTTATGCAGTACGTGAGTACAGACTCCACCGTGCCCCTGTAGAAAGTCCTGAGGATGTTGGTGGGGAGTGAGGCCTGTTTTAGTTTCCTCAGGAAGTGCAGTCACTGATGGGCCCGTTTGACTAGAAGCATCTAAAAGCAAACACATAAAGTATATTGCGTGTTTATAAATCTTCTTCTAAATTTTGAGTACAATGAGGAACAAGATACTTGGTATGTAGTCCTTGCCCTGCAAAAAAACACAAGGATTGCTTTGGTAGACACAAAATGCTGGAGAAACACAGGGGGTGAGGCAGCATCTATGGGGAAAAGGAATTCCTTCTCTCCATAGATGCTGCCTCACCCGCTGAGTTTCTCCAGCATTTTGTGTCTACATACGATTTTACCAGCATCTGCAGTTCTTTCTTAAACAAGGATTGCTTTGTCCATTCACATTGCTAACATTGTAAGATTGCAGGATTTCATGATTTAATTTTCTGCTCCTGCCTGTCATTGTGTAGATGAAGCTATAACCATTAGCACAGTGCCCATTTTATTTTGTCACGATCTCTAAATTGTGAGCATTACTTGCAATGGCCACATTTAATGTTAAATGCAGATGATACTTGAGAGAATGAAAGAGGGCTATTTTGTGAATTGTTGGTTTCTGTATCAGTCAACATTATCAACAATACAAAGTTAACTATACTGGTACATTTTAGACTTGACCATTTAGACTCTGGAATAAGTAAGAATAGATAGGATTGCATCTGAATGTAATAGTTATTTTGCTGTAGAATCTGCGGACTGATGCCTGAAAAACAGAGGATTTAAACACAAGACGTTGCAGATGCTGGTTTACAAAATAAGACACAAAGTGCTGGAGTAACTCAGCGAGTCAAGCAGCATCTCTCATTTCTGGAGAACCTGGCTAGGTGATGTTTTTGGTGGGTAGCCATCTTCAAACTGTGGCATAGAGTTGAGAAAGAATTCCCAGCTGAGCAATGCTTTAAAGATGGTCACAAATTAGGGTGGCATGGTGGCGCAGCAGTAGAGCTACTGACTCACAGCGCCAGAGACCCGGGTTCTTGAATACCGGTGCTTGTATGTACGGGGTTTGTACGTTCTCCCCATGACCTGCGTGAGTTTTTTCTGGGATCTTCGGTTTCCTCCCACACTCCAAAGACGTACGGGTTTGTAGGTTAATTGGCTTGGTATCATTCTAAATTGTGCCTAGTGTGCAGGGATCACTGGTCGGCACAGACTTGATGGGCCAAAGGGCCTGTTTCCGCTCTGTATCTCTAAACTAAACTAAATTGAACTAAAAAAAAATTCAGGTGGAGGGATGTCAGAAAAGGTAAACGTGATTAGTAAATTTTTGTTGTTTCATTTCAGCCTCAAAACATACAAGCCACTTTGTTGAATAGCTTGATTTTGGACGGGGAATCAATTTACCACCTCCTCCACAACCCCATCCTGCTGATGTTAGCCAGGACAATTCTGGTGAACTGCAGGGATAAACTGAATCTTTTCCAGGTAAGAGTTCACCTGCCCTTGATGTTCCTGTGTTTCAGATTAACATACGATTCATACAAATAACAAGCTTGCTTGATCCATTGTACTTTTATTCAGGAATAAAACTGGTGGTCCAGTTCCAACAGTCTCGGCGTTTACTCTTGAACATAATTGTTTAGTTTCCATTATGCTATTAATTATGTTTGAATTTTCCAAAAACTGATTTTGAGTGATTTGGTAAATCGTAGTTCACTATTGTACATTTGCAAAGCACTGATTGTCTAAGTATGAACTCTCATGTTACCTGTATGACATAAGGATGAATTTAACAAAGGATAAATTCAGGGTGAATTTGTGGAGCAGAGGAATCTAGGAGTGCAGGTGCATAGCTCCCTGAAGGTGGAGTTGCTGGTGGATCGGGGTTCAAAAAGGCTTTTGGTACATAGACCTTCATCAGCCAGAGTATTGATATCGAAGTTAGGAGGTAGCGGAGTCAAAGGTTATGGGGAGAAGGCAGGAACGGGGTACTGATTGTGGATGATCTGCCACGGTGCTGGCTTGAAGGGCTGAATGGCTTACTTCTGCATCTGTTATCTATTATAGAGATGTATAAGATCATGGGAGGAATAGATCGGGTAGATGCACAGTGTCTTACCCAGAGTAGGTGAATCGAGGACCGACATACGTTTAAGGTGAAGAGGAAAAGATTTAATAGGAATCTGAGGGGCAACTTTTTCACACATAGGGTGGTGGGTGTATGGAATACGATACGATACGATATTACTTTATTGTCAGAACAAAGTCTGAAATTTGTTTTCCATCGCAGCAGCTCCATTTACAGCATCACATAAAAGAGACTTGGAAAGTCATGCATTAAGACATCAAGACAAGATCCAATATACATACATTCAACACAACATTACAATAACAGAAGACAACATTTGAGGCCCATCAGCGTGCATTTGATCTGGGATTAAGCGGCATATTTAGTTCGAAGATTGACTGGTGCACAAAAGAGTGCTTCAGTCTAACCTTATTAAACTTTGGAACCCTATATCTCCGGTTTGATGGTAACAAATTGTACTCACTGTTCAGAACGTGGTTTGGGTCAGAAACATAGAAACATAGTAAATTGGTGCAGGAGTAGGCCATTCGGCCCTTCGAGCCCTGCACCGCCATTCAATATGATCATGGCTGATCATCCAACTCAGTATCCTGTACCTGCCTTCTCTCCATACCCCTGATCCCTTTAGCCACAAGGGCCACATCTAACTCCCTCTTAAATATAGCTGATGAACTGGGCTCAATACCTTCTGTGGCAGAGTTCCAGACATTAGGATCGAGATGAGAAAAACATTTTTCACACATAGAGTGGTGCTCTCTATGTGAAAAATGTTTTTCTCATTTCGGTCCTAAAGGATTTCCCCTTTATCCTTAAACTGTGACCCCTTGTCCTGGACTTCCCCAACATCGGGAACAACTACCTTCTATGGCAGAGAATTCCAGAGATTCACCACTCTCTGTGTGAAAAATGTTTTCCTCATCTCGGTCCTAAAAGACTTCCTCCTTATCCTTAAACTGTGACCCCTTGTTCTGGACTTCCCCAACATCGGGAACAATATTCCTGCATCTAGATTGTCCAACCCCTTAAGAATTTTGTAAGTTTCTATAAGATCCCCCCTCAATCTTCTAAATTCTAGCGAGTACGAGCCGAGTCTATCCAGTCTTTCTTCATATGGAAGTCCTGACATCACAGGAATCAGTCTGATGAACCTTCTCTGTACTCCCTCTGGCAAGAATGTCTTTCCTCAAATTTGGAGACCAAAACTGTACACAATACTCCAGGTGTGGTCTCACCAATGCCTTGTACAACTGCAGTAGAACCTCCCTGCTCCTATACTCAAATCCTTTTGCTATGAATGCTAACATACCATTCACTTTCTTCACTGCCTGCTGCACCTGCATGCCTACTTTCAATGACTGGTGTACCATGACACCCGGGCCTCATTGCATCTCCCCTTTTCCTAATCGGCCACCATTTAGTCTACTTTCCTGTTTTTGCCACCAAAGTGGATAATCTCACATTTATCCACATTATACTGCATCTGCCATGCATTTGCCCACTCACCCAACCTATCCAAGTCACCTTGCAGCCTCCTAGCATCCTCCTCACAGCTAACACTGCCCTCCAGCTTTGTGTCATCCACAAACTTGGAGATGTTGCATTCAATTCCCTAGTGCAAATCATTAAAAGTTATTGTAAATAGCTGAGGTCCCAGCACTGAGCCTTGCGGCACCCCACTAGTCACTGCCTGCCATTCTGAAAAGGACCCGTTTAGAAGAAATATTGTTGGCCATCCTTAGTATGTTTTTATGGTAGGATGATTCATATAATTTCATACAACAAGCTGCCAGAGGAGGTAGTTGAGGCAGGGACTATCCCAACATTTAAACCTCTACAGATGCGCTGTAGAAAGCATTTTATCGCGATGCATCACAGCATGGTTTGGGAACGGCTCCATCCAAGACTGCAAGAAATTACAGAGTTGTGGACGAAGTTGCTAGCATGCAAACCAACCTCTCTTCCATGAACTCCATCTACACCTCACACTGCCTTGGCAAGCCCAGCAGACTGGTCTCACCCTGGCCACTCCATCGTCTCCCCTCTCCCATCAGGCAAAGGGCAGATAAGATTGAAAATACACACCTCCACATTCAAGGACAAGTCAACTGAACCTTCCTCCCACCAGCTAGAATGCTGTCTATTTACCTTTCCAGCAGTCCATGGTGCATTAGAGACACGGGAGGGGTGTAATTAGTGGGTCAGAGGAGTGAGTGATATGTGACCTCTGTTGGACCGGCAAAACGGATCATCTGGCAAGGCTCTGGAACGATGGGTACCAGAATATCGGTGGTGGACCTGTATTATATTCACTTTTGGTCACATGAAGGATGTCATTAAGCTAGAAAGAGTACAGAGAAGATTTACGAGGATGTTGCCAGGCTCCAGGGTTGAGCTATAGGGTGAAATTGGGCAGGCTAGGACTTTGTTCCTTGGAGTGCAGGAGGCTAATGAGTGATCATATGGACGAGTATAACATCATGAAGGGAATTGATAGGGTGAATGCGTAGAGTCTATTACCCAGGGTAATGGAATCAAGAACCAGATGACATAGGTTTAAGGTGAGAGGGGAAAGATTTAATAGAAACTTGAGGGGCAACATTTTTACTCAGAGGGTGATGTGTATATGGAATGAGCAGCCAGGGGAAGTAGTTGAGGCAGGTACAATAACGACATTCAAAAGACACTTGTACAAGGATAGGAAAGGTTTAGAGGGATAAGGGTCAAATGCGGGTCAACTGGGACATGCTTAGATGTTGCTTCTTGGTTGCCATGGACCAAGGTGGGTTGAAGGGCCTTTCTCTGTGCTGTGTGACTCAATCACACCAGTGTTGAGGTTCATGGTTGTTATATTCCGGACGGCAAAATGAATAACAACTTACATGCAGGTTGCCTGGATCACGAGAGAGAGGTTTATTACCCAACATTCCCTGCTTATATACAACACCAACTCATTAACATATACATGAATATGCATGAATACAGTACACTGCTCTCCTTTTTTTACATATTAAATCTAAGTAGACAGTTACAATTTTGTTGTTGTGATACTTGATTTAAACCAGTATTTATGAAATCTTAAATGATAAACATAATATATTTAATTTACACATTTTCATTTTACTTATACAGTAAATTACTTAACTTACAAACCTATCCTGACTACTGGTTTACGGATCCTGCCTGATCGTCTAACAGTAACAGGTGTAACAGGTTTAGGTGTTGACTCAACTGTAGGCTTGTTTGGCTCTGTTTTAGTACCCTGACTTTGACCAGAGGAATCTGTTTCTTTGTCTGCACTGACTGAACTTTGTGTTACAATCACAACTCACTTTCAGATAAAGACTCAGGGATAAGGACTTCATGCTCAGTGTTTGGTTCATCTTTGGCTGGAATCATTTGATTAACATGAACACTTTTGATTCTATCTCCAACTTCAACTAAGTATCTTTTTGTTCCACACACTTCCACTATTTTCCCAATATCCCATTTGTCTCGACTGGACTTGTTGGGAGGACTGAGAACACGAACCTGCTCATCTGGCTTGAAGTACCTCTCCTTTTTGTGGGAGTCAAAATGGCGTTTTTGACAACTGTTTTTGCTCAACTCTCAAGGCCAAATTGGGTTAAACTACACTTAAGGGCCTGTCCCACTTACGTGTCCTTGGCATGCAAATTACGCGACCTCGTGGTAGCGTTGAGCCGCGACGGTCCCGCGAAGGTTGCCCGTGATTTCATGCGTACGCACAGCTGTCTGGAGCGCGTGACGTTATTTGAAGATGGACTCAAAGCTGGAGTAACTCAGCGGGACCGGCAGTATCTCTGGAGAGAAGAAATGGGTGATGTTTTGGGTCGAGACTCTTCTTCAGTCTGAAAAGAAGGGTCTTGACCCGAAACGTAACCCATTGCTTCTCTCCAGAGATGCTGCCGGTCCCGCTGAGTTACTCCACCATTTTGTGTCTATCTTCAATTTTCTTGGCCCCGCTCTTTTTTTTTCTTTTTTTCTTTTCTTTTTTTCTTTTTTTTATGAAACTACTTTTATTCAAAAAAATTAAAATAAACATAGAGTATTAACACAATCAAAGACTGCCTATGTTGACAGTTTACAAACAAACGATCATCAAATTAATATAACATCAACTTTATCAACAAAACACTCGACCTCCAACGGCGACCAGCATTCACGGAAGGCCTCCAAAGTCCCCATGGACACCGCCTGTTCCCTCTCCAGGGACAGGCGGGCACGGACGTAGACCCGGAAGAAGCTCAAGCAATTTAAAAAACACTTGAACAAAATTATCAGATTAAAATATTAACATTTTTATCTATAATATATTCAACCTCCTGTGGTGACCAGCGTTCACAGAATGCCTCCACAGTCCCCATGGACACCGCGTGCTCCTTTTCTAGGAACACGCGAGCTCGGACCTAACCCCGGAAAAGGGGCAGGCGCTGAGGCATTTTGTGTCTATCTTCAATTTTCTTGACCCCGCTCTGGGAGTAGAAGTGGGGGCGGATCCGGACCGCAACGGCCGTGAGCCCCAGGCCAAGTTTGGCGATCATTTGCCTGCTTCTGCTGCTGTTGGAGGTGAGACGTTGCGTCGTGCCAGGGTCTTGGGCCCGTCCCACTTTGGCCGTCAGTTACGCGACAGGCCGTTGGTGCGCGAAGATTTCGTTCGCTACAAAAATTTCAGAGCCCCGTGCGATGTCGCGCACAACTCCATACCGCTCCGCGCTTCTCAGTAGGACCGGCCCCACACGGCCATACGATGCCCGTGCGCCTGCTCACATGATAATTTATGGCGTTGATTATGGAAAGGCTTCAGCTCTGAGTTCAGAACTGAGTTCAATCCACTATCGATTTCAGTCCAACCATTCAATGTCTGTTCATAGACCCACTTCAGCACAGTGTCTTTCTTTGTTTCTGCTGCAATTTCTGTTGCAGTCACTGGAAAGTCTTCATCTACAACTTGCAGTGTGTAGATTGAGTTCTCACTTCCCACGTCAGAGTTCTCATGGGACAACCGGGACAACGCATCTGCAACTGCGTTGTACTTGGAGCTTCTGTACTCCACCTTGTAGTCATACTGGGAGAGCAAAACTGCCCAGCGCTGCATCCTTGATGCCGCCATGGAAGGTATAGCTGACTTGGGACCAAGTATCACTAGTAGTGGCTTGTGATCAGTCACCAGGGTGAATGGTCTGCCGAGAAGAAACTGATGGAATTTCATGATTCCGAACACGATGCTGAGTGCTTCCTTTTCTATCTCTGCGTAGTTGCTTTCAATCGATGACAGAGTGCAGGATGCAAAAGCAATAGGCTTTTCCTGTCCGTCATTCATTATGTGGGTGATCACTGCACCTACAGTAAGTTTCATCTTGCGTGTCGTATCGTAGTGAACAAGGACTTTGTCACTTGTCAAGCTTTCCTTGCAGATGTCATATGCACGTTGCTGTTCCTTTCCCCACGTCCATTTCACATTTTTTTGTAGCAGATGATGTAGTGGCTTTAGCACAGTTGCTAAACCTGGAAGGAATCGTGCATAAAACTGCACCATCCCAAGGAATGATCGTAGCTCTGACACATTGTTGGGTTTTGGAGCATTCACAATTGCTTCAACTTTCGCCTTCACAGGGTGAAGTCCGTTGGCGTCTACTTTGAGTCCAAGGTAGACCACCTCTGACTGTGCAAATGCACATTTACTTTGTCGCAGTTTGACTGTGGCAGTTCAGTCGTGTGAGAACTTGCTCGAGGATTTCCAGATGTTCTACCATGCCCTCTGTGAATATCAGTAGGTCATCCTGGTTGCACACACAGTGCGGAATGCATTGTAATATTTGGTCCATTTTCGGGGAAGATTTTCGGGGAGGATTGCACACCATAGGGCAGCTTTGTATATAAATACAAGCCCTTATGTGTGTTGATAGTAAAGTACCGCTGACTTTCCTTATCGACATTGAGTTGGGCGTAAGAGTGAGACAAATCCAGTTTAGTGAAGATTCTTGCTCCGGTAAGTTCTGCGTACAGATGTTGCGAGGTTGGTAACGGATATTGTTTGTCATCAACAGCTTGATTGATTGTGACTTTGTAATCACCACATAGTCGAACAGTTTTGTCGGCCTTGGGTACGGCCACAATTGGTGTGGCCCAGTTACTCTGGTCTGTCTTCACGAGTACTCCTGTCGAGTTCTTCCTCCACTTGTTGCTTTAGTGCATATGGTACAGATCTTGGTCGACAATACACAGATCTCACATCTTGCTTAAGTCGAACGCTGTTAGTCCCTGTCAGAAAAAATGTTTGCATGTTTGCTTATGACGTTTTCAAGACGTGATTTGGACAAATCGACACTGAAAATGTTCTTCCAGTCTAACTCTATTCTACTCTGCCAAGCCTTTCCAAGGAGGGTTGGTTTATTTCTGTAGCTGGCCACTATGATGGGCAGTGTTACTGACTGACCATTATGCTGAACTTTGTAGTTCATTTGTCCGCATTTCTCCAAAACTTCGCCCGAGTAGGTTCTCAGCTTGACCTTACTCTCAAACAATGGTGTCTGTGGGAACTTTGTTTCGTACAGCTCTCTGCTCATGACCGAACAATCTGCTGCCGTGTCAATGCATATATCAATTAACTGTTCATTTATCAATAGTTTAGTTTGAAAGTCCTTGCCTTGGCTGGTTGTAGGCTTATCGATGTTGGTTGCATAAATGGTGTACAACCCAAGTTCATTTACATCTGGGTTCATCTCCAGGTGGTGAACTCCTCTCTGGTGTTGTCGCATGTTTCCCGCAGATTGTTGGTTTCCTGTTTTAAGCTTGGCCTGACATGCTGAGGCGATATGGCCTTTCTTCTGGCACTTGGCCATTTTGAACTGACAAAATTGGGTTGCGTGATTACCGTTGCAATGCTAACAACTGGCTGAACTTGGCTCCCTGCCATACTGTGGTTTTGGTTTAGCGCCTCTTGGTTTGGCCATAGGCACTGCCTTGTAACTGTAAACGGCCACTGCAGTCTGTGGTGGATGAAACTCGCGAGCATTCTTTGATGCCATCTCCATTGTGGTAGCAATCTTGCAGGGCCGGATTTAGATGAAGAGAGACCCTAAGCTATTTCACTTGTGAGGTGCCCCCCCCCTCCCAATCCCCCACCCCCATGACTAGAGGACCATGACTACCCCACAGTGACAATGTGACACTTTTAGATCCTACTGTATGTTGTCATTAAGCAGTTGGTTTTAAAATACATATTGGATTCACCGCGATGCGTTACCTGGATCGCCTTTTGAAGCTCGGGAGTGTTGGGCCTGCTGCTTCAACATCATGGAGCTGTGGTTTGCGGAGCTCCCACCCTCGGGCCGCGCTGATTTTAATATCGCGGAGCCCTGGGAACCCTTTGCCGAGGGCCGCCAGCGTGAATCTCCACCCAGCTCAGCCTGTGGACTTCGGGAGCCGCGATCTCCGGTAGGAAGTGGCCGATTCGGAAGTCCAAGCCGCTGAGAATGTTCTCCCATTCCGACGTCGGATGATGACCCCCAAATGTCATTGTACCAATGGCCATGAGGGGGGGTCCAAGAGGAGGGGGTCCGTTGGAGACGGGGAAAGGGATCATCAATGGGGGCGAGGACTCCTTCCCATGGAAGAACGCTGTGAGGCGGATGCGATGGAAGAAGAGCTCCAAATTGTGGTGTGTGCGGAACTCATTGAGGTGGGGATGGAGGGGGACAAATGTGAGGCCTCTGCTGAGGACAGACCGTTCAGTATCTGAGAGGGGAAGGTCAGGGGGGGATGGTGAACACACGGCAGGGATGGGGGTTGGGGCCGGAGGAAGGCAGGGTGAGTGGACTGAGGCCGAGGCGGTGTCTGGTTGGTGGGTGGTCAGGGAGGAGGGGGGTAGAGGACTGTAGTGTGGATGGGGAAGAGCTGGGGTCACATGGTTTGAGTGGAATGGGGACAACCCAATGGAACAGCCACTGAGGTTACCAGGGTTGGGGGGGATTGGCACTAGGACCCAGCGCAGTCAAACCCAGGGGAGTTGGAGTCTGCAGCGTGGAAATTTCAGGCCCGGTGCTGAGTCCAGGCTGCAGGTAAGGCAAGGCTGTGGGCTGCTGGAGGACGGTGGAGTGGCCAGGGTCAGCGGGCAAAGAGAAGGAGGTCCCGGTGGGCGTGTGTTCGGTGGGGCGGCGAGGTTTGACTGGTTCGGTGAGGCAGCGAGGTGTGCAGACCCTCCTCGAGGCCCTAAACTTAATCTTGTCTAGATTAGACGTAAATCCGGCCCTGCAATCTTGCATGCATTCTTGAATGTAAGATCTGGAGTGTTCATGAGTTTGGACTGAATTTGTTCATCCACTAGACCACAAACAAATCTGTCACGTGGTGCATGTCCGAGAAAGATTCCAAAGTTACAGTGTAAAGTTAAGTTTGTCAAGGCAACAATTTACTCATTGATTGTCCCATTTTGCTTCTGGTTTCTAGTGCCATACTTATAGCTTTCTGCAATTTCCAGAGACTTTGGGTTGAAGTGCTCCTCCAACTTCTTCATAATGTCATTGAATGGCACGTCTTTTGCCATTATGGGTGCAAGGAGATTCACGAGTGTGCCGTAAACTTCAGGACCGATCTCTGTGAGCAGAATCTCTTTCATGCTTTTGCAACCGGCCTTATTTGTTTCAGTCACTACCTCTCCTTCACCACTAATCTCCATTATGTTGTTTGCCGTGAAAAACATGTTTGCTCTCTCCATATAGGAGCTGAACGGCTCTTTTCTCTTGTCAAAAGTGCCAAGGTTTCCGATGTAGCCCGTGGACGTTGCCATCGTGTCATTCTCTTTTTTTTTAAAGTCCGTTCAAAAACCCCGAATTCCTGCTTGTTCTGGTGTAGCAATTCACCTAAAACTTAGCTGTACAAAGGCTATTCAGCTTAACGAACTTGACAAAAAAACTGTCGAAAATGTTATACAATCCCAAGGACGACATTTTGCCACGTAGACACAACATAGAGATAGCCTGACAAACTCTCGATGTTTTAATCTACAGTCCCCTGCATTGAAAGATCTGCAGCCTATCATGTCCAGCTCTCAAACAACTGAGACACAACTCTGTATTACTGTTTAAAATGTTAAACAATATTGCATGTTGCAAAACAGTCTTGCACTGGTAATTAAAAGATGAGTTCACAAACCCAATTTTGTTATATTCCGGATGACAGAATAACTAACAATTTACACGCAGGTTGCCTGGATCACAAGAGAGAGATTTATTACCCAACATTCCCTGCTTATATATAACACCAATTCATTAACATATACATGAATATGCATGAATCATTACAATGGTCAATAAATATGTACGATTACTGGAATAATTGCAGAGCAGAAACCGGGTCGGGTCGGGGGGGAGTTCCCCCCGCCACGGGTGCCATGTAATCCCGTGCTACCTGCTTCATGGTTTGATAGTTGGCGACTAAACCGTCTCCCCCACCTGGTTTGCCAGGTGCGGAGGGGGCTGTGGACCCCCAGTAGGACCAAAAACAAGACCTGTCAAAGGGCGGATGAGCTCCTAGCGAGCCAACGGCCATCCACACTTCAGTAGAAGTTGCGATCACTGTCGTACACAGCATTGTAAGGAATGATGATAGAGCACACACACCAAAATCCTACACTTCCAGCGGCGGAAGTCCACAGGAACTGGAGACAGAGATGTGTGGTGCGTCCGTCACCGTTCCCGTCGGAAACCAGCACCACTGCGTCGCTAATGTTTTCAACGATGATGAATGAATGAAGAAATGTAATTGTGATCCAAGTCCAAAGCAGATTTAAACTTTTGATCTGAAGAGAGACACAAAAAGCTGGTGTAACTCACTCAGCATCTCTGGAGACAAGGAGTAGGTGACGTTTCGGGTCGAGACTTTTGACCTAATTAGCACCTTTTACTGACTCCAGGTATCTCCTATTTTGAATTATGTAGGAAGGAACTGCAGCTGCTGGTTTAGACCAAAGATAGACACAAAATGCTGGAGTTATTCAGCGGGACATGCAGCATCACTGGAAGAGGGAATGGGTGACACCCTTCTTCAGACTGAAACCTTCAGTCCTTTCATGCCCATCGGTATGAAGAAGGGTCTGGACCTGAAACATCAACCATTCCTTCTCTCCAGAGATGCTGCCTGTCCCGCTGAGTCACTCCAGCATTTTGTGTCTATTTTGAAGCACTCGATTAAAGTGGTGAAGATAGCTTAATGTGAGCATTTGGCTGGGGCATGATCTGTGCTTGCTTCACGTGCTGTTGTTATGTGCCATGTCTATATTTCTATCATTACTGCCACTTGCGGAAGGGTTGCCTCTGCTGCATTACTTCATTTCAGTTCAATTACACTTTAATTTGATTTAATAAAAACTTTTTTTTAATTCACAGCTTTGGCTTTTCAGAATCAAAGCAAGTAATCAACAAGAATGTAAATAGTCGTGGATGACTAAATTAAAAAAACATTAGTTAAATGTTATCCTTGACATTACTACACTCAGTTTTCCCTACTTCTGAATATGAATTACACCCAGATAATGTGTTACAATGATCAACCAAGACAATTCAATATTTCAGCAAAGTTAGATTATTGTGATATTCCTGGCGCCAAAACGTGTGTTGCACAGCAGGTTAGATGCTGTCGTCTCATCTGAGGGACAAGGATTCATATCCACCCCAAATGGATGGGATGGAGAATTCCTCTGTGTACAGTTTTGGGAGTACAAGAACAAATGAGGTCCAATCTTCTTAGTCTAGTTCCATATTTTAATGTCGTTTAGAGAATCAGCATGGAAACAGGCCCTTTGGCCCACCGAGTCCGCGCCGACCAGTGATCCCAGCACATTAAGACTTCCCTACACACACAAGGGACAATTTTACATGTATACGTTCATACCAAGCCAATTAACCCACAAATCTGTACGTCTTTGGAGTGTGGGAGGAAACCCACGCAGGTCATTGGGAGAACGTGCAAACTCCGTACAGACAGCACCCGTGGTCAGCATGGAACCCGGGTCTCTGGTGCTGTGAGGCAGCAACTCTACTGCTGAGCCACCTGTATATGTGTTATATGATGCTGCATTAAAGCAAAGTGTAGGTACCCATACATTTAGGAAAAGGTTTGATCACTTTGTTGTTGAGAAGATACTTGCACTCATCAGAGAGTTCAGTAAGAGATAAGCTGTTCAATAAGAGATAAGATGTCATTATTTAAGTGTGGAAGTGAAGGACAGAGGAGTAATTTGTGTCCTGTATGACTCTATCACCTGCATGGAAGATTGCTGACTTGTGGATATGTAGAATCTAATGATTTGTAGTCTTGCCATGATGGAATGACTGGACTAAATGTTTGTAAAGGTGAAATAACTGTTTTGAAAAGAATCCATCTTTCTTGCTCTGCAGATGTTGCCGTGGTGGACAATGCGATGTGTAAACATTCACCAGCAGTTGCTGGCAGAGCGCTCCTCTCAACTCTTCACCATCGTTCAATGCTGTGTTGACAAAGGTACAGATTCCCTGCAATTACATATGTCAGAAAAATCCACATTATTAGTATGCAAAAGGAGGAGGGATATGATTTAAAATAAGAAGGGTCCCAACCGGAAATGTCACCCATCCTTTTTCTCCAGAGATGCTGCCTGATCCACTGAGTTACTCCAGCACTTTGTGACTCGCTTCAGTATAAACCAGCATCTGCAGTTCCTTCAAAACACTTGCCTTTATTTTCTTGAAGTAAAAGTTCACATGACATTTAACATTGCTCCTTCTGGGTTCCATTATACTTTAGCAGAAGACTAAATGAGTAATGCTGATTTTCATTTCCAATTTGATATTCACATCGTTTTGCTGTCATATGATCTAGTGTTGTAGAGCAGAGGGATCTAGGAGTGCAGGTGCGTGGTTCCTTCAAGGTGGAGTCGCAGGTAGATCGGGTAGTCAAAAAGGCCTTTGGCACATTGGCCTTCATCAGTCTGAGTATTGAGTATAGAAGTTGGGAGGTCATGTTGCAGTTGTGTAAGACGTTGGTGGGGCTGCATTTAGAGTATTGTGTTCTGTTCTGGGCACCATGTTATAGGAAAGATGTTGTCAAGCTGGTTCAGAGAAGATTTACAAGGATGTTGCAAGGACTAGAGGGTGTGAGCTATGGGGAGAGGTTGAGTTGGCTGGGTCTCTATTCTTTGGAGTGCAGAAGGATTAGAGGGTGATCTTATAGAGTGAAGTGATCAGAAAGTTGTGCAGAAAGGAACAGCCGATGCTGGTTTGAACCAAAGATGGATCCGGAGAGCTGGAGTAACTCAGCAGGGCAGGCAGCATCGCTGAAGAAAAGGAATAGGTGATGTTTCAGGTTGAGACCCTTCTTCAGACTGAGAGTCGGGAAAGGGAAACGAGAGATATAGACGGTGATGTAGAGAGATACAGAATAATGAAAGAAAGATATGCAAATAAAGTAACAATGAAACAAGCCATTGTTCACTGTGGCCTAGGTGAAAATGAGTTACAGATAATGAGACTCAACAAGACGGCTTTGAAGCTAGTACAACAACATGGCTGGGGGAGGAACGGAGAGAAAGAGGACCAGTCACAGCCTCAGAAAGAAAGGAGGTTCCTTTAGGAAGGAGAGAAGGAAAGCTGAGAAATTGTAAGGGTAAAAAGACCCTAATTGGAGTTATTTACAGGCCCCCAAACAGTAGCCAGGATAGAGGATACAAGTTACATCAAGAGATACAATTGGCATGTAAGAAAGGCAATGGTGCCGTGGTCATGGGAGATGTCAAATTCCAGATACTGGGAAAATCAGGTTGGTACTGGATCCCAAGAAAGGGAATTTGTAGAGTGTCTCCGAGATGGTTTCTTGGAGCAGTTTGTAGTGGAGCCTAACAGGGAAAAGGCAATTCTAGATTTAGTGTCGTGTAATGAACCGGATTTGATGAGGGAACTCGAGGTAAAGGAACCATTAGGAGGTAGTGACCACAATATGATAAGTTTTAATCTGCAATTTGAGAGGGAGAAGGTGAAATCGGATGTGTCGGTATTACAGCTGAGCAAAGGGGACTACAGAGGCATGAGGGAGGAGTTGGCCAAAGTTGACTGGAAAGGCACCCTAGCTGGGATGACGGTGGAACAGCAATGGCAGGAATTTCTGGGAATAACCCGGAAGATGCAAGATCTTTTCAGTCCAAAGACGAAGAAAGATTCTAGGGGGAGAAAGAGGTGACCGTGGCTGACAAGGGAAGTCAACGACTGTATAAAACTAAAAGAGAAGGCATATAACATAGCAGATTAGTGGGAAGCCAGAGGATTAGGAAACTTTTAAAGAACAACAGAAGGTAACTAAACCGGCAATACGGGGAGAAAAGATGAAATATACACAAAGATAAGCCAGCCAATAATATAAAAGAGGATAGCAAGAGTTTCTTCAGTTATATAATCAGTTTTCCGGAAGTGGCGGCGCTGGGAACGGCTGCGGCTCGCCTGCAGTCCGTTTGTCTGTGGTGGATGTTAATTTGTGTTTATTGTTGTTATTATTGTATCATTGTATGTATGACTGCAGGCACAAAATTTCGTTCAGACCGTAAGGTCTGAATGACAATAAAGGAAATTCATTCAATTCATATAAAGAGCAAGAAAGAGGCAAGAGTGGGCGTTGGGCCACTGGAGAATGATGCAGGAGAAGTGATAATGGGGAATAAAGAAATGGCAGAGGAGTTGAATAACTTTTTAGCATCAGTCTTCACAGTGGAAGACACCAGCAACGTGCCTGAAATTCAAGAGTCAGGGGGTGGAAGTTAGTGGAGTGGCTATTACTAGAGAGAAGCTGCTTGGGAAGCTGAAGATGGATAAGTCACCTGGACCAGATGGACTGCACCCTAGGGTTCTGAAAGATGTGGCTTTAGAGATTGTGGACGCATTGATAGTGATATTTCAAGAATCACTAGAGACAGGAGTGGTTCCAGACCATTGGAAAATTGCCAATATTAGCCCGCTGCACAAGAAGGGAGCAAAGCAGAATAGTGGGAACTATAGGCCGGTTAGTCTGACCTTAGTGGTTGGAAAGATTTTAGAGTCCATTATAAAGGATGAGGGTACGACGTACTGAGAAGTTCATGATGAAATAGGCCAAAGTCAGCATGGTTTTGTGAAGGGGAGATCTTGCCTGACAAATTTGCTGGAAATCTTTGAAGAAGAAATAGTAGGACAGACAAAAGAGAGTCAGTAGATGTTGTATATCTAGATTTTCAGAAGGCCTTTGATACGGTGCCACAAGTGAGGCTGCTAAGGAAGATGAGAGCCCACGGTATCAAAGGGCAGATACTAGCATGGATAGCAGGTTGGCTGGATGGCAGAAGGCAAAGAGTGGCAATAAAGGGGGCTTTCTCTGGTTGGCTGCCAGTGACTAGTGGAGTTCCGCAGGGCTCGGTGCTGGGGCCGCCACTCTTCACGTTGTATATTAATGATTTGTACGAGGGGATTGAAAGCCTTGTGGCCAAGTTTGCGGATGATACGAAAATAGGTGGAGGGGCAGGTAGTGTAGAGAAAGCAGGGACTCTGCAGAAGTACTTGGACATGTTTGGAGAGTGGGCAGAGAAGTGGCAGATGGAATACAGTGTAGCAAAGTGTGGAGTCATGCATTTTGGTACTAGGAATAAAGGCGTAGGCTATTTTGTAAATGGGGAGAGAATCCAAAAATTGGAGTTGCAAAGAAACTTGAGATTGCCAGCGCAGGATTCCTGTGAATAATTTGAAGCATCTTTCAGTGCCAGAGACTGCTCACAGAGTGCAGGAGGATGAGGGGGGATCTTATAGAGGTGTATAAAATCATGAGAGGAATAGATCAGGTAGCTGCACAGAGTATCTTGCCCATAGTAGGTGAATCGAGGACCAGAGGACATAGGTTTATGGTGAAGGGGAAAAGATTTAGTAGCAATGTGAGGGGTAACTTTTTCACGCAAAGGCGGGTGTATGGAACAAGCTGCCAGAGGAGGTAGTTGAGGCTGGGACTATCCCAACCTTTAAGAAACAGTTAGACAGGTACATGGATAGGACAGGTTTGGAGGGATATGGACCAAGTGCAGGCAGGTGGGACTAATGTAGCTGGGACATGTTGGGCGGTGTGGGCAAGTTGGGACTGTTTCCACACTGTATCACTCTATCTCTATTTGTTATTTATTCAATTTATTTTCAGTGCAATCAAATAAGACCTTTCTCTGCTCTGCGGAATGTGGAAATTTAGCTATTCAGTTCCACCTGGAGTGCGGATATGCGCTGCTGTACTACTATGACTATACAAGGGCCAAGGAGAATTTCTCTGCAGCCCAGAAAATGGCAAGACTCTCTACAACTGTGACAGGTAGGTCACATTCTCAAATGCTACATTTTGGAGTTCTTTTCATTCTGTAACTAATTAACTGAAGAGACACAAATCCAGCGACGAGTGTTGTCACAAAATAATATGAGAAGAAATGAGTTTACTGTGAATGTTAATGAGGGCGGCACAGTGCCACGTCAATGATAGTTTATTCAGTGTTCACGGTGGCGCAGCGGTAGAGTTGCTGCCTTACTGCGCCAGAGACCCGGCTTTGATCGCTGGTCGGTGCGGACCCAGAGGGCCGAATGGCCTGTTTCCGCGTAGTATCTCTAATCTAAACTAAAGACGGTAGTTAGACAAATAAAGCTGGAGTAACTCAGCAGGTCAGACAGCATCTCTGGGGAAAAGGAATACCTGACGTTTCGTGTCGAGATCCTTCTTCAGACTGAGAGTAAGGGAAAGGGAAACAGGAGATATAGACGGTGAGATAGAGATATAGAACAAACTAGACCAATGGCAGACCCATCTTCTCCCCCAACGCACCCGTCCCCTCCAGGTGGCCCCCACGGGAGGCGTGGGGGGCAGAGAGGGAGCGGAGGGGGGGGGGGGGGGGAGAGAGGGAGGGGGGTAGAGTTTGAGGGGGTGTCATCACAGAGGAGTGGTTCCCGAATGCAATACTTCCTCGCTCCCGGCTGGTGGGTCGCGGCTCCCGACTGCAGTTTGCAGACTCCAGGCGGCAGGGCCAGTGTACGGGGGCGGGGGGGGGGGGGAGGGGTGGGGGGGGGGGGGGGGGGGGGGGGTGGGGGCAGAGAGGGAGGAGAGGAGAGGGAGGGGGGAGAGAGGGGGGGGAGGGAGGGAGGGGAGAGAGAGAGAGGGGAGGGAGGGGGAGGAGAGAGGGAGGGGGAGGGAGGGGAGGAGAGAGAGAGGAGGAGAGAGAGAGGGGGGAAGGGGAGAGGAGAGGAAGAGGGAAGAGGAGGGGGAAAGAGAGGGGGGGGGGAGGGGGAGAGGGAGAGGGGGGGGGGGAGGGAGAGAGAGAGAGAGAGAGAAGAGAGAGGAGAGAGAGGACAGGACAGGGAGGAATTGAGGACAGGGAGGAGACCAGAGGAGGTGCTGAGAGGGAGGAGAGGAGAGAGGAGAGAGAAAAGAGAGGAGAGGGGAGAGGGGGAGAGGGGGGGAGAGATGGAATAGAGAGATAGAAAGATGGATAGATGGATAGAGACAGAGAGATAGATGGATGGATGGATGGATGGATGTAGAGAGAGAGGGAGAGAGGGAGGAGAGGGGGGGGAGAGAGGGAGAGAGAGGAGATATGGAGTGAATATATTTTTTACATATATATCTCTATAGATTCCAATTTATTAAAGAGAGGAGAGAGGGAGGGATGATAGTGAGAGGGAAAGAGAGAGAGGAGAGGAGAGAAGAGAAGAGAGGAGAAAGAGAGAGGGAGAGAGAGAGAGAGAGACAGAGAGGGGAGAGAGGAGAGACAGAGAGAGGCAGGGAGAGACAAATAAATAGAGGATGCAGAGAAACAGCAAGAGAGAGAGAAAGAGGGAGAGACAGACAGAGAGGGAGAGAAAGAGAGAGAATGGGGGGAGAGAAGGAGAGGGAGGGAGAGAGAGGAGAGAGAGAGGGAGAGAGGAGAGAGGGGAAGGAAGAGGGAGAGGGAGAGAGGAGAGAGGGGAGAGAGAAGGGAGAAGAGAGAGGGGAGAAGAGAGAGGAGAGGAGGAAGGGGAGAGGAGAGGGAAGAGGGGGAAGAGAAAGAGGAGAGAGGAGGAAGAAGAAGGGGGAGAGAGAGAAGAGGGGGGGGGGAGAAGAGAGGGGGAAGAGAAGAGAAGAGAAAGAGAGAGAGAGAGGGGGAGGGGGGGAGAGAGAGAGAGAGAGAGGGAGGGAGAGGAAGAAAGAGGGGAGAGAAGAAGAAGGAGGAGGAAGGAGGAGGAAGAGAGGGAGAGAGCAGAGAGAGAGAGAGAAGAGAGAAGAGAAGAGAGGGAGAGGAAGGAGAGAGAGAGAGAGAGAGAGAGAGGGGGAGGAGAGAGAGAGGAGAGAGGAGAGAGAGAAGAGGAGAGAAAGAGGAGAGGGGGGAGGGAGAAGGGAGAGGGGGAGAGAGAGGGAGAGAGGGGAGGAGAGAGGAGAGAGAGAGGAGAGAGAAGAGAGGGAGGGAGAGGAAAGAGGAGAGAGGAGAAAGGGAGGAGAAAGAGAGAGAGGAGAAGAGAGAAGGAGAAGAGAGAGAGAGGAAGAGGGAGGGGAGAAGAGGGAGAGAAGAAAGGGGAGGGAAGAGAGAGGAGGAAAGAAGGAAGAGAGGAGGGAAGAGAGAGAGGGGGAGAGAGGAAAAGAGAGAGGCAGAGGTAAAGGAGAGAGCGGAGGAGATAGAGGAGAGAGAGAGAGAGAAGAGAGGAAGAGGGAGGGGAGAGGGGGAGAGACAGAGAGAGAGAAGGAGAGTGAGAGAAAGAGAGAGAGAGAAAGAGAGAGAGAGAGAAAGAGAGAGAGAAAAGAGAAGAGAGAAGAGGAGAAGAGGGAGAGGAGAGAGAGGGAGGGAGGGAAGGAGAGAAGGAGAGAGGGGGGGAAAGAAAGGAGAGAGAGAGGGGAGGGGAGAGAGGGAGCAGAGAGGGAGAAGAGAGAGAGAGGAGGAGGAGAGAGGAGGAGAGAGGAGCAGAGAGAGAGGAGAGGAGAGGAGAGAGAGGAGAGGAGAGGGGGAGAGGGAGAGAGGGAGAGGAGAGGGGGGGGGGAGAGAGAGGGAGAGAGAGAGAGAGAGAGAGAGAGAGAGAGAGAGAGAGAGAGAGAGAGAGAGAGAGAGAGGAGAGAGAGAAGAGAAGGAGAGAGAGAGAGGGAGAGAGAGAGAGAGAGGGAAGAGAGAGAGAGGAGAGAGAGAGAGAGGGAGAGAGAGAGAGAGAGGAGAAGAGAGAGAGAGAGAGAGAGAGAGGAAGGGAGGAGAGGGAGGAGGGGAGAGAGAGAAGGAGGAGAGAGAGGAGGGAGAGAGAGGGAGAGGAGAGGAGAGGGAGAAGGAAGAGAGAGAGGGAGGGAGAGAGAGGAGAGGAGAGAGAGAGAAAAGAGAGAAGAGGAGAGAAAGAGAGAGGAGAGAGAGAGAGAGAAGAGAGAGAGGGGGGAGAGGGAGGCAAGAGAGAGGAAGAGGGAAAGAGAGAGGAGGGGGAGAGGGAGAGAGAGGAAAGGAGAGGAGGAGAGAAGAGAGAGAGGGGGAGGGAGAGAGGAGGAGAGGAGGGGAGAGGAGAGAGGGAGAGAGAGGAGAGGAGGGAGAGGGGAAAGGGAAGAGGAGAGGAGAGGAGAGAAGAGAGGGAGGGAGAGGGAGGAGGAAGAGAGAGAGGGGAGGAGAGAAAGAGAGAGAGGGAGAGAGGAGAGGGGGAAGAGAGAGAGAAGGGGGAGGGGAGAGAGAGGAGAGAGAGGAGAGAGAGAGAGAGAAGAGAGAAGTGGAGAGAGAGAGAGAGGGGGGAGAGGAGGGGAGAGAGAGGGAGGAGAGGGAAGGAGAGGAGAGAAGAGGAGAGGAGAGAAGAGGAGAGGAGAGAGAGAGAAAGGAGAAAGGAGGAGGAAGAGGAGAGAGAGAGAGGGGAAAGAGGGAGATAGAGGGCAGGAGGGGGGAGAGGGGGAGGGAGGGAGAGAGAGGGGGAGGAGAGAGAGGAGAGGAGAGAGGGAGAGGGGGGAAAGGAGAGAGGAGAGGAGAGGAGAGGAGAGGAGAGAGAGAGAAGAGAGGAGAGAGGGAAGGGGGAGAGAGGGAGGAAGAGGGAGAGGGAAGAGGAGAGAAGGGGAGAGGAGAGAGAGAGAGAGGAGAGAGGAGGAGAAGGAGAGGGGAGGAGAGAGGGAAGAGAGAGAGGGGAGGAAGGAGAAAAAGGAGAGGAAAGGAGAGAGAAGAGGAGAGAGAGAGAAGGAGGAGAGGAAGAGAGAGAGGAGAGGGAGGAGAGGAGAGGAGAGATAGATAGATAGAGGAGATAGATAGATAGATAGATAGATAGATAGGAGGAGAGAGGAGATAGATAGATAGATAGATAGATAGATAGATAGAGAAAGGAGGAGAGGGAGAGAGAGGGGGAGATAGAGAGAGGGGAGAGTGGGAGAGAGAGGGGAGGGAGAGAGGAGAAAGAAGAGAGAGAGAAGAGAGAAAGAGCGAGAAAGGAAGACAGAAAGAGAGAGAAAGAGAAAGAGCGAGAGGAGATACAGAGAGAGAGAGAAGGGGAGAGAGAGAGAGAGAAGGGGAGAGAGAGAAAGAGAGAGAGAGAGAGGGAGAAGACAGAGTAAAAGAGAGGCTGAAAATGAGAGAGGGTGAGTGCAGTGAGAAAGAGATAGAGAGGGAGACGGACAGACAGAAAGAGAGAAAGATAGGGACACAAAGCCAGACAGACAGAGAGAGATTAGGGAGAGAGGGAGAGGGAGAGAGGGAGAGAGAGAGGGAGAGAGAGAAGAAGGAGAGAGAGGGTGTGGGGGGGGGGAGAGGAGGGACGAGAGAGAGAGTAGGGGTGGGAAGTGAGAGGAAGGGGAGAGGGAGAGGAGTGTGGGGAGAGAGAGAGTGTGTGGGGAGAGATAGGGAGGAGGGGAGAGAGAGGTGAGGGAGAAAGGGAGAGAGAGAAGGGGAGAGAGAGGGGAGAGAAGAGAGAGAGGGGGGGGGAAGAGAGAGAGGGAGGAGAGCAGAGAGGGAGAGAGGGAGGAGAGAGGGAGAGAGAGAGAGAGAGGAGGGGGAGAGAGAGGGAGAGGGGGGGAGAGAGAGGGGGAGAGAGAGGGAGGAGAGAGGGGAGGAGAGAGAGAGAGGGCAGAGAGGAGAGGGGAGGAGGGAGGAATCCAAGATCAAAGTTTTAATAGTTGTATGATAAATGAAAGATATGCAAAAAAAGTAACGCTGATAACGGAAATAGACCATTGTTAGCTGTGGCCTAGGTGAAAACGACAATGAGATTCAACAAGATGACTTGGGTGGGGGATGGGTGGAGAGAGGGGGATGAAGGTTGGTAATCTTTGGAATTCTCTACTCAAGGTGACTGGACTTTGTTTGAGACAGATGAATAGATTTTTGGATGTTAATGAGTCCAGGGATAGGGGGTGATGCAGGGAAATGATGTAATAAGATCATAAGTGACAGGAGCAGGATTAGGCCATTCGGCCCATCAAATCTACTCTGCCATTCAATCATGACTGATCTATCTCTGTCTCTCAACTCCATTCTCCTGTCTTCTCCCCATAAACTCTGACACCCGTACTAATCAAGAATCTATATATCTGTGCCTTAAATATATCCACTGACTAGGCCTCCACAGCCTTCTGTGGCAAAGAATTCCACAGATTCACCACCCTCTGACTAAAGAAATTCCTCCTCATCTCCTTCTTAAAAGAAAGTCATTTAATTCTGAGGCTATAACCTCTAGTCCTAGACACTCCCACTAGTGGAAACATCACCTCCACATTCACTCTATCCAAGCCGTTCATTATTCTATATGTTTCAATGAGGTCCACCCTCATCCTTCTAAACTCCAGTGAGTACAGGCCCAGTGCCGACAAACGCTCATCATATGCTAACCCACTCATTCCTGGGATCATTCTTGTAAACCTCCTCTGGACCCTCTCCAGAGCCAGCACATCCTTCCTCAGATATGGTGCCCAGAATTGCTCAAAATATTCCAAATGCGGCCTGACTAGCGCCTTATAAAGCCTCAGCATTATCCCTGTTTTTGTATACAAGCCCTCTTGAAACAAATGCTAGCATTGAGTTTGCTTTCATTACCACTGATTCAATTTGCAGATTAACTTTTTAGGAATCCTGCACCAGCAATCCCAAGTCCCTTTGCACCTCCGATTTCTGGATCCTCTCCCCATTAAGAAAATAATCTACGCCTTCGTTCCTACTACCAAAACACATGACTCCACACTTTGCTACACTGTATTCCATCTGCCACTTCTCTGCCCACTCTCCCAACCTGTCCAAGTCCTTCTGCAGAGTCCCTGCTTTTTCTACACTACCTGTCCCTCCACATATTTTTGTATCATTCGCAAACTTGGCCACAAAATTAGAACAGACAAGGGAGAAACATTAACACTGCCTAAAGATATTAATGATAGATTTCTACAATACTACCAAAAATTGTATTCATCTAAAATTTAAAAGAATATCAGAACAAAGTTTAACACTCACAACAAACCAAAGAAATTTCCTCGACTACAGTATAATAATCGGGAAAAAATTAATATTAAAATTTTGGAAAGGACCTACAACCCCCACAATTAAAATGTGGATTGCGGAAATGTCGGAGACCCTATACTTAGAAAGAATTAGACTCGTCTTAATGGCCAAAGAAGATCTTTTCGATAAAATCTGGGCTCCATTCATTAACTATCTGAAGGGATAGATTGGCACAGCACGATGACCCAACTGAAACTTGAACTCAGGATCAGATGAAAAGCTATACTTTCTACGAACCTATCTCCATTGACGTATTACAGGTAACCCATTCCACCTCTTCCGTTTTTCTGTGTTTTTTTTTATTTGTAACTTTCTACCCTCTCTTTCTCTCTCTTTCTATAAAAAATAAAAACACTAGAAGCAGAAGTAATTGATAATTGAAAATTTTAATAATGTATGACTGATGTATATGAAAAGTCTTTTTACTATAATATGTAACTATACTTTATAATATGTCTACTTCTAATAAAAATATTATAAACTAAAAAAAATAAAAAAAATTAAAAACTTGGCCACAACGCCTTCAATCCCCTCGTACAAATCATTAATATACAACGTGAAGAGTAGCGGCCCCAGCACCGAGCCCTGGAGAACTCCGCTAGTCACTGGCAGCCAACCAGAAAAAGCCCCCTTTATTGCCACTCTTTGCCTTCTGCCATCCAGCCAACCTGCTATCCATGCTAGTATCTGCCTTTTGATACCGTGGGCTCTCAACCTCTTTAGCAGCCTCACGTGTGGCACCTTATCAAAAGCCTTCTGAAAATCTAGATATACAACATCTACTGACTCTCCTTTGTCTGTCCTGCTATTTACTTCCTCAAAGAATTCCAGCAAATTTATCAGGCAAGATCTCCCCTTCACAAAGCTATGCTGACTTCTGCCTATTTCATCATGAACTTCTCAGTACGTCGTAACCTCATCCTTTATAATGGACTCTAAAATGTTACCAACCACTGAAGTCAGACTAACCGGCCTATAGTTCCCACTATTCTGCTTTGCTCCCTTCTTGTGCAGCGGGGTAATATTGGCAATTTTCCAATGGTCTGGAACCACCCCTGACTTTAGTGATTCTTGAAATATCATTATCAATGCGTCCACAATCTCTAAAGCCACCTCTTTCAGAACCCTAGGGTGCAGTCCATCTGGTCCAGGTGACTTCTCCACCTTCAGCTCTTTCAGCTTCTCAAGCACCTTCTCCCTAGTAATAGTCACTCCACTAACTTCCACCCCCTGACTCTCTTGAATTTCAGGCATGTTGCTGGTGTCTTCCACTGTGAAGACTGATGCAAAAAAGTTATTCAACTCCTCTGCCATTTCTTTATTCCCCATTATCACTTCTCCTGCATCATTCTCCAGCGGCCCAACGTCCACTCTTGCCTCTTTCTTGCTCTTTATATAACTGAAGATACTCTTGCTATCCTCTTTTATATTATTGGCTGGTTTACCTTCGTATTTCATCTTTTGAATTGAATTGAATGAATTGAATTGAATTAAATTCCTTTATTGTCATTCAAACAAGTTTGAATGAAATTGCGTACCATGCAGTCATGACAGAAAAAAAGCAACAAAACACACAATGAACACAATTTCATGCAAACATCCATCACAGTGAATCTCCAGGCACCTCCTCACTGTGATAGAAGGCAAAAATTCTTATCTCTTCCTTGCTTGTTCTCCCGCTGCATCGCGGTGATCTATGTTGCAGCCTCTGCCGGGCGATGGTAAATCCCGCGGCCGATTTTAAGCTCCACGAACGGGCCGATTATAAGCTCCACGAACAGGCTGATTCAAACTGCGCGACTCAGGGCGGACGAAGTTGCCGCCGTGGGAGCTCCCGAAAATCGGACACCAACCAGGGACCTGCGAGCTCCCGATGTTGCCGTGCACAGGGCCCCGAAGCTCCGAAGTCGTGTCGCAGCCACAGCGCCACCACAGCCTCCGAAGTCAGCCAGCCCCGCGATGGTGAGTCCCCAGGCTCTGCCACCAGAGCCCCCAAGGTCGATTCCAGTTGGAGGCCCCCAGCTCCACGATATTAGACCTCAGCGCAGACGGAGATACGACAAGGGAAAGGTCGCATCCCCGTTGAAGGAAGAGATGAAAAAAATGTCCCCCCCCCCCCCCCCCCAACATATACACAACTAAAAATAGACTAAAACATACATCAACAAGATAAAAAGAAAACAAAAAAGAAAGACAGACAGGCTGCAGGCAAGCCGCAGCTGCTTGGGCAGCGCCGCCACTTCCCGATATTGTCCCCATATTGTCTTTTTAGTTAGCCTCTGTTGTTCTTTAAAAGCTTCCCAATCCTCTGGCTTCCCACTAATCTTTGCTATGTTATACGCCTTCTCTTTTAGTTTTATACTGTCCCTGACTTCCCTTGTCACCCACAGTCAACTCATTCTCCCCCCCTAGAATCTTTCTTCCTCTTTGGAATGAAAAAATCCTGCATCTTCTGAATTGTTCCCAGAAATTCCTGCCATTGCTGTTCCATCGTCACCCCTGCTAGTGTCCCTTTCCAGTCAACTTTGGCCAGCTCCTTCCTCATGCCTCGGCAGTATCCTTTGCTCAACTGCAATACCGACACATCCGATATCACCTTCTCCCGCTCAAAATGCAAGTGTTATCATATTGTGGTCGCTACCTCCTATTGGTTCCTTCACCTTGAGTTCCCTTATCAACTCGGGTTCATTACACAATGAACAATGTCGGGGTTGGGGTAAAAGCTATCATCTTCTGAACATAGCAGAGACTAGCAACTGAATGGCCCATCCCTGCTATTTCTTGGATGCTCATGTTATACATTTGCACTGGAGTGCAGCTGTTTAGTTTGGTGATACAGCACGGAAACAGGCCGTTCGGCCCACCGGGTCCGCTCCGACCAACGATCCCCGCACATTAACAGTATCCTACACCCACTAGGGACAATTTTTACATTTGCCAAGCCAATTAACCTACAAACCTGCACGTCTTTGGAATGTGGGAAGAAACCGAAGAACTCGGAGAAAACCAAGGCAGGTCACGGGGAAAACGTACAAACTCCGTACAGACAACACCCGTAGTCGGGATGGAACCCGGGTCTCCGGCGCTGCATTCGCCGTAAGGCAGCAACTCTACCGCTGCGCCACCGTGACTGCCCTATTTTCGACATCACCCGATACAGCAAGTTACAATGTCAGAGTGTGCCCTTGAAAAATCAGTGACAGTCAGCAAAAATAGCTTACGGTTACATCACCAGATATTCCAAATGAACGATAATCAGTATTGAGTAAATGTGGAAGGCAACTGTCCCACAACTGCACACATTCACCGTGTTGTATTCTGTCTTTAGATGTCACACTTACGAATGTACTCTGCTCATTAAAGGTTGAAAATGCTGAGTTAGTGGAAAAATAGCTATTAAGGTTGCCAATCATTTCAAAATAAAATTAATTCAAAATATATTTCCATCCTGCTAAATATTTTAATTTCCTCTTTACTTCAGAGATATCAAATCTGGTCTATTCTCTGAATTATTCTTAACATGTTTTTGCTCACTCACTGATTATTTGGTGTTCCAGTTCTAGAGGGTACTGCTGGAAGTTAATGGCAGGGATGTGAACTTTTAGCAGAACCTCTGCTTTTCTAGTTATTAAATTCTGACTTCCCTTGTCAGCCATTGCAGCCACTTTGAGCAACACAGTGGGCTGGGTATATCTGGCCTCACTGTGCAGATCCATTTCTTCCTGGCCTTTTAGGCACAACATGCTGGAGTAACTCAGCAGGACAGGCAGCATCTCTGGAGAGAAGGAATGAGTAACGTTTCGGGTCGAGACCCTTCATCAGTCTCGACCCGAAACATCGCCCATTCCTTCTCTCCAGAGATGCTGTCTGTCCCGCTGAGTTACTCCAGCATTTTGTGTCTATCTTTGATGTAAACCGGCATCTGCTGTTCCTTCCCACACAATTCTTCATGGCCTTTTTCCAGGCTTGCTGTCTCACTATAAGCTTGTATCCTGAGAATATTCCCAGGAATATGCATGGAGACTGGTAGCACTGTGGAGGATCTGGGTGAAAGGGGAAAGGGGGGAGGATAAAAGGGAAATATGGGAAATATCTCTCGTTACTCATCTCCCATTCCCGAGTCCCATCTTTCCCTTATATTCCCCTCTTTCTTCCCTGCCCCCTTCCATTCATGCCCCTCTCTCTGCTTTATTTCAGTCCTCCTTTCTTTAACTGGCATTCCTTTGTTTCCTTTTCACCTCTCACCTTTGTCACCTACTTCAGTTTTCTGCGATTTAAATCCCCCTCATGTATCCAACTATGACTTGTGTAGGAACCAAAGATAGAAATCAAAATCTGGAATAACTCAGCAGCTCATGCAGCATCTCTGACGTTTTGGTGACGTTTTGGGTCGGGTATGAAGCAAGGTCTCGACCAAAAATAGGTACTAGCATGGATAGCAGGTTGGCTGGATGGCAGAAGGCAAAGAGTGGCAATAAAGGGGGCTTTTTCTGGTTGGCTGCCAGTGACTAGCGGAGTTCCGCAGGGCTCGGTGCTGGGGCCGCTACTCTTCACGTTGTATATTAATGATTTGGACGAGGGGATTGAAGGCTTTGTGGCCAAGTTTGCGGATGATACGAAAATAGGTGGAGGGGCAGGTAGTGTAGAGAAAGCAGGGACTCTGCAGAAGGACTTGGACAGGTTGGGAGAGTGGGCAGAGAAGTGGCAGATGGAATACAGTGTAGCAAAGTGTAGAGTCATGCATTTTGGTAGTAGGAATTAAGGCGTAGGCTATTTTGTAAATGGGGAGAGAATCCAAAAATCGGAGTTGCAAAGAAACTTGAGATTGCCAGCGCAGGATTCCCAAATGGTTAATCTGCAAATCAAATCAGTAGTAAAGAAAGCAAACGCATTTATTTCAAGAGGGCTTGTATACAAAAACAGGGATGTAATGCTGAGGCTCTATAAGGCGCTGGTCAGGCCACATTTGGAATATTGTGAGCAATTTTGGGCACCATATCTGAGGAAGGGTGTGCAGGGTCCAGAGGAGGTTTACAAGAATGATCCCAGTAATGAGTGGGTCAATCTATGATGAGCATTTGACGGCACTGGGCTTGTACTCACTGGAGTTTAGATGAAGAGGGGGGACCTCATTGAAACATACAGAATATTGATACACTTGGATACTGTGGATGTGGATAGTAGTTTCCACTAGTGGGAGAGTCTAGGACCAGAGGTCACAGCCTCAGAATTAATGGACGTTCTTTTGGGAAGGAGATGAGGAGGAATTTCTTTAGTCAGAGGGTGGTGAATCTGTGGAATTCTTTGCCACAGAAGGCTATGGAGGCCGTCAGTGGATATATTTAAGGCAGAGATAGATAGATTCTTGATTGATACGGGTGTCGGTTATGGGGAGATGGCAGGAGAATGGGTTTAGGAGGGAGAGATAGATCAGCCATGATTGAATGGTGGAGTAGACTTGATGGGCCGAATGGCCTCAATCTACTCCTATTCCTTATGAACTTGTGACTTGTCAGGTATTGCTCCACCTCCACTTCTCATTTCCATTTTTTTCTCCCCTATTCAGTCTGAAGAAAGATCCCAACCCGAAACATCGCCTATCTATTCCCTCCACAGACGCTGATCCTGTATGTTCCTCTGTATTTCATTTTGTTGCTCCAGCAGGGATGAACTGGAGTTGTGACATCCTGGCTTGTGGCTTGTGACATCTCTTGTGACTGGCTTGTGACATCCAACACTATCATCGTAGGTTTAAACCAGTTCTATCAGAGTCCATTAATGCCAACTGTTACCTGATGTCAAGGGAGGTCACTCTCACCTCATCTCCAGAGGTGTTTGAACCAGAGCTGTGATGAGGTTTAGAGCCAGATAGATCTGGTGAAACCCAAACTGAACAGCTTATTAGTGAGTACGTGCCACTTGATGGCATTCGACCAGATCTTCCATTTTGATGGTGATTGTAAATAGGTGGAGATGAACTGGATTTATTTTTGTAAATTGTATGTATGGTATCTTCATTATTGAGTCGATGGTGGTGTTGTAATTGTATTGGAGCAACTTGAATAGAGGCCCAGATAGTTTCTGGGGGCAGGTCTTCAGTTCCACCGCTGGGCTGTTGACTGCTTCTGGACCATTTGCTATGTCCTGTCATCTCAGCCTTGCCTCCATACTCCTTGAGGTGAATCAAAGTTGGTGTAGACTGGTGGTGCAGCGGTAGAGTTGCTGCCTCACAGCGCAAGAGACCCGGGTTCAATCCTGACTCCGGGTGCTGTCTGTGCGGAGTTTGTACGTTCCTCCCGTGACCTGCGTGGGTTTTCTCCGAGATCTTCGGTTTCCTCTCGCACTCCAAAGACGTACAGGTTTGTAGGTTACTTGGCTTGGTGTAAATGTAAAATTGTCCCTAGTGTGTGTAGGATAGTATTAATGTGCGGGGATGGCTGGTCAGTGCAGACTCGGTGGGCTGAAGGGCCTGTTTCCTCGCTGTATCTCTATACCTAAACTGGTTTATTTAAGGTGGGGATCTCAGCAGAAAGCTGAGATGGAAGTTTTTTCTCTCGCACTGGGTTCCATTACTGTTGAGAATGGGATGTCCTTGGAGCCATCGCCTCCCATTCGCTGCATTGATTGTCCACCTAATGTGCTCACCCAGCGGCGTTTCAGATCTAATTTGTGAGAGGTTGCTCTGCTCTTTCTATTGTACCTTGCTGTTGCTTTTTGGATTGATGTGTGGCATCTTCAGCAGGCCGGCCTCTCATTATATGTAGGTGTGACTGGTTCTGCCCCCACAAGGCCTCCTCACTCGGCATGTAATGTAATCATACTTCACTGAGGGGTAAACATAGAACGTTGAATGTGGAAAACAATTTGTCCAACCTCTCTTTTATGGCGAGGCCTTCAGTCCAGGCAGTGTTCTGGCAAATGCCATCTGCTCACTCCCCTTAGTGGAAGGTCACACTTCAGAACCGCTCCAATCTTCACACGTTCTGAATCTTCAGTCATTCAGGATGTGAGAATCTAGAATTACTCGCTAGAATTTAGAAGGTTGAGGGGGGATCTTATAGAAACGTACAAAATTCTTAAGGGGTTGGACAGGCATATAGATGCAGGAAGATTGTTGCCCGATGTTGGGGAAGTCCAGAACTAGGGGTCACAGTTTAAGGATAAGGGGGAAATCTTTTAGGACCGAGATGAAAAAAACCTTTTTCACACAGAGAGTGGTGAATCTGGAATTCTCTGCCGCAGAAGGTAGCTGAGGCCAGTTCATTGGCTATATTTAAGAGGGAGTTAGATGTGGCCCTTGTGGCTAAAGGGATCAGGGGGTATGGAGAGAAGGCAGGGAAGGGATACTGAGTTGGATGATCAGACATGATCATATTGAATGGCGGTACAGGCTCGAAGGGCCGAATGGCCTACTCCTGCACCTAGTTTCTATGTTTCTAGTCGGAATGCATAAGCATGTTAATGCCACTTTGGCCAACTCTGTGCCACAATTATGAATTTGACGGGAACAATTGAATATGGAATATGACTAAAACTGCAATACATTCTTTGAAGTAATTGATAACATCATTATTTTAGTACCTTTGCTGGGCATGACTCTCCAAACTTCATTCCTTCTTTTTTAGTTTAGTTTAGAGATACAGCGTGGAAACAGGCCCACCAAGTCCACGCCAACCAGCGATCTCCGCACACTAACATTGTCCAACATACACTAGGGACAATTAGACAAGACAATAGGTGCAGGTGTAGGCCATTCGGCCCTTCGAGACAGCACCGACATTCAATGTGATCATGGTTGATCATCCCCAATCAGTACCCTGTTCCTGCCTTCTCCCCATATCCCCTGACTCCGCTATCGTTAAGAGCCCTATCTTCCTCTCTCTTGAAAGTATACAGAGAACTGGCCTCCACTGCCCTCTGAGGCAGAGAATTCCACACTCACAACTCTCTGTGAGAAAAAGTGTTTCCTCATCTCCATTCTAAATGGCTTACTCCTTATTCTTAAACTGTGGCCCTTGGTTCTGGACTCCCCCAAAATCGGGAACATGTTTCCTTCCTCTAGCGTGTCCAAACCCTTAATCTATCTATCTATATTACTATAATTCTGATCTTGACCACTTCCTGTTCTGTATATTGATTTTAGAAAAAACTCTGCCACTTACGGCTGTGATTTTTGACCATCTTACACAGAGTTACCCTCCGCTGTGCAGGACAAGAGGATTTTTCCCATCGATTAAAAATAAAGGAGTTATTAGTGTTTAAAAAATGTTGAGATTCTCTCTCCTGAAGGCCACGCCAAGAAGTGTTGAGTGCCTCAGTCAGTCTCTGCAAGATGGGGGAGCGAGAGGGTCACGTCTCTCAGTCTGAGCTGTGAATAACACTGAACACATGTCTACTAAACTGTGAGTGTGGTTTTACTGACCTTGAGTGCCCTTAATGTGGTTTGAAAATGAAAATGTGGTTGGTTTGAAATAAAGCACAACAAATGGTTGGTGGTGGTTGGTTTGAAATAAAGCACGGCAAATGGTTAGTGGTGGTTGGTTTGAAATGGTAAATGATTAAAAGTCTAAACTTGACAACTTCCTGTTTGCACTGTATATTGATTTTAGATAAAACGCTACCACTTACGGCTGCGATTTTTGGCCATCTTACTCAGTCCCCCACGGCTCATCAGGTGCAGAAGATTCTCCTCATCAATGAAAAGTAAAAGTGTTATTAGTGTTTAAATAATATTGAGAATCTCTCTCCTGTCAATCACGCCATGAAGGCCACGTCCCTTCCAGTGGGAGGGGGGAGGGATTATAAAACGTGGAAGTGTGGGTGTGGCTCAGTCTCTGTAAGATGGGGGAGGGAGAGGTCACGACTGTGAGCTGTGAATCAACTGAACACACTGAATGTCTACTGAATTGTGAGTGTGGTGTTTATGTGGTGTTTTGTGTAGTTTTATGGTGGTTTCACCTTACTTGAAATGGTATGAAACTGCATTTGAATGTGGTGGCCTTGCACTCAGCTTGCAGTGGTATGAAACTGCACTTGAATTTGGTTGTCTTGCACTCAGCTTGAAGTGGTATGAAACTGCACTTGAATTTGGTGGCCTTGCACCCTGCTTGAAATGGAATTTCAAGGAATAGCCGTGAGTCAACTGCCAGCCCACCAGCCGTGAGTGAGCTGCCAACCCACCAGGCCTGAGTGACTGAGCTGCTGCTCCAAGAATCCAATTGGCCCACAATGTCCATACTAGCCCTCTGGAGACCAGTCCCTTCAGCCCACAACACCCATACTAGCGCTCCAGAAAGCCCCCACCCCCCACTTACCACCAATATTGGAATTGGTGGAGAGGTGGAATATTGCGTTGGGGGACCAGCCCTCCCATGTGAACATGGGACCCAACTGGTCCCACTTAGTCTAGTAATCTTATATGTTTCAATAAGATCTCCTCTCATCCTTCTAAACTCCAGAGTATACAAGCCCAGTCGCTTTTAGTGTTTCTTTTACATTTTATATTGATACCAAGCCAATTAACGTATAAACATGTACGTCTTTCAACCGTGGGAGGAAACCCGAAGATCTCGGAGAAAACCAATGCAGGTCACGTGGAGAACATGCACAACTCTGTACAGCAACACCCATAGTCAGGATCGAACCCGGGTCTCTGTCGCTGTAAGATAGATAGATAGATATAATTTATTGCCACACAACCAGGGTCGGTGGAAATTTGGGTTGTCAGCAGCAGTACAATAATAAAGAACGCACAACCACAGTAAAACTGTAACACAAACATCCACCACAGCAATCATCACTGTGGTGGAAGGCGCAAAATGTGGCCAGTCCTCCTCCATTTCCCCCCCGTGGACAGGACCAGACTCCAGAGTCAGTCCAGGATCGGCTCTTCCTCACCGGAGACCGCGGCTTTAAGATGGTGTAGGCCGATCGGTCGAGATTTAAAGACTCCACCGCAGCCAGAAGCACCGTAGACTGCAGGGCCGGCGATCGAAGCTCCCTCCAGTGGTGATGGTGAGTCCATGCCGGCCCCGCGGTAGAAGTTGGCCGCAGGCCGGCAGCGATGGCTTCTTCTTCCCCCGGGTCCCCCACGAGGGATCCCGGGCTGTAGACGCCGCACCAGCTGGAGCTCTGCAGACCGCGACTTCAGGCTGCCGGCTGCCCCGGGCCAGCGAAACGGAGCACTCCCCTCCGGCGAGCCCCAGCGAGGGCTCACCCGCTCCACGCCGAGTCCACGCTGCGCCTGCCGCTGAAGCCCCGGGCGCGTCTCAGGGAAAGGCAGCGCCGATCCTTGATGTTAGGCCACGGGGGAGGCGACCTGGAAAAACTCGCCTCTCCATGGAGGAGGCGACCGAAGCGGTTTCCCCCTTACCCCCCCACACCACCCCCCACACAAAACACACGAAGGAACATTAAATACATACTTTAAAACATACTAAAAAATAAAAAAAGGTTGAAAAAAACTAACGCGCTGCTGACATGGCTGCTGCCAGAGCAGCGCCCCCTACACAAGGAGAAACATGATGTTGAGCAACTGTCAAGGCAAAGGCAGCAACTGTCTCTTTACACCACCGTGTCGCACAATAGATCTTAAATTCAGTGAGTATAATATCCTGTTTTTCCATCCACTGTAGTTTCTGAAAGCCTGCCAGCCTCGATGATCAACACTAAATGTAAACTCAGACTTGCTTGTGTTTAAGGTGCCTTGGGGAAGCGTACCCGATTCCAGGACAGATACTTGGCTCAGCTTATCTTGGATGTCCGGCGGGAAGGTGATGCCCTTTGTCAAACTGATCTCACGCTAACACCAACGCCTTTGGAAAACTTGCCGAAGGTAACTCCAGAATGAAATGACACTTTAAAAGTAGCATTCCTTTGATTCACTTCAATGTTTATAATAAACGTGTCCTGCTCAAAGTTGGTTCAAATGAGTATTTGCTCATGCCTGATTTTAACATGTGGTGCTGGTAGAGTATGGCACGACTCTTGCCCACTGTCTGTCTGTATAATCCTAGTCACCTTCCTCCTGTAGCCACAGATCAGCAGCTGGAGGGAGTCTTTGTGTAGCAATGTTACAACATTTTGAGATTTAAAAAATCAAGTCTGCAATTTATCCCATCAGATAAAACACAACAATAAGTTTAATTTGACACCTAATTCACTTCCATATCTTCAGTATTAAAAATGTTATGGCCATTTTCATACTCGGAAATTAACATCTTGTTGCCTATTGATTTTCCATTGACTTAACACAAAAGCTGTGATCAAGGACAGTGAAATGGCCATAACTTTATTAAAAATTAAGAGAACTGAAAGAAAATTTCAGTTATTATAGATTGAAGCATTCTGAAACAAATATTAAACAATCTTACTTGGATGACCTGAAATTAAAGCAAATAATTAGTTAGTTACCCAATTGTAGCTAATTCCAAACTTCAATTACTAGATCTAAACATCTATCCATTTCTTAAGAAAATATTAACATTTTTAAATAGCCTAAGTGTCCAAATAACATTCACAAAGAATTCACAATAAAACATGATTTTTAAATCTCATTTACATTAATTTATAGGCCAAATGGAAGCAATTTAGTGTTCAATTGCTGTAAATTAATGGCCATTTAAATCAGCTTTCGAGTGGGATCCTGTGGAACTCTGTGGAACGCGCTGGTTTGGAACGTACCCATTGCGGTTTGGAACGTACCGATTGTACCCCATATGCCCAGAAAAATACTGCAGGATTTAATGGCCCCCCAAATTAGCTCCTCGCAACATAAAATTTTGTATAAAGGGATCTTAAGAAGCGCTTTTTAATGTAAAAATAAACAACCTACCTTGCGTTGTTCCCTGCATGAGATCCGTCCCGTTGTCGGCGGTCGCGGGTTTAGAGGATGATTTTTAATCTACTATAACAATTAAATTAACCAATTAAGTTTAAAAATAGCTGCAGCGAACGAACCTCGCAGCGATTTTTCGTCAGCAACTAAGTAGGCTGAACAACCTCAATTTGAATAGCCGAGAGAAAATCGCGTTTTAAACCCGCCCCCCCTCTCGAAGGCGTCAAAATCGCGCACACGGGCGCGATCTGCAGCGCTGCTGAAGGTAGGTTTTGCAACATACCTACTTTGTAGGCAAGGTTGAATAAAAAGATGCATCACAGCTTGGTTTGGGAACAGCTCCATCCAAGACTGCAAGAAATTACAGCAAAATTGTGGCCGCAGCCCAGACCATCACACACCGTGGGGGCACAAAACTGCAACAATATTCCAAATGAGGCCTTACCAGCGCTTTATAGAGTCTGAAGAAGGGTCTCGACCCAAAACATCACCTATCCTTTTTTTCCAAAGACGTTGTCTGAACTGCTCAGTTACTCCAGCACTTTGTGTCTATCCTCAGCATTACACCCTTGGATATTCTAGTCCTTTCGAAATAAATGCTAGCATTGCGTTTGCCTTCCTTACCGCAGCCTCAACCTGCAAATTTATGTACATGCACTTCCGATATCAGAATCCTCTCCCCATTTAGAAAGTAGTCTGTGCCATTATTCCTACGACCAAAGTGCATGACTGTACACTTTGCTACACCCCACTTCTTTGCCCACTCTCCCAGCCTGTCCAAGTCCTGTTTCCTCAACACTAACTGCCCCATCACCTATCTTCATCTCATCCGCAAACATCCAGGTGGCTCCGTCAACAATGGCAGCCTCGCCTTCAGTCTGCCTGTCTTTTTGTCTTTTTTGTTATTTTAGTGTGTTTTAAAAAGTTTGTGTTAATGTTCTTTGGTTTGTTTTATGTGAGGGGGGGGGGAGGGGGGATTTTTTTTCAATCTGCTACCTTGGCGGAGATGCGATTGTTTTCCGGCTTGTATCTCTGCGGCCTAACATCATGGAGCTGGCGGCCTTACTCAAGGCTGACTGAGCCTCTGCGCCATGGACTTACCATTGGAGCCTGCGATCCCTTGCCTGGGATCTACGCTAAAACCGCAGCCTGCGGATTTCAACATCGAGGAGCTTGCAGTCTTGGGCAGAGACTGATGTTGGGCAGCTCCAAAGTCGCAGAAGGTTCGATCTGCCCTGACTCCGGAGTCCGATCGCCCGGAGCTGACAATAGACAATAGGTGCAGGAGTAGGCCATTTGGCCCTTCGAGCCAGCACCGCCATTCAATGTGATCATGGCTGATCATCCCCAATCAGTCCCTGTTCCTGCCTTCTCCCCATATCCCCTGACTCCGCTATTTTTAAGAGCTCTATCTAGCTCTTTCTTGAAAGCATCCAGAGAACCCGCCTCCACCGACCTCTGAGGCAGAGAATTCCACAGACTCACCACTCTCTGTGAGAAAAAGTGTTTCCTCATCTCCGTTGTAAATGGCTTACTCCTTATTCTTAAACTGTGGCCCCTGGTTCTGGACTCCCCCAACATCGGGAACATGTTTCCTGCCTCTAGCGTGTCCAAGCCCTTAACAATCTTCCTGAGATCCCCTCGATGCGGGAGCTTGATCGCCCTGATGCGGAGGGCTCGCCCGCCGGTTGCTGGAGCCAAGATCACCGCGACAACGGAAAGTTCGAGTGCCCCGACCGCGGGAGAACAAAAAAGGGAAGAAGATTGAACTTTTTTTTGCCTTTCATCACAGTGAGGAATGTGGGGTAGTCGCTGGGGTGGATGTTCATGTTAAAATATATTTTGTGTGTTCTGTTGCTTTTTATTGATACAACTGTAAATTTCAAAGATGGTTATAAAAAATTACAGCAGGATCTTGATCAGTAAGGTGGGTGGGCAGAGAAACAGTTAATGGTTTAATGCAGTTTGGAATAGAATAGAATGCCTTTTATTGTCATTCAAACAGCTCTCTCTCTCCTCCTCTCCCTCTCCCTCTCTCTCTCTTCCTCTCCCTCTCCCTCTCCCTCTCCCCCCCCTCTCTCTTCCCCCCTCCCGCCCATTCTATGCCGATGACTTATGAAGTAACGAAGAAGGTTGACAAGGCTGTAAACGTTGCCTCGTATAATTCAGCAGGAACTTCTTGAAAGTTAGATGACATGGGATCCAGGATGATACAGGATTGGTTTAGTTTAGTTTAGAGATACAGCACGGAAACAGGCCCTTCGGCCCACCGGGTCCGCGCCAACCAGCGATCTCTGCATATTAACACTATCCTACACACACTAGGGTCAATTTGTACATTTGCCAAGCTAATTTACCTAAAAAAACCTGTACGTATTTAGAGTGTGGGAGGAAACCAGAGATCTCGGAGAAAACCCACGCGTTCACAGGAGCACGTACAAACTCCGTATAGACAGCACCCGTAGTCTGGATCAAACACATGCGCCATGTGGTTCATCTCACTAACTTGGATGAAAATGCGTAAGGTGTGTTTGTAGACACAAGGAACTGCAGACAGACACAAAATGCTGGAGTAACTCAGCGGGACAGGCAGCATCTGTGAAGAGAAGGAAGGAATGGGTGACGTTTCGGGTCGAGACCCTTCTTCAGACTGAAGGAACTGCAGATGCTGGAATCTTGCACAGAACATGGTGTGCTCCAGCATTTTGTGGTTGTTAAGCCTGCAGATGACACTAAAGTGTGTGGTAGACTTCACTAAGGCCTCAGTCCTGGGATTGTCTTCTGTTTGGGTCATGCTGCTGTAGAAATACTGTTATTAAATGTTGAAAGGGTGCAGATATGTTGCTAGGGACGAGTCACTGAGCTTTAGGGAAAGGATGAGCAGGCAAGGAGTTTTCTCCTTGGAGTGCGGGAGGCTGAGATGTGATCTAATAGAGGTGTGTATAATCATGAGGGGAATAGATAGGATGCATGCCCAGGGGTTTTATAACATTTTTATAACCTTATGGAGTTTACTAATCTTGTTTTTAAAATGTCAGTATGGCTTCAAGAGTCCATAGACCAGGTTAGAAAGAAAGTTACAGCACATAAAACCCTGGTTGATGGAAATTAAATTGCAGTCCATGGGAATAATGTGAAGTTGCTGAGAGCTTTGGCAGAAGGAAGTCAGTCCACAGCAACAGCAAAGTAGGACATCAGCACAAACGTTGTTGTCGGTTCAAAGAATAAAATCCGTCTGATACTTTCCATGACTGGGGGTTAAGACACATGAACTGCAGACTAGACCACAAAATGTGGAGTTATCACGTCAGCTGGACATTCCAGCATCTTCTGTGAAGAGAAGGCAAGGAATTTGGTGGACGTTCGGTCAGAAAGGAGGGATAGATATGTTGCGAGGGACGATCACTGAGCGTTAGGGAAGGATGAGCAAGGCAAGCGTTTTCTCCTCGTCAGTGCGGGAGGCGATGACATTGGATCGTAATAGCAGGTGTGTATCAATCACTGAGGGGCATAGATAGGATGCATGCCGGGTTTTATATACATTTTTATAAACTTATAGGAGTTTTCTAATCTTGGTTTGTAAAAACTGTCAGTAGGGCTCCACGTTTATTAGTCAGAGGGAAGAGGAGAAAGGGGGAAGAGAGAAAAACAGAATCAAAGTGTTTCTAAAGTATCAACTTTTATCACCCTGTTTCAAAGGCAAGTCATTGAACACAATTTGAACGATGTAGTTTTGGTTAAGGAAGTAGATTTTAACGAGTCTCTTAAACGAGGAAGGTTATGGAGAGTGAGAGAAGATGTAGAGAGAAGAGAGGGAGAGAAGAATAGATTATATGGCCTCACTAGATGATGGATGATAGCTGATAGGCGATGTGAGGATTCTCAAGAGACGAGTATTTACGGAGTGCTGACAGTGATTTTATGGCTGAAGGAAATTAAAGAATTGTGAGACAAAGAATGTTTCTGAATGCAGAGTCAAGCCAGCAAATACCAGGACAGCGGTAGAGTTGCTGTCTTACAGCGCTTACAGCACCAGAGACCTGGGTTCAATCACGACTACGGGTGCTGCCTGTACGGAGTTTGTACGTGGGTTTTCCCCGAGATCTTCGGTTTCCCCCCACACTCCAAAGTCGTACAGCTTTGTAGTTCAATTGGCTGGGTATAGGTGTAAATTGGTGCTAGTGTGTGTGGGATAGTGTTAGCGTGTGGAGATCGCTGGTCGGCGTGGACTCGATGGGACCAAAGGGCCTGTTTCTGCACTGTACCTCTAAACTAAACTAAGCTAAAAAAGATAAAGGATGAATGGGACATTATGTGAATTAGAACTCGTGCTTCAGAGTTTTCGATAAACTCAGGTTTCTAGAGATTCAGAGTGAGGATGCAAGCGCACTGGAATGGTCAAGTCTGGAACAACAAGGATAGATAACGTTTGCAGTAATGGGGAGCTGAGAGAAGGCCAGCAAACAGCAACATTATCGTTCACTCTGCTCTTGCACACTAGTGGTCATGATGTCAGCGCAGATGTGTGCCCTATATTACACCATCTTTGCGAATTTTCTGTTTAAATCTTAGACACTTGTCCGAGAGATGGATGAACCAGTGATGAGGGAACAAAGGTTTTCGTTGATATTAAACTCTTTTGGTACCAATATGGAATAGATAAATAACTCAAATAATGCAGACGACATACATTCCTCACTGAGACGACATTTTCCTTAATTTGCCAACAGGATCTCGATTTGAGTGATGACACTTTGCTGAATTCAATTGAACTGGTGGATCGAGTGGAGGACGAGGCATTGGATCTGAGCGCAGTAGAGCTGGCTGTAATCCTGGCTATCTGGTGAGCATTTTTGGATCAGTCAGTGGATTTTTCCACGTATGCTCCTGTTCTATTTAGGCCCAGAATTTGCTGATTTGCAGAAAGGGTAGCACATTGGGACGACAGATGGCACAATGGGCTAAGTGTTCGGCTGGCGACCGGAAGGTAGCCGGTTCGAATCCCGCTTGGAGTGCATACTGTCGTTGTGTCCTTGGGGCAAGACACTTCACCCACCTTTGCCTGTGTGTAAATGTAATGTAATTATGTGAAGCACTTTGGGGTCAATGCAAGTTGACTAAAAATGTGCTATATAAATAAGATTATTATTATTATTATTGGTAAACTGCTGGTAAGGGATAACACCGATACTCCTCCACATGAACTCCATGCCTCTCAAACTCTCATTAAACCAGTTCATCCCTGGGCAAGGAAATCTCCTCCCAATTACCACTCACTATCCTCACTCAGCCGGTGAGACAGTGTTCCTCCTGATTGAAAACTTGTGAGAAGAACTTAAAGTATCTGTGACACTGAATGTATTTCTGTCTTCATCACCAATAGTGACAGTGTTTAGTTTATTGTCACGTGTAAAGGGACAGTGAAAAGCTTTTGTTGCATGCTATCCAGTCAGCAGAAAGACAATACATGATTACAAGCAAGCCATTTGCAATGTATGGATACATGATAAGGGAATAATGTTTAGTGCAAGGTAAAGACAGTAAAGTCCGAACAAGGATAGTCCAAGGGTCACCAATGAGGTAGATAGCAGTTCAGGACTGCCCTCTGGTTGTGGTAGGATGATTCATTTGCCTGATAACAGCTGGGAAGAAACTGTCCTTGAATCTGGAGGTGACTGACTGAGCTGGCCATGACCTGAGGTTGTTACTTGCCACAGTGGTTGAGGGGGTAGTGACAAAACAATGAGGGATGATATTTTTGACCTTGTCCTTGCTTGATTACGGATCTATTATCAGAATTGACCATTGCACAGTCCTTGTGAAGACGATCACTTTCCCTCTATAGTGCCAACCATCATGTTGTGTGGCACTATTTTGTGTCTATTGTCGAATTAAACCAGCATCTGGAGTTCCTTCCTACACATGTTGTGGCACTAGTTTAGTTTAGTTTAGAGAGACCCTTCGGCCCACCAAACCCAAACCCACCAGTGATCCTCGCACACTAAAGGGCCTGTCCCACTTACGCGACCTTGGCTCGCAAATTACGTGACCTCGTGATCGCTTGAGGTGTACGGGCACCGTATGGCCGCGCGGGGCTCCAAACTTCTGTTGTGCGGGGCTCCGAAATTCTGTTGTGTGGGGCTGGTCCCGATATCGCACGGGGCTCCGAAATTCTGTCAGTGGCCGAAATCTTCGCGCGCCAACGGCCTGTCGGAACGCAGGCGCATTGCGGTCGTACGCAGCGTCTTGATGGCGTCCGCCTAGCGCGTGGCGTTGCGCGATGACGTCACCGCCCGGTGTGGCGTCACGTGATGACGTCACTGCCCGACGCCATTCGCGCCCAAATTCAGTCGGCCTGCCTCCTGCCCAGCTGATTGGTCAGCAGGACGCAAATTACGTCACGCGCGAACTTCGCGTTAACTCCGCTTCCGTTTGGTCGCGCCAAACGCACGCAATCGCATGCAAGTGGGACAGGCCCTTAACACTATCCAACACAAGGGACAATTTTTACATTTATACCATGCCAATTAACCTACAAACCTGGACGTGATCGCTTTAGCTGTGCTAAATGGGTTAGAACAAATTGAATAATAATAATATTTATTTATATAGCACTTTTAAACAAAATCACTTTGAACCAAAGTGCATTACAGAGGTTGATTAAACTAATTGAATAGATTAAATGTCAATAAATGCATACAAAATAAAAAAAAGAAAAAGAAAAAAAGACACAGAACAGTACACTATAGAAATCAACAAGAAACGTCCCCCCACAGCAGAATTCACTGTGAGGGAAGGCACTAAAAATATCCAGTTCTCCTCCTCATAGTCCACCCGAGGTCGGGGTCTATATGTGGCCTCCTCAGCCAACCCGGTGTTTTCAGGCCCTCTTGCCGCGAAGCTGGATCATCGGCGTCGGGTGAACATCCTTCAGCGGCCTGGACTGAAGCGGCCGCTTCCTCCCCGAAGACTGCAATGTCCAAAGTTCTCAGGCCGCGCCGGCCGGACCTCCGACTCTGGCGATCTCGGATCCCAGGCTCCGCGGTGTTGTAAATCCAGTGCTGCCCGCCCGCGGCTGGACGCTCTGTAGCCGCAGCTCAACGATGTCGCAGTCGGCGGTCACAGTGCCCCGGAGCTTACCGCAAGGCGACCCGGTAAGGCATCGCCCGCTCCGTGTTGGTGTCCCAGCATCTGCACCGCCGGCGAAGCTGTAGTCCCGGCAGGAAACGCCGCTCCAGCGCTGCTCCAGCTTGATGGTAGGCCGCACAGAGAGGACGAAGATGCGGTTCGGAGGAAAACCGCATCTCCGACCAGGTAGTACTGGGATTAAAATAGTTTCCCCCTTCCCCTCCCCCCACCCACCACATAAAAGAAGACCTCCAATAAACATTTTGTTCTGACAGGACTAAAAATAAAAATAAAAAAGGGTGAAAGGACAGACTGCAGGCGGAGCAGCCATACACAAATGAATGGCTCAATGGCATCAATGGTGATGTTTCCGTTGCAATCGAGTGAGCAGAGCAGAAAGGCATTTCATCAGCAGCACGAAGCCAACCTTGACATGAGTCTCAACTGCATGCAATAGATGGAGGTAAACGAGCCAACAGGTCGATCAGATTGCAATCCTGCGCTATCTGGTCATAAGAGGCGGTGGATGATGGGGGCTGAGAGGAAGGGGCTGTAGAACACTTCCATTCTCAACAACTGTGGAGACCAACCATGTGAATGTCAACGACAAAGCTGAATAGTGTGTGGGAGCCGATGAGTTTATGACCTCTCTCGGCTTCTACTTTCACTGAAGCCATTCTTCACCAAATCTGATTCACTCCACTTTGGTAACACAAAATAGCTGTGAGCACTGGATATAGCAAAGTGTGAGATTGGACAACATCCCAACTATAGTATTGCTGCACATCCATCTGCATTTATCCGCTATAGTTGAAGCACCAGCATCCAGCCAAGCCTATGGAAAATTGCTCATTTCACAACAAAAGCAGACTGATCCAGTAAAACTCATCTCTGACCAAGGAATCCATCCCAGTTGATGGGATAACTCCCAGATATCAGTGAAATGATGGATGGTGTCACTAGCGATGCCAAACAACACTGAGTCTACAATAACTAGTGTTTGTGCAAATGAAGATAGTGTTGTTGGTGGAGATGAGACATCCCAGAATGTCAAAGATAGACACAAAAAGCTGGAGTAACACGGTGGGTCAGACAGCATCTCTGATGTCACCTATTCCTTTTCTCCAGCGATGTTGTCTGTCCTGCTGAGTTACTCCAGCTTTTTGTGTCTATCTTCTATTTAAACCAGCATCTGCAGTTCCTTCCCACATATCCCATAGAATATCATTGCAGGAATACCACAGGGCAGTGTAAAAGGCCCCGCCATCTTAAGCTGCTTTATCAATGACCACCTTCCATAATAAAGACAGAATTGAGGGCTATTTACTGATAAATGCACAATGTTCACTTCCACAGTAAAGCAAGCAGTTCTTGCAATACAGCAACTTCCAGACCACATTCAGGGCAGGGCTGAGAAGTAGCAAGTAACTGCAATGCCATTAATGGATGGAGCAATCGCCATCTATCCTTGACATTAAATCATAATACCATTGCCGAGTCCTACAACATCAGGATAGAGTGGATGTTGAGAGGATGGTTCCACCAGTGGAAGAGTCTAGGACCTGAAGTCACAGCCTCAGAATTAAAGGACGTTCCTTGAGGAAGAAGATGAGGGGGAAATTTCTTTAGTCGGAGGGTGGTGAATCTGTGGAATTCATTGCCACAGAAGGCTGTGGAGGCCAAGTCAGTTGATATTTTTAAGGCAGAGATAGATAGATTATTGATTAGTACAGGTGTCAAGGGTTTATGGGGAGAAGGCAGGAGAATGGGGTTAGGAGGGAGAGACAGATCAGCCACGATTGAATGGAGGAGTAGATTCAATGGGCCGAATGGTCTAATTCTGCTCCTAGAACTTCTGAACATAAATAATCTGAGCTATTTTTGACCAGATACTGAACGAGCCAAATAAATACTGTAAATGCAAGAGCGGGTCAAGTTGGGTATCCGATGCAAGACATCCAGTTTGTGGTCCTATTAAGCCTTTCCACCATCTCCAAGCCACGGGTCAAGTGGGGTGATGGAACACTGCGGAGTCTTGTCAAATGCTTTACTGAAGTCCATATTATACAACATCTACAGTTCTGCCCTCATCAACCTCTTTGGTCACATCTTGAGCTCAATCAGATTTGTGAGACACGACCTCCCACGTATAAAACCATGCTGACGATCCGTAATCAGCACTTGTCCATCTAAGTGCCTGTATATCCTATCCCTCAGAATACTCTGAGAATCAAAAATGTTGTGAATTTTATAACTGCCTATTTATGCAATGATATCCTGTAAAAAGCAGGGCATGAACAGTTTGTGACGTTGTACATCGTAGAAAGTAGCAATGTTACAAAATTTTGAGATTTTAAAAATCAAGTCTGCAATTTATCCCATCAGATAAAGCATAACAATAAGTTTAATTTGACACCAAATTCACTTTCATATCTCAAGTATTAAAAAAGTTATGGCCATTTTCATACTCGGAAATTAGCATCTTGTTCCCTATTGATTTTCAATGGACATTACAAAAAAGCTGTGATCTTGGATTGTCAAAAGCCCATTTCTTAAGGAAAGATTAACATTTTTAAATAGCCTAAGTGTCCAAAGATTATTCACAAATAATTCACAATATAACATGATTTTTATATCTAATTTACATTAATTTATAGGCCAAATGGAAGGAATTTAGTGTTCAATTGCTGTAAATAAATGCCCATTTAAATCGGCTTTCTAGTGGGTTCATGTGAACGCGCTGGTTTAGAACGTTGACAGCGCGCTGGATTAGTGCCCTCAAATGCCGAGAAAAATACTGCGGGATATAAAAAGCCCAAAATGAACTACTCGCTATAGATAACTTGATATATAGGGTTATATATATATGCCCCATTTAATGTAAAAATAAGGTACATACCTTTAATTGTTTGCTTTATAAAACCCTGGGGCTGCGAGAGGTTGCGGAATGAGACAGTAATTTTAAACTATTAATAACTATATTATCGAGGCCTATAAAACTAATAATACCTTTTGCGACCGGGTCTTGCAGCGATTTTTCGTTAATGATTTACTAGGCTGAACATCTGCGATTAGTACAGCCTAGTAAAAATCGCGTTTTAAACCCGCCCCCTCCAAACAGTGCCAAAATCGCGGACCTGGCTGTGGGCAGATTCCCAATGGCGATTCAGGTAGGTTTTGTTACATACCTATAGAAAGGATCTTTAAACCCACTGGACCTGTGCCAGCCACAAAGAACCAATTTATACTAATCCCATTTTACACTTGGATTTCTGGGTCAGAACAGCTCAAGCACTAATCAAAACACTACTAAAATGTGTGACTACTTGCCTCCATCGCTCCCACAGGTTTCAACCCTAAACCATCTCCACATGTTGTTTAACTCCCATGTCAAGACCAGTCATGTCTAGTTGAGATTATTTTCAAATGCACAAGTACAGTGAGGAATAGGCACAATGAAAATCTTGCTTGCACCATCATCATAGGCATATAGACTCAGACAGACTCAAAAATATAAATCACATGTAAATTAAACATAAATCATACATCACTTCTGCAAGGCAGTAAAAAGAAAATGACTGAGAAAGAACAAGATATCAGTAGAAAACAATGAGTACAAAACAAAGCAACAGCAAAAACATGACATGATAGGACAAGGACTGCTCCGTGGTGTTCCGTTGCTGAAATAGGATTAGGGTTGTGAGGATAGACACGAAATGCTGGAGTAACTCAGCAGGACAGGCAGCATCTCTGGAGAGAAGGAATGGGTGACGTTTCTGGTCGAGACCCTTCTTCAGACTGATGTCAGGGGAGGGGGTGGGCAGAAATAGAATGTAGTCGGAGACAGTAAGACTGGTGGGTGAACTGGGAAGGGGGAGGGGATGGAGAGAGAGGGAAAGCAAGGTCTACTTGAAGATAGAGGTCAGGGTTGTGAGGGCTGGTTCCAAAACCTGATTCGTAGAGTCAAGGAGGGTTCACTAGAGCAAATCGAGAGGGTGGGAACCAGAGGAGGAGGTCAGAAATTGGATGTAGTGCTGTGAAGGTAGAGGTTGGGACCACAGTCTCAATGGAAAGACAGGCAGGAAGAGGTGAAGGACTATGGTGACTCTGATGGGCTGCCGTGTGTTTATTTCAGTGCAAGGAGTATTGTGGAGAACGCAGATGATCTTAGAGTGGGGCTCGATGCTGGGACAGTGATGCTGTGGCCATTGTGGAAATGTGGTTGTGAGAGGAACTCGACCGGCAGCTCAGTGTTCTGGGGTTTTGATGTTTCAGATGTGACCAAGAAGGGGAACAACAGAGGTGGGGGAGTTGCGCTACTGACCAGAGAGACTGTCACAGAGGCAGTCAGAGAGGCCACACTGGAGGCCTTGTCCGCTGAGGCTGTGTGGGTCGAGCTTAGATATAAGAATGGTGCGAGCACTCGAAGGGATTGTACTAGAGGCCCCCATTATGTGAATAATTGTCTCTTGTGGCATGGTGGCAATGCATGTCCGTTGGTTTGTGCTTTATTTGTTGTCAACAACTTCAGAAGCAAACAGCTAATGGAGACAAAAGTGTGCTGAGAGATATCTGAGAATTAGGTTTTGCATGAAATGTAAGGGTACAGTCAACCCTCATTATAACAGACCATTGGGGGGAAGAGGTTGTCACCTTGTCGTGGTGGAGAAGCTTGTGTGGTCCTGAGATCCTGGGAGCGATGTCGACTGGAGCTATGCTCCTGGTAGGGCCACCCATGGCGGTAAGGTCGAGGGGGAGGTCTCTGACAAAGAGCAATCCAACCAAGACCTCAACGGTGCAACAGGCGGAGGACGATGGCTGACCTTAATGGAGCGTCACAACGGCTGGGAAGACGGATGGAGGCTGCAGCAGAAAAGGGTCTCCGGTCGTCTTGGACTCCATGCCACTGGATCCTGACCCAGATCTGTAAAGGATAGTGTGGTGGCTGTCTGTGCACCAGTCTCCCCACGTTAAACAAAGTCACGCACTGGCGTCCTCCCGTTTCGAGTGACTGTCGATGATGATGATGAGGCGAAGGGGGGGGATGATGTCCGTTGTTGCTGATTGGACTTTATATCCGAGTAAGGTATTATTGTAAACAAAGATGGTGTTTACTATACAAAAGGACACAAAGTGCTGGAGTAAACCAGCGGGCAGCACCACTGAAGAGCATGGATGGGTGACGTTGGGACCCTTCTTCTGATTCAGTCTGCTGATTTACTGCAACACTTTGTGTCCTTTCACCTTAAAAGTATGCACTGAGGCCACTGGTCTGCACCAGAGAGCCCTTCCTCACCCACCGCACGGCCCGGTGACACAGCCCGTTGTTGCGGCTCACATTGTCGCCCCTGGGGGCCGGGCTTTCTTCAGGCCGTTGCCACCGCTAGGACGCACCAGGTCATGGGTGCGGGGCAATCCCGTCTCACCAGCTGCCGATTACGAGGTGAAGTCTGTCGACAGCTTCACGGGAGGAGGGGGAGGTGATGACGGGGGGGGTGAGCTCGCGGTAACTGAGTGCGTCCTGTCCGTGGCGGTGGCCTGAACAAAAGAGCTGTCCCCCAGAGGCTACAACGTGAGCCACAAAAACAATCGGGTCAACGGACCGTGCAGCGGGTGAAGAAGGGCTCGCTGGGGCACCTCGTGAGCCAGGGGTGACGTTGGAAGCCGTGACTTCATGCGGCCGGGGAGATGATGTAAACCTTGGGGAGGGTCGGCAGGTCTGTCTGCTATAACCATCATCCATAAGAGCAGGGAGGTTCTACTGCAGTTGTACAGGGTCTTGGTGAGACCACAGCTGGAGTATTGCATACAGCTTTGGTCTCCTAATCTGAGGAAAGACATTCTTGCCATAGAGGGAGTACAGAGAAGGTTCACCAGACTGATTCCTGGAATGGCAGGACTTTCATATGAAGAAAGACTGGATAGACTCAGCTTGTACACGCTAGAATTTAGAAGATTGAGGGGGGATCTTATAGAAACTTACAAAATTCTTAAGGGGTTGGACAGGCTGGATGCAGGAAGATTATTCCCGATGTTAGGGATGTCCAGAACAAGGGGTCACAGTTTAAGGATAAGGGGGAAATCTTTTAGAACCGAGATGAGATGATCATTTTTCACACAGAGAGTGGTGAATCTCTGGAACTCTCTGCCACATAAGGTAGTTGAGGGCAGTTCATTGGCTATATCTAAGAGGGAGTTAGATGTGGCCCTTGTAGCTAAAGGGATCAGGGGGTATGGAGAGAAGGCAGGTACAGGATACTGAGTTGGATGATCAGCCATGATCATATTGAATGGCGGTGCAGGCTCGAAGGGCCGAATGGCCTACTCCTGCACCTATTTTCTATGTTTCTATTATAAAAGGCCCCCTTAAAACATGGGTTTACTGTATTGTTTCACCATTTAATACATTCAGGATTTACAATCTACTTAAGAGAATTAATTTAAAGCATTGGTTTTTCTCCCTTCTGTTGTCAATAAAGGGACAAAATTGAGCTCATGGGATAATATCTGAGAATTTCATTAGTAGAAATAAGTTGCTCACTACGTCTTTCAAAAAAATATTGGCCCATTTGTCAACCCCCCGCCCCCCTTCACTGGGTCTGGCACGTTCAACGCGGGCTCCATCGTCCTATGCTCCGTTTGTCACTGGCCCCTGCCTCCTCCCGTGTGTGTCCGGTTGCCTCTGTTCCCATCTAGCCTCCTCCACTCCAGCCTTCTGACAGAGCCATACGAGCTCTGGGCGGGTTCGGCCGTCCCGCCGAGCCTTGTAGATGGCACCGAGACTGCGGCGCCTCAATAAAGGGCCCCCGACCGCGATCCTGGTCCACAGCCATGGCTCGGCGGGAAGCCTTCTGCCCACCCCATCCATTCACTAACACCAGTAATCCTCAGCCCATCTGCCACTGTAAAAACGTGCAAGATCTGAGCATGTTCCTGCTGCAATCTTTGATAGCCATTTACTCCATCTACAATGCACTTTTGTATCATCTGAAAACTTGCTAATCTTGCATTGTACATTCTCATCCAAATCATTGATGTAGATGACAAACAGTAACGGGCCCGCACTAAATCCTGAGGCGTGTACACCACTAGTCACAGGCCTCCAGTCCGAGAAGCAACCTTCCACCATCACCCTCTGCTTCCTTCCATGGAGCCAATTTGCTATCCAGTCGGTTGGCTCACCATGGATCCCATGCAGTCTAACCTTCCATGTTAGGCCCAACCTTCTAACATGTGCAGTTTTATCAAATGCTTTGCTGTGGATCAACTATGTCTTTATCCTCATCAATCTTTTTTTGTTACTTCTTCAAAAAAAGTGACCAGATTTGTAAGACACGATCTACCACGAACAAAGCCTTGTTGACTTTCCCTAATCAGCCCCTGTCCATCTAAATGCATGTATATCTGGGCACCACATTACTGACATTTGTGTGCTGCATGTAGTTCTCGTATCATAAGAAGATAAGATCATCTTATCATAATTATCATATGGTAAGATCCCAGAACATTCAGCCATGATCAGGTTTCATGTTCCATCAAATTTTCATTGCAGTAAGAAAATTGATGCAATATACTGACCCATATGAAACATACAGACATTCTTATACAATCAGTTACAATCAGTTATTTTAGTTTAATTTAGAGATACAGCATGGAAACAGGCCCTTCGCCCCAGCGAGTCCAGGACAACCATCGATCACCCGTTCACACCAGTTCATTGTTCGCCCACTTCAACTCCATACACAAGAGGAACAATTTACAGAGGCCAAGTTACCTACAAACGCGAATGTGGGAGGAAACCCGCATAGACAGGGTGAACATGCAAACTCCACACAGACAGTATGCCATCACAGGGTTGAACCCGGGACTCTGGCGCGGTGAGGCAGCAGCTCTACCAGCTGTGCCTCTCCTGCCAGCCATGGTGTACTGAAAATGAGACATTAGTGGAAAATCTCACCGGATTTCTCGTTCAGTGTGCTTGATGTGAAGTATCCTTCAGGAAACAAAATGCCATGGAGTAGCAATGTTACAAAATTTTGAGATTTAAAAAATCAAGTCTGCATCAGATAAAGCATAACAATAAGTTTAATGTGACACCAAATTCACTTTCATATCTCAAGTATTAAAAAAGTTATGACCATTTTCATACTCGGAAATTAGCATCTTGTTCCCTATTGATTTTCAATGGACATTACAAAAAAGCTGTGATCTTGGATAGTCAAAAGCACATTTCTTAAGGAAAGATTAACATTTTTAAATAGCCTAAGTGTCCAAAGATTATTCACAAATAATTCACAATATAACATGATTTTTATATCTAATTTACATTAATTTATAGGCCAAATGGAAGGAATTTAGTGTTCAATTGCTGTAAATAAATGCCCATTTAAATCGGTTTCTGTGAACGCGCTGGTTTAGAACGTTCAAATCGCGCTGGATTTGTGCCCTCAAATGCCGAGAAAAATACTGCGGGATATAAAAAGCCCAAAATGAGCTACTCGCTATAGAAAATTTTAATTATAGGGTTATATACATGCCCCATTTAATGTAAAAATAAGGTACATACCTTTAATTGTTTGCTTTATAAAACCCTGGGGCTGCGAGAGGTTGCGAACTGAACGAGAGCTTTTAAAATTATTATATCTACTATTCGAGGCCTATAAAACTAATAATAGCTTTTGGGACCGGGTCTTGCAGCGATTCTCCGTTAATGATTTACTAGGCTGAACATCTGCGATTGGAACAGCCTAGTAAAAATCGGGTTTTAAACCCGCCCCCTCCAAACAGCTCCAAAATCACACACAAGGGGTGGGGCAGATGCTCAGCCACGATTCAGGTAGGTTTTGTAACATACCTACATGGAGCAGGTCAGTACAATGGCCATGTTGTCCATTCCAGAGCTGCTTCCTGGGCAGATTCCAGTTGACAATGTCTGGCTGCCACATGAAGCAATTGTTACTGCATTGTAGATTCTGCAGCATCTGACCCGTTCTCTGGTAGATCTGTCCAAACATCTAGCTTCCCAACTAGTTTCCATTCAGAAATGGAAGTGCATTAACTGTAGTAAAAAGATTCATAGCCGACCAGGTAGAATTTCTCCCCTCTCCCCCCTCCCTCTCTCCAGGTATTTTATCTTTATCAACCACCATAACCCACATATCCCTTGTAGCAGCTGTTGGACAGATGTGTTGCAAGAAGGTTTGGGGTCGTCTTAACCATTGTCTCCCTGCAGTTTTGCCTCGTGTAAGAGCAAATGGTGCAGAGACATTATATATGAGACAATAAATGCTATCTAGAGCATAATGAAAACCCCATAGAATGTGTTCGGTTTTAAACTGGGCCTATTTTAGCCTAGCTATAATAAGCTGAAAATCTGTCGGAAGAACTGCAGATGCTGGTTTAAATCGAAGGTAGACACAAAATGCTGGAGTAACTCAGCGGGACAGGCAGCAAATAAGCTTGACTTGAATATTTTCTTCATTTTGCTCTTTTCATTTTAGATTTCTAGCATTTACAATTTTATTTTTTGCTATTTGATTGCTGAAAATCTCAAAATAAAGCTGAGGCTAGATTTCCTTCAGATGGTTTTCAGAAGAAATATTTTTTTGCATGTAACTTTTTGTCAAATTGTTCGTTTCGGTGGGTGAACTTATCATTAAATGTTGTGTAAGTGCAAACTAAAATGTTGTCTCAACAGTGTGGATTTTCAGAAGAACAGCCCTGTTCATAAGCTGACTGAAGAGGAGCTATTGGCATTCGTCTCTGTAAGTGCAGTACTCGTTTGTTTTTTTCCTTTATTGCTGCATGCCCTTTTCACGTGAGATTCAGACTGGCCAAACACTGGGTGAAACATTTACAGTTTAGTTTTGTTTAGAGATACAGCCTGGAAACGGGGCCTTCGACCCATGCCGACCAGCGATCCCCACACACTAACACTAATCCTAAACACACTAGGGACAATTTACAATTTTTTTTTACCAAAGCCAATTAAACCTGCACGTCTTTGGAGTGTGGGAGGAAGCCGGAGCAGCCGGAGAAAATCCACGCAGGTCACGGGGAGAACGTACAAGCTCCGTACAGACAGCACTCGTGGTTAGGATTGAACCTGGGTCTCTGGCGCTGTGAGGCAGCATCTCTGTCGCTGTGCCACCGTGCCGCCCCTATCCTTCTCCATGTTCGATCGATACCCTAATTTAGTAGAGTTGGTCAAATCTGAAAAATGTACACCAACTATAAATGTGGTCATTGCACAGATGAAAACAGGATAAACAAGTATAGTTTTATTGAAGTTTATGCAGACATTATAAACTGACACAGACTGTGTGTGGCGTTATGGGTTTGAATGTGGCTAGTTTTTTTTTAAAGCAATCGGGGGGTCTCAAAACTTTGTTAACCTGTTCACTGCCAAGATTTGTTTTCACTTGTATACTCTGTCCCGAGGCTACTTAGGGGTGCCACTGAACAAGTTAAACAAAGGCTTTGCTCTTCAGTAAGATCGTGTTAAAAGGGCACTCTTTAAGAAAGGAGGTGAGGAGGAAGTTCTTTAGTCAGAGGTTAGTTAATGTGTGGAACTCATTGCCACAGAGGGCTGTGGAGGCCAAGTCAGTGGATATTTTTAAGGCAGAGATAGACAGATTCTTGATTAGAACGGGTGCCAAGGATTATGGGGAGAAGATAGGAAGATGGGATTAGGAGGCAGAGATCAGCCATGATGGAATGGCGGAGTGGACTTGATGGGCCGAATGGCCTAATTCTACTCTTATAATTTATGTTTATTTCCACAACTTTTTTCGTTTAGTTTCGGGATGCAGCTTGGAAACAGGTCCTTCGGCCCACCGAGTCCCCGCTGAGCAACGATCACCTGCCCACTAGTTCTGTCTCACACACTGGGGACAATTTATATGTTAATTAACCTACAGATCTGTCTGTCTTTAGAGTGTGGGAGGAAACCAGAGCACCTGGAGAATTCCACGTGGTCTCAGGCAGAACGTACAAACTCCGTGCAGATATCAACCTTAGTGAGGATTGAACCCGGGTTTCTGGTGCTGTAAGGCAGCAACTCTACTGCTGTGCCACTGTGTTATAATTGTTCCTTATCTGTTGTTAGTGGTTATCTTGGCAGACTACTTCTATCCTGCTAAACAAACATTGGTTGCATGTTCTGGGCAGCATCTGATGACCCCCATCTCAAGGTCTCATGGATCATATAGTACTGTGGATGAAGTTGCTTTTTTTTAATTTATTTTTTAAATATTTTATTTTATTAGAAGTAAGTACAGTCATATGGCACCAAAAGTGCCTAATATATATTTTCATAATACATTTTATGTACAACTTTTTTTTTGTTACATTGAAAAAAGAATAGCATAAGAAAAAGAAGTTAGATAGTAAAGGATAGAAAGATGTGAAATATATAGTGTGTGAAGAAAGAAAACGAGTAAATGAATAAAGTTGAGAGAGAAAATAGAGAAAATAAAATAAAATAAAAAAGAAAAGGAGATCATTATTTATAATCTTGACCAACCCTCGTCCAGTCCTGAAACAGTTATGTTTTACAATTGTGTTGCACCATATTATTCCAAAAAAACAACGAATGGAGACCAACTCGTTATGAATTGGTCTGATTTATCCATTAGGAGGAATCGCATTTCCTCAAGATAAGCGGTGTCCAACATACTTGCAATCCACATTTTAAGCGTTGGTATTGATGTACCCTTCCAAAATTTAAGTATTAATTTTTTTGCTATTATTAAACCGTAGTTAAGGAATAGATTTTGAGATGTGTTCAATTTATTCCCATCTTCCATTACACCAAATATAATCATTTCAGTATTAGGTTCCATTCTTGTCTTGAATAATTTTGTAAATATTTCAAAAATATAATTCCAAAATCTATAAAGTTTTATGCAGGAAACTAAGGAGTGTGTTATAGTTGCCTTTTGGGCTAGACATTTATCACAAGTGGCGGATATATTTGGATAACATTTGTTCAATCTTGTCTTTGAATAATATAATCTATGTACAATTTTAAATTGAATTAGATTATGTCTTACATTAATTGAACATTTGTGAATATATATCAGGTATTTTCCCCATTTAACCTTCGTAATTTTTATCATTAGTTCCCGTTCCCACTCTTCTCTAAGTACCTCTGTCGATGGTAGGTCTATATTTAGAATACTATTATATAAATATGATATTAATTTTTGTGAGTCAGCTTCAATATTCATTGCTTCTTCCAATAAGTCAGGAGTTACTTTTTGATATCCTTGTATATATTTTTTCACGGTCGCAAATCTGAAGATATTTAAAATATTGATTGTTTTTCAATTTAAATTTTAATTGTAGTTGTTGGAATGATAGTAGGTTTCCCATTTCGTACATATCCCCGATCCTTCTAATTCCGAGACTTTCCCATTGGTTATATGTCTTATCAATAAGAGATGGTTTAAATAAAGGGTTATTCGCTATTGGCATTAACAGTGATAGATTTCTTAATTTTAAAGATAATTTTATTTGTTTCCAAATTCTTATTGTACCATATATAATTGGGTTCTTGTTATATATTGTGTTATTCAGTTTTTTGGGGGAAAAGAGGATCGTTCCTATATTACAAGGATGGCAATCCTCCTTCTTAACAGGTGTGGGACCAGCATTCTGGCAGGCAGGTTTGCCACTGCTACATGGGTGGCTTTAAACTGAATAAGGGGGGTGGGGTGTCGAATGGGATAGTGGAGGATGGAGTTAAAGGGAAAGGGTTTCTTAAATGTGTGAGCGTAGAGACCGAGGGGTGTAAAATGAGGGTAGAAGCAATAGGTAGCAAGGTGAAAAGTAAAAGTGGCAGGCAGACAAAACCCGGGCAAACATCAAAAAGGGCCACTTTTCAACATAATTGTATAAGGGGTAACAGTGTTGTAAAAACAAGCCTGAAGGCTTTGTGTCTCAATGCAAGGAGCATTCGTACTAAGGTGGATGTGCAGATAGCTATGATATAGTTGGGATCACGGAGACATGGCTCCAGGGTGACCAAGGCTGGGAGCTGAACATCCAGGGATATTCAATATTCAGGAGGGATAGAGAGAAAGGAAAAGGAGGTGGGGTAGCATTACTGATTAGAGAGGAGATTAATGCAATGGAAAGGAAGGACATTAGTTTGGAGGATGTGGAATCGGTATGGGTAGAGCTGCAAAACACTACTAAGGGGCAGAAAACGCTGGTGGGTGTTGTGTACAGGCTACCTAACAGTGGTAGTGAAGTTAGAGATGGTATCAAACAGGAAATTAGAAATGCGTGCGACAAAGGCAAAACAGTTATAATGGGTGACTTCAATCTACATATAGATTGGGTGAATCAAATTGGCAGGGGTGCTGAGGAAGAGGATTTCTTGGAATGTATGCGGGATAGTTATCTAAATCAACATGTAGAGGAACCAACGAGAGAGCAGGCTATTTTAGACTGGGTATTGAGTAATGAGGAAGGGTTAGTTAGCAATCTTGTTGTACGTGCCCCCTTGGGCAAGAGTGACCATAATATGGTTGAGTTCTTCATTAGGATGGAGAGTGACATTGTTAATTCAGAAACAATGGTTCTGAGCTTAAAGAAAGGTAACTTTGAGGGTATGGGACGTGAATTGGCCAAGATTGACTGGCAATTAATTCTAAAAGGGTTGACGGTGGATATGCAATGGAAGACATTTAAAGACTGCATGGATGAACTACAAAAATTGTTCATCCTAGTTTGGCAAAAGAATAAATCAGGGAAGGTAGTACATCCGTGGATAACAAGGGAAATCAGGGATAGTATCAAAGCGAAGGATGATGCGTACAAATTAGCCAGAAAAAGCAGCATACCGGAGGACTGGGAGAACAAGGATATGGTGGACCAATTGAATAACTACTTTGGTTCCGTCTTCACTAAGGAAGACATAAATAACTTGCCGGAAATAGCAGGGGACCGCGGGTCAAAGGAGTTGGAGGAATTGAGTGAAATCCAAGTTAGTCGGGAAGTGATGTTGGGTAAATTGAATGGATTAAAGGCCGATAAATCCCCAGGGCCAGATAGGCTGCATCCCAGACTACTTAAGGAAGTAGCTCCCGAAATAGTGGATGTATTAGTAATAATCTTTCAAAACTCTTTAGATTCTGGAGTAGTTCCTGAGGATTGGCGGGTAGCAAACGTAACTCCACTTTTTAAGAAGGGAGGGAGAGAGAAAACGGGGAATTACAGACCAGTTAGTCTAACATCGGTAGTGGGGAAACTGCTAGTTATTAAAGATGGGATAGCAGCACATTTGGAAAGTAGTGAAATCATTGGACAAAGTCAGCATGGATTTACGAAAGGTAAATCATGTCTGACGAATCTTATAGAATTTTTCGAGGATGTAACTAGTAGCGTGGATAGGGGAGAACCAGTGGATGTGGTGTATCTGGACTTCCAGAAGGCTTTTGACAAGGTCCCACATAAGAGATTAGTATACAAACTTAAAGCACACGGCATTGGGGGTTCAGTATTGATGTGGATAGAGAACTCGCTGGCAAACAGGAAGCAAAGAGTAGGAGTAAACGGGTCCTTTTCACAATGGCAGGCAGTGACTAGTGGGGTACCGCAAGGCTCAGTGCTGGGACCCCAGCTATTTACAATATATATTAATGATCTGGATGAGGGAATTGAAGGCAATATCTCCAAGTTTGCGGATGACACTAAGCGGGGGGGGCAGTGTTAGCTGTGAGGAGGATGCTAGGAGACTGCAAGGTGACTTGGATAGGCTGGGTGAGTGGGCAAATGTTTGGCAGATGCAGTATAATGTGGATAAATGTGAGGTTATCCATTTTGGTGGCAAAAACGGGAAAGCAGACTATTATCTAAATGGTGGCCGATTGGGAAAGGGGGAGATGCAGTGAGACCTGGGTGTCATGGTACACCTGTCATTGAAGGTAGGCATGCAGGTGCAGCAGGCAGTAAAGAAAGCGAATGGTATGTTAGCTTTCATTGCAAAAGGATTTGAGTATAGGAGCAGGGAGGTTCTACTGCAGTTGTACAGGGTCTTGGTGAGACCACATTGCGTACAGTTTTGGTCTCCAAATCTGAGGAAGGACATTATTGCTATAGAGGGAGTGCAGAGAAGGTTCACCAGACTGATTCCTGGGATGTCAGGACTATCTTATGAAGAAAGACTGGATAGACTTGGTTTATACTCTCTAGAATTTAGGAGATTGAGAGGGGATCTTATAGAAACTTACAAAATTCTTAAGGGGTTGGACAGGCTAGATGCAGGAAGATTGTTCCTGATGTTGGGGAAGTCCAGGACAAGGGGTCACAGCTTAAGGATAAGGGGGAAATCCTTTAAAACCGAGAAGAACTTTTTTTCACACAGAGAGTGGTGAATCTCTGGAACTCTCTGCCACAGAGGGTAGTTGAGGCCAGTTCATTGGCTAAATTTAAGAGGGAGTTGGATGTGGCCCTTGTGGCTAAGGGGATCAGGGGGTATGGAGAGAAGGCAGGTACGGGATACTGAGTTGAATGATCAGCCATGATCATATTGAATGGCGGTGGAGGCTCGAAGGGCCGAATGGCTTACTCCTGCACCTAATGTCTATGTTTCTATGTTTCTCCATTTTTATCCATTCTGTCTGTTGGGTAGAACTATCCAACCAATAAATCATATTCTTAATATGCACTACCCAGTAATAATACATAAAATTCGGAAGTGAAAGTCCCCCGACCTCTTTTGGTTTACATAAGTGTTTTTTTGTGATTCTATGTGATCTATAGTCCCAAATATAATTTGTAATGTTAGAGTCTAATTTAAAAATATATATTTTGGTATATATACCGGTATAGACTGAAATAGGTATAGTAATTGTGGTAGGAAGATCATTTTTATTGCATTTATTCTACCTAATAATGATAAGGGAAGTGTTTTCCAAAATTTAATCAGCGTATTAAGTTTATTTAATAAAGGTATGAAATTAGCGTTAAATAATGCTTTATATTTTCTAGTAATCTGAATACCCAAATATTTAAATTTTTCTGTTGCGATTTTAAAGGGGAACTTCAATAAGTGTGTAGGTTCTTGAGGTTTTAATGTCATGATTTCACTTTTGTTCCAGTTTATTCTATATCCAGAAAAAGACCCAAATTCCTCTATTAAGTTTAATAAATTTGGTATACTCGTTTGTGACTTTGTAATATATAAAAGTATATCATCTGCATATAATGAGATTTTATTCTTTGAGTCCCTGGTATTATAGCCCTGAATATTCGGATGAATTCTTATACTTTCAGCCAGGGGTTCTATCATAAGGGGAAATAGCAGGGGTGATAGTACACATCCCTGCCTATTACCCCTTGATAGTTGAAATTTTTGAGATAACATGTTATTAGTTAAAATTCTTGCCATCGGTTTATCATATAATAATTTTACCCATGTTATAAAATTCTCTCCCATATTAAATTTTTGTAGTACTTTATATAAGTATTGCCACTCTACCTGATCAAATGCTTTCTCTGCATCCAAAGAAATAATTGATATATCTTCTTCCTCTACTTTATGCGAGTACATTATATTAAACAGGCGTCTCAGATTATTAAATCTTTTAGGTATAAACCCCGTTTGATCAGGGTTTATCAATTTACTAATATATTTGCTTAATCTTCTTGCTAAAATCTTTGCTAAAATTTTCTGATCTGTATTTAAAAGTGATATAGCTCTGTACGAGCCCGGATCTTCTAAATCTTTATCTTTTTTTGGAATAAGCGTAATAGTTGATTCTGTTAGTGTTTCCGGTAGTTTGTTTTCTTTAAAAGCATGGGAGTATAAATTACATAAATAAGGGGTCGTTATCTCCTGAAATTTTTAATAAAATTCACTATTAAAACCATCTGGTCCCGGTGTCTTACCATTTTTCAGCGATTTTATTGTTTCACCTATTTCTTTGATTGTAATTTGAGCTCCTAGTTCCTCTTGTTCCAAAAGGTCCAGTATTGGAAGATTACAGTTATCTAGAATTTTTTTTATTTTATTATCTTCTATTTTAATTTTAGATGTATATAAGTTTTGGTAAAATCCATTCTTATAGAAGGCACAATATTTGTATGTTGGACCCGGTTTAAAGTGATTCTGTATGAGGTACAGCTTCCGAGCATCTGAGAGGTTGGCAATAGCTTTAGCAGCTTCTTCAATGGTTGTGATAGAGTTAAGGAGAACTAGACCAAGTGGAGGGGGGGGGGGGAGAGAGAGAGAGAGAGAGGGGGGGAGGGAGGGGAGATGAGGGGGGGGGAGGGAGAGAGAGAGGAGGGAGATGGAGAGGGAAAGATAGAGGGAGGGAGAGAGAGAGAGGGAGAGGGAGAGATGGGGAGAGAGAGAGGGGGGGAGAGAGAGAGAGAGTGTGAGAGGGAGGGACGGAGGGGGAGAGGAGAAAGGAGAGGGGGAGAGAGGGGAGAGTGAGTGTGGGTGGGAGAGAGAGAGAGAGAGAGGGAGAGAGAGAGAGAGAGAGAGAGAGGGGGGTCGCAAGGTTTTTATCAAAGGACTTCGAGCGGTGCGACTGGCAGCGCGTTGTTTGCAGCAGGAGGGAGGGAGGGACAGCCATGTTCTACCATCGGGCGGGGGATACGGAAAGGATTCAGAAGCCGGTGGCCTCCGATGACCAGCTGTGACCTCCCGTTCTGCAGAACGCTCCTTCTTTCTGCGCATTTGTACGGGGGGGTGGGGTTGGCGCGAGCGTACTTGGGCTGGGCGCGGGCAGCGGGGGGAGCGGGGCCAGGAGCCAGGTGGGCCCCGATTGGTGGGCATGTGGGCATTGTGACGTCAGCAGCTCAAGCAGCGATTTAAAAAAAAAAATGTTTTAAGTGAGTTTTGTGAACAATTTTATTCAAAACCTGCGGAAATAATTGATCAAGGAGTGGATTTCTGAACTCTTGAGATAAATCCCTACCAAAATTGTAAAAATCTCTGCGTTTTTGCGTCTGGTTTTCGAAGAGATGCGTTTTAAAAGCAAAATGCCGTACACCCACACACACAGAGTTTTAAAAGTATATAGATACCAATGTCACTAATGCTGTTGAACCGAGGCACAGGAGGTGCTGGCTGGGTACATGTTGATCTAGACACAGGAGGTGCTGGCTGGCTATCTGTTGATCCAGGCGTAGGTAGTAATGGCTGGCTACATGTTGATCCAGGCGCAGGAGATGTGGTAGATATGGGTCTGGGTAACATATTGGCTAATGAGGGAGGCATGGCACTTGAAGTGGCTGGAGATGGCAGACAAGTTGGAGAGGAGGAAGGAGTCTGCCTTCGAATTTCTTCATCACAGTCAACCTTTTGCAATGGTACCTCCTTTGGTCCTAAAATTAAAAAAAAAACTATTATACGCATAATCTCTATAACCATACGCATGACTTCATAAGTAGGTCAGAGGTCATGGTCATTCCTCTCAGGCCATATCCAGAGTGAGAGAGTACTGTACACAAACTCCATCTGATTGCAAGTCACATATAATGTAATTATTCTCCTACAGCTTACCCCTTAGTCTAGTTCAGTAAAACACTGAGTCCAGCACTGGATCAACTAAAGGGCCTGTCCCACTGCGGGGACCTAATTTGCGAGTTTAGAAGAGTTTGTACTGGACTCAAACTCACAGCATGGTCGACACATGGTCCTAGGAGGTCTATGTAACTCTCCTTCAAGCTCGAGAGAAGTTTGAGCAAGAATTTAATTGTCCTATCTGGGATACATTACAATAAACTCTCTTGAATCTTGATTAGATTATAGCTACTGAATCTGAATCTGAATCTGGGCTATTGACAGTTCCCGAACCAATGACAAAATTCACCATTACATTGTGTCTACAGAAAGTTCTAGCAGGAAGCCAGTTTACAAAAGAATAGAAACATTTCTCCAGGTAGTATAAACAATTTGAACAAGGCTTCACACTTCACAAGATAACAGCACAAACACTCTGCCACATAATAGTAAGATTAAACGAGAACTTACCAGTTTGAAGTTTGATCTTTATTTTATGAGGAGTTGCGATGAGTGATTACGTGAAGAAGTCCCGCCAGTCCGCATGTGCGTCAATCTTCAAAGCAGCGATGTGAAATCACAGATAACAATAATTGAAGTAACATAGTAAGATTAGAAACATAGAACTTCCAGCCGACCTTTGTGATATGAGGGCTGGGAGTGGAGGGCACGTCAGCACTCATTGCAACTCCTCATAAAATAAAGATCAAACTTCAATTCAATTCAACTTTATTGTCATTGCACAGATACAAGTATGGGTACAACGAAATGCAGTTTAGCGTCTGTTCGTAGTAATAGTGCAATATAGAAATAAAAATACAGAATAAGCAAACAATGTGGACGGAGAGACTGGAGAAATCTATCGGCGGGACTCCGAGTTCAGCAATGTGATAGTGTTGATGAAGAAGCTGTTCCTCATCCTACTTGTACGAGAGCTGAGGCTCCTGTACCACCTCCCTGATGGGAGGAGGGCAAACAGTCCATGGTTAGGTTGGGAGGGGTCTTTAATGATCTTCCCGGCCCGTCTCAGACACCGTTTTCGGTGGAGGGCATCCATGGCAGGGAGCGGGGCACCGATGATGTACTGAGCGGTTTTCACCACCCGTTGGAGTGCTTCCTGTCAGCTACGGTGCAACTGCTGTACCATACCGTGAAGTAGGTGGTCAGGATGCTTTCGATGGTACAGCAGTAAAAGTTGGTCAGGATCTGGGGGGACAGGTGAGCTTTCTTGAGCCTCCTCAGGAAGTAAAGGCGCTGCTGCGCTTTTTTGATCAGCTTGGAGGTGTTGAGGGACCAGGAAAGATCCTCCGAGATGTGTACCCCGAGGAATTTGTAGTTGGAGACGCGCTCCACCTCAGTCCCGTTTATATGGATGGGATTTTGTCTGCCCCCTCTGTTCTTCCTGAAGTCAACAATAATTTCCTTCGTCTTCTTGGAGTTGAGGACGAGGTTATTGTTGGCACACCAGGCTGCCAGGTGCTGGACCTCATCCCTGTAGGCTGACTCATCGTTGTCACTGATCAGTCCTACTACCGTGGTGTCGTCGGCAAATTTAATGATGGCGTTGGAGCCATTCTTAGGGACGCAGTCATGGGTGAAGTGGGAGTAGAGGAGAGGGCTGAGCACACAGCCCTGTGGCACGCCGGTGTTCAGTGTTATAGTGGAGGAGGTGAGGTTATTGACCCTAACAGACTGTGGTGTGTTGGTGAGGAAATCCAGTGTCCAATTGCATAGGGAGGTGGAGATGCCAAGTCCGCTGAGTTTGGTGATCAAGCTGGCGGGGATGACAGTGTTAAAGGCGGAGCTGAAATCGATGAACAGCAACCTGATGTAGGTGTTATTGCTGTCCTGGTGGGTCAGGGCAGAGTGTAGGGCCGCCTCTGTAGACCTGTTGGTCCGGTAGGCAAACTGATGGGGGTCCAGTGTGGGGGTGAGGCTGGCTTTGAGGTGAGCCAGGATCAGCCGCTCAAAGCACTTTGCAATGACAGGGGTGAGTGCCACTGGGCGGAAGTCGTTGAGACTCCCTGTAGCTGATTGTTTGGGCACTGGCACAATGGTTGATGTCTTGAGGCAAGTGGGGACGACACCCTGGGCCAGTGACAGATTGAATGTCAGTGAAGACCAGGGATAGTTGTCCAGCACATGCCCTAAGCACCCGGCCAGGGATGCCATCGGGGCCGGCAGCTTTGTGCTCATTCACCTTGCTCAGTGCATCTTGTACAGCAGAGGTGGAGAGACTGAGGGGTTGTTCGTTCGGGGGTGGAGCAACTTTGATGGCTGGAGTTTTGTTGTCCCAGTCAAAGCGAGCATAGAAGTGGTTTAGCTCGTCAGGAAGGGAGGCGTTGTCTGGGGGGAGGGTGTTAACTTTATGGTAATCGGCAATGGATTTGATTCCTTGCCACATGCGCCTGGGGTCGGAGTTGTTTTGGAAATGCTCCTCGATCCGCCGTTTGTGATTGAGTTTAGCAGTCCTAATTCCCATTTTCAGATTGGCCCTGGATGAGCTGTATCCCTCAGCGTTGCCAGATCTGAAAGCGGCATCGCGAGCCTTCAGCTGGAGTCTGACCTCCCTGCTCATCCACGGCTTCTGGTTAGGGAAGGTCTTTATCTCTTTGTGGGTAGTGACGTTGTCAGTGCAGAATTTTATATAGTCCAAAACGGTTGAGGTGTATGAGTTGATGTCCACTTGGGAGTTAGAGGTGGCTGTAAAACAGAGACAGCCCCCTCAGGCCAAACCTTCACTGTCCTCACGGTAGGTTTCACACGTCTGATCAGAGGTGTGTATTTGGGGAGCAGGAACAGAGAGAGGTGGTCAGACTGTCCCAGGTGGGGGAGGGGGAGGACTTTTTAGGCTTCAGTAATATTAGTATATACTAAGTCCAGAATATTATTTCCTCTGGTTGGGCAGGAGACATGCTGGTGGAGTACAGTTTTAAGGTTGGAGTGGTTAAAATCACCCACAACAATAAAAGCCCCCTCTGAGTGTGTAGTTAGTTGTTTGCTGATAGCAGCTTGCAGCTCTTCCATTGCTAGCCTGGCATTAGCGTCCGGGGGTACATAGACTGCAGTGATAACAATCGATGTAAATTCCCTGGACAGATAGAAGGGTCTGCACTTTATCATCAGGTATTCCAGGTCAGCAGAGCAGTGACTACCAATCCTAACAACGTCCGTACACCATGAGTTGTTCACATAAATGCACAGTCCGCCGCCCTTGGTCTTACCGGAGTCCTCCGCTGTTCTGTCGGCCCTGAAGACAGTGCGCCCCTCCAGCTCGATGGCGTTGTCCGGGATGTTGTCGTTGAACCATGTTTCGGTGAAGACCATGGCGTTGCAGTCGGCGATCCGTTTGTGTGTGGTGATCCGCAGCTGTAGTTCGTTGATTTTACTCACCATGGACCGGACATTCTTGGCAGAGCTGGCTGGTGCGGGTTTGATTTCAGCCTAGCTCGATAGCCTCCCCGCTTCCCTGCGCTGCCTCCGGGTACTTCCTGTCGGGGGAGCTGGCCCGCTAGACCACTGTGTCCTGGCGATCTCCGGCGGCAGTTGAAAGACGCTTCTGGGGCTCGTTGTGTAGAGACGGCCGAGCTCCAGTAGCTCCTGACGGCCGTACAGAGTCTTCGCTCGAGTGCTCCGGGCGAAAACGAAGGTAATTATTAAGAGAAAAAAAACTAAATTGCAAAAACTACTGAGACGCAGAGCCTCGCGTTGTGCATGCGACGCCATCTTAGAAGGGAATGCGTCAAACTGGTATGTTCTTGTTTAATCTTACTATTTTACTTCGGAGTCACGTGAGTGATTCCGTGAAGATTTCAAAGCTCTGTAATTTCATGCCATAGATTTGAATCCAGGCATCTCGCTGCATCGATTGACTCAGGATGAGAGAATAATCAACAATTCATTAAACCATAACATTGATTTGAACGTATTAATGGTTTATTTTAATAAAGAATAAACAATAGCAACCTCTCTGGCCCAGGGGGAAGCTATAAAACAAAACTCAAAATGGCATGGGCAAATACCCCTGGTTCGGCAATCGGTTTGTGATAGAATTTTTGAAAAGTTAATTCACTTGACCATCCAGCGGCCGCGAGGATATGGTCGATGGGGACGTCCATTGCCCTGGCCGCTGACTTTGATGCCCTGGTGGAATGAGATTTAAAATTGTTAGTGTCAATACCTGCACAAACCAGAACCTGCTTCAGCCACCTTGAAATAGTCTGAACCGACACTTTCCTATGAGTTTTTTTGTGGCTGATAAATAATGCTGATTTCACACCTCTGAGGCTTTTGGTAACCTTGATATAATATAGCAAGTGTAACACCACACATAATCGTGAATCTGTGGGGTATGCCGAAAAAATGATCTTAAACCCTGTCACCCCTGGTCTGCTGTGCTTGAGTAGATCATAAATGTAAAACGTAATGGCATCTGCAGACGCTTCCATCCTGTCTAGCCGCAGCTTCTGCAATGTCTGCACCCGTTGTGCTGAAACCAGTGCCATGAGCATGACTACCTTCATGGTGACTTTGGCCAAAGACAGGGATGTGACAGTCCACTGACGAAGCAGCGTGAGTACCACGCTTACATCCCAGATTACCGAATACCTGGGCCTGGGGGGATTGGAATTAAAAATTGCCTTCATAAATCGAGATATTAGAGGGTGAGACCCAATAAAATATTATTCTGATCCCATCCACAAATATGAGGACAGGGCACTCCTGGCTGTATTGATTGCATTATAGCTTAACTGTTCATTGAAATAGAGTTGACAGGAATTCTAGCACATCTGAGATGCATGCCGTGTGATATGTAATATTCTCCCGTAAGCAGAACACCTCCCATTTCCTGACATGAGATATGTACTGCTTTTGGGTACTATCCTTCCAGGCCGCAATGATCACATCCACGGTTCGATCGGATAGTCCTCGCCCCAAGAATGGCCTCCTCAGAATCTGCAAATTAACAGATCAATACGGTCATGTAAAGGATGTTGATCGCCAGTTACAGAGTGCACCAGTAGGTCACTAAGTTTCGGAACAGTCATTAGGGGCTGTGTAATTATCTCCAAAACAAGAGGAAACATGGCTGAGTAGGCCAGTCGAGTACCACCAACACTCCTGAGGCGGAGTCCTGCTTGATTTTGAGCAGACACCGACTGATGAGGCAAAATGGAGGAAATGCATATAAAAACATTGCACCACAATGTAGCGAGAATGCATCAACCGCTCCTGCCCCAGGGTCTGGTTCCCATGAAACATATTTAGGTAACTGGTGGTTGAGTCTGGATGCAAACAAATCGATATCTGGCATCCCATATCGAGCAACAACGTCGTTAAATACCTCATGATTCAACATCCATTCTGTGTTGTCATTGAATTTGCGTGACCTGGTGTCTGCCACTATGTTGAATCTACCTGCTAGGTAGATAGCTGAAAGCCAAATGTTTCTGGTAATACACCAGTTCCAAATCAGATTAGCCAATCTATCACAAGATGCCGACTTGATTCCACCCATATGTTTAACATACGCCACTGCCGTAGTGTTGTCAATCTAAAGCTGAACATGCAGGTGACACTTGGTAGAGCAATAAGCCTTAAGCCCATAAAATGCTCCCAAAAGCTCTAAATAATTAATCCCAAGTGGAGGCATATTCCATCTGCCTCCACAGCAAGAAATGGTATCAGTAGCACCCCAACCTAGAGCACTGACATTAGTCTGTAAGACAATGGAAGGTTGGTCAACCAGAATTTTGCTGGAACAACGTGAGATGTTGATTATCCACAAATGCACTTCAGCAATGGCTTCAGCTGGTAATTGCATGGGCCTGTCATAATGACCTGTATGTATCCTGAGTGCCTGTTCGTTTGCACGTTGTAAATTTTGGTACAAACTGCACATCTGGAAAAGCAGCCACTAATTTGCCAATCAAGCTGGCCACCTGTCTAATTGAAAGTTGTTGCTCCTCTATGAGCTTGTTACAGCCTTCAATTAACTCTAGCCTTTTGCCCCAGGGCAGAGTTACTGACATGTGATTTGAGTTAATAGTGAATCCCAAATAATCAATAACTCTGACTGGTGTTAATTTGGATTGATCTGGATGAATGATAAACCCCAATCTCTCAAAAGTGAGCAACAACTGAAATGGATGATTCAGCTGTTTCCTGAGTCTTTCCTATGATTAAAATATCATCTAAACAGGCCATTACAATATTTATCTATCTATTTATTTATTTAATTCTTTATTTCGAACAGAATAAAAGAATAAAAAGCAAGTGTGAAACAGCATACAAAAAACAAAACAAGAATATTTATAAAGTGTCATAAACAATATCTATAAATAAATGAAATCGTATGTGTCCGAAAAGGAGCAGGATTCAATTCAATTCAATTCAATTCAATTCAACTTTAATGTCATCGCACAAATACAAGTATGAGTACAACGAAATGCAGTTTTGCGTCAGTCCGTAGTAGTTGTGCATAAAGAAATTAAAAAAAAAAAAATAGAAAGAGAGAAGATACAGAATAATCAAAAAATACAGAATAATTAAACAATGGGGACGGAGGGACCGGAGAAATCTATCGGCGGGACTCCGAGTTCAGCAATGTGATTGTGTTGTTGTAGAAGCTGTTCCTCATCCTACTAGTACGTGACCTGAGGCTCCTGTACCGCCTCCCTGATGGGAGGAGGGCAAACAGTCCATGGTTGGGGTGTGAGGGGTCTTTGATGATCTTCCCAGCCCGTCTCAGACACCGTTTTCGGTGGAGGGCATCCATGGCAGGGAGCGGGGCACCGATGATGTGCTGCGCGGTTTTCACCACCCGTTGTAGTGCCTTCCTGTCCGCAGCAGTGCAGCTGCTGTACCATACCGTGAAGCAGGTGGTCAGGATACTCTCTATGGTACAGCGGTAAAAGTTGGTCAGGATCCGGGGGGACAGGTGGGCTTTCTTGAGCCTCCTCAGGAAGTAAAGGCGCTGCTGTGCCTTTTTGATCAGCTTGGAGGTGTTGAGGGACCAGGACAAATCCTCCGAGATATGTACTCCGAGGAATTTATAGCTGGAGACGCGCTCCACCTCAGTCCCGTTTATATGGATGGGGGTATGACTGCCTCCTCTGGTCTGCCTGAAGTCAACAATAATCTCCTTCGTCTTTTTGGAGTTGAGGACGAGGTTATTGTTGGCACACCAGGCTGTCAGGTGCTGGATCTCCTCCCTGTAGGCTGACTCATCGTTGTCGCTGATCAGTCCTACTACCGTGGTATCGTCAGCAAACTTAATAATGGCGTTGGATCCGTACTTTGGGATGCAGTCGTGGGTGAAGAGGGAGTAGAGGAGAGGGCTGAGCACACAGCCCTGTGGCACTCCGGTGTTCAGTGTTATAGTGGAGGAGGTGAGGTTATTGACCCTAACAGACTGTGGTCTGTTAGTGAGGAAGTCCAGTGTCCAGTTGCAGAGGGAGGTGGAGCTGCCAAGTCCACTGAGTTTGGTGATCAAGCTGGCGGGGATGACGGCGTTAAAGGAAGAAGCCAAAGCTTATTAATTCTCACCCCTTATTCAACTGCTTATAATTATCTTATACAAATTTAGCAGCTATATGTACACCATATGACCCTGAGCCCGGAATAGCCCCAGTACTGGTTTTAACAGTTTCGTAAAAAATCTAGGGGCTGAGGTTTAACCATTAGGCAGTGTTTTGAATTGTCATTATTGACTCATCCAGCTAAATTTCAAATATCTCCTATCATCCCTATGAGCAGGCACTGAGTAATATGCATCTTTAAGGTCTATACATGTCATATAACATCTTCTAGAAACCAGTTGTTTGGCAGTAACAAAAGTTTCCATTTTGAAATATTTATACTCTACAAAGGGGTTAAGGCTCGTCAGGTCGAGGATGATTCTACATCATCCTTTTTTGACCTAGGAAAAAAATTAGACACAAATTGGTGGAGTTGGTGAACCGACTTCTCAATTACCCCTTTTTTGTATAATTTTTCAAGTTCTACCTGTACCTCCATATTCTCTTTTATTTTTGTTTTTTTTGGGTTTTTTTTGTTTATTTTATTAGAAGTTAATACAGTACAAAACAGTACAGTGGAACCTAATTTTAGATGCCAACTATGTAATACCGTAATCCATTTTATGTACAACCTCTAGTTTTATGTTATGAGAAGGATGTAAGCAAGACAAGAAAAAGAAAACAATAGAAAGAGGAAAAAGTGGAAAAATAGATGGTAGAGAGTAGAAAAACGTGAAGTGTGTATATAAAAAACAAAAAAGAAAAAGAAAAAGTGGAAAGTAAAAATAGAAGAGAAGGCCCCTTAAAAGAGAATATTTAAAATCTGTATTCAGAGATGTAGATCTATCCGCGTCATGAACTGAAATCAGCAATCTTTACGGTACCGCTGCATCACATGATTCCAAAAAGTCGATGAAAGGAGACCAACTCCTTAAGAATTGGTCATATTTATCTATTAGTCGGAGTCTCATTTCTTCAAGGCGTGCTATGTCCATCATATTCCTAATCCATATTTTAACAGTTGGTATGGTTGTATTTTTCCAAAATTTAAGTATCAATTTCTTTCCAATTATTAACCCATAATTAAAAAAAACATTTTGGTCTTTATTTAAATTGGTATCTTCTCCTATTATTCCAAATATAATCCATTCCGTTTTGGGTTCTATTCTTGACTTGAAAAGCTTTGTAAATATATCAAATATCACTCCAAAATCAATTCAACTTTGTACATCCTACAAATGAATGTGTTATATTAGCGTTTTGAAACAAACATTTATCGCATCTGGGAGAGACGTTTGGATAAAATTTATTCAACCTCGTTTATGAATAATATAGTCTATGTAATAATTTGAATTGAATTAAATTATGTCTTGCATTAATAGAACAGTTATGTGTATTCATCAAATACTTTTCCCATCTATCCTTCGAGATCTTTATCATTAGCTCATGTTCCCAATCTTCCCTTAGTGCTTCTGTTGAGGGTGATTCTCTATTTAATATATTATTATAAAAGTATGATATTAATTTTTGTGAATCAGCCTTAATATTCATTGCTTCTTCTAAAGGGACTAAAAATATAGTTTGAAATCTATGTGTATATTTCTTCATAAAGTCACATACCTGTATATATTTAAAATATTGATTATCCTTCAATTTAAATTTTAATTTTAATTGTTGAAATGATAACAGTTTGCCAACTTCATACATATCCCCTACTTTCCTAATCCCCAGTCTATCCCATTGTTGATATGTGTTGTCGATGAGAGAATGTTTGAATGCGGGGTTGTTCAATAGTGGGGTTAGTACTGATAAATTATTTAATTTCAAGGATACTTTTATTTGTTTCCAAATTCTTATTATATTGTGAATAATTGGGTTCTTATATATTATACTATTCAATTTTATCGGTGAGAGCAGGATCGTTCCTATATCGTGCGGATAGCACTCCTCTTTCTCCATTCTTATCCACTCCAACTGCTGAGTGGAACTATCCAGCCAGTACATTATGTTCTTAATATGCACTGCCCAGTAGTAATACATAAAGTTAGGTAATGATAAACCCCCAACTTCTTTAGATTTGCACAAATGCTTTTGTTGAATTCTATGTGTTCTGTAGTCCCATATAAAATTAGTGGTAGTGGAATCTAGTTTTTTGAAAAAATATTTTGGAATATATATTGGGATCGCTTGAAACAAATATATTAATTGTGGTAAGAAAGTCATTTTTATAGCGTTAATTCTACCTATCAATGAGAGCGGAAGCGTTTTCCAAAATTTAATCGTATCATTCAGTTTATTTAATAGTGGTATAAAATTGGTACTAAATAATTAATTGTGTCTTCTCGTAATTCGAATACCCAGATACTTGAATTTTTCTGTTGCAATTTTGAAGGGGAATTTTAGTAAGTGTCTCGAATCCTGTGGTTTTAAAGACATAATTTCGCTTTTATTCCAATTTATTCTATATCCTGAAAAAGAGCCGAATTCTTCAATTAATGTTAATAAGGTGGGTATACTCGTTTGTGTATTAGTAATATATAAAAGGATATCATCAGCATATAATGAAATTTTATTCTTTGAGTCCTTGGTGTTATATCCGTGAATATTCGGGTGATTTCTAATCCTTTCGGCCAGCGGTTCTATCATAAGGGCAAATAGCAATGGTGATAAGGCACACCCTTGCCTATTACCCCTTGATAAGTAAAATTTTGGAGATAGCGTATTGTTAGTTAATATTCTTGCCGTAGGTCTATCGTAAAGTAGTTTAACCCATCTAATAAAATTCTCTCCCGTATTAAATTTTTGGAGTACCTTGTATAAATACTGCCATTCTACTTGATCAAATGCCTTCTCTGCATCCAGCATGACAACTGAAATATCTTCATTGTCCTCATTATGAGAGTACATTATATTGAAAAGCCTTCTCAAATTATTAAATGATTGTCTTTTGGGTATAAATCCCGTTTGATCCGTATTTATTAAATTGTTAATATAATTATTTAGCCTTCTAGCTAGAATCTTTGCTAAAATTTTCTGATCCGTATTTAGAAGTGAAATAGCTCTATAAGAACCCGGTTCATCTAAATCTTTATCCTTTTTTGGTATAAGCGTTATTGTTGCTTCTGCTAGGGTTTCTGGTAGTTTATTTTCAGTATAAGCCTGCATGTATAAATTGAATAATCTTGGTACGATTGACTCCTGAAATCTTTTATAAAATTCATTACTAAAACTGTCTGGTCCTGGGGTCTTCCCATTTTTCAGTGAGTTTATTATTTGTTTTATTTCTTCACTAGTAATCCGTGCTCCTAATTGCTCTTGTTCTAAACTATCCAATTTTGGGAGCTTGTAATTATCTAAAAAATTTGTAATTTTACTTACATCTGTATTTATTTTAGATGTATATAAATTATGATAAAATTGGGCAAACCTCTTATTAATATCCTTAGGCAATGTTAGAAACTCACCCTTATCCGATTTAATTTTAGTAATAGTTTTTTTCCTTTTCTCGTTGCTTCAGTTGCCTCGCAAGTAGTTTATGTGGCTTATCCCCAAATTCGAAGTGTGCTTGTTTTGTAATTTGGAATAATCTTATTACTCTAGCCGATAGTATTCTATTGACTTTATATTTCAATAAAGTTATCTTATTATGTTTATTTATGGTTGGGTCAGTTGCATTGTCCAGTTCTAGTAATTTTATTTTCTGTTCTATCCGCTGAAGTTCTCTTTTATTTTCCTTATTTTGAAAACTTTGGTAAGAGATTATGACACCGCGAATATATGCCTTGAAGGTTTCCCATAATAGCGGTGCAGAAATACCCGGCATGTGATTTATTACGAAAAAAAGTTTTGTTTGTTCTTTTATATACTCATAACCCTGCGGGTTATTTAATATGTGTGCATTGAATCTCCAAAAAGGTTTTATACTCGGCATTCCCTCAATTTTAAGTATAAAAGTCAATGGTGAGTGATCAGAAATAATACTATTATGATATGATGGTTTATTCGTATACGGGATCAATTTTGTGTCCAATAAAAAATAGTCAATTCGCGAATAAGTTTTGTGAACTGATGAATAAAATTAGTATTCCCTACCACTTGGATTTGCTATTCTCCAAACATCAGCTATGTTATTATTTTTTATATATTTAAAAATTCACAGGTCTTAGTTTTAACAAGACGCTTCCCTAGCTTTATTGATTTATCTAAGTATGGGTCTATAACACAGTTGAAATCTCCCCCCATTATTATATTTTGAAAATTATGCTCTGCGATTAAATCTATTATTTTCCTAAAAAATTGTGGGTTATCAAAATTAGGCGCGTAAATATTTATCATGGTTAATGGTGTATTGTAAATTTCTCCCGTGACTATAACATATCTTCCCTCTTTATCAGATATGAATTTCTTTAATTTAAAAGGTATACCCTTTCGAATTATAATGGCCGTGCCTCTTGCTTTAGAGGTGAATGAGGAGTAATAGGTTTGACCTATCCAATTTGCCCTTAATCTGATCTGAGTTTGTTGTTTCAAATGTGTCTCTTGTAGGAAAGCAATATCCATATTTAATGATTTTAATTGTGCCAGAATTTTACCCCTCTTAATTGGCTCATTCGCACCTCTGATGTTCCAACTACAGAAGGTGAGACCTCCGATATTTATTCGACTATTATCTTGCATTGGCTATTATTACCAGACTGTATGATTCATGTGATGCAGCCAAGTACCTCGGAATCCCGAATCCAGAGTTGTCCTTCATAATTTCTACAGTAGTTCTACATCTCCTGACACTATTAAACATAATTAAGGGAAAGAGAAAAACATAAAATAAAGTGTACATAAAAATTATTGAGTCATACAACACATAATTGTGAATAACCAAAAAAGTGAATGTAATTTATCAAAAAAGCGATAAATTACAAAAAAGCCACCTAAGGTAGCTAGATTTGTTTTTAAATTGACCTCCGTCGATGAGATTATGCACTGGGCCTTATCCCTCTATTAGAATTTGACCCAACGTTAGTCGGTTCCCTCTAATTGTTACCAAAATTATCATATCAGGTCATCGCTGAACAGTTTAAAATAGAATAAAATAAAAGGGAAGGTAGAAGATTTGGATTAAATTAAAAGTAATTATGGGTTAAAATACCTCGTCAATAATTACACTTTTCATTTACCTGTATGTTAGTTAATTCATTATTAGTATTTAGTATTTAAAATATATGTCTAACCTCCCCCACCCTTCCTGCTATATAGTTAATCGTGTTAGTATAGGACATTACGCCTTTAACGTTGGTTGAGTTTATTGCGCGTAATTGGATAATAGGTCATATAGTGTGGAACAGATGCCTCGTATGGCCTTTTCAAAAGGAGACGGTCTCATAGTTCTCCGTGCTGAAGGGTTTGGTGACGAGCTTGCGACCTTGAGCTTTCATATGTGCTTTCAGTTCAGAAGTTTAATTCGGCCTGTGTTATTGAACAACACATTCTTACCAGATAAGCCTGTCTGGTAACCGTCTGAAGCGTTCTAGTGTCTTAATTGAAACAGAAAAAACAAAGTTCCACAGATAAAATGGCTATTATTCTGTTCCTCCTTGAATTTTGTTTAAAATCTCCTGGGCGTATTTGCAAGCAGAGTCCGGGTCCGTGAATGAGCGTTGCTTGCCCTTAAACGTAATTAGCATTTTTGCTGGACAGATCACGCCATAACGAACTTCAGAATGTCCATATAAAATACTGCTTGCCCTTTTAAACTCGCGTCTTTTTGCCAGAATTTCCCGAGGATAATCCCTGTAGAATCTTACGATATTATCAGCGAATGTAAGATGTTCTCCATAGGTTATCTTCTTTAATAGAGTTTCCACAGTTGAAACATCTAGGAACTTTACAATAATTTGCCTTGGTGTAGCATTATCATGTTTTTGGAAGCGGCCCACTCGATGAGCCAGATCTATCTTTGGTTTTTCAGGAAGTTTGAAAACATCTTTAAGTAGATTAGTAATAAAATCACGCATTTGAAGGCCGTGTTCAGCACCCTCTTTAACTCCTACTATTCTCAGATTTTGCCTCCTTGACCTGGCCTCTAAATCTTGACATTTCTCATTCAGTTTATTCGTTCTCCCAATTCGTATCGTGTTGTTTTTTCAGACCTGTTATTTCTTGGCTCATCTGTTCCATTTCACCCTCCATCTCTTCCATCAATTTTTCCGTGTCTGTTAATTGCTTCAGCAGGGTGTCATGTTTGTTGTTATAATCTCTCCGCATACTTTCCATTTCCTTCGCTGTCCTGGTCTCCAAATCTTTAAACTGCTGGTTCAGGGCTACATAAAGCTCTTTTACTTCGCCGCAGCTATTATCAATTTTCTTAGAAAGATTGCCCTCCATAGTGGAGACGTTATTCTGAATTGTAGAATTCATTTTGGCAAATTGCTTCTGAAGATCTTTAGTAATGTCTTTAAGAATATTAGCTCTTACCGTTTCTTCCCAGCTTTTCATTTCTTTCTCCTTTGTATCACTTCTCGCAGCCATATCGCTTGTAGGTTGTTGAGGTTCCAGCTCCTCTTCCAAACTTTCAAACGTGGGTTCAGGGGTGGTTTCAAGCTCATCCAGAGCTTTTTGGAGCTGGAAACTGATTGTAGTTTTCTTGGGTCCTCTCTGACCTCTTCTCTTTCTCATCCAGTTTTTACGATAAGATCGTTTAAAATCCCAAATCCACCAGTACCGTTTGATGGAGTCAGTACCCTTGACGTTCAGCAAACCTGATAAGAATTTTTAACTCGATCCTGGCATGAGAGTCGACTTTAAACACGATTTGTCTGGAGGAGAGCTCAGTGCAGCTGCCTTCACTGCTTCATAGCAGCCACCGGAAGTCCTCCATATTCTCTTTTTGTGAGAAAATGAGTGTCCGGCTTGGAACATGCTGAGTAGGTGGACATAAATTGGGAAGGAATTCAATTCGAAAACCTTGTACACTGCACAGTATAAACGGATCTGATGTTATCTCATACCATTCCTTTAGGACCAAGTGTAATCTTCCCCCAACTTGTAAGTGTTTCTCATTTAATATGTGCCTATAAGAACCAGACCCTCCTACATCCATGGTTACCGGTGGAATTTGCTGCCCCCGGTTTCTGGTGGGAAAAATCACGTTTGCTTGTGTCCTTGTTGCAGCACGCCAGCTGCGCATATTAGTGAAAGGCCGGCTTGTTCCTTGACCGGACCCGGTCTCTGCAACCCGTCTGTAGGGGAACTGCCACCGAACCGTTCTGCTGACCATCGGTGCTTTAATCTGTCCCACCGTTCTTGCCTCGTCGTCGAGCTCTTTAACTCTTTTTGCGAGGTCTTCCCTAAACAGCAGATTTGGTGGCTGAATGTTGCTGGGTTTTCACAGCGCCACAAATTTTGTGTTGATGGTAGGGCGGATGGCACTTCACCTCAAACAATTAATTTCTAAATGTGCATTGCACATGAGGGCTAAGGCATCCTGCTGTGTATCAGACAGGTGCCTCTCATCCACCGATCTGGCGAATGCAGTAATGCCCGAGGCAAGCAACTTCAGTACCCTCTGAAGCTTCATTTCTTGCGCTCTGATGCCGATGCCCATATGGCCCCATATAGCGTGATTTACCACCGGTACTTTAAGAAGCACACGGTTAGGATTAGTCTCATCCATAGTCAGGATCTCATATTGAAGCCAGATAGTTTTGGTCTGCCAATTCATCATCCATAGTCAGACTCTCTTTGCAGCTGCCATGTGAAGCCAGATGGGTATTATGGCTACACCCACAGACTGTCAGAATCCTGAATTCTCTCTCCCCAGCGTGATTCAGCCCGCAGGCGCTACTGGAGTGTATCTTGATGGAGCATCCTCTCCATTAGGAGCTCCATTTTGGACAAACGTGCAAAAACGGTATCCATTCCTGGAGGGAAACCCTCCTAGCCCGACTCGTCCGAGTCTGTGGACCGTGCAGATTTTCTAGAGGCCTTGCGCCCCAATGGCGCGGCCACGGTGCTCTGAGGCACCAAGTCTGCAGTCGCTGGTCGACCCGCTAGCGACTGAATAGATGAACTAGGTGGCCGCCCGCACTCCCGCGGTCTTCCATAGCTTTCCCAGCGGCTCACCTCGACTTCACCCTAGACGCTTTCTCCATAGTTGAAGACTTGATCCTAACACAAGAATTATTCCAACACAGAAAGTGACCTCCGATTAAGTTTTACACTTACCTGAGGTTTTTAAAACTTACCGCTGGAGGAGCGATGCACCTTCCAGCCGGTCACTGCGCCATGCGTCAGACGTAATGACCCGCATGCGGACTGGCGGGACTTCTTCACGGAATCACTCACGTGACTCTGAAGTAAAATTAACAGTACTTTACAACACCCCCTATCTGACCAATCCTATAATAATAAAAATAATAGTCTGTTGTAGTTCAGAGCTTGTTTGAGGTTGTAGTGTTTAATAGCCCGATGGTTGTAGGGAAGAAGCTGTTCCTGAACCTGGACGTTACAGTTTTCAGGCTCCTGTACCTTCTTCACGATGGCAGGGGTGAAATGAGTGTGTGGCCAGGATGGTGTGGGTCTCCGATGATGCCGGCTGCCTTGTTGAGGCAGCACCTCCGATTCCAAAAGGAAATTCCTGGAGTCTGGGTGGTAGGTTGATGGCAGAGTGCAAGATGAGGAAGAGCCCAGTATTGGGTGGTGCAGCAGAGTTTCAGCTGAGCTGGAGGTTGTAGAGGCCAATCACAAGAATTGGCAAAAAGGTCAGCAAATAAATACTCAGCCAGACTGCCATTACAGACGGTTGTTATAACACGGGTAAAAATGATATCTTTATTATTAGTCATAGAGTGATACAGTGTGGAAACCGGCCATTTGGACAACTTGCCCGCACTGACCAACATGTCCCAACTACACTAGTTCCACCTGCGCGCATTTGGCCCATATCTGGCCAAACCTGTCCTATCTATGTACCTGTCTAATTGTTTCTTAAACGTTGGGATAGTCCCTGCGTCAACTACCCCCTGGCAGCTTGTTCTATACCCACACCCCCCTCTGTGAGAAAGTTACCCCTTAAATTCCTATTAAATCTTTTCCCCTTCACTTTAAACCTATGTCCTCGATTCACCTACTTTGGGTAAGAGACTGTACATCTACCCGATTTATTCCTCTCATGATTTTATACATCTCTATAAGATCACCCCTCATCCTTCTGCTCTCCGAGGAATAGAGTCACAGCTTACTCAACCTCTCCCTATAGCTCAGTCCCTCTAGTCCTGGCAACATACTTTTAAAATGTCTCTGTACCCTTTCCAGCTTGACAACATCTTTCCTATAACATGGTGCACAATACAGAACTGAACACAATACTCTAAATGCAGCCTCACTAACTGCAACGTGACCTCCCAACTTCTACACTCAATACTCTGACTGATGAAGGCCAATGTGCCAAAAGCCTTTTTGACCACCCTATGTACCTGCGACTCCACCTTCAAGGAACATGCACCTGTACTCCTAGATCCCTCTGCTCTACAACACTACCCAGAGCCCTACCATTCACTGTTCAGTTTGACAACATCTTTCCTATAACATGGTGCCCAGAACTGAACACAATACACAAAATGTGGCCTCACCAACGTCTTCTATAACTGCATCTTGATCTCCCAACTTCTATACTCAATACTCTGACTGACACTTTCTTAATGTTCTGAAACTGTTGTGTGATGAGCAGGCATCTATCCAGCCTACATGTGGGTGCTGTAATCTGCAGGCTGGTTAGATGGTTGTTCTGCACATAACATAGGGCCACTTTGCTGTGTAAAATAAGCATAAACTGTGTCTATATGATTGATCTCTTTGTTCAGGCGAATGTTCCAAATGTAAGCAGAAACGCTGAGCAAGTTCCATTGTTGAAATAAGATTGCGAGTTTTAACTAAGCATGTCCCATGATTAGTTTCCCAAAGTCAACAATCCTAGTTCTCTTGTTTTGTTGTGACATTTTTGTTTGTTTGTTTGTGCCTCAAAAAGAACAGTGTTTTTCTAGTCCCACCTGCCTGCATTTGGCCCATATCCCACTAAACCTGTCCCATCCATGTACCTGTCTAAATGTTTCTTAAATATTGCGATATTCCCAGCCTCAACTATCTCCTCTGGCAGCTTGTTTCATACACCCACCACCCTCTGTGTGAAACAATTATGGGCCTGTCCCAGTTAGGCTATTTTTCAGGCAACTGCCGGCGACTGGAACGGCGACTGTCAGACTGGAACACACACAAAAACATCGCTTCCTTCACCAGCCCGTTACGCAGGCGGGGGACAGGGCAAGCGGGGGGAGCGCTGTCTGAGTGAAATTCACACGGTGCAAAGCCAATGTGATACAGACACACACCGCGATGAACAGGAAGGTTGGCGCTGTAATTAAGACAGTGAAAGCACAGTATACGGAAAGTCCTTTAAAAGAGGGGGGAGGAGTGGAGACAACATTTCACTGTACCAATTGGTACATGTGACAAATAAATGTATCTTGTAACTTGTATATAACTGTGAGAGTCGATAGGTTTGTAGTAGATGTCAGTCGACTTTTAAATAGCGGCAAAATATTAGCCACCGTTCTGTCATCTGTCACGGGTATAGTACGATCTGACTGGATACCTAAACTGTGTTTATCATTGTATCTCAGTACATGACAAAAACAAACCAATACCAATAATTCTGATCTCTTGCTCAAGATCAAATGTGATTGCTTCAGCACAGGCAGTCATGCCTTCAGCTGTACTAAAGCTTGGAATTCCCTCCCAAAACCTCTTCACCTCCAGCTGTGGTCACGTCTGGCTCTGAGGGTCAGCGGGCAAGGGAATAGAGTCAAGAGTGATCCCGGATAGAACAACAACATTCTTACTTGCAGGAGTACAACAGAACGTGTACACAGAAAACAATGTAATAAACGAGAAAATGAGTTCAGCGTGTGTATACAGGGCTCTCACTTAACTTTTTTTCCCTGTTGCCAGCCGGGCAACCATGACAGCTTTTTAGGTTGCCAAATGACAGTTTAGGTGGTCATTTAAGACGGCTTGCATGACACGTGCGATAATGTGCTCGAACGAAGTGCGCAGTTACCAGTCGGAATTATGCTCAATGAAACATTCACATATTATTTCTGCTTCGAATAAAGTCACAAACTAAACATATTCACCAATCAAGACATGATATATACCACAATGACATGCAGCAAAATTATAATACAGTATCTCAACTCTTTTTACACATTGCAGTTAATGCAATTTCTATTAGTTCTTTCCACTTCCAAACAAAAAATATGGTTGGATTATTCAGCGTATGATCAACCTGTGGCAACAAATCCTGGACCATGGTAACATATATGATAACCAGGCACGCTACAGATTGATGCAAGCATGTTCTCTGTGAAGGACCGAAAATTACCATGACATGGCCATACCATAGGTCGTTATTGCTATTGGTACAGAAACACTCAGGTTTCCCACATAATTTATCCATTACAAAATATACAGGTTACAAGGAAATTTCTAAAGGCATTTTATGATAATAGCTGTTCAAACCGACTATACCCATCTGACTGGTTAAACATTACACTAACTGACAAGAGATGGCCAAAGGACATAACTGCAGCAAATGTTCTTTTGGTAATATGTTTAAAGGTGTCAAAACACCACATTACCGGACATTCAGATTAGATGTATGTGTTGTGAACAGCAATGAAGATACCCAGTTTGAACGCACCAGATTAAAAAAAATGACTGATAAACGCTGTTTCCATCATTCCCACTTCAGAATTAACGTTAAAATTTCAACTGAAATATTTCCTGACCAAATATTGACCGACTGTAGAAGTAAAACTTGGATAAATCCAACGTATAGTTGTGAATGTTGCTCGTTAAATAACTACAGTACTGATATTCCATATTAAGAGCATTGATTTGCCGTTAAAATGAATTCTGTAATAACGTGTCAATGGTAGCAGTGACAATTGAACACTGCAGTTTTAATGTTTCACGTGTTCACAATTTTATTATATGGACTAAAACAAATAATAACATTGGGAATGAAAACACATTTGATTGCATTCCGTTATCAAACATAGTCAATGTTCGCTCTGAAGACATTTCCAGCACAATAGGGTCAGAGAGGGGGTGTGTGTGAATCAGTGCGGGTGGGGGTGGATAGATGGGGGGGGGGGGGGGGGGGGAAGGGGGGGTTGGAAGGGGGTTGAGAAGGCAATCTGTGCGGAATGGATGGATTGAGGCAGGGAATTAGTACGTGTTGGTTGGAGTAGGTAAAATTGCGAGGGGAGTGCACGGGGGATGTCAGTAGTGTGAATGGGGGGGAATGGGGGGGGGGTCAGTACAGGATGAATGGGGGGTTCAGTACAGGATGAATAGGAGATCAGTATGGGATGAATGTGGTGGATCAGTGCAGGATGAATGGGGGGATCAGTGCAGGATGAATGGGGGGGTACGGAATGGGGGGTCATCAGTACAAGATGAATGGGGGATCAGTAAAAGATGAATGGGGGGGAGGGGTACATTAAAGGATGAAATGGGGGATCAGTACAGGATGAATGAGGGGATCAGTACAGGGTGAATGGAGAAGTGCAGGATGGATGAGAAGGAGGGTAAGTGCAGGATGAATTGGGGGACCAGTGTAGGATGGATGGGTGGGTGGCAGGAAAATCAATGCGAGGTGGATAGGGTGATCAACGCAGGATGAATAGATTGGGGGGTAGAATGGGGAGGGGAGCACAGGGGATGTCAGTAAGGACTGAATAGAGAGCGGAATGGGGATCAGTGCGGTATGGAGGAGGGGTCCCAGGATAAGGGTGGAGGGGGGCATACAAGAGAGAGAGAGGGTGGAGGTGGGTAGGAAGGAAGGAAGGTCAGCGCTCCTCGGACAACATCCCTGTCCAACGGCAACTGCCTTGGCCGTCCCTGTCCAATGCCAAGTGCCGCCGCCAACAGGGGAGGCGGTTGGGATCTCCTCGCCACCGCCTCCCCTCCTCCGCCAGCCAACAGCAAGGTGCGGGACCTCTGCTGTTTGTGATATTTATATACTGTAAATGACCTAAATAAATGTGTAGGAAAGAACTGCAGATGCTGATTTAAATCGAAGGTAGACACAAAATGCAGGAGTAACTCAGTTGGTGAGGCAGCATCTCTGGAGAGAAGGAATGGGTGACATTTCGGGTCGAGACCCTTCTTCAGACTGATGTCGGGGAGTGGACGGGACAAAGATAGAATGTAGGTGGAGACAGTAAGACTGGTGGGAGAACTGGGAAGGGGGAGGGGATGGAGAGAGAGGGAAAGCAAGGGCTATTTGAAGTTAGAGAAGTCAATGTTCATACCGCTGGGATGTAAGCTTCCCAAACAAAATATGAGGTGCTGTTCCTCCAATTTGCGCCGGGCCTCACTATGACAATGGAGGAGGCCCAGGACTAAAAGGTCAGATTGAGAATGGGAGGGCGAGTTGAAGTGCTGATCAACCAGGAATGAACCCAGCAGTATCAGCTTAACTTGGCATCATGTTCAACACCAACATTGTGGGCCAAAAGGCTCGTTCCTGTACTGTACTGCCCTACATTCTATGTATTTTGATTTACAGCTGGAATTGGAATTGTGTGTGTATGTATGTTTTCAAACTATGCATTATCAAATTTTAGTTACCGGGAACATGCCTAATTTTTCAGATAATGATAGTATATATTTTGTTTCTTGATGTTTCAGTATATATTGTCGCAGCCAAAGTTCTGGGCCATTCAGGTAACTACTCTCATGATGAGGACAAAACTGGAGAAAGGCAATAGTCGGCGGATTGAGCGGGCAATGAAGCAGACTCAGGTAGGACCTCACTTCTGCTGTGTTTACAAATGTTTACCAGCTTCCCCAAGCTAACAATCATCCATTCTACATTTTCATTGAACTTCGTCCCCTTTGATGTCTCATTTTCACAACTTACCCGACCCTATCTCAAGTGTCTCCCTCTCCTGTGACTCTCAGTCTGAAGAAGGGTCTCGACCTGAAACGTCACCCATTCCTTCTCTCCAGACATGATGCCTGTCCCGCTGAGTTACTCCAGCTTTTTGTATCTATCTTCGGTGTAAACCAGCATCTGTAGTTCCTTCCCACACATCTCCAGCTTTACATACTGTGTGTGAAGAATCAGGAAACAAGTCAGAAAGAACTGATAATAGGGCAGCATGGTGGCGCAGCTGTAGAGCTACTGCTTACAGCGCTAGAGACCCGGGTTTGATCCCGACTACAGCGCTGTCTGTACGGAGTTTGTATGTTCCTCCCGTGACCTGCGTGGGTTTTCTCCGAGATCTTCAGTTTCCTCCCACAATCCAAAGATGTATAGTTTTGTAGGTTAATTGGCTTGGTATAAAATGTAAAATTGTTCCTAGTGCGTGTAGTGTAGTGTTAATGTGCGGGAATCGCTGGTGGGTGCGGACTCGGTGGGCTGAAGGGCCTGATTCCATGCTGTACCTGTAAACTAAACTAAACTACAAAGTTATAGCAGCCCCATGTCCTTTAACATGAGAGGAGGCGAAATTGGCACTTAGTTAAAGTGATCACTATATATTAAGAAGAATGACCTATGAAGAATATAAATGTCTGAAGAAAGAAGGGTCAGCCATCCATTTTCTCCAGAGATGCTGCCTGGTCCACTGAGTAACTCCAGCACTTTGCATCGATCTTTTATACTGAGAAGCATTCCCCTTAGTTGTGACCTGGAATTATAGATCCCACAGAGGACCTGCGCTATGAACACAACATCATAAAGGCGACACGGTGGCGCAGCGGTAGAGTTGCTGCCTCACAGTGCCTGAGACCTGGGTTCGATCCCGACCACGCGTGCTGTCGGTACGGAGTTTGTTCGTTTCTCCCGTGACAGCGTGGGTTTTTCTCGAGATGTTCGGTTTCCTCCCACACACCAAAGACGTACAGGTTTGTAGGTTCATTGGCTTGGCATAACTGTAATATTATCCCTCGTGCGTGTAGGGTAATGTTAATGTGCGGGGATCGCTGGTCGGCGCGGACTCAGTGCGTCGAAAGGCCTGTCTCCGCGCTGTGTCTCTAAACTAAACTAAACATCCTGCTTCACCGTAAATCTATGTGGCACCTAAGTGAAACATTTTGCTCTCACTGTTTATCGATAGTGCTTGATAGTCGTGCAAACGTAACATTCAGGAAGTTGTTTGATGAGATTAAGATTTCCTTTGCAATACAAATTACTTTTAATATCTAGAATTAGAATTTGGAGATTCAAATCAAATGGGAAGATATATCACTTCTGCTGGCAAATAAAGTTTATCATTGGAGAAAATAATGTCAGCATTGAAGAAGAATCTGTCAGGCAGCCACTTAAAATCTCTGTAAATCATTGTAATTGATGTAAGCATGGCAGACAACCCATTGAGAGGCGAATTTTCAGATACTCTTCTTTTGGTGATGTTGATTGAAAAATAATTCAAAACGAAGTAAATCAAAATAAATCAGGCTGGAAAGGGTCCAGTGAAGATTTGCGAGGATGTTGTCAGGACTAGAGGGTGTGAGCTATTGGGAGAGGGTCGAGTATGCTGGGACTCTATTCCTTGGAGCGCAGGAGGATGAGGGGTGATCTTATAGAGATGTATAAAATCATGAGATTAATAGATCGGGAAGATGCAGTCTTTTGCCCAGAGTAGGTGAATCGAGGACCAGAGGGCATAGGTTTAAGGTGAAGGGGAAAAGATTTAATGAAAATCTGAAGGGCAACTTTTCCACACAAAGGGTGGTGGGTGTATGAAGCAAGCTGCCAGAGGAGGTAGTTGAGGTTGGGACTATTCCAACATTTAAGAAACAGTTAGAACATGGATAGGACAGGTTTGGGGGGATAGGGACCAAGTGCAGGCAGGTGGGACTAGTATAGCTGGGACATGGTGGCAGGTGTGGGCAAGTTGGGCCGAAGGACCTGTTTCCACACTGTCTCACTCTATGACTATGAAAAGCTGGAGTAACTCAGCGGGACAGGCAGCATCTCTGGAGAGAAGGAATGGGTGACGTTTCGGGACGAGACCTTTCTTCAGTCTGAAGAACTGAAACGTCACCAATTCCTTCTATCCAGTAATGCTGCCTGTCCCGCTGAGTTACTCCAGCTTTTTGCGTCAATTTTCGGTTTAAACCAGCATCTGCAGTTCCTTGTGTCTAACATACATTAGGACCAGTATATGCCAAAGAAAAGACAGGCAGGGAAATGTTAAGGAATATAAGAAAGCTGAAAAAGTGTGTTTATTTCAATGAAAGGAGCATTGTAACTAAGGCAGACCAACCTGTGGCCAAATGATGTTATGGCCAGTGCAGAAATGTGGTTGCGAGAGGGACACGACTGGCAGCTCTTCGTTCTAGGGACTTGATGTTTCAGAAGTGATAGAGAGGGATGTAAAAGAGGTGAAGGAGTTATTAGAAAATATGTGCAGGAGGAGGCCATTTGGCCCTTCGAGCCAGCACCACTTGAACATTGAAAAATAATGCAACAGTGACACTCAGAAAAGACATATGAGTGGAGTTCAAAAATAAGAAAGATGCAAGCAATCTTACAGGATTGTAGTCAGTGCCTCACCAGAGTCAGCAGGAGATGGAGGAACAGATATGTGGACAGATTACCAAAAGATGCCAGAGCAACAGGATTGTCGTCCCGGGAGATTTTAATTTCCCCACTATTGACTGGGATTGGCTAGTGCCAAAGGCTTAGATAAGGACCAATTCATTAGGTGTATCCACGATGGAATTCTGGACAAAACCCTGTCTCGGAGATCTACGGACAATTCCTTTGGCTTCATGGCTTGGTTTTTGCTCTGACATGCACTGTCAACTGTGGGACCTTATATAGACAGGTGTGTGCCTTTCCAAATCATGTCCAGTCAATTTAATTAACCACTGGTGGACTCCAATCAAGTTGTAGAAACATCTCAAGGATAATCAATGGAAACAGGATGAACCTAAGCTCAATTTTGAGTGTCATAGCAAAGGGTCTGAATACTTATGTAAATGTGATATTTCAGTTATTTCTTTTGAATTACTTTGCGAACATTTCTAAACATCTGTTTTTGCTTCTTCATTCTGGGGTATTGTGTGTAGATGATAAAAATGAATTGAATCCATTTTAAATTAAGGCTGTAACAAAATGTGGTAATTTAAGTTTTGCAGTGGCAAGCTAGTGAGATTTCTGAGAATATCAGTGAGAATAAGACAGTGAGGAAAGAGATGGTGGGAGCAGGGCTAAAAACATTCATGAAGAATTAAAGTTGAAATATAGACAAAAATCAAAGTGAAGAAACCCATGAGTGAAAAAGTAAAGAGATGGAGGTGATGAAGAGAGCACAAAGGAGGAATATGCATGTAGCTGTCAATGGATCCCAAAATGTCAGTGTCTGAAGAAGGGTTCCCACCCGAAACGTCACCGTTCCTTTTCTCTGATTTGCTCCAGCACTTTGTGTCTATCTTCAGTATAAACCAGCATCTGCAGTTCTTTCCTACAGATTTCAGTTCCTGTTGGATTTCATCTGTTGAATCAATCAGATTTTGTGAAATTCGTCGAAATAGTGAAATCTAAGGAGTTTTTTTAAATGAAAAGTCGATATTAATCTACAATATCTACTTTAGTTTAGTTTACTTTAGAGATACTCGCGGAAACAGGCCCTTCTACCCACCGAGTCCACACCGACATGCGATCGATCCCCGCAGCAGTAGCACAGTTCTCCACACTAGAGAGAATTGACAGTTACGGTTTATTGTCACAAAGAAACATAGAAACATAGAAAATAGGTGCAGGACTAGCCATTCGGCCCTTCGAGCCAGCACCGCCATTCAATATGATCATGGCTGATCATCCAACTCAGTATCCTGTACCTGCCTTCTCTCTATTAAATATAGCCAATGAACTGGCCTCAACTACCTTCTGTGGCAGAGAATTCCACTGATTCACCACTCTCTGTGTGAAAAATGTTTTTCTCATCTCATTCCCCCTTATCCTTAAACTGTGACCCCTTGTTCTGGACTTCCCCAACATCGGGAACAATCTTCCTACATTTAGCCTGTCCAACCCCTCACATGTGCTGAGGTACAGTGAAAAGCTTTTGTTGCGTGCTATCCAGCCAGCAGAAAGACAATACATGATTACAATGTCACATCTTTACCGAAGCCAATTAACCTACAAACCTGTATGTCTTTGGAGTGTGGGAGGAAACCAGAGCGCCCGTAGAAAACACACGCGGTCACAGGGAGAACGGGCAAACTCCGTACATGCCATAGTCGGGATCGAACCCGGATATCTGCTGCTGAAAGGCAGCAACTCTACTGCTGTGCCACCATGCTGCTAGGTTCTTAGAAGCTACACCATAATTAATAAATCATAATGCAACAAAAATGAAGAGATTTGAAACATTGTTGGCCCTTCTCTAAACCGTTTACTGGCCCATCAATATCTTTCATCATGGAAGAGGAACAAACTCCAGGGGTGGTATTTCTTCATATTGAACAGCATTATTGTATCTCTTCAAAATTTTAAGGATGGATTGTATTCAGTACAGAAGGTAACAAAAAGGGCAATACTGGGTGAAAAGATGAAATACAAGGGTAAGCTGGCCAAGAATATCAAGAAGCTTTTTTAGGTGTGTTAAGAGAAAAAGATTAGTAAAGACAAATGTGGGTCCCTTGAAGGCAGGAACAAGTGAAATTATTATGGGGGAGCAAGGAAATGGCCAGAGGAGTTGCACAGGGTACTTTGGTTCTGTCTTCATTCTCGGTGGAAGTAACACAAACTATGTCGCTCCCAGATGTAAATGCACGTTGTAGACTGTACACTGACAATGACAATTAAAATTGAATCTGAATCTGAAATGGCAGAGGAGTTCCACAGGTACTTTGGTTCTGTCTTCATTCTGGAAGACACAAACAATCTCCCAGATGTACTAGAGGACAGAGGATCGAGGGAGATAGAGGAACTGAAAGAAATTTGCATTAGGCGAGAAATAGTATTGGGTAGACTGATGGGACTGAAGGATGATAAATCCCCAGGGCCTGAAGGTCTGCATCCCAGGCAGGCACATGCCGTGAGTAATTAGTCAGGATAGGCAGTGGCTTTTAAAAATCGTGAAAACCGCGCATGCGCAGATTATTCGCTCCCCGGCGAGCTGTCTGTCGGCTTTTTTTTTTAAATCTTGGAAACCGCGCGTGCGCACATTGTTCTCTCGACTTTTATCAAGTAATTTGTCTTCAATAGGCCCTATCTCTTAATAAAGTATTTAAAAACATATAGCTCAAAGAAATTTACTTACCATATTATTTGTAGACAAAATCCATTCTTCTCTCTTTGTTTCCTGTTGTACCAAGCTGTTTTAAATGTTCTAATTATTTTTGTTCCTTTGCGCTGTTGAAGTACTTTAAGTTCCGGCGTTGGTCTGCCATTTTCAATAATTTTGGTCTTTTCCTCGTAAGTTTGCTTAGAGAAATTCTTCAGATAATCACTATCCATCTTTGAAAAACCCGCCAAGAAACTTGCGCATGCGCAGTAGGCTGGTGCGCCTGTGCAGTGCGCAATGCTGCACATGCCCGCAGTCCACGGTGTAAAGGCAGAATTTCAGCTGCCTTTACGGACCGTTGCTACTGATGGCTTGAAGCAGCGTCGACGGCACGTGAGTAGCACTAACTTCCGCGTTTTAAATGTACTGCGGATGAAAGGCACGGGAGAATTATGCCTGCCTAAGAGATCGATCTCTTAAGGAAGCACAATTCTACCGTGCCTTTACTATTTATGACCATTTTATATATGTTTTATATATATTTTATATATATAAAATAATGGCCATTTTGTAATTTTAGTCAGGGTAGGCACTGCCTACCCTGCCTACCCTGACGGCATGTGCCTGATCCCAGGGTACTCAAGAAGGTAGCTCTAGAAATAGTGGATGCATTGGTGATCATTTTCCAATGTTCTACAGATTCAGGATCAGTTCCTGTGGATTGGAGGGTAGCTAATGTTATCCCACTTTTCAAGAAAGGAGCGAGAGAGAGAACGGGGAATTACAGACCAGTTAGCCTGACTTCGGTGGTGGGAAAGATGCTGGAGTCAATTATTAAAGACGTAATAACGGAGCATTTGGATAGCAGTAAAAGGATTAGTCCAAGTCAACATGGATTTATGAAGGGGATTACTTCTTGACTAATCTTCTGGAATTTTTTGAGGATGTGACAAATAAAATGGATGAAGGAGAGCCAGTGGATGTAGTGTATCTGGACTTTCAGAAAAAAAGCCTTTGATAAGGCTTCCCAGTAAAGAGGTCCCTCTGCATTAGTGGGCCAAAATTAGAGCACATCTGGTATTGGGGTCTCCTATTGACATGGATAGTAGAATTGATGTTTGGCAGACAGGAAACATAAGAGTAGGAGATTGGATAACGGGCGCCCTGTCAGAATTTAGATGGCAGGGCAGTGGCAAGTGGAGCTGATGCAAGGTCCCTCGGTGTTGGGGATCGATGAGAAACTATTTACCCAGATATATAATAATGATTCTTTACGATGATGGGCCAAATTGGAAAAGTAACATTAGGTAAGCTATAGCGGAATCAAGGGAAGGGGCAGGCACGGGATGCTGGTTTGTGGATGATCAGCCATGATCACAATGAATGGCGGTGCTGGCTTGAAGGGCCGAATGGCCTCCTCCTGCACCTATTTTCTGTTTCTGTATTTCTATGTTTCTACACTTTAGATAGGTGGGTGGTAATCTCACAGGTAGAAGCAGGGGTAGACAATTCAACCTGGTACCATGTCCAGTAAAAGTCACAAGGATAGGACTAGAATTGGGCCATTCAGCCCATCAAATCTACTCCGCCATTCAACAATGGTGATATATCTCTCCCTCCTAACCCCATTCTCCTGCCTTATCCCGATACCCTCTGACCCCTGTAACTGATCAAGAATCTATCTATCTCTGTAGCTGATCTTTTCCGTCATTGCCATTTTTCTGCACCAACTATTTCAATAGCATGTAACAATATTGGAGACGTCTTGGATATAGAAATGCAACGATTTATTCTGCTCTGGGTGAAGTTTTTTATCCTCTGTTTTGAGTGGCTAATCTCTTCGTTAGTGATTGTCCTGTGAGTTTGAACGGCCAGTTGAGAGAAATATCACTTCAGCAAGTACGCATAATCCTTCAGACTTCAGTAGATTTCAATGAGGTCATCTCATTTGTCTACGGTGGTCACGGTGGAGCAGCGGTAGAGTTGCGAATGCAGCGCTGGAGACCCGGGTTCGATCCCAACTACGGATGCTCTCTGTACGGAGTTTGTACGTTCTCCCTGTGACCTGTCCCCACATCAGTCTGAAGAAGGGGTTCGGCCCGAAACGTTGCCTATTTCCTTTGCTCCATAGATGCTGTTGCACCCGCTGAGTTTCTCCAGCACTTTTGTCTACCTCCCTGTGACCTGAGTGGGTTTTCTCCGAGATCTTCGGTTTCCTCCTGCATTTCAAAGCCGTACAAGTTTATAGGGTAATTGGCTGAGAATAAATGTAAATTATCCCTAGTGTGTGCGGGATATTGTTAATATGCAGGGATCGCTGGTCGGTGGGGACACGTTGGACAGTTTCTGCACTGTATCTCTAAACTAAACAAAACTACTGTCCTCGCTGAGATCAGCTTATGCATTATATTGTGAAAGTGGCTGAACTACTGTGGAATTAATTCTGATTTCCTTCCTTGTTTAGGTTCTGGCAGATCATTTTGAAGACAAGACCACATCTGTGCTGGAGCGACTAAAGATCTTCCACTGCTGTCATGTGCCTCCACACTATGCAGTTAAGGTGCGCCCACCAATGATTTGTCCATCTCCAGAAAACAGTACCTCTGGACTGCAGCAGCCCTTCTCGCTTGTGTTTTTCCTCCTCCCTTTATATTCCTCCTAAGCTCCGTCCGATTCCTCCCTTTGTAAAGAAGTTATGTTTTCCCTTTTAGCAACAGCTTGCCGCACTCCTGTTGGAATTGGGATGTGTCAGTTCAGCTCTGCAGATCTTCGAGCAGCTAGAGATGTGGGAAGACGTTGTAATATGCCATGAAAGAAGTGGAAAACATGGAAAGGTTAGACTACATCCAATACTCACGAGTCAAGAGTGTTTTATTGTCATGTGTCCTAGATAGAACAATGAAATTCTTACTTGCAGCAGCACAACAGAATATGTAATCATAGTACACTGTAAACAATATAATAAACGAGGGATAGAAAATGTTCAGTGTGTATATGTACACACACTAATAACGTGCGGTGAGGTCAATGGCTGGGGAGGCACTGGCTAGTATCAGTGGCCCGGCCCTCCCTGTATTGATCACCGCATCTCCCCGGGGAGAGAGAGGGGTGGAGCCGGGGCTGTGTGCGCGAAGCACGGCGACTGAAGGGCTGGAGTGTTGCCCCAGGGCCGTGAGGTAACGACCCACCTCCCCTTCTCCCCCTTCTCCATTCCCCCTCACACCCCCCTCCCCGTCTACCTCTTGCTTCCCCCTCCACCCCTCTACTCTCTCCATCCCTCTCTCCCCCCCTCCATTACTCCAGCGCGGGGCCCTCCAGGCGCGGGGCCCAATTGGGAGCTCTCAGCGGCCCAGAGCCTCCGAATCGGCCACTACAAATCAACGAATCAACCTACCAGTCAGCGCCGCCCGCGGCTGGAAAGTCAGCGCCGCAGCGGTGGAATCCAGTGCTGCGTCGCCGCTGCTGAAGCTAACTAACGTGGAGGGAGAGTGAGGTAGCGTCAATTACGTGGGCTGGGCCTACGTAATTGATGCTCGTTCTCCCTCCACTGGGCTCAAGACACGCCCCCTCAGTGAGGCAGATGTGATCGCTGCCTCCCCTGGTGTTTTTTCATTGCAGTTTTATGACGAGACCAGCGAGCCTAAATTTAAGGTACACAAAAATGCTGGAGAAACTCAGCGGGTGCAGCAGCATCTATGGAGCGAAGGAAATAGGCAACGTTTCGGGCCGAAACCATTCTTCAGACCTAAATTTAATATATTTATACGTGAAATAAGCTACCTGGACTATGGAAGGCGCAGACATGTAATGAAGGGGTTTACAAACATTACATTGGTGACATACATATATATAGTAACAGGCACACACTTATTGATCGCGCTCCATGCAGTTTCTGAGGGGTTGCCCAATCTGAGGGGAGGCTCAGCTCGCCGTTGCCTCACCTCTCATCTCTCCCTGGTTTTGCAGCGATATTGACTATAAAACATAATTAGATTCATATAGAAATGACATTTATAACACAGGTCAGTGGAAAAATCTTTATATTTATTTTATTTTATTATTATTTTTCTTTACTTTTCTTAACAGCTATTTTCATTGGGAGTATGACAGGTGAGGCTCTGCCTCCCCCCCCGCCTCCCCTGACCGCACGTCCCTGACAAACACACATCCATTAGAAATAATTGTCTGGCTGACCTATATGCTCATTATTTGACATGCCATTTAATGGTATTTGATGAATTATTATTTCAATCTGATTGTTCCTAGTAATCAGAAAGCATTTAACTTTGAAAATAAGAGAGGTTTCTGTACAATGTATAATCAATCTTTGACTTTATATATTAGAACATAGCAGGATACAGCTCAGGACCAGGCCGTATGGTCCTCCATGTCTGTGCTGCCTATGGTGCCCATTTAGTTTCAGTTTAGTTTATTGTCTACCGGGGTACAGTGAAAAGCTTTTGTTGCGTGCTATCCAGTCAGCAGAAAGACAATACATGATTACAATCGAACCATTTACAGTGTACAGATACATCATAAGGGATTAACATTTAGTGCAAGGTAAAGCCAGTAAAGTCCGGTCAAGGACAGTCCGAGGGTCTCCAATGCGGTACATAGTAGTTCAGCACTGATCTCTGGTTGTGGTAGGATGGTTCAATTGCCTGATAACAGTTGGGATAAAACTGTCCCTGAATCTGAGGTGTGTGTTTTCACAATTCTATACTTTTTGCCTGATGGGAGAAGAGGGAGTGGCCAGGGTGCGGCTCGTCCTTGATTATGGTGCTGGCCTTACTGAGGCAGCATGAGGTATAAATGGAGTCAATGGACGAGAGGTTGGTTGGTATTGCATCCACAATTCGCTGCAATTTAACTGCACATCTGCCTGCATGCAGCATTATGCCTCCTTTCCATGCCTGCTCATATATCTGTCCAAATACATCTTAAACATTTCTCTCTTACCTGGTTCCACTACTTGTGACAGTGCATTCCACACACCTACCACTCACTGTGTCAAAGAAAATAGCTTCATGATTCTCCTTCAAACTTCCCCCCTTTTACCTTAACGCACTCAAATATATGCTATTTCCATCCTGGGATAAAGCCATCCACCATGACAATGCCTCTCATAATGTTATGAACTTCCAGCTGTCTTTCAACACAAGTAGATAGAGTGGGAAAGAAGGTTTTCAATAAAAGCAGAAGGCATATGGAATGTGTAGGAAGGAACTACAGATGCCGGTTTACACAGAAGATAGACACAAAATGCTGCAGCGGGAAAGACTGCATCACTGGAGAGAAGGAATGGGTGACGTTTCGTGGTCGAGTGTTCTTCAGAATTTCTTCAGTATGTTTCCCGTCATTGGATAAGAATCAGGAATTCATGATGCAACTTTATAGGACTTTGGCTAAGCTGCATTTGGAATATTGCCTGCAGTTCTGCTCAACCTATTATAGGAAGGATGTGGAGGCTATGGAGAGGGTGCAGACGTTTACCAGAATTATGCTTTGATTAGAGGGTATTGGCTCCAGCGAGAGGTTGGACAGACTGGATTATTTTCTCTGGAACGCCAGAGGTTGTTGGCAGATGTGATAGAAGCGAATAAAATTATTAGGGTGGCACAGTGGCGCAGCAACTCTACCACAATTTCAATTCAATTCAATCAATGGGAGAGGTACAGACAGGGTAGACAGTCAGAACCTTTCACCCAGGATGGAAAAATCAAACACTAAAGGGCATAGCTTTAAGGTGAGAGGGGAAAGGTTAAAGGAGATGTTTGAGGCAAGTGTTTTGTACAGGGTGGTGGGTGCCTGGAATGCAGTGTCTCGGGTAGTGGTTGAGGCAGATACGACAGTGGTATTTAAGTGTTTGGGATACCCAAATCAAATGGCGATCACAAAAAGGCAATCCTCCCCCAGCTGCGCACGTGTGGATGGCGCAGCCAACTTACCATTGCGACGCAAGATCCACACGTAGGTATTAGATCAATAGGCCCCAACTGTGCAGGTGCGGACCTATTGGGATACTGTTGTGACGTTGTTGTGATGTCGATCGCGGCTGACGGGCAGGGCAAGTGGAAAAGTGTTTTTTGTAAAATTTCAAATGTTAATAACTTGTAAAATGTAACATCAATCTGAACGATGCACACCACAGGACAATGGTGAGTAAGGTGGGTCACAAATTGTAGCGCTATCGTGTACCATTTTGGCGGAGTTTCCAGAACACGCATGCACGCATACAAACAAACAAATAAACAAGATGAGTATGATATAGTTGAGATCACGGAGACATGGCTCCAGGGTGACCAAGGCTGGGAGCTGAACATCCAGGGATATTCAATATTCAGAAGGGATAAACAGAAATGAAAAGGAGGTGGGGTAGCGTTGCTGGTTAGAGAGGAGATTAACGCAATAGAAAGGAAGAACATTAGCTTGGAGGATGTGGAATCGATATTGGTAGAGCTGCAAAACACTAAGGGGCAGAAAATGCTAGAGGGAGTTGTGTATAGGCCACCTAACAGTAGTAGTGGAGTTGGGGATGGCATCAAACAGGAAATTAGAAATGCGTGCAACAAAGGTAAAACAGTTATAATAGGTTACTTCAATCTACATATAGATTGGGTGAATTAAATTGGCAGGGGTGCTGAGGAAGACGATTTCTTGGAATGTATGCGGGATAGTTTTCTAAACCAACATGTAGTGGAACCAACGAGAGAGCAGGCTATTCTAGACTGAGTAATGAGGAAGGGTTAGTTAGCAGCCTTGTTGTGCGTGGCCCCTTGGGCAAGAGTAACCATAATATGGTTGAGTTCTTCATTAGGATGGAGAGCGGCATAGTTAATTCAGAAATAAGGATTCTGAACTTAAAGAAAGGTAACTTTGAGGGTATGAGACGTGAATTGGCCAAGATAGACTGGCAATTGATTCTTAAAGGGTTGACGGTGGATATGCAATGGAAGGCATTTAAAGACCGCATGGATGAACTACAACAATTGTTCATCCCAGTTTGGCAAAATAATAAATCAGGGAAGGTAGTGTATCCATGGATAACAAGGGAAATCAGGGATAGTATCAAAACAAAAGATGAAGCATACAAATTAGCCAGAAAAATCAGCCTACCAGAGGACTGGGAGAAATTCACAGTCCAGCAGAGGAGGACAAAGGGCTTAATTAGGAAAGGGAAAATAGATTATGAAAGGAAACTGGCAGGGAACATAAAAACTGACTGCAAAAGCTTTTATAGATATGTCAAGAGAAAAAGATTAGTTAAAACAAATGTAGGTCCCTTGCAGTCAGAAACAGGTGAATTGATCATGGTGAACAAGGACATGGCAGACCAATTGAATAACTACTTTGGTTCTGTCTTCACTAAGGAAGTCTGCCGGAAATAGCAGAGGACCGGGGGTCAAATGAGATGGAGGAACTGAGTGAAATCCAGGTCAGTCGGGAAGTGGTGTTAGGTAAATTGAATGGATTAAAGGCCGATGAATCCCCAGGGCCAGATAGGCTGCATCCCAGAGTGCTTAAGGAAGTAGCCCCAGAAATAGTGGATGCATTAGCAATGATTTTTCAAAACTCTTTAGATTCTGGAGTAGTTCCTGAGGATTGGAGGGTAGCTAATGTAACCCCACTTTTTAAAAAGGGAGGGAGAGAGAAAACGGGGAATTACAGACCAGTTAGTCTAACATCGGTAGTCGGGAAAATGCTAGAGTCAGTTATTAAAGATGGGATAGCAGCACATTTGGAAAGTGGTGAAATCATTGGACAAAGTCAGCATGGATTTATGAAAGGTAAATCATGTCTGACGAACCTTATAGAATTTTTCGAGGATGTAACTAGTAGAGTGGATAAGGGAGAACCAGTGGATGTGTTATTTCTGGACTTTCAGAAGGCTTTCGACAAGGTCCCACATAAGAGATTAGTATGCAAACTTAAAGCACACGGTATTGGGGGTTCAGTATTGATGTGGATAGAGAACTGGCTGGCAGACAGGAAGCAAAGAGTAGGAGTAAACGGGTCCTTTTCAAAATGGCAGGCAGTGACTAGTGGGGTACCGCAAGGCTCAGTGCTGGGACCCCAGCTATTTACAATATATATTAATGGTTTGGACGAGGGAATTGAATGTAACATCTCCAAGTTTACGGATGACACGAAGCTGGGGGGCAGTGTTAGCTGTGAGGAGGATACTAGGAGGCTACAAGGTGACTTGGATAGGTTGGGTGAGTGGGCAAATGGATGGCAGATGCAGTATAATGTGGATAAATGTGAGGTTATCCACTTTGGTGGCAAGAACAGGAAAGCAGACTATTATCTGAATGGTGGCCGATTAGGAAAAGGGGAGATGCAACAAGACCTGGGTGTCATGGTACACCAGTCATTGAAAGTAGGCATGCAGGTACAGCAGGCAGTGAAGAAAGCGAATGGTATGTTAGCAAAAGGATTTGAGTTTAGGAGCAGGGAGGTTCTACTGCAGTTGTACAGGGCCTTGGAGAGACCACACCTGGAGTACTGTGTACAGTTTTGGTCTCCTAATCTGAGGAAATACATTCTTGCCATAGAGTGAGTACAGAGAAGGTTCACCAGACTGTTTCCTGGGATGGCAGGACTTTCATATGAAGAAAGACTGGATAGACTCGGCTTGTACTCGCTGGAATTTAGAAGATTGAGGGGGGATCTTATAGAAACTTACAAAATTCTTAAGGGGTTGGATAGGCTAGATGCAAGAAGATTGTTCCCAATGTTGGGGAAGTCCAGAACAAGCGTCACAGTTTAAGGATAAGGGGGAAGTCTTTTAGGACCGAGATGAGTTTTGTTTTTTTCAGATAGAGAGTGGTGAATCTCTGGAATTCTCTGCCACAGAAAATAGTTGAGGCCAGTTCATTGGCTATATTTAAGAGGGAGTTAGATGTAGCCCTTGTGGCTAAAGGGATCAGGGGGTATGGAGAGAAGGCAGGTACAGGACACTGAGTTGGATGATCAGACATGATCATATTGAATGGCGGTGCAGGCTCGAAGGGCCGAATGGCCTACTCCTGCACCTATTTTCTATGTGAGTTATAGTAATATACTAGACCAAATGCAGACCCGTTGGGTCTGCCCCCCAATGCACCCGTTCCCTACCTGTAGCCGCCATGGGAGGCATGGCCCTCCAACTCAAGTCATTCCCGAACGTAAGATTTAACTGAGCACAAAGAAGGAGGAGATGAGATTTATTGAAATGCTCTGTAGGATTTAGTAGCGTGGGGAAACTGGAGGAGTGTGAGCAGAAGGGAGAGGCTGAGATTGTTGTCAATGGAACAGAGGAAGTTAAGGGGGGGGTGTTCAGAATTGTAGTTTGCTTGATTCTTCTCCCCTGAAATCCATATAGTATAGATGGGCAAAAAGAATAGGTTGATGTGGTGGGCTGAATGGCCTTTTGTCTTGTAAAACACACTGGTCTTACTCAACAAATGAGTTGTTGAAGGACTGTAAATAGGAGTGTAAGGGGAAACTTGTTTATGTAGAATAACATTAGGGCTTGGAATCCGCTGTCTGCATGTGTAATGGAAATAGAATCAATTATAATTCTCAAATCTAAATTGGATATATATCTCTTTGGCAGGGTTATGGGGAATGTCTGAAGGGAAGAGTCTGCATGTGCAATGAATGAAATCATTATGTCATTGTGTTCTTTCTGCACGGATTGTAATGTAAATAGTTCACTATTAATGAGATAATAGTGATAATTCCATCAGCCAACACAATGGAGTATCGACAGCGAGAAACACACTCTGACTGACGAATTAATATCAATGTGCTTTGAAGGCAGACGCAAAATGCTGGAGTTCTCTGGAAAAAAGGAATGGGTGACATTTTGTGCCGGGACCCTTCAAACTGAATTCAGACTGAAGAAGGGTCTCGACCCGAACCTTCACCCATTCCTTCTCTCCAGAGACGCTGCCTGTCCCGCTGAGTTACACCAGCATTTTGTGCCTGTTTTGAATATCATATGTATTTTGTATTTGCTGAACTGATTGGATTTAATGTGGATTTGTTTTTCCTTGTGTGTAGGCTGAAGAAATTCTCCGTAGAGAACTGAAGAGGAATGAGACTCCCACCTTATACTGCCTCTTGGGAGATGTGCTGAATGACCAAAAGTGTTATGATAAGGCTTGGGAGTTGTCTGGGCACCGCAGTGCCAGAGCACAACGCTCCAAAGGGCTGCTCCACCTCCGCAAACAGGAGTTTGAACAGTGCGTACAATGCTTTGAACGATCAGTGCAGATCAACTACTTGCAGGTGGGAGACAAAATTAATTACTATTTCTTTAAAAATCTCACAATGAACATTTTATGAAGCGAGATTGTGTTGATTGGGTTGATACTGTCTAGAATGTAAAAAAATGAAAGGAGGTCTCTCTCGAAGCAAATGAAACTGAGGGGAGGTAGATGTCGCATCCTGTGGCGTGGATGTTTACAGCCAGAGATTAAGGTTGTACCATGAGGGGCAGCCGTTAAGACTGAGATGAGGTTGTGAAGGTTGTGAATCTTTCAGCTGTGGGCTGTGGAGGCTCACTTGTTGAGTAAATTCAAGAGAAGTCATTGGATTTGTGGATAGGAAGGGAATGAAGAGATGTGGGTTAGTGCAGGAAAGAAGCACAAAGATCACCGTGAGCTGAGTGAATGGGGAACCAAACGAGAGGCCAAATGCCCAATTCTGGCATCTATCTAGAATGTTGCTCGGGGTCAGAAGGTTTTCTTTTTTAGTTTAGAGATATAGCGCGGAAACAGACACTTCAGCGAAGTAAGTCCGTGCTGACTTGTGATCCCCGCACATTAACACACATAAAGGACAATTTATATTTATACCAAACCAATCAACCTACAAACCTGCACGTCTTTGAAGTGAGGGAGTAAACCGAACATCTCGGAGAAAACCCGTGCGGTCATGGGGAGAACGTACAAACTCTGTACAGAGAGCATCTGTAGTTGGGATCGAACCTGGGTCTCTGGCGCTGAAAGGCAGCAACTCTACCACTGCGCCACCATGCCAACGGAAAGTGGAGATCATTAATTAAATACTCACTGGAACATGTTATCTCTGCATCGCGGTACAATAATAAACCTATGCTTGTATCATCTATTAACTTAGAAATTAATTTAGAAACTTCCTGCACTGACCCTGTAATCATGTGATTTTTACATATTTGAATAACACACCCCAAGGTACTTCACAGTCACATCTTCCCACCCCTTCCTGCCCTCTGTGGAGATCACTCCCTCCACAGCTCCTTGGTTCACTCATCTATGTAGTCAGAAGGTGGTGAATCTGTGGAATTATTTGCCACAGAAGGCTGTGGATGCCAAGTTAGTGGATATTTTTAAGGCAGATAGATTCTTGATTAGTACAGAAGTTATGGGGAGAAGTCAGGAGAATGGGGTTAGGAGGGAGAGATATATATCAGCCATGATTAGGCTGAATGGTAGACGATAGGCCGAATGGCCTAATTCTACTCCTATCTCTTATGACCTTATGATCCCTCCCCACGTTAACAACCTCCAAACTCTAGGCACTTTCTCCTGTGAACGCGTTAATAGCGGTCCCTACACGGTTGAAATGTAACACTTTCCCTGTCCCTAATAACAGCATTTAAAAGACATTTGATAGGTAGTTCAAGTTCAAGTTTATTGTCATGTGTCCCTGATAGGACAATGAAATTCTCGCTTTGCTTCAGCACAACAGAACATAATAGGCATTGACTACAAAACACATGAATAAATAAACTGATAAAGTGCAAATAACAAATAATGGGTTATTAATGTTCAGAGTTTTGTCCGAGGCAGGTTTAATAGCCTGCCTGATGGCTGTGGGGAAGTAGCTATTCCTGAACCTGGTCGTTGCAGTCTTCAGGCTCCTGTACCTTTTACCTGAAGGTAGCAGGGAGATGAGTGTGTGGTCAGGATGGTGTGGGTCTTTGATGATACTGCCAGCCCTTTTGAGGCAGCGACTTTGATAAATCCCCTCGATGGAAGGAAGGTCAGAGCCGATGATGGACTGGGCAGTGTTTACTACTTTTGTAGTCTCTCCCTCTCCAGGCGCTCAAGTTGCCGAACCAAGCCACGATGCGATGCAAGCATGCTCTCTCGATACATGGATAAGATAGGTTTAGAGGATATGGGCCCGAATGACCTCTTTAGCAGTGATATCTCCCTCTCCAGGGCGCTCAAGTTGCCGAACCAAGCCACGATGCAACCGGTCAGCATGCTCTCTACTGTACATGGATAAGATAGGTTTAGAGGGATATGGGCCAAATGTGGGCAGATGGGATGAGCTTAGATGAGACATCTTGGTAGACATGGATGAGTAGGTCCGAGTTTGATGGACGGGTTTAGGCTCTGTTTCTGTGCTGTACGACTATGAATCTCTGTGATTCTACTCCTCCAGAGGTAGTTGGGGCAGGGACTATACCAACGTTTAAGAAACAGTTCGACAAGTACATGTATAGGACAGGTCTGGGGGGGATATTGCCAAACGCAGGCAGCCAGGACTAGTGTAGATAGGGTATGTTGGTCGGTATGGGCAAGTTGAGGAGCTTACTTGCAGCATAATCACAGGCACATACACTCAGGAAACATACAAAAAATATTAATATACATCAGTTACACATACCTTCTGCAAGACAATAAAACAAAAAAATATTGCAAAAAACATGGACATCGGTGCAAAATAATATGAGATAAAACAAATCCATGGTAGTGCAGGAGAAGTGCTGTCATTGGCTGCTCAGGAGGGAGATTACATAATACCATTGCCACTGTAATGAGGAAAATCAGTGCTTCTGATTTCATTCTGTCATTCTTCAAAACGAAAGGATGAAGGCAGGTCCGAGTTTGACCGAGGAAAGTACACCAAAGATAGACACAAACCGCTGGAGTAACTCAGCGGGACAGGCAGCATCTCTGGAGAGAAGGAATGGGTGACGTTTTCGGTCGAGACCCTTCTTCAGTCTTCAGACTGTCGTCACCTGTCTGACCTGAAACGTCACCTGCCTGACCGGCTGAGTTACTCCAGCATCCAAACATTTGTGTCTATCCTTGTATTCACTGGAGTTTAGAAGGATGAGGGGATATCTTATAGAAACATATAAAATTATAAAAGGACTGGACAAGCTAGATACAGGAAAGTGTTCCCAATGTTGGGCGAGTCCAGAACCAGGGGCCACAGTCTTAGAATAAAAGGGAGGCCATTTAAGACTGAGGTGAGAAAAAACGTTTTCACCCAGAGAGTTGTGAAATTGTGGAATTCCCTGCCACAGAGGGAAGTGGAGGCCAAATCACTGGATGGATTTAAGAGAGAGTTAGATAGAGTTCTTGGGGCTAGTGGAGTCAAGGGATATGGGGAGAAGGCAGGCACGGGATATTGATTGGGGACGATCAGCCATGATCGCAATGAATGGCGGTGCTGGCTCGAAGGGCCGAATGGCCTACTCCTGCACCTATTTTCTATGTTTCTATGTACACATCAAAGATAGACGCAATATGTAAACCAGCATCTGCAGTTCCTTCCTACACATAAAGTACACATCTCTTGGCTCAACAATATGAAGTGATGTCTACCTGCTGTGTGGAACTTCAACACTGCCGGAGTTGGCATCCTGACACAAGGAAAGAAGATGATTTGCATGTTTTTTAAATAGACAAATGACTCATTTATTGGAAATTATCATGTTTGAGTAATAGTTTAAAATTAAAGACCAAAATGTATAGGTGCGACTAATTCCAGTTGTTTATTACTATAGGGTTGGTAACAAAGAAATCATTTGATTTTCATGTGACATTCATGATAAAAATCCATTTAAAAAATCAACCTTTTCTTTTCAGCTTGGCGTTTGGTTTTCTTTAGGCTGCGCATATTTGAGCTTGGAAAACTTTGAAGGAGCGTCAAAAGCATTTCAGAAGTGTGTGATGTTGGAACCGGATGTGAGTACAACAGGGCAAATATATTGTCTAGCTTCATAGAGAGAGAGATACATCATGGACATGCCACTTTCATTTCACTGCACATCTCGTATGTGTATGTGACAAATAAACTTGACTTGACTTGGAAACATGCCCTTTAATCCATTAAAATCCGGTCCACAACAAACATCAAGCACCCATTTACCCAAATCCTGATCCCCAATTGCCAGCTGACAATCCCAGTAGCTACTGACCTGGGCAGAAGTAACACTGAGGGGGAGAGGTTAGCCCAAGATTATCTGATATTACTGGGTCTTAGAACAATGAATTGTGAGATATACAAGATTCCAAGAAGATTTTATAGGTTGAATATTTCCAATGAAGCCATTTTACCCCTTAGGGACTATGCCTTCCCACAGAGCATAGAGCATATGAACAGCACAGCAATAGGCCCTTTGTCCCACGATGGTTTTCGCATCCCATTCCCCACAAATCTTCCCTTAAACTTATCCCCCCCCCCCCCACACCCATCAGTGCCATCAAATTATATCACTCATTTACAGTGGCCAAATAACCTACTGACCCATGCATCTTCCAATTGTGTGAGAAAACCTCAACACTTAGATGAAACACACCCATTGTTTCTTCTGGTTGAAGCTTCTAGAACCTGGTATCATTACCTCAGAATAAGAGTTTGGCTATTTCGTTTTGAGGGTAAGGGTTGCAAAACCTTGTAAATATCGCAGAAGATGGTGGACGTTTAGTCATTAAGTTTGTGTAGCACGTGAGATCAGTAGACTTTAGGAAATAACAGATTCATAGATATGGGGACTGGACTGGAGATTGGAATTAAGTTACAGTTTAATCAGTGATCTATTTAAATGGCATTCCAATAACTCGAAGCTCTATGGCCAACTCCTGCCTCTTTTTTTCATCCTTATTGGAAACAGGATTCCTGTCCCCTACAATCATGAAATCCAAAGTTGGAAAATAGTTTGCAAAGTCATTTTGTGGAGAACTACTATAACTGGTGTTATATCTGAGCCATTCATAGATTCATAAATTACAGGAGCAGAATTGGCCCATACAGCCTTCTTCTCCATTCAATCAAGGCTGATCTATCTTTCCCTCCTAGGCCCATTGTCCTGCCTTATCCCCATACCTCTGACACCTGTACTAATCAATAATCTATCTATCTCTGCCTTAAAAATACCCATTGTCCTCCACATCCTTCTGTGGCAAAGAATTACACAGATTCACCACCTTCTGACTAAAGGACTTCCTCCTCATTGCCTTTATAAAGGTACGTCCTTTTATTCTGAGGCATTCACCTCTGGTCCTAGACTCTCCCACTAATGGAACCATCCTCTCACATTCACTCTATTCTGGACTTTCATGATTGGGTAAGTTTTAATGAGATCCCCCCCATCCTTCTAAACTCCAGCGAGTAGAGGCTCAGTGCCATCAAACGCTCGTCATAGGTTAACCCAATCATTCCTGGGATCATTCACGTAAACCTCCTCTGGACCAAAGATCTTATAGCGGAGCAAGATAGGCTACTCCTGCTAAATGCAATGGACTGACGTGTAGTACGCTATGGAGGGGATCATGGGCATTTTCCACGCCCATTTTAGCAACCTGAGCCTACCTAACCCGACCCGACTCGCACTGTAATCAATGTTGCGGGGCAACAGTTTGTGTGGGTCAGATTCATAAATCTGTCAGTTCAAACTTCTTGTCAAGAATAAAATTTGATTCTGGTAATTGTCTTTTTTAATGTTTTTTAAATCATTTCTTTTTAAATGGCTCACAAGCAGTGTTTGAGTTGATTTTGTAGTAACCGGAACCGACCCGACTCGCAGGGTGATTGACACGGGGGACTTTTTGTGCGTGATATAGGGTTAGATTCATAATTCAATTAGTTCATAATTCTGTTGATTCTTGTTAAGGAATAAAATGTTTATAAACACACATACATGAAAATTATATAAATGTATATAACACACACAATTATATTTCTTCTAAACCAATAATGAACTTTATTTCAGACTAGACAAGGGACATTAAATAAGAAACATTGTAAATAAGAAACATTGTCTTGGGGCACTCTCTCTCCCCGCTGCCCCGGGCCCCGCACTCCTTCTCCCCCGCACCTCTCTCCCCGCTGCCCCGCACTCTCTCTCCCCGCTGCCCCGGACCCCGCACTCCTTCTCTCCCCGCTGCCCCGGGCCCCGCACTCCTTCTCCCCGGGCCCCGCACTCTCTCTCCCCGCTGCCCCGGGCCCCGCACTCCCTCTCCCCGCTGCCCCGGGCCCCGCACTCCTTCTCCCCGCTGCCCCGCACTCTCTCTCCCCGCTGCCCCGGGCCTCGCACTCTCTCTCCCCGCACTCCTTCTCCCCGCTGCCCCGGGCTCCGCACTCCTTCTCTGCCCCGGGCCCGCACTCCTTCTCCCCACTGCCCCGGGCCCCGCACTCTCTCTCCCTGCTGCCCCGGACCCCGCACTCTCTCTCCCCGCTGCCCCGGACCCCGCACTCTCTCTCCCCGCTGCCCCGGGCCCCGCACTCTCTCTCCCCGCTGCCCCGGACCCCGCACTCCCTCTCCCCGCTGCCCCGGACCCCGCACTCTCTCTCCCCGCTGCCCCGGGCCTTGCACTCCTTCTCCCCGCTGCGGATCCAATCTTTGGCCGGAAGCAAGAAGGCGGGAGCAAGAAAGCGGAGCAAGATGGCGGAACAAGATGGCGGAGTCAGCTTGCTAAAATGTGTCCTATAATCACCCATGAAACCGCCCATGAGCGTACCTCACGTTTGCGTGAGAGTAACCTATCTTGCTTCGCTCTAAGATCTTTGCTCTGGACACTCTCCAGAGCCAGTGCATCTTTCCTCTGATGTGGGGCCCAAAATTGCTCGCAATACTGCAAATGCAGTCTGACCATCGCCTTAAAAAGCCTCAGCATTACATCCCTGTTTTTAAATTCTAGTTCTCTCGAAATAAATGCTAGCATTGCATTTGCCTTCCTTACTATCAATTTGACTTAGCAAAGAGTAGGAGTAAACGGGTCCTTTTCACAATGGCAGGCAGTGACTAGTGGGGTACCGCAAGGCTCAGTGCTGGAACCCCAGCTATTTACAATATATATTAATGATCTGGATGAGGGAATTGAAGGCAATATCTCCAAGTTTGCGGATGACACTAAGCTGGGGGGCAGTGTTAACTGTGAGGAGGATGCTAGGAGACTGCAAGGTGACTTGGATAGGCTGGGTGAGTGGGCAAATGTTTGGCAGATGCAGTATAATGTGGATAAATGTGAGGTTATCCATTTTGGTGGCAAAAACAGGAAAGCAGACTATTATCTAAATGGTGGCCGACTAGGAAAAGGGGAGATGCAGCGAGACCTGGGTGTCATGGTACACCAGTCATTGAAAGTAGGCATGCAGGTGCAGCAGGCAGTGAAGAAAGCGAATGGTATGTTAGCTTTCATAGCAAAAGGATTTGAGTATAGGAGCAGGGAGGTTCTACTGCAGTTGTACAGGGTCTTGGTGAGACCACACCTGGAGTATTGCGTACAGTTTTGGTCTCCAAATCTGAGGAAGGACATTATTGCCATAGAGGGAGTGCAGAGAAGGTTCACCAGACTGATTCCTGGGATGTCAGGACTTTCATATGAAGAAAGACTGGATAGACTTGGTTTATACTCTCTAGAATTTAGGAGATTGAGAGGGGATCTTATAGAAACTTACAAAATTCTTAAGGGGTTGGACAGGCTAGATGCAGGAAGATTGCTCCCGATGTTGGGGAAGTCCAGGACAAGGGGTCACAGTTTAAGGATAAGGGGGAAATCCTTTAAAACCGAGATGAGAAGAACTTTTTTCACACAGAGAGTGGTGAATCTCTGGAACTCTCTGCCGCAGAGGGTAGTCGAGGCCAGTTCATTGGCTATATTTAAGAGGGAGTTAGATGTGGCCCTTGTGGCTAAGGGGATCAGAGGGTATGGAGAGAAGGCAGGTACGGGATACTGAGTTGGATGATCAGCCATGATCATATTGAATGGCGGTGCAGGCTCGAAGGGCCGAATGGCCTACTCCTGCACCTAATTTCTATGTTTCTATGACTTGCAAATTAACTTTTTGGGTTAAGAGGGAGAGATAGAATTGCAAGGATTGAATGGTGGAGTAAACGTGATGGGGCAAATGGCCTAATTCTACTCCTATCACTTATGATCTTTGAGTTTGAACGCATCAGTTGCAAGAAAGCAAACAAAAACTTTGTTTAGAGATACAGCATGGAAACTGGCCTTCAGCCACCGGGTCCACGCCGACCATCGATCACCCGTACACTGGTTCTGTGTCCTGTACACTCGGCCCAATTTATAGAAGCCAATTAATTAATCTCCAAACCTGTACGTCTTTGTAATGTGGGAGGAAACCGGAATACCCGGGGGAAACCCACGCTGTACAGGGATAACGTACAAATGATAATGACATAATAAAATGTAGTTTCTCAACAAGCTGCCAATTTCTATTATTATTGATAAAATGTAATGCCAGTATAAATATTTTGCTATAAACCTGAGGCCAGTTATTAATCTGAAAAATTAAGGCTGTTAAAACAGTATTGATATATTACTTACTGTTATGGGAGGATACGTAAGCAGTATGACCATTTGATGCCCACCTGTGTAGTATGAAGATGAGTCCTGACCTAAAATGTCAAGTATCCATGTTCTCCAGAGATGCTGCATAACCCACTGAGTTGCTTCAGCACTTTAGAGTCACAGAGGCATACAGGCCCTTTACTCTAAATGGGAACACAATACTCTAAATGTGGCTTCACCAATGTCTTGTACAACCTCAACATAACCTCCCAACTTCTATCCTCAATAGTCTGATGGATAAAGGCTATTGTGCTGAAGGCCTTCTTGACCACCCCATCTACCTGTGATGCTACTTATGTTGGGGTTTTTATTGTGAAAACCAATATCTGTAGTTCCTTGAATGTCCATTTGAAGATTAAATATAACTATATAACAATTACAGCACGGAAACAGGCCATCTCGGCCCTTCTAGTCTGTGCCGTACATTTACTCTCACCTAGTTTCATCTACCTGCACTCAGACCATAACCCTCCATTCCTTTCCCGTCCATATACCTATCCAATTTAATTTTTAAATGATAAAAACGAACTTTCCTCCACCACTTCCACTGGAAGCTTATTCCACACAGCTACCACTCTCTGAGGAAAGACGTTCCCCCTCATGTTGCCCCTAAACTTTAGTCCCTTAATTATTAAATCATGTCCTCTTGTTTGAATCTTCCCTACTCTCAATGGAAAAAGCTTATCCACGCCAACTCTGTCTATCCCTCTCATAATTTTAAAGACCTCTATCAAGTCCCCCCTTAATAACTATAGTAAATAACTATTTGTTTTTTTGCTTTTAGAATGCAGAAGCCTGGAACAATCTTGCCACAGCATATATCCGACTAAAAGAAAAGTAAGTAATTGGCTGACCCTGTTATTTGTGATTTGCTACTATACCAGTTTGACTAATGGGAACTTCTTTGTCTTTCTTGCTGTTCATTTAAGTCTATATGCTGAGCCAGGTATACTTAAACAACAAATAGAAAATCTTGGAAACACTCAGCAGGTCGGGCAGCATCTGGAGAAAGCAAAGCAGAATTAACATTTCACAACCAAGATCTTCTGGCAAAAATTCTGTCAAGTGTCTTGAACCTAAAGCTTTAACTCTGTTTCTCTTTCCACAGATGCTGCAGGACCTGCTGAGTGCTTCCAACATTTTATGTCAGATTTCCAGAATCTACAGATAGACACAAAATGCTGGAGTAACTCAGCGGAACAGGCAGCATCTCTGGAGAGGAATGGGTGACGTTTCAGGTCGAGATCCTTCTTCAGACTGAGTCTGAAGAGGGACACGAGAGATATAGAAGGGTAAGGTGTGAAAACGAGACATCAAAGGGGACAAAGTTCAAGGAAAATGTAGAATAGGTCATTGTTAACCAGGGGAAGGTGACAACGAAGCATACAAAGATAAAATTAAATCAGGAGGACAGTCGACTAGTCGGAGAACTAGGATGGGGGGGGGGGGAGATGGAGAGAGGGACAGCTTGTTTAGTATTCATTTTAGTTTTCAACTCAGGCCCTGACCTTACTTGATACAAAACTTAAATTTGTGATTTGCCTTTAGAAACATTTGTTGCAGGCAAATACATAACATTATTTACATCAATTGTTCTTACTTTCGATGTGTTTTGGAAAATATAGTTTGAATACTGTAACAGTAAATTGAATGGTGTTGACTGTCTAGTCGTGAACTTTTTACATATTTTATCTTTCCATAAAACGTGAGAAGTTTAAGGCTTGTGTGGACTTGGGAATGCTGGTGCAGGATTCCCAAAAAGTGATTCTGCAACTCGAATCGGTTATAAAGAAAGCAATCTATTTCAAGAGGGCTTGTATACAAAAACAGGGATGTAATGTTGAGACTCTATAAGACGCTGGTAAGGCCACATTTGGAATATTGTGAGCAATTTTGGGCCCCATATCTGAGAAAGGATGAGGGATTACGTGAAGAAGACCCCGCTCGTCCGCATGCGTGTCAATCTTCAAAGCAGCGGTGTGAAATCACAGATAACAGTAGTTGAAGTGACATACTAAGATTTAGAGAAGACTAGAACGACCAGATGACCTTTATGAGAGAGGGTTGGGAGCGGAGGGCACGGAATCCCTCATCGTAACTCCTCATAAAATAAAGATCAAACTTCAAACTGGTAAGTTCTCGTTTAATCTTACTATTTTACTTCGGAGTCACGTAAGTGACTACGTGAAGATTTCAAAGCTCTGTGATTTCATGCCGTGAAAAACGAGCCTACATAACCACAAGTGCTTCATTGACAGATGAGGGAAACATTCATAATGCATACAGACATGACATAGATTTAAAACATGCTGATGCTGTTAAATGAAGTAATAATAATAGTAACACCTCTCATTCGGATGGAAACTATAAATAGAACGTAAAATAGAGTTGACAAATACCCCTGGTCTGGCAATGGGTTATTATAAAATGTTTTGAAATTCGTTCGTTTGACCATGCTGCAGCCGTTAGGATGTGGTCCAGCGGAACGTAAATAACCCTTGCTGCTGATGTTGTAGCAGCCCTGGTGGAGTGAGATCTGGAAATCAGTATCTACTCCTGCATAAATCAAACTCCGTTTTATCACATGGAAATGGTCTGAACGTATACGTTCTTATAAAGTTTTTTGTAACTAACAAGCATTGCTAGTTCAGAGCCTCGAAGGCTCTTGGTGACCTTGACGTATTGTTGTATATGTGTACCCTCACATAACCAAAGGTCCCTGGGTATGCCTTGAACTATTTTAAGACCTGACACCCCTTCTGCTCTGCTTAAGTAAATTATAACCATAAAATATATATATTATTTACAGATGTAATCATCCTGTCCCGTCGCAATTATGTAGTGACTGAACCTGTTGTGCTAAAACCAGCGCCAGGAGGATAACTGCCTTATGAGAGCCGGCCAAAGCTAAGAATGTAGCTGGAGCCCCCTGGTGAAATAGTGTTAACACAATGTCAATATCCCATACTGCATTGTACTTGTCCTGGGAGAAGGTGTTAAAGATATCCTTTACAAACTCGATATCCGGGGTGAACCTGACAGAATGGGTCCCGTTTGCTGCAGCAAATATGATGGGAAGGCACGTTGGCACAGTTAATGGCCCTATTACTCAATTATTGTCAAAAGACCATTTAAAAATGAACTCCAAGACGTCAGTAATCTGTACCATTTTAAATGTAACATTAGCATTAAACAAAACGCTTCCTATCTCCTGAAGAAGAAATGTACTACTTTTTTGGTGCTATCCCAGCACTCTGGAGTGAACACATACAAGGATAGGTGTGACAACCCAAGCCGTAGGGGCAGTCTATTCAGAATCTGCAGAACATAAATTAATTTTATCATGCAAAGGCTGATTTCCGGAGCCACAGGCTGAACCAGCAAAGTTTACGTTTAGAATAACCGTATAAGGTTGTATTATTATTCCCAACAAATCGGGAATCAAAGCTGCATAGGCCAATCAGACAGTAGGAAAAACCTAAAGTGGGATCTTGATGACTTTATTTGAAGACCTGACTGATGAGGCAAAATGGAGGAAGACATAAAAGACCATTCCTCCACCTTGTAGCGAGAATGTATCTTTCGCCACTGTTATGCCACATATTTTTGCAACCTATGAATAAGCATGAAAACCAACATATCGATATTCGGTGTTCCATTGAACCAGCATTTCATAAATACTGTGTGATCCAACACCCATTCTGTGTTGTCATTGATCTGTACTTGATCATACACCAGTGGCAAGTGAGATTAGGTAAACTATTACAGGATACTTTTACTTGATTGCACCCATCTGACTAACATTATGCCACCATCATAGTGTATCAACCTGAAGTTGAGCATGCAGATTATGCATATTCGCTCAAACACTCTTTAACCCATAGAATGCACGTAGGGTCTATAGATAGTTGATACCAATAACTGAAGAATTGGTAACACATGCAAATCTCCTCCACCTCCAAACTAGTGATGACATTCGCAATTTCCCTCGTTAGGGCCCTTAGCATCAGTTTGCAATATAACTGACATTTTTACTGACCAAACTACTGGAGCAATGCTGAATACTGTTTGTCCATCATTGTGACTTTGGTAGCTTCAGCTGGTTATTGCATAGGTGTGTTAACAATGACCTACATGGCACTTTATAGTTTGCCATTTAGCATGATGTCAATTCTCCGAGTTGCACAGCTGAATCACAGCTATTATATTGTCAATTAGTATTAATGAATAGAAGGCTGCTTTATAACAACAAGGCTGCTACAGGTTTCTATTAACTCCAATCTGTTGCCCAGGGCCAATAGCTAAAGATAAATCCCAATGACCAACAAGTCTATTTGATAACAACTTAATTTTAACTGGATAGAGGAGCCCAATTTCTCAAATATAGTTTGAGACAGAAACGGTTGATTTTAACAAAATACAGCGTCAAAATATCATCCAGACAAGACATAACAATTCTTTTTGAACTCTGAGTAGTCCACTTTGAATGCTTTATTGTCATCATACATCCTGTTATTATTGCCTCATTATAGCAATTGCCTCCTCAAAATATCTCCAATGATCGCTGTAAATGGGAACACCCTATGAAATTAGATGTTAATAAGCCACCTTTCATAATGAACAGGCCACGCCTGCCATCATTTTGTGCCTGCCTCGAACGACAACTCTGGCCCGATATCCGAGCCTGTCTTGCAAGACAATCCTGGCCATAATACTGAGCCTATCTGATAATTCTAACCTGTCTTAACAGACAACTCTGGCCATAATTCTGAGCCTGTCTCGAAAGACAATTCTGGCCATAATTCTGAGCCTGCCTGGAAAGACAACTCTGCCCATTTTTCCGAGCCTGTCTCGAATGCAATCCTGGCCAAAATACTGAGCCTGCCTCAAAACACAATTCTGGCCCAATTCCAACCTGCTTGGAATGCTAGTATTGTCCAGTTTTACATGGTTAGATGACAATGTCTTAATCATTTGTGTATTGTACAACCAAGTGTAAATATTACCAACTTGTAAGTGGTCCCTTAGTTGTAGAGTAGAACTGGTAGAGTGCTTGGAACCTCTGGCCAGCTTTCATGCTGCCACCAGCTTCAGTGAACCGCTTACTGCCAATGAAGACGCGGGGTGCGTTGTCGCCGAGACGATGAAGCTTTGCTCGTCGTTGGCCTTGATTGGTCCAACAGCTTGTGCTTCGTCCTCCAGGTTTTGCCTGTTGAATAGGTCTTACCTGAATAGAAGATTCGGCGGCTGGCTCCAATGTCCCCCTGATAGCGGTGTTCACTGCATTGTGTTGGGATGGCAAACCTTGCTGCCAGGAATGGTACCTCCGGCACGTGCCCTTCATCCCTTGGGGTATGCTCCACGGCTATTCCCTCAGACTCGGCATCAGATTTACACTGACACGGCATGCTCTCCTCCAAGAGGGAGACATTAAGCAGCCCTGTTACAAGGCGCTGCTGGCGCGGGCTCTACCGTAGGCCGGCGCTACCATAGATTCGGAATCAACATTAAGCAGCCCTGTCCAAGGCGCTGCTGGTGCTCTCGTATCCATAGGCCCGCGCTGACACAACTCCTGCTGTTGGAGTGTATCTAGATGGAGCATCCTCTCCATTAGGTGCTCCATCCTGGCCAACCTCCAAATGTTTATACATTACCGGAGGGGAACCCTCCCGGCACCAGGGCTGACCGTTCTGGTCGGTTTTACCCCATATCCTGGGGACCACTGCGGTCTGGATTTCCCCTCCCCGGGAACCACAGCGTCTGGAAGTCACTGACCGTCTTGTCAGTGACTGGGATCGCTAACCCGACATTCGCCAGCTACCCGCTTCCGCGGTCGGAACCGGGGTCTCCCCACAGCCCATAGCTGGTTCCCTCGCCGGCCATAGCGAAGTATCGGTCAGGAAACCTCTTTAAAAAGAGGTTCCTGCACGAAATCAAAAGCAGGTAAGAAATACTAAACTTACCTGTAGTTTAAACTTACCGCTGGCAGGTGCGACGCGCCTGCCAGTCCGGTGCTTCGCCATGCGAGCTACGATAATGACGCGCATGCGGACGAGCGGAGTCTTCTTCATGTAGTCACTCACGTGACTCCGAAGTAAAATTCTCCTTCCCATTCCTACACAGTCCTTTCTGTCCTAGGTCTCCTCCATTGCCAGAGTGAGGCTAAACGCAAATTGGAGGAACAGCATCTCATATTTCGCTTGGGCAGCTTACAGCCCAATGGTATGAATATTGAAGATGGACACAAAAGGCTGGAGTAACTCAGCGAGACAGGCAGCATCTCTGGAGAAAGGGAATGGGTGACGTTTCGGGTCGAGCCATTTTTTATTTATCTCACTTCAGGTAGCCCTCTCGATCCCTCCCCCACCCAAGTCGCACTAGCTTCTTATTTTCACCCTCCAAACAGCTAACAATGGCCTGCTTCCTTTAACATCCTTACTTTTTTGCATATCTTTTATTCATTGTTCTTTATCTCTCCACATCATCGTCTATATCTCTCGTTTCCCTTATCCCTAACCAGTCTGAAGAAGGGCCTCGACCCGAAATGTCACCCATGCCTTCTCTCCAGAGATGCTGCCTGTCCCACTGAGTTACTCCAGCTTTTTGTGTCTATCTACGTCAATTAAATATTGGACCCTCAACAGAAGCACTAAGGGAAGATTGGGACCATGAGCTAATGATAAAGATCTCGAAGGATAGATGGGAAAAGTATTTGATGAATACACATAACTGTTCTATTAATGCAAGACATAATTTAATTCAATTCAAATTATTACATAGACTATATTATTCAAAAACGAGGTTGAATAAATTTTATCCAAACGTATCTCCCAGATGCGATAAATGTTTGTTTCAAAACGCTAATATAACGCATTCATTTGTAGGATGTCCAAAGTTGAATAAATTTTGGAGTGATATATTTGATATATTTACAAAGCTTTTCAAGTCAAGAATAGAACCCAAAACGGATGGATTATATTTGGAATAATAGGAGAAGATACCAATTTAAATAAAGATCAAAATGTTTTTTTTAATTATGGGTTAATAATTGGAAAGAAATTGATACAAATTTTGGAAAAATACAACCACACCAACTGTTAAAATATGGATTAGGAATATGATGGACATAGCATGCCTTGAAGAAATGAGACTCCGACTAATAGATAAATATGACCAATTCTTAAGGAGTTGGTCTCCTTTCATCGACTTTTTGGAATCATGTGATGCAGCGGTGCCGTAAGGATTGCTGATTTCAGTTCATGACGCGGATAGATCTACATCTCCGAATACAGATTTGAAAAATTCTCTTTTAAGGGGCCTTCTCTTCTATTTCTACTTTCCACTTTCTCTCTTTCTTTTTTGTTTTTTATATACACACTTCACGTTTTTCTACTCTCTACCATCTATTTTTCCACTTTTTCCTCTTTCTATTGTTTTCTTTTTCTTGTCTTGCTTACTTCCTTCTCATAACATAAAACTAGAGGTTGTACATAGAATGGATTACGGTATTACATAGTTGGCACCTAAAATTAGGTTCCACTGTACTGTTTTGTACTGTATTAACTTCTAATAAAATAAACAAAAAAAAAAAAAAAGGAAACATCAAATACTAGAGGGCAGTTTTCAGGTGAGAGATGTAGGGTTTAAAGGAGACGTGTGGGGCAAATCTTCTTTACACCGAGGATGGTAAAGGGCCTGTCCCACTTGCCGATTTTTTCTGCGTCTGCCGGCATCATTGACTGACATATCAGGTCACCGGAAGATTTGCAGCGTGATGACGCATTGACGCGCGGTGTTTTTTCACGTGTCGCAACATTTTTTTGTCGCCGCTGGATTTTGAAATGTTCAAAATCTTTTGGCGACGCTGATATGATGCCGGCAGTCGCCGAAAAAATTGCCAAGTGGGACAGGCCCTTAAGCGACTGAAACAGGTTTCCGGGCGGGGGCAGTGGGTGAGGCAGATATGATAATGGCATTTAAAAGACCTTTGGAAATGCAGGGATATGGATTATATGCAAGCCAACTGCGGGACAGGCAGCATCTCTGGAGAGAAGGAATGGGTGACCTTTTGGGGTGGAGACGCCTCTTCAAACTGACATCCGTACACCTTTCAACTGGAAGATAGATGTTAAAATGAATCATTGCCACTGAATTGTCATTGTGTTCGCCTGTGTGAAAATCCTGATAATACAAAATTCACATGTTTCAGAATTTCTAAAGCTGTGAAAAGCACAAAAGCAGCATTGGCATCCGTACATCTCAGACCCAACATCACAAGAACACGCCATCCTCTGAATTAGGCAGATTCCTGGGTAGGCCTTGTAAATTTTAACTATGAAACTGCCCCTGTGCAGCTCAAGGCTACAAAACAAAACAAAAATCAGCGCCTTAAAGCTAACAAAAGAAACTTGATGCGTCCTACCTGTGCTTTGGTGGACAGGCCACGTAGGTTGAGCCGGGCTGACGTCAGCATCTGCACAGCCTCCTGAGGGTTCGTTTTGCTTTTGCTGCATTTAATGGACACTACAAATAAAATCCCACAAAAACAAACACAACTCATTAAGGCACAGTTCCAAGTCCAGTGTTAGATTGCATGTATATCAACCAGTATTTTCTAAGACACAGTACCCATATCAACTTTGTATTAAAAACTCTTCTTACTAAAACAAAATCCTTACCTTGTGTGAACACAATTTAAAACTGCAGGATGGTGCAAACTTTCAGCAGACAAATGAAACATTTTCTCTGGTTGGTTCAGACTGCACAGAATGGTGGGCAGGACCCGAAGGTTGAGCACTGACTGACCCTGAGATCACAGTGCTGCTGCTGTAGCACATACCCAGTGCTGGCTCCGAACAGAGCAGTGTCTTTAGGCTGCTTCCCCCTTCTTGTTCCGTCCGCACAGATATGCACAATATTCTCGATACAATTTGACTCCAATGCTCCTGATTCATACTGTTTATGCCACTTTGATGGACCTCAAGTTCTGGAACATAATCTCTATGCAAAGTTTCTCCCCACATTAGAACTTTTCCTCTCAATTTTAGAAACATAGAAAAATAGGTGCAGGAGGAGGCCATTTGGCCCTTCGAGCCAGCACCGCCATTCATTGTGATCATGACTGATCGTCCCCAATAAATAACCCGTGCCTGCCTTCTCCCCATATCCCTTGATTCCACTAGCCCCTAGAGCTCTATCTAACTCTCTCTTAAACCCATCCAATGATTTGGCCTCCACTGCCCTCTGTGGCAGGGAATTCCACAAATGGCAGGGAATTCCACACATTTTGAATCAGACTCCTGGCTCTTGAAGCAACAGCTGGCAGGAGCCGCTTTCCCCTACCTGGTCTTTACTGAAGGACTGGGGCCTATGGGCTGAATGGCCTAATTCTACTCCTATAACTTGTGGAAAAAAAAAAGGAATAAGTATTGGGCCAGTTATAATGAATAACTGCTCTGCACTATGAAAGTAGTACTCTAGGATCTTTGTATGGGAAGGAACTGCAGATTCTGGTTTAAACCGAAGATAGACACAAAAACCTGGAGTAACTCAGCAGGACAGGCAGCATCTCAAGAGAAAAGGAATAGATAATGTTTCGGGTTGAGACCCTTCTTCCGACTGAGAGTCAGGAAAGGGAAGCCAGAGATATAGACAATGATGTAGAGAGATATAGAACAGATGAATGAACGATATACAAAAAAGTAATGATGATAAAGGAAACAGGCCATTGTTAGCTGTGTGCTTGGTGAGACCAAGTTAAGCCCCTGTCGCACTTATGTATCCTTGGCACGCTAATTACGCAACCTCGTGGTCTCGTTGAGGCGCGACGGTTCCACAAAGGTCGTGCACGATTTCATGCGCATGCACAGCCGTCTGGAGCACGTAACGTCATTTGTAGATGGACACAAAATGCTGGAGTAACCCAGCGGGACTGGCAGCATCTCTGGAGAGAAGCAATGGGTGACGTTTCGTGTCGAGATCCTTCTTCAGTCTGAAAGAAGGGTCTTGACTCGAGACGTCATCCATTCCTTCTCTCCAGAGATGCTGTCGGTCCCGCTGAGTTACTCCAGCATTTTGTGTCTATTTTCAATTTTCTTGGCCCCGCTCTGGGAGTAGAAGTGGGGGCGGATCCGGACTGCAACGGCCGTGAACCCCAGGCTGAGCTCGGCGATCGTTTGCCTGCTTCTGCTACTGTTGGAGGTGAGACGTTGCGTCGCGCCAGGGTCTTGGGCCTGTCCCACTTTGGCCGTCAGTTACGCGACAGGCCGTTGGCGCGCGAAGATTTCGTTCGCTACAAAAAGTTCGGAGAACCGTGTGATGCCGCGCACAACTACATACCCCTCCACGCTTCTCAGTGGGACCGGCCCCATGCAGCCATACGATGCCCGTGCGCCTCAACGCAATGACGAGGTCGCATAATTTGCGTGCCAAGGACACATGTGGGACAGGCCCTTTACAGACAATGAGACGACTTTGATGCTGGTGAGACGGGTGGGGGAGGGGTGGAGATAGAGGGAATTCAAGGGTTATTTGAAGTTAGAGAAATCACTATCCAAAGATGTTTTTTGTACACCTGAGAGAGTTAACATTAGAGGAATATCAATGATGGTGCAGTACTCCTTTGATAATGCACTGAGATCTTGGTAAGCTTTGTACAGTGGAGATAAAAGCCACAACATTATGAGACAGAGTCAAGAGATTGAACAACTGAGCGTGATTAACATTGAGATGCTGTACTCCTACTCCCAAACATTGGGGCATTTCCATGCACAACCTGCACAATCTTTGCATTGTGTTGTACCTGGAGTATATTTAGTTGAGACACAAAAAGCTGGAGTAACTCAGTGGGACAGGCAGTGACAGAAGGAATGGGTGACATTTCGGGTCGCAACCCTTCTTCAGATTTAGTTTATTTTAGTTTAGAGATACAGCATGGAAACAGGCCCTTCAGCCCACTGATTTCCTGCCGACCATCAGTTCACACCAGTTCCATCTTTTCCCACTTTTGCACCCACTCCCCACATGCTCGCAGCACTTCACAGATGCCAATTCACACACAAACATGCACACCTTTGAAATGTGATGGGAAACCGGAGCATGCGGAAGAGACCCATGTAAGTCCATGTGCAAATTCCACACAGAGAGCACCCGAGCTCAGAATGGAACCTGGGTCCGAGGCAGCATCTCTATCAGAACAAAAATCTGCTTAGTGTAAGAAAGGTTCCCTTTGTAATGTTTGCTGATGATGGCCATGACTCCACTATTTGTGGGTGGCAAATACTGAATCAAAGCTGAAAAACAAAGTGTAGGGGGAACAGCGGAACAGGCATCATTGTGGAGGCAAGTGGAGAGACAGCGTTTTGCGTTAGGACCATTCTTCATTCTGATGGAGGAGAGGGGAGAGGGCAGGTGAGGGGAAGGGGTGGGGCAGAAAGTGACAAACGATAGGTGGATGCAGGTGAGATGGGATGCTTGTCTGGAGTACTCCAGGATCTTTGTATGGTAGCAAGGGCTAGAGATGAAATGGGGATAAAGGGAAGCCAGATAAGGAGGTAGGTGGGGGAGTGAAATGCCAAGCCAAAGAGGTGGATATGGGTGGGAGGGGCGAGAAGAAAGAGGGGCAAATGTGGATGTTGTAGGGTGGGTAGAAGATGAGAGGAATGAGTAGAGGTGAACAGGGTGACAGGGTAGTGGGAGAATAATGTGAGTGTGGGTGGGATGAGAAGGGGGTTTGGAAGTTTACTTGATATGGGAGAATTCAATGTTGTTGCCATGGAAGCTGCGTAATTGAAGCACAAGGTTCCTGCTTGTGTGGCCTTGGGAAGGAGCGTTAAGATGGCCCACAGCCGATAGTGCCAGGCCGCAAGTGTTGAACAATATGATCATCTAATCACGTCTCTGCCTCACTGATGTAGTGGAGACAACAGCTCCACTACATCAGAGCGCCAAATGCAATAGATAAAGTTACAAGAGATGCAAGTGATGTCTCTGTCGCACCTAGAAGGGCTGATGGAGTCTCCGAATAGTTGTGAGGGAGGAGATAATTGAAATAAGGCCTTCAACCCAGCTTGTCCATACCAACCAATTGAGAGCTGCATCTGCAACAGCAGGAGGGAAACCATGTCTGCTGAAGAAAGAGGACATCTCAGATGTCTTACAATAGAATGCCTCATCTTGAGTGTTGATGTGACAGATGTGGTAAAAGTGAGTAGGGATGGTGTCTTTGCTAGAGGCAGAGGAGGAGGAGGTGTAGTCAAGTTCCCTCCTTATCTGGCCCCCATTTGTCTTCATTGCATCTCTAGCCCTTGTTACAATCTCCATCCATCTACTAATCACCTCTCACCTGCATCCACCTCTCCTTGCCAATGTTGGGCCATACCAGGCTTCTCCCATCTACTCTCGCAGTCTGAGCAAGGCTCCCTCACCACACAGGCATCCGCCTGATCTGCTGAGTTCCTCCAGGATTTTGTTTTTACTCAAGCTGTTTTCTTGTGTCATCACTGCATTTCCTCAGATTCATTGGTTTAGTCCATCATGTAATGAGGATGATCCATAATATTGTGGATAATTTGTTGCATGGTTCCATTTGCACAGAAATAAAGCCCTGAGAACACTCCAAGAAGCCATTAAATGTAACTACGAACAGTGGCAGATCTGGGAGAACTATGCTCTCACCTGCATAGATGTTGGCGAGTTTGGCGATGCTATTAAATCATATCATCGACTCATGGACTTGAAAGACAATTACAAAGATGTTCAGGTGAGTTCTTTGTAAATTGTGCCTGCATTTGCTGAGTTTTGTGCTGTTACGTTTTGATTAAATATAACCCACTTGTGGATAAGGAGGAGGTATTTGGTTTCCTATTCATTGATTAAAATTTTTTTCAACTTAACTCATCCCACCTTATTATTTATATGTATTTTGAAGAACCGTATTTGACTACAAAATAGTAGTTGCTCAGTGAAAATGGAAAGATGTGTTCAATTGGTAGTTGAGAACAATAAACTAGGATGAATATTATGGACACTTGGATGGTGTCGCCCACCATTGCTAAGGCAGCGCCGCCACTCCCAAGTGGCAGCGCTGCCTTAGCAGATGCGGCTCGCCTGCAGTCCGTCTTGTTTTTTTCTTTTTTTTTTGTTTTCTTGTCCTGTTTAGTTAGTTAATTTTAGTTATTAGGTTGTGTGTGTGTGTGTGGGGGGGGGGGGGGGGGGGGGGGGGTGGGAGAAACTTGTTTTAGTCTCTTCCTTTGGGCGGATGCGACTGTCTTGCTGTATTCCCCCCCCCCGTCCGTCCGTCCGTCTCCATCTGCACTGAGGCCTAATGGCGGAGCTGGCGGCCTCCAGCGGGGACCGACCTCAAGGGTCTGGAGGCAGAGCCAGCCAGGACTTACCAGCGTGAGGCTGGCCGACTTCGGGGCTGTGTGGTGGTGTTCCGGCGGCGGCCCAACTTCGGGGCTGTGGCGGCGTTCTGGCGGCGGTGGCCCGACTTTGGGGCTGTGGCGGCGTTCCGGCGGCGGCGGCCCGACTTCGGGGCTGTGGCGGCGTTCTGGCGGTGGCGACCCGACTTCGCAGCCTCGGAAGCTCGGCCGTGGGCCAGTGGACGACATCGTCGGGAGCTCGCAGGTCACAGGTTGGTGACCTGTTTTTCCGGAGCTCCCGCAACAACAGCTTCGTCCGCTGGATTGGAGGGCGGCAGCTTCGGCAGCTTCGACCGCCCCGGGCCGCGGAGTTTGAACCGGCCTGTTCGCGGAGCTCGGATTCAGCCGCGGGACTGACTTACTTACCATCACCCGGCGGGGTCACAACATCGGAGGCCCGGATCGCCTCAGCGCAGAGGGAGAACCAGGAGGGAAGAGACAAAGACTTTAAGACTTTTGCCTTGAGTGGTGCCTGGTGGACTCACTCACTGTGGTGGATGTTGCAAGGCACGAAATTTCGTTCAGACTGGAAGGTCTGAATGACAATAAAGGATACTTAATTTAGTAGCAGGATTCTTTCTGGATAACAATGAGATATCAATGAGATATCGGTCATCTTGACCATAGAACTAAGGAGATACTGGATGGGCTGGGCTTGTTTTCCTTGGAGCAGAGGGAGTTGGGAGGCACTTGATAGAAGTATACAAAATTATGAGGGGGCCGAGATAGGGTTGATAATAAGAAGTAATCTAACCAAGAAAGAACGCTCGCTTAGAATACCAGGCCAACACAAATCAGGCAGCATCTGTGGAGGGAATGAATGGGCAGCATTTCAGGTCATGACCCTTCTTGAGACTAGTTTCTCACAACTGGATTTTTTGTATAAACTAAAATGCGTAAAATCAAGGATATAGAAAAGAAACTGGAATCATTTTTAAATTTCAATGGGAATTGAGAAGTGAATGAGCTTTGGTGTAAGATTGAAATGTTGCCCTCAGATCTGAGGATTTGAGTATAGGAGCAGGGAGGTTCTACTGCAGTTGTACAGGGTCTTGGTGAGACCACACCTGGAGTATTGCGTACAGTTGCGTACAGTTTTGGTCTCCAAATCTGAGGAAGGACATTATTGCCATAGAGGGAGTGCAGAGACGGTTCACCAGACTGATTCCTGGGATGTCAGGACTGTCTTATGAAGAAAGACTGGATAGACTTGGTTTATACTCTCTAGAATTTAGGAGATTGAGAGGGGATCTTATAGAAACTTACAAAATTCTTAAGGGGTTGGACAGGCTAGATGCAGGAAGATTGTTCCCGATGTTGGGGAAGTCCAGGACAAGGGGTCACAGCTTAAGGATAAGGGGGAAATCCTTTAAAACCGAGATGAGAAGAACATTTTTCACACAGAGAGTGGTGAATCTCTGGAACTCTCTGCCACAGAGTGTAGTCGAGGCCAGTTCATTGGCTATATTTAAGAGGGAGATAGATGTGGCCCTTGTGGCTAAGGGGATCAGAGGGTATGGAGAGAAGGCAGGTACGGGATACTGAGTTGGATGATCAGCCATGATCATATTGAATGGCGGTGCAGGCTCGAAGGGCCGAATGGCCTACTCCTGCACCTAATTTCTATGTTTCTATCATGCAAGAAATCCAGTTGTAAAGATTTAGTCTAACCAGATTTTGAGTGTTTGATACAATAATAAGTGACTAAGATCCTACTTGTTTAGAGATACAGCGCGGAAACAGGCCCTTCGGCCCACCGGGTCCGCACCGACCAGCGATCCCCGCACATTAACACTATACTACATGCACTAGGCACAATTTTTGCATTTACTAAGCCAATTAACCTACAATTAACCTATACGCCTTTGGAGTGTGGGAGGAAATTGAAGATCTCGGAGAAAACCCACGCAGGTCACGGGGAGAAGGTATAAACTCTGTACAGACAGCACCTGTAGTCGGGATCGAACCCGGGTCTCCGGCGCTGCATTCGCCGTAAGGCAGCAACTGTACCTCTGCGTCACCATAATCTGTCATTATTTTTTCTAACTTTATCAAATCTTTTAGAATCATAGACTGATATAATGTGGAAACATATACCCCCACACTGACCAACATGTCTCAGCTACACTAGCCCCACTGGCCTGCATTTGGCCCATATCCCTCCAAACCCATCCTATCCATGTACCTGTCTAACTGTTTCTTAAACATTGCGATAGTACCTGCCTCAACTACCTCCTCTGGCAGCTTGTTCCATACACCTATCACACTTTGTGTGAAAAGTTATCCCTCAGATTCCTATTAAATCTTTTCCTCTTCATCTTAAACCTATGTTCTCTTCTAGATTCACCTACTCTGGGCAAGAGACTCTGTGCATCTACCCAATCTATTACCATCATGATTTTACACACTTGTATAAGATCACCCTCATCCTCCTGCGCTCCAAGGAATAGAGACCCAGCCGTCTTGACCTTTCCCTACAGCTCAGACCCTCTAGTCCTGGCAACATCCTCGTCAATCTGCTCTACCCTATCCAGCTTTTATTGTCACTGTTTTGTTCCCGACAAGAAACTATTACATGACATAGGACAAGCATCTGAATGGAGAGAGTGAGTTGTACGGATGTTGAGATAGAGGTTCACGTGTACCTCCTCTCACTTCATCTACTGCATCCAGTGTTCCCGATGTGGGCTCCTGTACATTGGCGACCCATAGTATAAGCTCGGCGACTGTGCTCAGCCTACAGGACCTCCCGGCTTTAACTCCTCTCCCATTCCCACACTGACCTTTCTGTCCTGGGCCTCCTCCATTGTCAGAGTGAGGCTGCTCACAAACTGGAGGTACAACACCTCATATTTTGCTTGGGTAGCGGTATGAATGTTGAATTCTCTCATTTTAGCTAGATTCTACAAACACTCCCTTCCCCCCATCCCCTCACTCTGCCGCCCCTTGTCCCCCTTCTTCCACTAAAAGTCAGTTAACCAGTTCTACAATTCGCAATGCTGTGATCCTGGGGTCACCACATCCCTAGCCAACAATCAAGCTATTCCCTGCCTGAGGTCACCTGTTACCAGCCCTGATTTGTTCTGGGCCTTCCTTGCTCCAGCCTTCCTCCCCACCTAACAATTAGTCTAAAGAAATGTCCTGACCCAAAACATCACGTATCCATGTTATTCACAGATGCTGCATGGCCTGCTGAGATAGAGCTCTTAATAATAGGGGATATGGGGATAAGGCAGGAACGGGGTACTGATTGGGGATGATCAGTCATTTCATCATCATGTCATGATCACAGTGAATGGTGAAGGGCCGAATGGCCTACTCCTGCACCTATTGTCTATTGTGCAGCATTCTGTGAAATGCCACCTATCCATGTTCTCCATAGATGCTGCCTGACCCGCTGAGTTACTCCAGCACTCTGTGAAACGTCACCTATCCATGTTCTCCACAGATGCTGCCTGACCCACTGAGTTACTCCAGCACTCTGTGAAACTTTGGATTATTGATTTGCACGTCTCTTCCAAAATCTTTTACTTGTTTTGTCAGATTAATTTTTTCTGCTTGTGAATGTAGCAGTGGGAAAAGATTATTGACTAATATAATTCACGAGTGAGGCCGCATTTAGAGTATTGTGATCAGCCCTGGGCACCATGTTGACCCGACTGGGCAATAGGGAGTTGAGTAGGCTGGAGTACTCTATTCCGTGGAACGCAGGAGGATGAGGGGTGATCTTTTAGAGGTGTATGAAGTCATGAGAGGAATAGATTGGGTAGATGCACAGTCTCTTGTCCATAGTTGGTGAATCGAGAACCAGAGGACATAGCTTTAAGGTGAAGGGGAACAGATTTAATAGGACTCTGAAGGGTAATTTTTTCACGCTGAGTTGCAAAGCCTCCAGCATCGCTCTGTGTGTGCGCGAAACGTTTAGAGGGGACGGGTTTAAAATTGATTTTCCCTAGGCTGTTCTCTTCAGCCTAGTTAATTATAACGGAAAATCGCTGGAATTTCCGTCGCTTGCTATTATTAGTTTTAAAGGCTTTATATAATCGTTGTAGTTTTTAACCTCTAAACCCACGCCACTGGCGGCAGGGTCTCATACAGCAGCAGTGGTTTTTTTTACATTAAAAAGGGATTAAGATCCCTTTATACAAAGTTAATGTTGCAATAGCTAATTTTCACGAGTGGGCAGGCCACTTTTTCGCTGATCACTGAAAAAATCCCTAATTATCAATCTTTATTTTCCCCTGTACCCGACTCCCCCCAGCATCTACTCCACCACCTACCAAGGCCCCTCCTTTCAACATCTCCACTGACCTCCTTACCCCTCCTCCACACTGCTTCCTCTCCCAGTTTGACCTGGTCACCCCTACTGAAATCTCCAAACTCATCAGCTCTTCCAAACACCCTACCTGCTCCACCGACGCTCTCCCCACTCCCCTGCTTCAGTCCTGCCTCCCCGTTCTCTTCCCCCACCTCACTACTCTCTTCAACTCCTCATTGTCCCAAGGAATCTTGTCAGACCCCCTCACCGCTTTCAAAACTGCTGCTGTCCACACCAATCTCAAGCCTCGAGAAAAAGAAACCTGGTCTTGATCCCTCCTCTCTCATCTTAACTACCTACCTCCCCAATCTCAACCAAGGCCCCTCCTTTCAACACATCTTCTTTCAAAAACCCTGGAGCGTCATCGTTGCGTCGCAACTTCATGCCCTTCCCCACCTCCTTGCGTATAACCTACTTGACCTCACCCCTCTAACTCTGGCAAGGAATTGTCCCCCCCTCCATAGCACAGAAACTGCTCTCCTCAAAGTCCTCAACGACCCTCACCTCTGCTGACACTGGTCCTCAACCCTCACCTCTGCTGACACATCCTCAACATCCTCATCCCTCCTCGACCTGAGCGCAGCCTTCGATACAGTGAACCATAACATCCTGCTCACCAGACTCAAAGACCTCGGCATTGAAGGCTCTGCACTAAGCTGGCTCCTTTCCTACCTTTCCAACAGATCCCACTTCATCTCTCTCCACAACCACACCTCTGCTACAGCCACAGTCACTCAAGGCATTCCCCAAGGCTCCGTACTCTGCCCCCTCCTCATCATCATCTACATCCTCCCCCTTGGTCAGATACTCCGCCACTTCAACCTGGACTTCCACTGTTACGCGATGACACCCAGATCTACCTCGGCACCAAATCCCCCCCCCTTGGTCAGATACTCCCACAACCTTCCCCCCCCCCCCCCCCCCCCCCCCCCCCTCCCATATCCCATATCAACTCCTGTTTGTCAGCTATAAAAACCTGGATGCAACATAACTTCCTCAAACTCAACAGCGATAAGACAGAATTCCTCCTCATAGGCTCCAAAGCCACACTCAGCAAAATCAATAACCCCACTCTCACCATCGACGGCACCACTGTCTCTCCATCTCCCCAGGCCCGCAACCTTGGCGTGATCTTTGATTCCACCCTCTCCCTTGAGCCTCACATCCGCCATGTCATTAAAACCTCCTTCTTTCATCTCCGCAACATCGCCAAACTCAGACCCTCTCTCACACCTCCCGCTGCTGAAAGACTAATCCATGCCTTCATCTCCTCCCGACTGGACTATTGCAACTCACTTCTCCTTGGCATCAGCTCCACCTACATCAACCGACTCCCACTGGTCCAGAACGCAGCCGCCCGACTCATCACCCACACCAAATCCTGGCATCACATCACTCCAGTCCTCAAACAACTTCACTAGCTTCCCATCTCCCACCGGATCACCTACAAAATCCTGATCCTCACCTACAAAGCCCTCGACCATCTGGCCCCCCCATATCTCGCTGACCTCCTCTCCCCCTACCAACCCTCACGGTCCCTCAGATCCACATCAGCCGGTCTCCTCTCCATCCACAAGTCCAACCTCCGCAGTTTTGGGGACAGAGCCTTCTCCAGGGCAGCTCCCAGGCTCTGGAACTCCCTCCCCCAACTGATCCGCATTCCGTGCCCCTCACCATCTTCCAGTCCCGCCTCAAGACCCATCTCTTCACCTCTGCCTATCCTTAGCCCCACGTCCCCCTCTCTTTTCATCTGTGCATTAATTGCCTCATATTGTGTTTTGAATTGAATTCTGTCTTTACTTTGTGTACTAGTCATGTCTCTACTATTTACTTCATTCCCCTTACATGTTTTTCCTCTACATGCTAAATTTTTGTAAGGTGTCCTTGAGACTCTTGAAAGGCTCCCATAAATAAAATTTATTATTATTATTATTGTTAAGAAAACAATGCCCTTCCAGCCACTTCCAGCATTATACATGGAGCAAAAAGAATCATTTCAGATACATTTTAGGTTCTGGTCATATCCACCAAGGTGCAATAAATGTCCTTGTTCACAGGAAGTTTACAAAGTAAACAGAGTACATTACAGAGTAATGATGAAGCAATAAAAAACAGAGGACCAGCATTAGGCCAACTTGTCCAGAAGGTGATGAATGGTGATGAATATCCCTGGCCTCATATCCTGAGCTGGCTAGCGTTTCTGCTACTGCTCACATTATTGTCAGAGCTGAACATGTGAGAATGTGGATATTAGATATGGCCGGCGCGTACCTTCAGATTGTATTATCTATCACTTTTTATTTTCCAAAACAAACATGCTCATGAGGAAAATGACCTTTCGACAATGGCATTGGAGTTGTGGCCTTACAAGGCTGTTAACAGAGCAAGTTGCATGAAAAATGTTTTTACCTGTTCAGGGCGGGACAGTGACACAACGATAGAGTTGCTGTCTGTACGGAGTTTGTACGTTGTCCCCGTGACCTGCGTGGGTTTTCTCAGAGATCTTCGGTTTCCTCCCAAACTCCAAAGACGTAAAGGTTTGTAGGTGAATTGGCTTTGTATAAGTGTAAATTGTCTCTGGTGTGTGTAGGATAGTGTTAATGTGCAAGGATCGCTGGTTGGTGCCGACTCGGTGGGCAGAAAGGCCTGTTTCCGCACAGTATATCTAAACTAAACAACGGTATGGACACTTGTCATATTTATCCCCTCTATTTATCACTTCTTTCTCTGGCTTTAGAATGTTGAACCTAATGTTGAAAAAATGTAGTGCATCCGCCTGTGTTTTTTGTAAAGTTGACCAGGACATCTTAGCACATTAGAGTTTGAACATTCTACTTGAGGGACAATGTCCCTGCAGATTTGGTAAACTTTGTGGTTCATCTTTAAGCACAGACAGATGAGTGTTTACATCAAATGTCAAGTTCACCAAAAGTGATGATCTGCCTCATTCATGGTAATCTGGTTGTTTCAGGTCCTGAAAATCCTTGTCCGAGCGGTGGAAGAAGGAATCGCAGATCACAAAGGGGATTCTGCTAAACCTTTGGCAGGGAGATTGCGGGAACTATTCGGTCGGGTGACTTCCAAAGTAACCAACGATGCTGAGATTTGGAGGTTGTATGCCAAGCTTTGTGGAGATGGGCATACAGTAAAACCAGAAGATAATGAAAAGGTTGGTACCAAATGCCGCTGTGGATTTCACTCTGAGCTTAAGCATCTTGATAAAGTCCAACATGTCTTGCCCACGTTCCTCTACCCACTCAAGACTCTCTCAAGATAGGGGAGGAAAACAACGAGGTCCTCTTCACCTCTGCTATTGAAACAGTTCCAGGAAAATGTGTGCTAACCCCAGCTGTTTCATGTGTTCATTCTCTGATGTGATCAATAGCTTGCAGACTGTCAAATTTGTTTGTTCATTTTACAGATGCCTTGTGCTTTTGGGGTGATCTGCTTGCGATTAGGGTGCTCTAAATCAGCAACGTTTTACAGTTTTTCTCTATGTTAAATCGCTATGTGTATGCATGCAGTTACTACACACTCCTTTCAGTTTCACTTTAGTTTATTGTCACAGTGAAAAGCTTTTGTTCCATGCTACCCAGTTAGAGGAAAGACAATACATGATTACAATCGAGCCATTTATGGTGTATAGATACATGATAAGGGAATAACGTTTAGTGCTAGGTAAAGCCAGCAAAGTCCAATCAAAGATAGTCCGAGGCTCACAAATGAGGTAGATAGTTGTTCAGGACTGCTCTCTGGTTGTGGTAAGATGATTCAGTTAGAAACATAGAAAGTAGGTGCAGGAGGAGGCCATTTGGCCCTTCGAGCCTGAACCGCCATTCAATATGATCAGGGCTGATCATCCAGTACCCCGTTCCTGCTTTTCCCCCATAATCCCATGATTCCGTTAGCCCTAGGAACTAAATCTAACTCACTCTTGAAAACATCCAGTGAATTGGCCTCCACTGCCTTCTGCGGCAGAGAAATCCACAGATTCACAATTCTTTTGGTGAAAAGGTTTTTCCTCTTCAGTCCTAAATGACCTATACCTTATTCTTAAACAGTGACCCCTGGTTCTTGACTCCCCCAACATCGGGAACATTTTTCCTATATCTAGCCTGTGCAGTCTCTTAAGAATTTTCTATTTTCTATAAGATCCCCTCTTATCCTAAATTCCAGTGAATATAAGCCCAGTCGATCCATTCTTTCATCATATGACAGTCCCGCCATCCCGGGAATTAACTTGGTGAACCTACGCTGCACTCCCTCAATAGCAAGAATGTCCTTTCTCAAATTAAGAGACTAAAACTGCACACAATACCACAGGTGTGGTCTCACCAGGGCCCTGTACAACTGCAGTAGGACCTCCTTGCTCCTATACTCAAATACTCTCGCTATGAAGGCCAATATGTAATTTGACGTTTTGGTTCGAGACTCTTCTTCAGTCAGGGGAGTGGGCAGGAGAGATATAAATGTAGTCAGAGACCGTAAGACTGGTGTGAGAACTGGGAAGGGAGAGGGGATGGAGAGAGAGGGAAAGCAGGGCTATTTTAAGTTAGAGAAGTCTATGTTCATACTGCTGGGGTGTAAGCTACCCAAGTGAAATATGAGGTGCTGTTCCTCCAATTTGTGCTGGGCCTCACTCTGACAATGGAGGAGGCACGGGACAGAAAGGTCAGATTGGGAATGGGAGGGGAGTTAAAGTGCTGAGCAACCGGGAGATCAGGTAGGTTAAAGCGGACTGTGGAGGTGTTCAGCGAAACAATCGCCAAGCCTGCGCTTGGTCTCACCAATTTACAGGAGTTGACACCTGGAACAGCGGATACAATAGATGAGGTTAGAGGAGGTGCAAGTTGTGATATCTTGAGCTCAGACACAGAATAACAAATTAACTCACTGCTGACTGGAACTTCACTGCAGAGCTGTCTGTGGTTTATTCAATCATTTACAATCCTCCAACCAAAGGTGGCGCTATTACAACTCCTCCCACCTTAATGAAAACATTATCGCCTTGTTGACAATTTTGAATATAATATAAACGGTATGAATTTATTACAATCTTGTCTGATTACTTTTATATAACAATAAAATTAGGACATCAGGCATATATGTTGCATATACAATTGACAAAATAACTTTACAAATTAAACCGAACCGCTGGGTTTCTCCTTCTTTCTGGATATCTTCCCGTACCAAACGTTTCTGACTGTTTAGAACCACATGGACTCATTTTTGATCGAGTCAAGTCTTTCTTTTAACCTACATTCAAAGATTCCAGTCCATGAGTCAATTTTGTTTAAGAGGGAACTGCAGATGCTGGAGAATCGAAGGTTACACAAAAAAGCTGGAGAAACTCAGCGGGCGCAGCAGCATCTATGGAGCGAAGGAAATAGGCAACGTTTCGGGCCGAAACCCTTCTTCAGGCTGATCGGGGGCTTGTCCCCACCCACCCCCGCCCCCGATCAGTCTGAAGAAGGGTTTCGGCCCGAAACGTTGCCTATTTCCTTCGCTCCATAGATGCTGCTGCACCCGCTGAGTTTCTTCAGCTTTTTGTGTAACAGTCAATTTGTTTGACTGTCTGTCAACCACACTTGAACCTCCATTTTCTGGCTGGTTCAAACGCTCGCTATCTTGTGTACCTTCTTGTACCATTTCTGGTTCATCCGTTGGTACCGGTACTTGAGTGGTTAACAAATTATCTGACTCGTCTCATTGATCTGGTTGTAAACCTGTCTGTGTTTGCATAGGCATGACATGGTCAATCTGTACTTTTCTCACCTTCCCACTTCCAAACATCTTGACCACGTATGTCCGTGGTCCGCACTTTCTCACTACTCTGCCAGGTAACCTCTTCACCCACTTGTGATGATGGGTTTTCACCTGTGCCTTCTGATTCAACTCAACAGTCCATTCCTTTATTCTACTTCTGTCATGATTTGTTTTTTGTTTCTCCTGTTTGTTTCTACTGTTTCTCTTCTACTGTTTGAGCCAAGTTTGGTTTCAACAGTGAAAACCTTATTCTGGGTTTTCTTTTCAAGAACAGTTCAGCTGGTGTTCGACCAGCAGTGGTGTGAGGTGTGTTTCGATGTGTAATCAGAAAGTTAGCCAGTTTGTGAAACAGAGACAACTGTCTTTTCTTTGGATTTGGATCCAGCAGTTTGACTAAACTCCGTTTTACAATTTGTACTGTGCATTCTGCTGCACCATTTGAAGCGGGATGGTATGGAGCGACTCTAGTGTGTTTTACACCATTCCCTTTCATGAATTGTGCAAACTCTTGTGAACAGAATTGTGCTCCGTTATCAGACACAATTTCCTCTGGAAATCCATAGGACGCAAACAATCCTCGTAAAATGTTTATCGTTTTGCTGGATGTATTTTTGTTCATCGGAAACACCTCAACCCACTTGGGGTGACTATCAATCCCAATGAACAATTGTTGTCCATCTAACTCTGCAAAGTCAACGTGTAATCTTTGCCACACTCTAGCCGGCCATTTCCATGGCTGTAGCGGTACTGTTGGTGGATTCTTTCCAACTGCTTGAATGTGCTACACTCTTTCCCCATTTGTTCTATGTCCTTACCTAGACCAGGCCACCATAGATAGCTTCTAGCTAGAGTCTTTGTTAGACACATTCCTAAATGCTGATCGTGAAGATCTAGCAATTTTGGTCCATATTTTTCAGGGATTACCACCCTCGCTCCCCACATGACACAACCTTGGTCTCCTGAGAGTTCATTCTAACGTACAAAGAATGGTTTCAGTTCTGCCTCTGAATCCGGCAATTTGTTTGGCCATCCATTGTAACATACTCCTGTACTCTTGACAAAAGTCAGTCAGTGCGAGTAGCCTTCCGAATGTCTCCTGAAGTGATAGGTAACTCATCTACATGAGAGAAATAAAACTTGTCCTCTCTGTTTGGGGCAACCTCCGATTCCAAAGGTAATCTAGACATGGCATCAGCATTGCTGTGCTCTGCTGCCTTACGATACTGAATATCATACTGGTATGCAGACAATATCAATGCCCATCTTTGCATTCTGGCTGCTGCCAGAGTTGGTATGTGTGTTTTTGGATTTAGGATCACTGTCAACGGCTGGTGATCTGTCTCATTGTAAAACTACAAGATATTAAAAATGTAAGAATGTAAAAACATGTAAGAGTCTGCTTTATTCCAGTGTCCCACTTTTCCTCTCCAGGCCCTGCAGTATCTCAGTAAAGCGTATCGATGTAAAACACAATCGAGTGGCTGGGAAAAAGATGCAGAATCTTTCAAGGAAGTGGCTAAACAAGCAATAGAACTTGCACACGGTAAGTGGCCATTGGCTCGCATATTCAGTCACACAAGTTCACAAGTTATAGGAGTAGAATTAGGCCATTCAGCCCATAGGCCCCAGTCCTTCAGTAAAGACCAGGTAGGGGAAAGCGGCTCCTGCCAGCTGTTGCTTCAAGAGCCAGGAGTCTGATTCAAAATGTGTGGAATTCCCTGCCATTTGTGGAATTCCCTGCCACAGAGGGCAGTGGAGGCCAAATCATTGGATGGGTTTAAGAGAGAGTTAGATAGAGCTCTAGGGGCTAGTGGAATCAAGGGATATGGGGAGAAGGCAGGCACGGGTTATTGATTGGGGACGATCAGTCATGATCACAATGAATGGCGGTGCTGGCTCGAAGGGCCAAATGGCCTCCTCCTGCACCTATTTTTCTATGTTTCTAAAATTGAGAGGAAAAGTTCTAATGTGGGGAGAAACTTTGCATAGAGATTATGTTCCAGAACTTGAGGTCCATCAAAGTGGCATAAACAGTATGAATCAGGAGCATTGGAGTCAAATTGTATCGAGAATATTGTGCATATCTGTGCGGACGGAACAAGAAGGGGGAAGCAGCCTAAAGACACTGCTCTGTTCGGAGCCAGCACTGGGTATGTGCTACAGCAGCAGCCCTGTGATCTCAGGGTCGGTCAGTGCTCAACCTTCGGGTCCTGCCCACCATTCTGTGCAGTCTGAACCAACCAGAGAAAATGTTTCATTTGTCTGCTGAAAGTTTGCACCATCCTGCAGTTTTAAATTGTGTTCACACAAGATAAGGATTTTGTTTTAGTAAGAAGAGTTTTTCAAGATTCAAGATTCAAGATTCAATTTAATTGTCATTTGGACCCCTTGAGGTCCAAACGAAATGCCGTTTCTGCAGCCATACATTACAAACAAATAGACCCAAGACACAACATAATTTACATAAACATCCATCACATCGCTGTGATGGAAGGCCAAAAAAACTTATCTCTCCACTGCACTCTCCCCCCCCCCCAATGTCAGAGTCAAAGTCAAAGCCCCCGGCTGGCGATGGCGATTGTCCCGCGGCCATTAAAGCCACGCCGGGTGGTGCGAGGTCGCACACCGGTACTTGGTGTTAGAGCCCCCGGCGTGCGCTCGCAGAGTCCCGCGGCCATTCCAAGCCGCGCGGGGCGGTGATGTCAGGCCCCGCTCCAGGAGCTCTTCAACCCCACAACTTGGGCGGGAGAAGTCGCCGTTGCAGGAGCCCTGAAAAGCGGTCTCCCTCCAGGGACCCGCGGGCTCCCGGTGCCGCCGTCCGCCAGACCCGCAGTTGCAGCCTCCGAATCACCGGAGGTCGGGCCGCAGCAGCAGCAGCGCTCCACCACTGCTCCACCCGCTCTGGACTCGGCCAGCTCCGCGACGGTGAAGTGAGTTGTCAGCACCAGAGTCCCCGGTCTTCTCCTGTTGGAGGCCGCTCCTCGTTGCAGCCCCAACGACAACGGAGACCCGACAGAAAAGGTCAGGTCTCCCGTGCAGGGAGAGATTTAAAAGCTACCCCCTCCCTCCCCCACACACACACACCCCAACAAAAAATAACAAAAACTACATAGAAACATAGACAAAAAATAATAAAAACGCGGACGGGCTGCAGAGGCCGCTGCCGACGAGAGTCGCGCCGCCTACCGGAGCTTTTAATACAAAGTTGATATGGGTACTGTGTCTTAGAAAATACTAGTTGATATACATGCAATCTAACACTGGACTTGGAACTGTGCCTTAATGAGTTGTGTTTGTTTTTGTGGGATTTTATTTGTAGTGTCCATTAAATGCAGCGAAAGCAAAACGAACCCTCAGGAGGCTGTGCAGATGCTGACGTCAGCCCGGCTCAACCTACGTGGCCTGTCCACCAAAGCACAGGTAGGACGCATCAAGTTTCTTTTGTTAGCTTTAAGGAGCTGATTTTTGTTTTGTTTTGTAGCCTTGAGCTGCACAGGGGCAGTTTCATAGTTAAAATTTACAAGGCCTATCCAGGAATCTGCCTAATTCAGAGGATGGCGTGTTCTTGTGATGTTGGGTCTGAGATGTACGGATGCCAATGCTGCTTTTGTGCTTTTCACAGCTTTAGAAATTCTGAAACATGTGAATTTTGTATTATCAGGATTTTCACACAGGCGAACACAATGACAATTCCGTGGCAGTGATTCATTTTAACATCCATCTTCCAGTTGAAAGGTGTACGGATGTCAGTTTGAAGAGGCGTCTCCACCCCAAAAGGTCACCCATTCCTTCTCTCCAGAGATGCTGCCTGTCCCGCAGTTGGCTTGCATATAATCCATACCCCTGCATTTCCAAAGGTCTTTTAAATGCCATTATCATATCTGCCTCACCCACTGCCCCCGCCCGGAAACCTGTTTCAGTCGCTTAAGTGCCTGTCCCACTTGGCAATTTTTTCGGCGACTGCCGGCATCATATCAGCATCGCCAAAAGATTTTGAACATTTCAAAATCCAGCGGCGACAAAAAAATGTTTCGACACGTGAAAAAACACCGCGCGTCAATGCGTCATCACGCTGCAAATCTTCCGGTGACCTGATACATCAGTCAATGATGCCGGCAGACGCAGAAAAAATCGGCAAGTGGGACAGGCCCTTTACCATCCTCGGTGTAAAGAAGATTTGCCCCACACCTCTCCTTTAAACCCTACATCTCTCACCTGAAAACTATGCCCTCTAGTATTTGATGTTTCCTTTTTTTTTTTTTTTGTTTATTTTATTAGAAGTTAATACAGTGCAAAACAGTACAGTGGAACCTAATTTTAGGTGCCAACTATGTAATACCGTAATCCATTCTACGTACAACCTCTAGTTTTATGTTATGAGAAGGAAGTAAGCAAGACAAGAAAAAGAAAACAATAGAAAGAGGAAAAAGTGGAAAAATAGATGGTAGAGAGTAGAAAAACGTGAAGTGTGTATATAAAAAACAAAAAAGGAAGAGAGAAAGTGGAAAGTAAAAATAGAAGAGAAGGCCCCTTAAAAGAGAATTTTTCAAATCTATATTCGGAGATGTAGATCTATCCGCATCATGAACTGAAATCAGCAATCTTTACGGTACCGCTGCATCACATGATTCCAAAAAGTCGATGAAAGGAGACCAACTCCTTAAGAATTGGTCATATTTATCTATTAGTCGGAGTCTCATTTCTTCAAGGCGTGCTATGTCCATCATATTCCTAATCCACATTTTAACAGTTGGTATGGTTGTATTTTTCCAAAATTTAAGTATCAATTTCTTTCCAATTATTAACCCATAATTAAAAAAAACATTTTGATCTTTATTTAAATTTGATGTTTCCATCCTGGGAAAAAGGTTCTGACTGTCTCCTCTATCTATCCCTCTCATCATTTCATATACTTCCATTAGGTCTCGCCACAATCTCAAGTGTTCCAGACAAAACAATCTAAATGTGTCTAATTTCTATTTGTAGTTAATATTCCCAAATCCAGGCATCGTACTGGTAAACTAGCTCTGCACCCTTTCCAAAGCCTCCACATCCTGCAATGGGGCGGCCAGAACTCCACACAGTACCACAAATACAGCCTATAGATCTGTATCATGACTTTCTGGCTGATGCACTCAATGCTCTGGTGAATGAAGGTAAGGGGACCATATGCCTTCTTTCACACCCAGTCTACTTGCTTTGTCGCTTTCAGGGAGTTATGGACTTGGATCCCAAGATCTCTCCGTACACCAATGGGGTTAAAGGTCATGCCAGTAAATCTATATTAAAGGTACACAAAAATGCTGGAGAAACTCAGCGGGTGCAGCAGCATCTATGGAGCGAAGGAAATAGGCGCCATTTCGGGCCAAAACCCTTCTTCCTAATTCTATATCGTAATTCTATATTTTCCCCTTACATTTGACCTCCCAAAGTGCAACACCTCACACTTGCTCAAACTTAAACTCCATCTGTCATTTCTCCCCTCATTTCTGAAGATGACCTATATCACACTGTATGCTTTGGCAACCTTCCTGACTGATGGCAACCACAGCAATCTTGGTGTCAACTGCAAACTTACTAATCAACCCGTCTACACTTGCGTCCAAGTCATTAATATATATTACAAACAGCAAAGGTCCCAGCACAGATCCCTGCAGAACTCCACTGGTCACTGACTCCACTGAATGGCCCCATTCTGAGACCCCAGCCTGACCACCAACTTGTTGTCAGTCTCTCTCCCAGGGCCGCGGCCTCTGGCTTCCTACCAGCTCCATGCATCCTTAACAGATTGGCTGATTAAATATAGAAAGCTAGAAAGTGTGTACATCAAGTAGTTGAATGAGTCCCAGGGGAACAGTGCCTCTCATTTGCCACGGATTTCAGTACCAGTGAATGGCAGGGCTCTGGGGAGTGTTGTTGAAGGTTCCTTGAAGGTGGAGTGGTCAAAAAGGCATTGGGTCATTGGCCCTCATCATTTAGAATATGGATGGAAACATCCTTCACCCATGCCTTCTCTCCGGAGATGCTGCCTGTCCCGCTGAGTTACTCCAGCTTTTTGTGTCTATTGTCTTTCTGCTGACTGGTTAGCACGCAACAAAAAGCTTTTCACTGTACCTTGGTACACGTGACACTGAACTACACTAAACTCCATACAGACACTTTGTAGGAGAATTTCTAACAGGGGCACATGTCTATCACTAGAGGAACTCTACGGTTACCACAGGGAACCTCATTCATGCTATTAATACCAGCCTGACAAATAATCTTCATTCGCACTCGTATCACTGTGGTCGGCATCCTCAAAGAAACAGCAATCTCCAGCCATTGGAAGTGTGTTGTTGGTATTGTACCTGTGTCTCATAAAAAGCATTCTTCACAATCTTGCAATATTCAGAACGTACATCCTGAAACTGAAACAGTGTCCCTTGAAATGGAGAGCGGGAAAACATAGTTTTGTAAACCTCACAATGCAGGATCATGATCTTAATGACATTTATTAAAATGGCAAATTGTGCCACACTGCCATGTTTTTAGTTCAAGTTAAATATATTTGATATATATTCACAAATGTTCGATTAATGTAAGACATAATCTAAGAGATTTAAAATTTTACATAGATTATATTATTCAAAAACAAGATTGAACAAATTTTATCCAAATATCCAAATGTATCCAATTTGTGATAAATGTCTATCCCAAAACGCAACTATAACACACTCCTTAGTTTCCTGCATAAATCTTTATAGATTTCGGAGTGATATTTTCAAAATATTTACAAAATTATTCAAGACAAGAATGGAACCTAATACTGAAATGATTACATTTGGAGTAATAGAAGATGGGAATAAATTGAGCACTTCGCAAAATTTATTTTTTAACTATGGTTTAATAATAGCAATAAAATTAATACTTAAATTTTGGAAAAATACATCAATTCCAACGCTTAAAATGTGGATTGCAAGCATGTTGGACACCGCACATCTTGAGGAAATGCGATTCCTCCTAATGAATAAATCAGACCAATTCATAACGAGTTGGTCTCCATTTGTCGTCTTTTTGGAATCATATGGTGCAACACAATTGTAAAAACTAACTTTTTCAGGACTGGACGAGGGTTGGACAAGATTATAAACAATGATCTCCTTACCCTTTTTTTAAATTATTATTATTTTTTTTAATTTAATGTCTTATTCTCTTTTTTCTATTTTCTTTTTCTCAACTTTCTTCATTCACTCGTCTTACTTCTTTTTCTTCACACACTATATATCTCACGCTTTTCTATCCATTACTATCTAATTTATTTTTCTTATTCTAATCTTTCTTTAATATAACAAAAAAAAAAGAAGCTGTACATAAAATGTATTATGAAAATATATATTAGGCACTTTGGTGCCATATGATTGTACTTACTTCTAATAAAATAAAATATATTTTTTAAAAAAAGTAATTACTCATTGTAATTAATCCTAGTATTTCTACGGAGAGGATGAAAAATAGATTAAACAACTGAATGGAAAAGCTGCAAACTTATATATATATATATATAGATTATAATTATATATATTATGTATATATATATATATATTATATATATATATATATATTATAGATATATTATGTATATTATATATATAATATGCATACATATATATAATATATTATATATATATATTATATATATATCGTATTTCCCAGCAATGAAGAAGCACCTGCGTCTAAGACGCAACCCATTTTGAGTCGCTAAAAATTATGAAAAATATTTTTAAAAAGACATTCACCGTGGTGGCGGCCATTTCCATTCGCCGTGGTGGCGGCCATTTCCATTCACGGCCATTTCCAGTGCAAAACACAAATAATATATACACCGGTGCTGTAATTAAAAAAATACAGCGGTAGGAATAAAAAAACATTTAATTGTGCACGGAACAAAGATTACAAAATGGAAAGCATTCTAATCTTCAAATACCCAAAATTCACTGCTCCCATCCGAATCTTCAAAGCATAATACCGGTAATTCATCAGGGTCATCACTGCTGTTTGACAATTTACAGAGTTAAACAACTTAAACAGAATTTACACAGCTCCGACCTACACCAGGTGTTTGAAGTGTTTGAAATGGCGAAGATTGCCATTTTGTACTGAAACGCTTCCTATAGGCCAAGGGTGTCAAACTCGTGAACCTCGGGCCGCGAAGGAGTCTGTTCCGGCCCGCGGGATGATTTCCCTGATTACCAGAGCGGGCATGAAGTCGCATTTTGCCCGTGACCTCAAATGAGATAAAATGAGTTTGACACACCAGCTGAACTGCAGATGCTGGTTTAAATCGAAGGTAGACACAAAATGCTGAGGTAACTCAGCGGCTGAGGCAGCATCACCGGAGAGAAGGAATGGGCGGCGTTTCAGGTCGAGACCCTTCTTCAGACTGATGTCAGGGGAGGGGGAGAGATAGAATGTCTCCCTGTAATGTCAGACTAGTGCGAGAACTGGGAAGGGGGAGGGGATGGAGAGAGAGGGAAAGCAAGGGCTATTTGAAGTTAGAGAAGTCAATGTTCATACCACTGGGGTGTAAGCTGCCCAAGTGAAATATGAGGTGCTGTTCCTCCAATTTGCACTGGGCCTCACTCTGACAATGGAGGAAGCCCAGGACCGAAAGGCCAGATTGGGAATGGGAGGGGGAGTTAAAGTGCTGAGCAACCGGGAGATCAGGTAGGTTAAGACAGACTGAGTGGAGGTGTTCAGTGAAACGATCGCTGAGCCTGCGCTTGTTCTCGCTGATATAGAGAAGTTGACACCTGGAACGGTGGATAAATATACTGTATATACAGGAGTGGCCGCTAAAATCTTTAACTTTCTTGTGTTTTTCTTCCCCTCTTTGTTTCTTGCCTTACAGCAAGTTTATATTGACTTTGCTTCGGGTGAAATACAGAGCGAAGTAGCTGATGAGAAGAAGACGATGGACAATTTGATTCTGCAGCTTGAAGAGCTCGGCGACCAACTGAAGAAAACAAAGAACTGAATCAAATTTCATCAAGAAAATAACGTTGAGAAACATTTTCTATGAAACTTTATTGACATTGCAATTGTATTGATTAAATTAAATATTTCCTTTACATATTTTCAGCTCAAAGATGTATTTGATATTGTCCATATTTGTTTCTTCGGGAACTATGTGGTTGACCCAAAGATCCTATAGCAGAGCTCTGCTATGGGATCTTTGGTTGAGGCTATAACCATGCGTTTGGTCAGGAACTGTGGGCATCCTAGCTACAACAGCAGTTATTGTTGATTCCAGATTGTAGTGTCCTGAGCTGAACAGTTTGTTAGGCGATATCAGAAGGCAGTTAAAAATCAACTAAATCAATATGGCTCTTGAGTCCCAAACTTCTTCTGGAAGATTTAGTAGGTTTATTTATCTGAAGGACATCAATGAACTAAATACAATTATTTTTGATACTTAAGTAGTTTTATTTTATCAGAATGAGATTTTTAATTCCGATTTATTAAGCTCTTAAATACGAATTCCCTTACCAGTTTGATATTATTCCAAAGATAGACACAAAGTGCCGGAGTAACGCAGCAGGTCAGGCAGCATGGAGAACAGGGATAGATGGCGTTTCAGGTCGCCACCATGCTTCAGACTGATGTTGCGGGGCAGGGGGGGGGGGGAGGGGGGGGGGGGGGGGGGTTAGTTGGAAGCGAGAAAAACATTAGACCAAATCAGGGCCGGCAACAGATGACCTCAGGCAAGATGGTTCCATCAATAGGCCGATTATTGGCTTGCGACGGTGTGGGAATGGGAAGGGGAGTTAACATGGTTAGCAACCTCTGTATCACCAGCAAGGACTGGTGGGGTCGCTGGAAGGAGTCTCCACTCCTTTCCGTCTTCCATAGACACCGTTTCCACCCCAACTCACTGGTTCACTCAGCTCTTCCCACTCAAACAACCCCCTCCCCAGATACTTTCCCCGATAACCGCAGGAGATGTAACACCTGTCCCTATACCTCCCCCCTCGACTCCGTCCAAGGACCCCAAGTCCTTCCAGGTGAGACAGAGTTTCACTCGCACCTCCTCCAACCTCATCTACCACATCAGTGTTGCTGAAGTGGGCTGCTTTACAAAGTTAGACAAAGGGTGAATGCTGAACACACGCTTGGTCCACCAACGCCTCCTGGATCTCCTGGTTGCTAACAGGCAAACTGGAGGAACAACACCTCATATTTATTTTGGGTAGCTGACAACCCAGCGGTATGAATATTGAATTCTCAAATTGTAGGTAATTTCTATAAATACCTCCCTCCCTCAGCAACACAAGCTTTTCACTGTACCTCGCTACACGTGACAATAAACTCAACTCAAACCCTTCACAAGATTTGTGAACTCTGCCACATACTTGCGATGTCACAACACATTATAGGCGTCTGGTTTGGCTCGGTCACAAGTCTTTGGTTTTAAGTCTCGGGCTCTATAAGTTTGTGCCACACCAGGATTTGACACCAGAATCCAGATTAACAATTGAGAAAGTGATAAAGATGGAGGGACCATTTTTCAGATGAGATGTTAACTGCAGGTCTCAGATGCTTATTCGGTAAAAGATAATAATTACCGAGCATCACCAGAATACATAGAAACATAGAAATTAGGTGCAGGAGTAGGCCATTCGGCCCTTCGAGCCTGCACCGCCATTCAATATGATCATGGCTGATCATCCAACTCAGTATCCCGTACCTGCCTTCTCTCCATACCCCCTGATCCCCTTAGCCACAAGGGCCCCATCTAACTCCCTCTTAAATATAGCCAATGAACTGGCCTCAACTACCCTATGTGGCAGAGAGTTCCAGAGATTCACCACTCTCTGTGTGAAAAAAGTTCTTCTCATCTCGGTTTTTAAAGGATTTCCCCTTTAGCCTTAAACCGTGACCCCTTGTCCTGGAGGTCCCCAACATCAGGAACAATCTTCCTGCATCTAGCCTGTCCAACCCCTTAAGAAGAATTTTGTAAGTTTCTATAATACCCCCTCTCAATCTTCTAAATTCAAGAGAGTATAAACCAAGTCTATCCAGTCTTTCTTCATAAGACAGTCCTGACATCCCAGGAATCAGTCTGGTGAACCGTCTCTGCACTCCCTCTATGGCAATAATGTCCTTCCTCAGATTTGGAGACCAAAACTGTACGCAATACTCCAGGTGTGGTCTCACCAAGGCCCTGTACAACTGCAGTAGAACCTCCCTGCTCCTATACTCAAATCCTTTTGCTATGAAAGCCAACATGCCATTCGCTTTCTTTACTGCCTGCTGCACCTGCATGCCTACCGTCAATGACTGGTGTACCATGACACCCAGGTCTCGCTGCATCTCCCCCTTTCCCAATCAGCCACCATTTAGATAATAGTCTGCTTTCCCGTTTTTGCCACCAAAATGGATAACCTCACATTTATCCACATTATACTGCATCTGCCAAACATTTGCCCACTCACGCAGCCTATCCAAGTCACCTTGCAGTCTCCTAGCATCCTCCTCACAGCTAACACTGCCCCCAGCTTAGTGTCATCCGCAAACTTGGAGATATTGCCTTCAATTCCCTCATCCAGATCATTAATATATATTGTAAATAGCTGGGGTTCCAGCACTGAGCCTTGCGGTACCCCACTAGTCACTGCCTGCCATTGTGAAAAGGACCCGTTTACTCCTACTATTTGCTTCCTGTTTGCCAGCCAGTTCTCTATCCACATCAATACTGAACCCCCAATGCCGTGTGCTTTAAGTTTGTATACTAATCTCTTATGTGGGACCTTGTCGAAAGCCTTCTGGAAGTCCAGATACACCACATCCACTGGTTCTCCCCTATCCACGCTAATAGTTACATCCTCGAAAAATTCTATAAGATTCGTCAGACATGATTTACCTTTCGTAAATCCATGCTGACTTTGTCCAATGATTTCACCACTTTCCAAATGTGCTGCTATCCCATCTTTAATAACTGACTAGCAGTTTCCCCACTACCGATGTTAGACTAACTGGTCTGTAATTCCCCGTTTTCTCTCTCCCTCCCTTCTTAAAAAGTGGGGTTACGTTTGCTACCCGCCAATCCTCAGGAACTACTCCAGAATCTAAAGAGTTTTGAAAGATTATTACTAATGCATCCACTATTTCTTGAGCTACTTCCTCAAGTACTCTGGGATGCAGCCTATCTGGCCCTGGGGATTTATCGGCCTTTAATCCATTCAATTTACCCAACACCACTTCCCGACTAACCTGGATTTCACTCAATTCCTCCAACTCCTTTGACCCGCGGTCCCCTGCTATTTCCGGCAGATTATTTATGTCTTCCTTTGTGAAGACGGAACCAAAGTAGTTATTCAATTGGTCCGCCATATCCTTGTTCCCCATGATCAACTCACCTGTTTCTAACTGCAAGGGACCTACATTTGTTTTAACTAGTCTCTTTCTTTTCACATCACTTGGACTTGATCTAATTACAGTTTTGTGGAGCTTGGTTGGAAGATTTTGTACATTATAATGTGTAGGAATGAACTGCAGATGCTGGTTTACACTGAAGATAGACACAAAACGCTGGAGTAACTCAGTGGGACAGGCAGCATCCTTGATTAGGAATAGGTGATGTTTTGGGTCGAGACCCTTCTATAGACTCAGTCTCAGCCCAAAACGTCCCGCTGAGTACTCCAGCATTTTGTGTACGTCTTCAGTGTAACACTCTTAATAATTTATCATGAGTGTCAACGTCTTCAAAATGTAGTACATTCTCCCTGTGACTGCGTGGGTTTTCTCCAAGATCTTTGGTTTCCTCCCACTCTCCAAAGACACAGGTTTGTAGGTTAATCGGCTTGGTACAAGTGTAAATTGTCCCTAGTGTATGTAGGACAGTGTTAATATGTGGGAATTGCTGGTCTGTGAGAACTCGGGGCCAAAGGGCCTGTTTCCGTGCTGTATCTAAACAAGACTGAACTAAACTTTCTTCTCATCTCTTTCATTTTGAGCTAAATACCATCCAAACATTGGGATTTATTACTTTTAAGCCCTTTAGCTTAACTGCGGTTTGTATGCTAATTATGGCTAAAGCAAAATGATATATTGTAAAGAAAGAACAATGACTCAGCAAAAGGCAGTTCGTTGTTTGGCAGGACATGGGATTGGATTTTTCATTTGTTGTGCAAGTTTAGTATCAAGACTAGACATCGCTTGGGGACTTGGGGTTTTTGCAAGTTATGCAGAGTTTAACAGCTCGCTATTAATGGAAATCAAAATTTTCAGCAGGCAGACTGGAATGAAACTGAAATACAATTATCAAACACCTGTTTTAATACAAATAGATACAATTTTTGTTCAAAAACAACATGAAATATAAAGTTACATTTTTATAACATGTAAAAATCTAACAAATAGGTATGTTACAAAACCTACCTGAATCGTGGCTGAGCATCTGCCCTACCCCGTGTGCGTGATTTTGGCGCTGTTTAGAGGGGGCGGGTTTAAAACGCGATTTTTACTAGGCTGTTGCAATCGAAAATGTTCAGCCTAGTAAATCATTAACGGAAAATCGCTGAAAGACCCCGTCGCAAAAGGTATTATTAGTTTTTATGGCCTTGTATAATAGTTATAGTAGTTTAAAAATCACTCTCTCAACCCGCAACCTCTCGCAGCCCCAGGGTTTTATAAAGCAAACAATTAAAGGTATGTACCTTATTTTTACATTAAATGGGGCGTATATAACCCTGTATATAAAGTTTTCTATAGCGAGTAGCTCATTTTGGGCTCTTTATATCCCGCAGTATTTTTCTGGGCACTTGAGAGCACAAATGCAGCGCAATGTGAACGTTCTAAACCAGCGCGTTCACAGGAACCCACTAGAAAGCTGATTTAAATTGACTTTAATTTACAGCAATTGAACACTAAATTCCTTCCATTTGGCCTATAAATTGATGTAAATGAGATTTAAAAATCATGTTTTATTGTGAATTATTTGTGAATATTATTTGGACCCTTGGGCTATTTAAAAATGTTAATCATTTATTAAGAAGTGGATAGATGTTTAGATCTAGTAATTAAAGTTTGAAATTAGCTACAATTGGGTAACTAACTAATTATATGCTTTAATTTCAGGTCATCCAAGTAAGATTATTTTATATTTGTTTCAGAATGCTTCAATCTATGATAACTGAAAATTTCATTCAGTTCTCTTAATTTTTAAGAAGGTTATGGGCTTTTGACTGTCCACGATCACAGCTTTTTTGTTATGTCCATAGAAAATCAATAGGGAACAAGATGCTAATTTCCGAGTATGAAAATGGCCATAACTTTTTTATTACTTGAAATATGAAAGTGAATTAGGTGTCAAATTAAACTTATTGTTATGCTTTATCTGATGGGATAAATTGCAGACTTGATTTTTTAAATCTCAAAATTTTGTAACATTGCTATAACAAATGATTTAAAAAAACAGACCATGTAAATAAACCACACTCCGTTATTCACAGGTCTAATTTTTTGAACGTGGACTGGCCCAGTATTATTGCCCATCCCCAGTTTAGTGTAGTTTAGAGATACAGCACGGAAACAAGCCCTTTCACCCATCGAGTCCGCACCGACCAGCGATCCCCGCACATTTACACTATCCTACAACAAAATTTACCGTATTACCAAGCCAACTAACCTACCCTGTACGTCTTTAGTGTAGAAACTTTAGAGAAAATACAGATTACACGGAAACAAAGCCCAGACAGCACCCATCAGGATTGAACCCAGGTCCCTGGCACCGACTCTACCACTGTGCCCCATGCGCACATTTACATAAGGCCTATCCTACAACAAATTGCATCCCGTACTTTTACCAAGCATTAGTAATAATCTTTCAAAACTCTAGATTCTGGAGTAACCTGTATTGGTCTTAGACGTAACCCACTTTTTAAGAAGAACCAGGGGAGGAAAACTCGAGAGCCTAACATTGCGGGGAAAACTGCTAGAGTCAGTTATTATTACAGGGAGAAGCAGTACATTTGGAAAGTGGTGAGATCACTCAAATCAGCATGGACGAAAGGTAAATCATGTCTGACGAATCTTAGTCAGGATTGATGTGGTGTATCAGGTCCCTGGCACATATAAGGCAGCAAAACTAAACCACAGTATTGATGTGGATGTGGCCACCATGCAGCCCATCAGTTTGTGGGGACCGCAAGGAGGAACGGCTATTTCTACAATTGAACATCTCCAAGTTTGCGGATGACACACACTGCTAGGAGACTGCAAGGTGACTTGGATAGGCTGGGTGAGTGGGCAAATGTTTGGCGCCGTTTAAGATAAATGAGGTTCTCATTTTGGTGGCAAAAACGGGGAAAGCAGATTATTATCTAAACGGTGGCCCCACCTTGTTTAATTATTGCAGCAGGCAGTAAAGAAAGCGAATGGCATGTTGGCTTTCATAGCAAGAGGATTTGAGTATAGGAGCACGGAGGTTCTACTGCAGTTGTATAGGGTCTTGCTGAGACCACACCTGGAGTATTGCGTGCAGTTTTGGTCTCCAAATCTGAGGAAGGACATTATTGCCATAGAGGGAGTGCAGAGAAGTTTCACCAGACTGATTCCTGGGATGTCAGGTCAGGACTGTCTTATGAAGAAAGACTGGATAGACTTGTTTTCTAGAATTTTATTCTTAAGGGGTACAACTAGGGGTCACACGGACTGACGGAAAAGGCATTTCGTTGTATCTCTAGAACTCTCTGCCACAGAGGGTAGTTGAGGCCAGTTCATTGGCTTGTAGATGTGGCCCTTGTGGCAAGGGGATGACATTAAAGTTGGATGATGAGCCATGAATTAAATGAATTGCAAAAGGTGCCGTGGTGAGTTTCTATGTTTCTATCAGTTGCCCTTGAAAAGGTGGTGGTGAGCCTCCTTTTGGTCCTTTTCATTAAAATACCTCCATGGTAGCAGAGTCAGGGGATATGGGGAGAAGGCAGGAAATGATTGTGGATGGTCACGTTAAATGGTGGTGCTGGCTCGAAGGGCCGTGTGGCCTACTCCTGCACCTATTGTTTATAGTCTATTGTAATGTTGGTTGGTGAATTCCATGATGTCGACCAAATGGCAATGAAGGACCAAGAACTCTTTTCTAAGACAGGATGGTATACAACAGAGGGGACTCAGCAGGTGATGCCTGCCTGCTGCCCTTGTCTTTGGTGGCGGGTTGGTGAGCTGTTGTTCGTTGTCATGGTGAGTCGAGTCATGGAGCTAAACAGAACAGAAACAGCCCCGACTCTTCCCCTCTGACCAAGTTTCCCAACGAGCCACTACCACCGCCATATCCCTCCAAAACATTCCTATCTATGTACCTTTCCACGTGGCTTCTAAATGTCATAATTGCACCTGCTCCATAACTGTCTCTGGTCCATTTTCCCACCCCTCTGTGAAAAGGGTATTTGTAAACAGAACCTCTGGCCCTTTTAAATCTTTTCTCTCTCACCTCAAACATATGTTAGCCTCCCATACGCTGGGGAAAAGACGTTCTATTCACTTTATCAATGTTCCTCATGGTTTTTCTGAACCGCTATAAGCTCTCCCCTCCTACGCTGCTGGGACAAAAAGGACCCAGCCTATCCCTGTGGCACGCCGCATGTTAGAGGCCTCTAGTCTGAAAGACAAGGTTCTGCCACCACACTTTGTCTCCTACCTTCAAGCCAATTTTGCAATTAACTAGTTTGCCACAGATCCCACATGATCTAACATTACTGACCTCCCCAGCCACTCCCTGTAGCTTAGACAGGTATTCAAGTCCTGGCAACACCCTCGTAAATCTTTTTCTGCACCATATGCCTATCTAAAAGCCTCTGCAACATCACTATTGTATCTGCCTCCACCACCACCCCTGGCAGTGTGATCCAGACCCCCCCCACCACACCCTGCGTGAAAAACTTGCCCCACGTACCTCCATTAAACTTTCCCCTCTCACCTTATACCTACGCCCTCTAGAGTTGGACATTTCCACCCTGGGAAAAAGGTTCTGACTGTCTCCCCCATCTATGCCACTCATCATTTTATATACTTCCATCAATCAGACTCAACCTCTGCTGTCCCAGTGGAAACAAGCTAAGTCTACCAACTTCTCTCCACAGCTGAAACCCTCTAATCCATTCTAGTTTAAGTTAAAGAAATGAAAATTGAAAGTGGTCACAGGTAAAATTCTGGTCATGCTAAGAACATACTCAGCCTGAGACACAAAGGACTACAGATGCTGGGATCTGGACTGTGGATTTTCTACTTTTCTGAGCTAAATGTCCAAGACCAGAGGGCATAGTTTGATGGCGTCGGGGTCAGTTCAGCCATATATTTCATATATGTTTCCATATATATATACAGTAAGTACATAGGTTAATGGTCCAATACAGTCCTGGAGTAAGTTCCTGTCAGAGGAACTCTTCTAATGGGACTTTAGTCTGAAGTCTGGCCAGCTCTTTATACTGCTTTGAGAGCATCACTTGGCGATCACAGACACAGCTAACGTTCAGGAGATCGTTCCTATCCTATCTTCCCATTTCAAATAATTGGCTTTGAATTTTGGCTGGACATACTGTAGATGCAAAATAATAGTTCAATCATTGAAATACAGATAGAAGCCTGGCATGGTTTAGATGTAAAAAATGGGTAGGTGGTCTAGTGCAGTTGGGGCATATTGGATGAGTTGGGCCGAAGGGCCTGTTTCCGTGAATCTATGACTCTAAAATAGTGGGGGTGATCGTTGACCAATTTACTTACATGACGAGGCTGTGAGAGCTACCATGTTAAAACAAATATCTTAATGGTCACGTTGTGTCATGCAGCATGGAAACAGGCCCTTTGACCCAACGTCCATTCCAACCGAGATGCTCTACCTGCGTGAATTCCACCTAGCCCTCGAAACATTTCCCATCCATATACCTGTCCAAGTGCCTTTTACATGGTCTTCAGACTTTAGAGATACAGCGTGGAAACAGGCCCTTTGGCCCGCCAATCTGCCCCTACCAGCGATCACCCCATACACTGGCAATATCCTACACTCTAGGGATCATTTACAATTTACAGAAACAAATTAACCTACAAACCTGTATGTCTTTGTAGTGTGGGAGGAAACCGGAGCACCCGGAGAAACCCCACGGTGACAAACAGCATTTAGACAGCCCCATAGTCAGGATCTCTGACATAGTCAGGACCATAAACCGGGTCTCTGGCAGCAACTCTACCGCTGGGCCACTGTATTTGTAGTACCTGCTTCAACTACTTTGTCCATCTGCTTGTTTGTTGTACCCACCTGTGTGAGGATGTTGCCCCTCAAGTTACTATTAAATCCTTCCCTCCTCACCTAAGCTAGATGCAGGAAGATTGTTCCCGATGTTGGGGAAGTCCAGGACAAGGGGTCACAACTTAAGTATAAGGGGGAAATCCTTTAAAACCGAGATGAGAAGAACTTTTTTCACACAGAGAGTGGTGAATCTCTGGAACTCTCTGTCACAGAGGGTAGTTGAGGCCAGTTCATTGGTTATATTTAAGAGGGAGTTAGATGTGGCCCTTGTGGCTAAGGGGATCAGGGGGTATGGAGAGAAGGCAGGTACGGGATACTGAGTTGGATGATCAGCCATGATCATATTGCATGGCGGTGCAGGCTCGAAGGGCCGAATGGCCTACTCCTGCACCTAATTTCTATGTTTCTATGTTTCACTTCAAACTTGTCCTCTGGTTCTTGATTCCCAATTGTGAGTAAAAAAAAAACGATCTATGCCCTTCATGATTTTATACGCCTCTATCAGATCATCCCTCAGTCTCCTGTGCTCCAAGGTAAAAAAGCCCTGGCCTGCCCAACCTCTCCCTGTTTCTCATGTTCTGGCAGAGAACTTCTCAAATATTCTCTGCATTATTTCCATCTTAATATTATCATTCCTATTACAGGGTGACCAAAACGGAACACAGTCCTCCAAATGCGGCCTAAGCAATATCTTGTACTACAGTAACATAGCATCAAAGATAGAAACACAATGCTGGAGTAACTCAGCAGGACAGGCAGCATGTCTGGAGAGAAGGAATGGGTGACGTTTCAGGTCAAGACCCTTCTTCAGACTAAGACTCAGGGGATATGGAAGAGTAAGGTGTATGACGCCAAAGAGGAAGAAGGTTAGTTTCCTAAAATTGGAGAATTCAATAGACAATAGACAATAGGTCCAGGAGTAGGCCATTTGGCCCTTCGAGCCAGCACCGCCATTCAATGTGATCGTGGCTGATCACCCCCAATTAGTACCCCGTTCCTGTCTTCTCCCCATATCCCCTGACTCTGCTATTTTTAAGAACCTTATCTAGCTCTCTCTTGAAAGCATCCAGAGAACCCGCCTCCACCGCCCCCTGTGGCAGAGAATTCCACAGACTCACCACTGTCTGTGAGAAATTCAATGTTCATACCGTTGGGTGTAAGCTGCCCAAGCAGAATATGAGGTGTTGTTCCTCCAGGTTGTGTGGGAAAGAGGGGAGAGGGGAGGGTTCATGGCTGCTGGTTTGCTACTGTTAGTTCTCAGGGCATCCTTTGTGCACAGTGCAGTTGGCCCAGTGGTAGAGTTGTTGCCTCACGGCGCCAGACACCCAGGTTCAATCCTGACCTGACTACTGCCGCTGTCTGTGTAGAGTTTGTACGTTCCCCCTGTGACCCACAGGTTTTCTCCGGGTGCTGCGGTTTCCTCCCGCACTCCAAAGACATGCAGGTTTGTTGGTTAATAGGCCTTCGGTAAAATTGTAAATTGTCCCTAGTGTGTAGGATAGTGCTAGTGTACAAGATGATCGATCGCTGGTCGACGAAGGCTCGGTGGACCGGTGGTCAATTCTAAAGATGACTTGGTGCTGCTCCATTCCTGCTCGGGTCTCGTGTGGACCGGGCTGACCCTGCCTCGAGCGATCTATTGGAGCCGGGTGGGGCGGGCAGTTCACTAGGTGTGCATGTTTCACTTCACTCTGCACAGACCTGAAGCCTTCACTGACCACATCAACTCTTCTCCAAATCTTTGAATGGGCTGGAGAATACCGTGAAAACGTTTTGCCCTCCCGAGAAGGTTTTGGAAATATTCTGGAAACCGTGAGACATAGGAGCAGAATAGGCCATTCCGCCCATCACGTCTGCTCTGCTATTCGATCATGGAATTCAAGTCTTGAAAAACCCTTACTTCTTTAACCGCTGGAGTGGATTGCTAGTCCCAGTGATGCCAATGCATTATGCAGCACAGAGACAGGCCCTTTGGCCCACGTTGTCGATGCCAACCAAGTTGGCATCTAAGCCAACCTGCCTAGATTTGGCCCACAACCCTCTAAACCGTTCCTATCCGTATATCTGCCCAAATGGTTTTTAAAGGTCATGATTGTATCTACTTATTTAGCTTCATCTGGCAGAAAACAATCCAAGTTTGGCCAACCTCTCGTTATTGCTCTTCTTGTAAACGGTCGGCCAGAACTGCACGCAATGCTCTAAATGCCTCTGTCTCATTATAGCTATGCCCACCAGTCTTTGATAATTCCACCCTGAACAAATACATAACTTACCTAAGCAATTAAAAAAATATTGTGCAATGTGCACAAAAGACAGATAAAAGTAGTTATCAGTGATCCTTAAAATGCCTGTTGTGATAACCTGTCAACTGACCAAGGCCTCCATTGCCCAGACCAACATCCTCTTCAATTCGGGTCACAAGCCGAAACATCACCTATTCCTTCTCTCCAGAGATGCTGCCTGACCCGCTGAGTTACTCCAACTTATTGTGTTGGTTTTCTTCGGTTTAAAGCAGCATCTTCAGTTTCTTCCTACGCTCCTCTTCAATTTCCACCAGCTCTTCAATATCTAAACCCAGCTGGACAATGGGCCAGGAAGGAGCAAGAGGAAGAACAAGGTTAAGATCTTTTCACTAAAGTTATTAATTTGGACATATAGCTCACAATGCAGAGCAGTTAGATCCATTAGACTTGATGAAAGTATATACTGTAATTATGAGGGTAGGTAGAGTAGGCAGAACGTTTTCCCAGGATGGAAATGTCAAAGACTAGGGGGCCGAGTTTTAAGGCGTAAGGGGCAAAGTTCAAAGGAGATGTGCGGGGCAAGTTTTTGTTTTACAGAGGGTGCTGTGGGCCTGTAATGCACTGCCAGGGGTGGTGGAGGCAGATACAAGAATGATGTTTAAGAGGGTTTTAGATAGGCACATGGATATGCAGGGAATGGAGGGATGTGGGTTACATGGAGGCAGTTTGGCACGGACATTGCGGGCCTAAAGGCCTGTTCCTGTACTGGACTGTTCCATCTACTATGTTCAATATTGTGTGTTTTGGCATTTACCCTCATATGAGAAAGAGCTGCCTGCTGGGAACTAGCCATCCACGTTCACCCTTTGTCAAACTGCTGCCAAATGCAGGTCTAGATCTCCATGGGAAGACCCTGCAGCAGACTATAGGGCCAGAACAAGCTTTGTCACACAAAACTGCAACTAACTACATAACTAAAACACATCCTTTGGCTGATGTCTATTTTAAAAAAAAGGCAAACTATTTATAATTCTTTGATGTGGAGGCCATTGTTAAAACTCGGAGCACAGGCACCAAATTCAGGGCTTCTGTATCAACGCAATCATGGAGTCATCCAGCATGGAAACAGGCCCTTCAGCCCATCTTGTCCATGCCGTTCAACAAGCTCGCCCCGTTTGTCCATGTTTGGCCCATGTCCTTCCAAATCATCTAAGCCTTTAATAATCGTGAACTTAATGAGCTACCAACGCTTCCACAGTATTGCCTGCATTTCCTAGCAAAATTAGTACCAGTTCAGGCAACCACTCGGCCCATTGTTACTGTGCTACCCCTTTGATGCTTGAATGCACTAGTGACAATTTACAGAAGCCAATTATCTTACAAACCTGTGCATCTTTGGAGTGTGAGAGGAATTCCGAGCACCCGGAGAAAACCCACAAGGTCACAGAGAGAACGTACAAGCTCCGTACAGACAGCACCCATAGTAAGGATCGACCCGGGTTTCTGGCACTGTAAGGCAACTCCACCTCTGTGCCACTTTGTCACCCTAAGGTGATAGGTTTAGACTTTACTGCAGTAAAGAGCACTGACTGTGTTTGGGCTTCATACCTGATATATGGCCCCATCTGTGGTATTGAATATATGTGGTATAGCCTCTGAGAATGTCGGAAGATGTTTTTTTGCACGGTACATGTATTGCATATATTTATTACTTGAATAAAGTCTATTTTGGAAAAAATTCTCCAGTCCCAGGTTGACCATAGTATTCTGCAGGGTGTGTAGACCTCCCATGTAGACCTCCAGCGACAGTTAGTATATCTGCTGCAACACACAGGGCGTTTATCATTACAGAGCAGCCAGGAGCAGCAGCACCTGCCCTTCAATTCTCAGCTCGGGACATGGTGCTGTCTGTCAAATGAGGAATAGTTGAAGTGTGATCCCTGACACAAAGTGGAAACATGGCAGTCAATGTATGTTTGAAAGGGACAACCAGCAAACAGGTTCATGTTTCAAGATTTACAGAACGTTAATGACAAAGCACCATTTCTCGGACAGGGTACTGGGCTGTGTTACCATGAAACATTGAACAGTACAGGTAGCCACAAAATGTTGGAGTAACTCAGCGGAACAGGCAGCATCTCTGGGGAGAAAGAATGGGTGACTTTTCGGGTCGAGACCCTACCTCAGACTGATGTCAGGCTGACATCAGTCTGAAGAAGGGTCTCGACCCGACATCTATCCAGAGATGCTGCCTGTCCCGCTGAGTTACTCCAGAATTTTGTGTCTACCTTCAATTTAAACCAACATCTGCAGTTCTTTCCTAGACATAGAACAGTTCAGCACAACAGAATCATCTCAGATTATCCCATTTTTATCAGCGATTTGGACAGAGGGTGCTGTGGGCCTGTAATGCACTGCCAGGGGTGGTGGAGGCAGATACAAGAATGATGTTTAAGAGGGTTTTAGATAGGCACATGGATATGCAGGGAATGGAGGGATGTGGATTACGTGCAGGCAGTTTGGACTCTCAAATCTTGCTAGGTGTATTTAAATTTTACTTTGGGGTCACGTGAGTGATTCCGTGAAGATCCCCACCAGTCCGCATGCGCGTCATTACGTCTGACGCATGGCGCAGCGACTGGCTGGGAGGAGCATTGCTCCTCCAGAGGTAAGTTTTGAAAAGCCTCAGGTAAGTGTAAAATTTAGTTGGAGGTCATTTTCTGCGCTTGGTAATTCTTGTCTCAGGATCAAATTCAAGTATGGAGAAAGCGTCGAGGGTGAAATCAATGCGAGCCACCGGGAGACTAACCATGGAAGACCGCGGGAGTGCGGGTAGCGGGCGGCCGCCTAGCTCACCTACCGAGTCGCTAGCGGTATGACCAGTGACTGCAGACGGTGTCTGAGAGCACCGTGGCTGCACCTGTGGAGTCGAAAAGCCACTAAAAAGTCTGCACAGCCCGTTGACTCGGATGAGTCGGGCCGGGAGGGTTCCCCTCCGGTAATGGAAAACGCCTTTAGACGGTTGTCCAGGATGGAACTCCTAATGGAGAGGATGCTTCAGCAGGAGGAGGAGTTGTGTCAGCGCCGGCCTCTTCGAGAGCCCACGCCAATGGCACCTGATTCAGGGCTGCTTAATGTCTCCCTCTTGGAGGAGGAGAGCATACCGGGTCAGTTTGATTCTGACGCCGAGTCGGTGGGTGTAGCCGTGGAGCATACCCCAAGGGATGAAGGGTACGAGCCAGAGGTACCAGTCCTGGCAGCAACATTTGCCATCCCAACAGAGTCAGGAGAGCTGCTGGGTCAAGAGTTGGCCGCAAGTATAAACTACCTGGCTTCACACCAGCTTCAAGAACTTACTATGGATGAAACATCCAAAAGGTATGAGACCCCGGCTAACTGTGTGCTATTTAAAATACCGGCAGTGAACTACGACATCTGGGGTCATATGGGCGTGGGCATCAGAGCTCAAGAAATGAGGCTTCAGAGGGTGCTCGCTTTGGGCATTACAGCGTTTGCCAGGCCGGTGGATGGAGGGCACCATCTGATGTACACGGCTCGCGGCTCTGTGCAAACCCAGCAATATCCAGCTACCAAATAGAAACATAGAAAAACATAGAAACATAGAAATTAGGTGCAGGAGTAGGCCATTCGGCCCTTCAAGCCTGCACCGCCATTCAATATGATCATGGCTGATCATCCAACTCAGTATCCCGTACCTGCCTTCTCTCTATACCCCCTGATCCCCTTAGCCACAAGGGCCACATCTAACTCCCTCTTAAATATAGCCAATGAACTGGCCTCAACTACCCTCTGTGGCAGAGAGTTCCAGAGATTCACCACTCTCTGTGTGAAAAAAGTTCTTCTCATCTCGGTTTTAAAGGATTTCCCCTTTATCCTTAAGCTGTGACCCCTTGTCCTGGACTTCCCTAACATCGGGAACAATCTTCCTGCATCTAGCCTGTCCAAACCCCTTAAGAATTTTGTAAGTTTCTATAAGATCCCCTCTCAATCTTCTAAATTTTAGAGAGTATAAACCAAGTCTATCCAGTCTTTCTTCATAAGACAGTCCTGACATCTCAGGAATCAGTCTGGTGAACCGTCTCTGCACTCCCTCTATGGCAATAATGTCCTTCCTCAGATTTGGAGACCAAAACTGTACGCAATACTCCAGGTGTGGTCTCACCAAGACCCTGTACAACTGCAGTAGAACCTCTCTGCTCCTATACTCAAATCCTTTTGCAATGAAAGCTAACATACCATTCGCTTTCTTTACTGCCTGCTGCACCTGCATGCCTACCTTCAATGACTGGTGTACCATGACACCCAGGTCTCGCTGCATCTCCCCCTTTCCCAATCGGCCACCATTTAGATAATAGTCTGCTTTCCTGTTTTTTGCCACCAAAATGGATAACCTCACATTTATCCACATTATACTGCATCTGCCAAACATTTGCCCACTCACCCAGCCTATCCAAGTCACCCTGCAGTCTCCTAGCATCCTCCTCATAGCTAACACTGCCCCCCAGCTTAGTGTCATCCGCAAACTTGGAGATATTGCCTTCAATTCCCTCATCCAGATCATTAATATATATTGTAAATAGCTTGGGTCCCAGTACTGAGCCTTGGGGTTCCCCACTAGTCACTGCCTGCCATTGTGAAAAGGACCCGTTTACTCCTACTCTTTGCTTCCTGTTTGCCAGCCAGTTCTCTATCCACATCAATACTGAACCCCCAATGCCTTGTGCTTTAAGTTTGTATACTAATCTCTTATGTAGGACCTTGTCGAAAGCCTTCTGGAAGTCCAGATACACCACATCCACTGGTTCTCCCCTATCCACGCTACTAGTTACATCCTCGAAAAATTCTATAAGATTCGTCAGACATGATTTACCTTTCGTAAATCCATGCTGACTTTGGCCAATGATTTCACCACTTTCCAAATGTGCTGCTATCCCATCTTTAATAACTGACTCTAGCAGTTTCCCCACTACCGATGTTAGACTAACTGGTCTGTAATTCCCCATTTTCTCTCTCCCTCCCTTCTTAAAAAGTGGGGTTACGTTTGCTACCCGCCAATCTTCAGGAACTACTCCAGAATCTAAAGAGTTTTGAAAGATTATTACTAATGCATCCACTATTTCTGGAGCTACTTCCTTAAGTACTCTGGGATGCAGCCTATCTGGCCCTGGGGATTTATCGGCCTTTAATCCATTCAATTTACCCAACACCACTTCCCGGCTAACCTGGATTTCACTCAATTCCTCCAACTCCTTTGACCTGCGGTCCCCTGCTATTTCCGGCAAATTATTTATGTCTTCCTTAGTGAAGACGGAACCAAAGTAGTTATTCAATTGGTCCGCCATATCCTTGTTCCCCATGATCAACTCACCTGTTTCTGACTGCAAGGGACCTACATTTGTTTTAACTAATCTCTTTCTTTTCACATATCTATAAAAAACTTTTGCAGTCAGTTTTTATGTTCCCTGCCAGTTTTCTTTCATAATCTATTTTTCCTTTCCTAATTAAGCCCTTTGTCCTCCTCTGCTGGTCTTTGAATTTCTCCCAGTCCTCCGGTATGCTGCTTTTTCTGGCTAATTTGTACGCATCATCCTTCGCTTTGATACTATCCCTGATTTCCCTTGTTATCCATGGATGTACTACCTTCCCTGATTTATTCTTTTGCCAAACTGGGATGAACAATATTTGTAGTTCATCCATGCAGTCTTTAAATGTCTTCCATTGCATATCCACCGTCAACCCTTTTAGAATTAATTGCCAGTCAATCTTGGCCAATTCACGTCTCATACCCTCAAAGTTACCTTTCTTTAAGTTCAGAACCATTGTTTCTGAATTAACAATGTCACTCTCCATCCTAATGAAGAACTCAACCATATTATGGTCACTCTTGCCCAAGGGGGCACGTACAACAAGATTGCTAACTAACCCTTCCTCATTACTCAATACCCAGTCTAAAATAGCCTGCTCTCTCGTTGGTTCCTCTACATGTTGATTTAGATAACTATCCCGCATACATTCCAAGAAATCCTCTTCCTCAGCACCCCTGCCAATTTAATTCACCCAATCTATATGTAGATTGAAGTCACCCATTATAACCGTTTTGCGTTTGTCGCGCGCATTTCTAATTTCCTGTTTGATACCATCTCCAACTTCACTACTACTGTTAGGTGGCCTGTACACAACACCCACCAGCGTTTTCTGCCCCTTAGTGTTTTGCAGCTCTACCCATACCGATTCCACATCCTCCAAACTAATGTCCTTCCTTTCCATTGCATTAATCCCCTCTCTAATCAGTAACGCTACCCCACCTCCTTTTCCTTTCTGTCTATCCCTCCTGAATATTGAATATCCCTGGATGTTCAGCTCCCAGCCTTGGTCACCCTGGAGCCATGTCTCCGTGATCCCAACTATATCATAGTCATTAATAGCTATCTGCACATTCAACTCATCCACCTTATTACGAATGATCCTTGCATTGAGACACAAAGCCTTCAGGCTTGTTTTTACAACACTCTTACCCCTTATACAATTATGTTGTTCGGGGAAGATCTTGGTAAAATTGAAAATTTATACAAAAAAGGGGTAATTGAGAAGGCGGTTCACCAACCTCACCAATTCATGTCTAATATTTTTCCTAGGTCAAAGAAGGATGGGGAAATGTCAAATGATCCTTGACTTGACGAGCCTTAACCCCTTTGAGCAGTATAAAAATTTCAAATTGGAAACTTTTGTTACTGTCAAACAACTGATTTCCAGAGGATGTTATATGGCGTGTATAGACCTTAAAGATGCATATTACTCAGTGCCTGTTCATAGGGATCATCGGAGATATTTGAAATTTAGCTGGATGAGGCAATTATGGCAATTTAAAGCACTGCCTAATGGGTTAACCTCGGCCTCTAGATTATTTACAAAGCTGATAAAACCAGCAATGGGGCTACTCCGGGTTCAGGGTCATATTGTAATGGCTTATTTGGATGATTTCTTAATCATAGGAAAGACTCGGGAAGCAGCTGAATTATCTGTTTCAGTTGTTAAACTCATGTTTGAGAGATTGGGGTTTCTCATTCATCCAGTTAAATCCAAATTGATACCAGTTAGAGTTATTGATTATTTGGGATTCACTGTTAACTCAACTCACATGTCAGTGATTCTGCCCAGGGGCAAGAGATTAGACTTAATTGAAGGCTGTAACAAGCTCATGGTGGAGCAGCAACCTTCAATTAGACATGTGGCCAGCTTGATTGGCAAATTAGTGGCTGCCTTTCCAGCTGTGCGGTTTGGACCCTTGCATTACCAAAATTTACAACGTGCAAAGGAACAGGCACTCAGGATACATGCAGGTCATTTCGACAGGCTCATGCAATTACCAGCTGAAGCCATTGCTGAAGTGCACTCGTGGATTATTAACATCTCGTTGCTCCAGCAATATTTTGAACCTTCAGTTGTCTTACAGACTGATGTTAGTGCCCTAGGTTGGGGGGCTACTGATACCATATCTAGCTGTGGAGGCAGATGGAATATGCATGAGGCATTTATCCTTCAATCACATGGGATTAACTATTTAGAGCTGTTGGGAGCATTTTATGGGCTTAAGGCTTATTGTACTACTATGTGTCACTTGCACATTCAGCTTCAGATTGACAACACTACGGCAGTGGCGTATGTTAATCACATGGGTGGAATCAAGTTAGAATCTTGTGATAGATTGGCTAATCTGATTTGGCATTGATGTATTACTAGAAACACTTGGGTTTCAGCTATCTACCTACCAGGTAGATGCAACATGGTGGCAGACACCAGGTCACGCAAATTCAATGACAACACAGAATGGATGTTGAATCATGATGTATTTAATGATATTGTTGTTCGGTATGGGATGCCAGATATCGATTTGTTTACATCCAGACTCAATCACCAGTTACCTAAGTATGTTTCGTGGGAACCAGACCCAGGGGCAGTAGCAGTAGCTACCTTATCGCTACACTGGGGTGGAATGTTTCTCTATGCATTTCCCCCATTTTGCCTCATCAGTTGGTGCTTGCTCAAGATCAAGCAGGACTCCGCTTCAGGAGTGTTGATGGTACCCGACTGGCCTACACAACCATGGTTCTCTCTCGTTTTGGAGATAATAACACTCTTATGGCTATCCTGAAACGTAGTGACCTACTGGTGCACCCTGTAACTGGGGATCAACATCCCGTATTGAAATGTTAATTTGCATATTCTGAGGAGGCCATACCTGGGGCTTGGACTATCTGATCGTACCGTGGATATGATCACTGCGGCCTGGAGTGATAGTACCAAAACACAGTACATCTCTCATGTCAGGAAATGGGAGGTGTTCTGCTTATGGGGCAACATTACATATCACACGGCAGGCATCGCAGATGTGCTAGAATTTCTGTCAACGCTATATTTTGATGAAGGGTTGAGGTATAGTGCCATCAATAGTACCAGTAAAATGCCCTGTCATCATATTTATGGCTGGGGTCAGGAACAACAGTCTGTTGGAACTCACCCTTTACTATCCCGGTTTATGAAAGGGATTTTTAATCCCAATCACCCCAGGCCCAGGTACGCTGAAATCTGGGATGTGAGTGTAGCACTCACGCTGCTTAGCCAGTGAGCTCCAGCCACATCCCTGTCGTTGCCCAAAATCACACTTAAGGTGGTCACGCTCATGGCGCTGGTCTCAGCGCAACGGGTCCAGACATTGCAGAAACTGCGGCTGGACAGGATGGTATCATCTGGAAATAATATTACCTTTTATATTTATGATCTAATTAAGCAGAGCAGACCAGGGGTGGCAGGGTTCAAGCTTATATTTTCGGCATACCCCACGGATTTACGATTGTGTGTAGTGTCACACTTGCAATATTATATCAAGGTCACTAAGAGCCTCAGAGGGGGGGAATCAGCATTATTTATCAGGCACAAAAAGCCGCATGTAAAAGTGTCCGGGCAGACCATTTCAAGGTGGTTGAAACAGGTTCTGGTTTGTGCAGGAATAGTAAGTAAGTAAGTTTTATTTATATAGCACGTTTTAAGTCAACTCGCATTGACACCAAAGTGCTTTACATAAAATAGCTAATAAGTTTCCATACCATAGAAAAAGGTTAACAAAAAAATAAAGAAAATGAACACAACACATTATAGAGTTCAACACAAACGTCCCCCCACAGCAGAATCAACAATTTCCACTGTGGGGAAAGGCATCAGAAAGTTAAGCCCTCTTCCTCTGAAACACCCGAGGTCGGGAATAGACACTGACAATTTTAAATCTCACTCCACCAGGGCGGCATCAACATCAGCAGCGAGGGCAATGGACGTCCCTCTTGACCATATCCTCATGGCCGCCGGATGGTCAAATGAACTGACTTTTCAGAGGTTCTACAACAAACCGCTTATAGAACTAGGGGTATTCGCCCATTCCATTTTAAGTTCTGTTTTATAGTTTCCCCCTGGGAGAGAGGGGTCACTATTGTTTTTGTTTGTTAAATAATCCATTAACATATTCAAATCAATGCCATGGTTCAATTAATTGTTTATTATTCACTCATCCTGAGTCAACTGAGGCAGTGAGATGCCTGGATTCGTATCCACGGCATGAAATCACAGAGCTTTGAAATCTTCACGGAATCACTCACGTGACTCCGAAGTAAAATAGTAAGATTTAAGAAGGAATTGAGAAGTTTCTCCCTTTCTCTCTCTCTATTTTCCTCTCTCTCTCTCTTTCTGTCTATCTCTCTTTGTTTTCTCTCTCTCTCTCTACAAAGGGCTCGTTGGCCTTGTGGTTTGTCGGGTTGAGATACTGTAGACGAGGTGTGCGCCTGGCTTGTTGAGACATCCGAGGAGTTATCGGGTTGAGAAATAAGCGGCGGGGTTTTTTTTAAAGAGTTAAGAAGTCTGCCAAGTTGAGAAAATGGGGTCTCGATTAACGAGTCTGCCTGGCTGAGATATTTGGGATGATGTTTTTTAAGGGATAAGGAGTCTGCCAAGTTGAGAAACCGGGGTCTCGATTAGCGGGTCTGCCTGGTTGAGTAATTTGGAATGGTGTTTTTTTTAAGAATTGAGAAATTGCTTTTTTTTTTTTTTGTTTTGACAGTATCTCTTCTTTTATTAGGCGTTTTACAACCTCATAGACATCAAATTCAACAATTTTGGACAAACACACTGGTCTCATGTTTGCCGACATCAGCCAATTTCTGATAATGATTCTGTGGCCATTTCTGCTGGCCATTTTTGTCACTTAACCTCTTTCTGGCTCTCTCTGTCTCTCTCTCTCTCTTTCTCTGTTTCTCTGTCTCTCTGTCTCTCTGTCTCTCTCTCTCTCTCCATCTCTCTCTCTCTCTCTCTCTCTCTCTCTCTCTCTCTATCTATCTGTGGAAAATGCTCTGGATAACAGTGAAGGGGAACCCCCGTCCAACATATGTGTTATTTGAATCCTAAGTATAATAAGAAATTTAGAATGTTAAGTTACAGGTTGACCAAACGGTCATGGAATGTAGAGACAATTAAAAAAGCAGAGATGTTGATATGGGACAGGAAGGCAGGAGAGAAATGGAAGGAAGGAATTAAAGCATGGAGAGCGGAAGCAGAGAAGCACGAGGAGAGTAGAGGACGGTTGGATGGATACTGCATGTAAAAAAGGGATAGTTAAGACACAAGGATAGTACTAGGAAAGGATGGAAAGTATTGCAACTAGAATGCCAGTGGGCAGAGGGACAAGAGAAAAGAATTAAAAGACAGGCAGGAGGTGAGAAACAGGTGATGGTTAGTAAAAATAAACCCAGTGCTGATAAATCCTCCCGAGGAGACTTCATGTCTGGCACGACGACCCTGTTTGGTAGTGAAGATGAGGAGTTTGATATTCTTGGGAGATGTCCATCTCCCTACGTCCCACCAGTAGCGATGGCATCCTTACCTGTGGCAGCTCCGTCAGTAACATCTCTATACATCGAAGTTCCAACCTTACAAAGTTCCCCAGAATTGGGAGCATGGAAATGCCCTTTCTGTGCGTAACTTGCTTGAGGCATTGATGCTCCCAGAACAGCTGGCCATTATAAAATGTGCTGTCCACACTGGTGCTGGGGACCCTATAACCAAGGGCAATGCATTTGCCAATAGAATAGCCAAATATGCAGCCTATGCATCCAAATGCTTAGTGACAGCAGGTAAACAGATGCTAGCAAATAGAACGGTCCTGCCAAACATGAGGGAGGTATGTACATTACAGAGGGACGCCTCTCATATATAAAAATAACTATGGAAACAAGAGGGCTGTGCCATTGATTCGGCTCACCCCGCTTGGACAAGTTTGTGTATACAATGCATTTTTTCCTGTCTTACTAACACATTCACTCTCTTACCCATGCTGGTAAGGAGGGAATGATAAGCCAGAAATCGAGTTAAAAAGGTTGGAAACTGTTGCAGTTGGTGGACAGACAGTAAAGAGGAAAAAATTGGGGATAAAAGGATTGGGTCGCAAAATGAAGTGACAAGTTTAAAAAAAAGAGGGGGAAGATATTGCGCAAAACAAAATTACCCCGGGGGAATTCTTTTTCTGACAAGCAACTATGTTATAAAAAAATTGGGGATGAAGGAAAATTCGGTGGAGAAATGAGGATAGGGTGGGGAGACTGAAAAGTCACAGGGAGTCTGACTAATCACGATCTGGATCAATGTCCAATCGCAACATACAAGTTTTTCAAACTTAACTCTCTTGCCTCAGTCCTTCCACTGCAATGACTATATGTGACCCGACAGAACATCAGTCTCCCTAGGGAATGTCTGAGCTAATAAAACATGGCAGCTTTTAAATTTTTTCTTGTAAATTCTTGGTAACCAGGATTCTGGTAAACAAAAGTCTTGTCAGCGAAAGGGAAAGTAAATTACAAGGAGACATCTTTGAAGATGAAATATTATATACTGCTGGTAAAACAATGTGTTTTGTATATGTACTGCTTGTAAAACAATGTTTTTTGTAAGTGGAATGTGTGAAATTTTAAGCAAAGCTCTTTGCTTAAAGTTTCACACATTCCACTTACAAAAAACATTGTTTTACAAGCAGTACATATACAAAAAACATTGTTTTACCAGCAGTATATAATATTTAAGGTGTGTGTGTCCCTTTAAGAACAGTTTGTCCTTTAACATGCAAATGAACAGAGGATATGGTGTGTTCAAGAAGGAACTGCAGATGCTGGAAAATCGAAGGTACACAAAATTGCTGGAGAAACTCAGCGGGTGCAGCAGCATCTATGGAGCGAAGGAAATAGGCAACGTTTCGGGCCGAAACCCTTCTTCAGACTGATGGGGGGGGGGGGGGGGGTGGGGGGGGGGGAGAATGAAGGAAAAGGGGAGAGGAGCCCGAGGGCGGGCGGATAGGAGGGTGGAAGGAGACAGCTCAAGGGTTAAGGAAGGGGAGGAGACAGTAAGGGCTAGCAAAATTGGGAGAATTCAATGTTAATGCCATCCGGACGCAAGGTCCCCAGGCGGAATATGAGGTGCTGTTCCTCCAATTTCCGCTGTTGCTCACTCTGGCAATGGAGGAGACCCAGGACAGAGAGGTCGGATTGGGAATGGGAGGGGGAGTTGAAGGTTATGGTGTGTCCCTTTAAGAAACTGCCATGAATGGGGGCAGAGCTATACTAGAATGATAAAATGTGTTGGTTGTTATAAATCATTTGAGCCAAGTTCAAAAAGAGACTCATCCCAATTAAAGTGTTAAATGAGATTGGAAATGTCAAAATTACAGAGAAAAAGAAATGTATTATTGATTACTGATTCTGAGTGAGTTAATTTGGGAAAGATTGTTTTGATGTGATAACAGAGGTTGTCCTTTAAAATGCAAATGAAGCAAGATTACTGTCTGCAGACAAACAAAGGTGTTGAAGCATGTGCTGCGTGAGGGAAAAATGAATGTACATGCAAAATTGTCTTATGGCTTACAGATTCAGATTCAGATTCAGATCAGATTCAATTTAATTGTCATTGTCAGTGTACAGTACAGAGACAATGAAATGCATTACAAAAGGGGGTTTGAGGGAACTCACAATGAGGGATAAAAGGTGAGAGAAGATAAAGTAGATTTGGGAAGAGAACATATTTGGAGAATTGAATATTTAGGTGGGGTGAGCCTCTTCAGAGATAATCGGATTAAAGAATAAATTGACAGGGAAGTGTTTAAGAAGGAACTGCAGATGCTGGAAAATCAAAGGTAGACAAAAGTGCTGGAGAAACTCAGCGGGTGAGGCAGCATCTATGGAGCGAAGGAAATAGGCATCGTTTCGGGACAAAACCCTTCTTCGGTTCACAGGGAAGGTGATTTCACATTTCCAAATCACCTGTAGAGTTTTGGTGGAGGGAATGAATAGAATAGGTCATTCAACTGCAGCTAGAGAAACAGGATTTACTTTTTTTATTGATACAGGAAAGGCTGCTGTGCCCACCCCCTGGAGAGTGGGGGGAAGCCACCTACAGGCCCTGGGCAATTAACTAATTATGTATGGACAGCATTTAACCCATGTCTTGCCATATCTGTATTCCCAGGTTAGAGGAGCTGTGCTGATAACCAGTGAGCCCAGGGACAAGTCCATAAAGGCTACAAGATGACTATGTGCTGGGACAAGAAGAAATTGAGACTGTTGAAAGGAACAACCAAGTGCTACCAACAACATAAACTGCCGTGAAGATTGAAGATCATCGTCTTTGGACACATTTGATTGACTGTGAACAGTTTGTAGAAACAAGAAAGGACAATGGGCTATTGACCCTCCTTTTATTCTGGGGTGGCCCACATGGACTGGACTTTCTTCAGAATGGCAAACTTGAGGACTAACCCACATTTAAAGGGTGGTGCACACCTCCCTTTAAACAAGATTGGAATCAAACATGACAAGCACAGCAGAGATACCCCGACTACAGACAGTAAGAGATCCGCAAAGGCCAGTTAAATCTAGCTGTTTTTGCCACAACCAAGGCACAGGTGTATTTTTGGGAAACAGTATGTTTGTGACAGGTCATTGTTATGTTGCATATGCAGTGCCACTCAAGAGAAGCATGAACCAGTTACACCAGCACACGGGGAGTTCCAAGCAAAGCCTAACGAAGGCTGAGCAATTTTGTATGATCCTCTTCCCATCCTATGGTAGTACAAGTGTCACAGGAACTAATTACTATGGCCTCCGCTTTAGACACTTGCTAATGCCACTGCTGTCTCCTTGAGTGCAACCCAGGAGGAGGTAGAAGGGGTGACAGCTGCGATGGTAGCTATGAGAACTGTACTATTACAAAACAAAATGGCCGTAGATTTTATCCAAGCAGGAAAAGGAGGGACATGTGCAATAATAGGTTAAGAATGTTGTACTTTTATTCCCGTTGCTTTCTCCAACATTACCAACTTGGCTGCCCATATCAGAATGGAAGTAGCTAAAATAAGGAAGGTAGGGGCTGAATTCCATGATATAGCTCTGGGAGAGGTTGGTGGCCATTTAATATGTTTGGAGGGACTTGGGGAACAATTGTCCACTATGGATTGATTGTATTACTAGTTGTACTATTAATTTGTCTGAGATGCTTATGGTCTTTCGTATGTACTCGGCAAGGACTGTAGTTGTTATCAAAATGTTGATAAAAGGATGGAATGATAAAGCTGAATTAAGTTAAAAATATAAGAAGATATTAAATTGGTCCCTGGGCTAGCTTACAACTTATATTTAGTCTCAAATCAGGCTTTTCTCCAGTAGATTAATACAGAAAGGCAAGTTTAGGCTTGCCTCAGGTTGCTGTGTATTGAGATAATGAATGACTATAACATTTGTCTACCATTTGACGAGAAAGGAAGCAGAGGAAGCTAGATTGATCTAAGGGGTATTGACAAATGGCCGATGTCTTTAATATGTAAAACACCTTGCACCAAATGTCAGATGCCTTTGATATGTAAAGTCCTTGTACCATATGACAAGATGCCTTTGATGTGACGCATCTTATAGTAACCTTTATTCCTCTGACCATGACTAATGTTTGTGGAATGTGCTAATGTGACAAAAAAAAACACTATATAATACAAAAAAGCTGGAGAAACTCAGCGGGTGCAGCAGCATGTATGGAGCGAAGGAAATAGGCAACGTTTCGGGCCGAAAAGTCTGAAGAAGGGTTTCGGCCAGAAACGTTGCCTATTTCCTTCGCTCCATAGATGCTGCTGCACCCGCTGAGTTTCTCCAGCTTTTTCGTGTAACCTTCGATTCTCCAGCATCTGCAGTTCCCTCTTGAACACTATATAATACGATGTAGTTCTGTTGTTCGGGAAGTGGACTGTGGACAGTGAAGTGTCTGTATTGCTCACTTGCCTGGAGTTCCTTACCACTTCCATCGGCCGATAATAAGTAAGGTTTTGAACTGGTCGACCAAACGTTTGTGAGTTGTCTGTTTATTAAGAAGCGAACCTGTTTGATTGTTATAAAAGTAACGTTTTCACCTTCATGTCATGGGGACTGCCTGACAACTAGATGATGTTCTTCTTGTGCAGATCTCTGCCTTCTAAACTACGCTGCCTTTCGCCTCCTCTGGGAGCGGCTTCTTTAGGCAGTTTATGTAGGTTTCCTTGCTGCCTGCAATTCTGTGTTCTCACTACGTTCTTGTCAATTTGTGAGCCGATCAATCGCTTCTGAATATTCCACAAAGCTACTCCTCAACCTGACTGTAACTCAGATCCACACTCAGGATCTTTGGGCACTTGGTACAGATCTCAGCGTGTTGAAGACTTTCTTGTCTGTCTGCTCTTGGGTAAAGCAGCAATCACCCCAATGCCGCCCTTTGTCCAAGGAAGGCTATCTTCATGCTCAGGTGTCGCTGGAGAGGGACATTCAGTGTCCACTGCACCTCCATGACTAGCGATAGTTACAGGTGCAAGTGCAGCCTGGACAAAGATAACATTTTAAGCTTTATTTAACTTTTTTGACTTTGATAACATCATTTTATAATATCCCATGCCACAAGACAGACGGGGTCATTTTAGAAAAATCACTCCCTGTCTCCCCAAAAACAACAGGTTGGACATGAAGGAAAGCTCACTCTATCTACACTGTCCCATCACATATTCCCAGAGCATGCACACCACATACAGAGTGGTGCTCCTTCCACACTGTTCCAACAAACACATTCCAGAAAGGTAGAGCACATGGGAAAACATAGCAAAGGAACAGGCCCTTCAGCCCACAATGTCTGTGCTGAACATGATGACAGGTTAAACTAGTCTCCTCTGCCTGCACGTAATCCACATCACTCCAGTCCAAGCATATCCATGTGCCTATCTAAAAGGCTCCTAAATGCTACTATCATAACTGCTTCTACCACCACCCTTGTCAGTGTGTTCCAGGCACCCACCACTCTTAGTGTAAAGAAACCTGCCCCACATATCACCTTTAATTACCCCCTCTAATCTAATCGCTACGCCCTCTAGTCTTTGACATTTCCACCCTGGGAAAAAAGGTTCTGACTATCTACCCTATCTCTGCCTCTCGTGATTTTATAAACTTCTCTTTGACTAATGTGGAGAGAGGTAAATTCTCTCTAAAATAGAGTCTGAATCATGTAGCACCGATACATTCCCTTTGGCCTAACTCGTCCATGCCGACCAAATTACCTACCTGAGGAGCTGTTCTATTTGCCCGTCTTTTGCTTCTATCCCTCTAAAGCTTTCATCTATGAACTGGTCAATTTGATGCACTTTACCCGTTGCAGTCAGAGCAGGAGATTCTCACCGGCTAAACAGGGTTTTGACATCATGAAGAGTGACCCTGACCTAACCTATAATTCTTTCACCATTGCCCCTTCAGTGTAAGATTGACAAAACCCCACAAAGATTGTTTCATTATTAACGCGTGATTAAACAATGCATTTTAAAGTAAGTTAATATGGTGTCAGGGGCATTTCAAAAGTTACATTGAAAAGTATGAACATGTCTGATAACAATCAGGGCATGATCTCAAACTTGGAGATGCGGTGCTCAGCTAACAACCAAAGAGATCTACAGAGTGCTGAACACTGCCCGGTCCATCATGTACTGACCTCCCCACCAACAATGGGATCTGGAGGCGCTGCCTCAGCAAGGCAGCCAGCACCATCAGAGACCCACACCACCCTGGCCACTCTCATCTCGCTGTTACCATCGGGAAGAAGGTACAGGAGCCTGAAAACCTTGACCTCCAGGTTCAAGAACAACTTCATCCCAACAACATCAGCCTCTTGAACTGCACAACACTATGATCTTCTATGGACTGTGACTTTGGTTGCACTAGACATTTTTTTGCAATAGTATTACGGTTATTCATTTGTTGAAATTTTTGATTATTATACATTGATCTGTTTGTGTTGTCTTTACGTGCATGTTATGCTGCAGGAAGTAAGCATTTCCTTGTTCTGGCCTGAGTACGGATGACAATTAAACACTCTGGACTCCCGAATACCCAATGTCTGCTCCTGGTCTCCTCAGATGGCCCTTCCTGATCTCTCCTTTTTCTATCCATGGGCTTGTTCGTCCTCACATTTGCACTACTTTCTGGGAAAAGTAAAATTGACAAGGGCAGAGAGCAGGATGGTGGGGAATGTGGTAGCAAGATGACGATGAGTGTATGTGGGGAGAACTCACTCCTGTTTGTAAGCAGTTTTTTTTAAATCACAACAACTGATGCGCCTCTGCTGCGATCATTCAGCATGATTACTTCCACGTAAATAGGGGTTTAACTGAACCGTGGTGTCTCTGCCGCCTGATGCTGCAGTCTGCACACAGAAACATACATTGCACATGTGCCTGCATCAGCCCTGGCACTAGAGTCAGTCACTGGCAAGATCTACACAACTCAGCATCGACTGTGTGGAAGTTCTCTTCCTGTATGTGTCAGAATCCCACTGATGTTATGGTTGACATACAAAATCAAGAGCTAATTTAATGACAGTGAGAGAAGGACCACAGAGAGGGATTGGTTCATGGAAAGATGCACAAAATCAGAGGAAACTTATTTGGATCTGGAGTTTACTGCTGAGGGGGATTTAGTGTGAACAGCAGATCCATGCTGTGCAGACGGTGAAACCTCTCCCTGGACACGGGGTTGACCAGTTCACAGACGCCCGGCTGCACGAGGAGTGTTGAGGGGCCACAATGTGGCTGCTCCAGCCCAGTCATACCAAGATCACATGAAAGTCAGGCAGCACCATCCTTTCAGGAAGGAAGATTACAAGAGTCCAGGAAACAGGTGCTGCAAGAGGAGGATTGTCATCACGATGATCAGTCCACACAGCAGCAAGACCACCCAGACTGGGAACATTTCTGCAAAAAAAAACCCAGTATCATTATTGGACCATCGTCACAGTAATATGCTGCAAAACTGTCAACCTAAGAACCAGTTAAAACACATTCACCATGACCATCGCTGGAGGAATGCATTGCCAACATAGGGCAAAGCGACAGGGAGAGTCGGGTGCCTGGGGGCCAAGGCAATGAAGCAGAGCAGTGCTTCAATTGACGTCAGGAGGGGAAAGTGGAGGGTCCATGGCCATCTTCATCAGCAGTAAGGTCACAGAGAGTGCATGTCTCAGCACATCAATGCAATCACACAGAGAAGCTCAATGTATCTACCTCCTCAGAAGACCAAGGAGATTTGATATCCTAATGCTCTATGGTACAGGTGTACGGCCGAGGGCACACAGACTGGGTGTATCACGGTCCAGTACGGTAATTTAAACACCCACAAACAAATGTGGCCACAGAAAGTGGTAGACACTGCCTGGTCCATCACAGCCACTAACATCCCTACCATCGAAGGGATCTACAGGGGGCACTGCTCCAAGAAGAGAGCCTATATCAAGGACCCATACCTCCCTGGCCACGCTCTCCAGTCTCTATCACCATCAGGAAGAAGATACAGGAGCCCGAGAACTGTGACCTCCAGCTTCTTCCCAACAACCATCAGCCTACTGAACCACATTGTACCATCCCAACCATAACCTCACCTCAGCAACGATCTACAATGGATTTTTTGTTTGGTTACACCACCTACTTTGGCTTTTGTCATTGCTCTGTCTCCAATGCATATGGCAACTAAATACACTCACCCTGATGTGTAAACCAACACAGTGGAGAGTGTACACTCCCCATAGACAAGAGCAGCCTATTCTGCCAAAGAAAACTATTAAACCAACATGCAAGTTGCAAATTTGGGTAAGAAAGCACAGCGCAAACAGCATGTGGGAGAGCAGCGAGACATGGAGTTAATAAAGCTGGGACTTACGCCGGCTTGGAACCAGATGTAACTTGCATCGGCTGTCCACAGCCACACTCAGCAATGCAGCCTCAGTCTCTCCTGTCACCTCCCTGGTTTGGCGAACATCAGGTAAAAAGGCCAAGTCCGTCACCACAATCCCATGCGTTTCTTTCACATAATAAACTTGCTGTGTTCAGGAAGAACAAAAAAGAAAGTAATTCTGATATCATTTACTGGCTCTTCCCTTGCAGGCTCTTTTACCAATCATTGTAACTACAGGGTTATTGATCATATTCTTTTAATATCTGCAATTGTATTGTATTCGTATTGTATTGTATTCAAATTTATTGTCATTGTCTCAATTTGAGACAACGAAATGAATTTCCCTTACAGGCAGTATCATAAAAAAATCACAAAGAAATAATAAAAATAAATAATAAATAAATAATAAAACATATTAAAAATAAAATTGAAATTGAATTAAAATTTAAATAAAGCACAAACACAGAAAGTCCACGACACAACATAACATAAATGGCACCAAGGTGAGGAAGGCACCATAGTCCAGCCAGCCTCCCCTCCGTGTTCATCCGTGGTCGGGGCCTTCCGAGCACCCGCAGTCGCCGCCCCGGGTGGCCCGATGTTCAGGCCCTCACGCCGGGCTGGTGGAACGCCGACGCCGAACCCCGACAGTGAGCATCCTCCTCCTCAGCGGCCCGGACCTTCTGATCAGCCGCTTCCCACTGCCGTAGTCCGCAGGTCCCGAGTCCGCAGGTCGAGCCGGGCAGAGTCACAGGACCCCGCGCTGTCCATCAGCCCCGCCCGCGTTGGGAGCTCCACAAACCGCAGCTCCATGATGTTGGTGCAGCAGGTCCAGCACTCCGGGCTCCAGACGGCGACCCCCGGTAAGGCATCGCCAGCCCTGCGATGTTCCAGCGCTGTCCCGCCGCTGCTGGAGCTCTGGTCGATCCCGGCAGGAAAGGCCGCGCCAATCCAGGTAGGTAGGCCGCTGGGGGGGGAGGGGGGGGAGCGAGGACGCGACTCGAATAATAGTCGCGTCCTCACCAGGAAGCGGCTGAAGGAAGGTATCCCCCGCACCGTGCCCTCTTCCCCCACATAAAAACCCAAAAAACCCCACAAAAAAACACACTTTTACATAACTAAATAAAAAAAAAAAAAAAAAGATACCGGGCTGTAGGTGGAGGCTGCTGGCACCAGCGCCACCGGAAGTACAATACTCTTTTACATCAATCCCATACATCTAAAACTTATGCTATCTAATGTTAGACACCCCCAGGGAAAAGACTCTGACTCTCCACCTTATCCACACTCATCATGATTTTATAAATCTGTTTCAGGTCGCCCGTCACCCCAAGCACACCCTGTCTCTCCTTGTAACACTCATCCTCCAGTTTTGGTAACATCCTTGTGAATTTTCTCTGCACCCTTCCCAGCTTAGCGGCACCTTCTTATCACGAGGTAACTGAACTATGCATAGTATTCCAAATGTGGTCTCACCAACAACTTGTACAGCTGCAACATGATGTCTGACTCCTGTACTCAATACCCTGGCCAATGAAGGCCATTCATAGAACAAGAACAGGCCCATCACCCCACAATGTCAGTGCCAAAACATGATGCCAAGACTCTTATCAGCCTGAACGAATCCCTTATCCCTCGATTCCCTGCAAATCCATGTGCCCAATCAAAAATCCATTCAAACATCATTATTGTATCTGCTCTGCCACTACCCGGGGCAGTGTGTTCCGGGCACCCCCCAACCTCCTGGATCCCAATGGCTACTTCACCCAGGATCTTGCATCCCAATGGCTAGCAGGATAAAGATCTTTAAGATCATGAGTGGAATAGATAGGGTAAATGCACCAGGGGACATAAGGTGAGGGGAAAAGTCTTAATAGGAAAATGAGGAGCAAACATTTTACACAAAGGGTAGTAGGTGTGTGGAATGAGCTGCCGGAGGAGGTAGTTAAGGCAGATACTATCAGATGGGGTATGTTGATTGGTGTGGGCAAGTTGGGCCGAAGAGCTGTATGACACAGCAAGTCTACTGCTATTTCTCTTATGAAATCATTGACCTTTATTCCTTCCATCATCCTTGAAGTTTCATACCTTTCTATCAAAAGACCCGACATTGGTCAGACCAAGATTTAAAAAAAACAGATCAAAATAATCAGAGGAAACCGTTGTTATATTACCTGTAGTGAGAATGCAATGTAGATAGCGACTGATCCAGTCACGGTGCCAAGACCTACAAATGTTCCCAGTTCACTGAAAAACAAAACAAAAACAGAACACTGTAAGCAGACAGTATCTTATAAAGAGTATGAAAGAAAACACCAAAAGGCCAACACACAGAGCAATGAATCAAAGACCTGCAGCATCTTAGTCTCTGCCCACCCTGCACTGATTCAGTCAAATCCCCAGTCACTGTCCGTCTCTCACTGTCAAATCCCCAGTCACTAACGCACTGTCAAATCCCCAGTCACTGCCTCTCACTGTCAAATCCCCAGTCACTGCCTCTCACTGTCAAATCCCCCAGTCACTGTCCGTCTCTCACTGTCAAATCCCCCAGTCAGTAACTCACTGTCAAATCCCCAGTCACTGTCTGTCTCCCACTGTCTGTCACTCTCACTGTCAAATCCCCAGTCACTGTCTGTCTCTCACTGTCAAATCCCCAGTCACTGCTGTCTCTCACTGTCAAATCCCCAGTCACTGTCTGTCTCCCACTGTCAAATCCCCAGTCACTAACTCGCTATCAAATCCCCAGTCACTGTCTGTCTCTCACTGTCAAATCCCCAGTCACTGCCTCTCACTGTCAAATCCCCAGTCACTGCTTCTCACTCTCAACTCCCCAGTCACTGCCTCTCACTATCAACTCCCCAGTCACTGTCCGTCTGTCACTGTCAAATCCCCAGTCACTGCCTCTCACTGTCAAATCCCCAGTCACTAACTCACTGTCATATCCCCAGTCACTGCTTCTCACTGTCAAATCCCCAGTCACTGCTTCTCACTGTCAAATCCCCAGTCACTGCTTCTCCCTGTCAAATCCCCAGTCACTGCTTCTCCCTGTCAAATCCCCAGTCACTGCCTCTCACTGTCAAATCCCCAGTCACTGCCTCTCACTGTCAAATCCCCAGTCACTGCTTCTCACTGTCAAATCCCCAGTCACTGCTTCTCCCTGTCAAATCCCCTTGTCACTGCCTCTCACTGTCAAATCCCCAGTCACTGCTTCTCACTGTCAAATCCCCAGCCACTGCTTCTCCCTGTCAAATCCCCTTGTCACTGCCTATCACTGTAAAATCCCCAGTCACTGCCTCTCACTGTCAAATCCCCAGTCACTAACTCACTGTCACATCCCCAGTCACTGCTTCTCACTGTCAAATCCCCAGTCACTGCTTCTCCCTGTCAAATCCCCTTGTCACTGCCTCTCACTGTCAAATCCCCAGTCACTGCTTCTCACTGTCAAATCCCCAGCCACTGCTTCTCCCTGTCAAATCCCCTTGTCACTGCCTATCACTGTAAAATCCCCCAGTCACTGCCTCTCACTGTCAAATCCCCAGTCACTGCTTCTCACTGTCAAATCCCCAGTCACTGGTTCTCACTGTCAAATCCCCAGCCACTGTCTGTCTCTCACTGTCAAATCCCCAGTCACTGTCCGTCTCTCACTGTCAAATCCCCAGTCACTGACTTTTGCCAGTCATGATAACTGAAGACCTGGCTGTACCTGACTGACATTGCGGAGATCACTTCGTTGCCACAATCGCGAGTGAGAAGCGGCAGGAAGGTATTTCCATCCCATTTGCTGATGTAGCACTGAAGGGGCTTTCGTTCTCGTTTATGTGGGATCTGCACAGTGTAAAGGCGGAGAGCTTCCTTATTATCCTCAACCTTCCCAAATCTGCAAAACAACAAGGACTCAGTGAGCAGCCATAGAGACGTAAACTAGCTGAAGTGCACAGAATGTAATAACACGAAATATAAATTACCAGTCAGAGTTATACGACAACGAAGTAGGCCCTTCACCCAAGATGTCCAGGCGCTCAAGATGTCTTGCTGGGCTGGTCCTATTTGCCACTAACCGTTACTAGGCATGAACCGTTTAAATGTTGATTGTACCTGCCTCTATCCTCAGGCAGCATCTGCCATGCCCACCACCCATGTATGGAAAAGCTGCCTCTCAGGATCCTTTTATAAGGCCGAGCCAGTCTCTCCTTACAACTCAAGCTTTCAGCCCCGAAACGTGTTTGTTAATCTTTTCTGCAATAGGTTAGTGACCAAAATGTGTATAATACTGCAAGTGTGTTCTATCCAATGCTTTGTACAACTTTAATATGATGTGGACTCTTGTACTCGATGCTAAGCCGACAAAGGCAAGTGCAACATACGCCGTTTCACTACCTAAGCCATCACTTTCAGGAAAGTATGTACATGTATCGCTAATGTCTCTGTTCAACAATACTCCCCAGAGACCTGGCAGTCACTGTGTATGTCCTCCCCTGGGATAAACTCCCCAAAAGGCCTCACTGGCTGAGTTAAATTCTATCTGCTATTCTTCCACCAGTTGATCTGGATCCTGCGACAACTATATCACCCATTTTGGTGTCATCTGCACACTTACTAATCATGCCACCTGCATTCTTATCCAAATGATGAACATAAATAAACAACGGGAAGCCAAGCCTCGATCCTTGCAGCATACCACTGGTCTTGATTCCAGCATTACATCTGCACATTGTCTCTCTATAATCGGTGTTGGCCCATCCACACTGAAGTTATGGCTAAGGAAGCACACCTTTACTTCCTCAGGAGATTGAAGAAGTTCAGCACGCCCCCCACCCCAATGACTCAACAATTTCTACAGGTGCACCATAGAAAACAACATAGTAAGGGGATGCATTGCAGCTTGGTTTGGTAACTGCTTCGCCCAAGACCCCTTAAGAAATTGCAGATAGTTGCGGATTAGCCCCATCCATCACACAGACCAGATTCCTCACCATCAACTCCATCTTTACTGCATGCTGCCTCAGGAAAGCAGCCAACTGTGTATATAATTAAAGAGCATTTACACCCGTCATTCCCTCTTCTGCAGTTGGGCAGAATAATCAAAAGCTTTAAAGTATGAATTGTTAAATCACCAGATTATGGAACAGCTTTGTCTCCACTATTATCAAACCCTTGACCGGACATCTCAAGAGATATACAGCACAGAAACAGGCCCTCGGGCCCAACTTGTCCATGGCGACCAACATGACCCATCTAAGCCAATGGCATTGACTCGTTTGGCCCTTTTCCTTCTTAAACCTCTTGTGTGACATGGAAGTATTCCTGATCATCCAATCTACATTATTGTGGCCCTTGGCTTTTTACATCAGCACTTTCTCTGTAGCTGTAACACTGTTCTGCAATATGTTTATTTTCTCTCTTGCATTACCTGTTGTCCTCATATGTGGTATGATCCATCTAGATATCACCCAAAACATGTTTTTCACTGTATTTCTGTCAGCATGACAATAAAAACCAATAATAAACCACATAGATAAATGTGACGTTATTCACTTTGGCGCCAAAAACTAGGGGGCAGATTACTATCTCAAAGGGGTTAGGTTAGGTAAGGGCGAGGTGCAGCAAGACCTGGGTGTCCTTGTACACCAGTCACTGAAAGTTGGCGTGCAGGTACAGCAGGCAGTGAAGAAAGCATAATGGAATGTTGGCCTTCATAACAAGAGGATTTCAGTATAGGAGTAAAGAGGTTCTTCTGCAGTTGTATAGGGCTCGTGTAAGACCACATCTGGTGTATTGTGTACAGTTTTGGTCTAATTTGAGGAAGGACATCCTTGTGATTGAGGCAGTGCAGCGCAGATACACGAGATTGATCCCTGGGATGGCGGGACTGTCATATGAGGAAAGATTGAAAAGACTAGGCTTGTATTCACTGGAGTTTAGAAGGATGAGGGGTGTCTTATAGAAACATATAAAATTATAAAAGGACTGGACACGCTAGATGCAGGAAAATTTTTCCCAATGTTGGGCGAGTCCAGAACCAGGCGCCACAGTCTTAGAATAAAGGGGCCATTTAAGACTGAGGTGAGACAAAACTTTTTCACCCAGAGTGTTGTGAATTTGTGGAATTCCCTGCCACAGAGGGCAGTGGAGGCCAAATCACTGGATGGATTTAAGGGAGAGTTCGATAGAGCTCTAGGGGCTGGTGGAATCAAGGGATATGGGGAGATGGCAGGCACGAGTTATTGATTGGAGACGATCAGCCATGATCACAATGAATGGCGGTGCTGGCTCGAAGGGCCGAATGGCCTCCTCCTGCATCTATTTTCTATGTTTCTATGACATGTGACGTGTAAAAGAGTGACCTGTCACTACCTTTATGGGACTATGTGCTTGTACACCTTGGTTTATCTGTTCTGCAACTCTCACCAGGGTCCTGTGTATGTCTGCCACAGTGTATGTCACACTGTTCTGAGTTATTGCCATATGAAATTCCTGTCCTATTTTTACAGATGATAATGATCCTGTTGTAATCTTAGATAACCTCATTCACTGTCCACCACGCCACCATTTTTGGTGTAATCTGCAGATTTAAAAAGCAGGCATCCTACATTTCCATCCAAACCATTAATACAGGGTGGCACCGAGCTGCTGCCTTACAGCGCCAGAGACCCATGTTCGATCCCAACCTACGGGTGCTGTCTGTTTGGAGTTTGCATGTTCATAAATCACAGGAGAATTAGGCCATTCAGCCCATCGAGCCTACCCCGCCATTCAATGATGCTGCTCTCCCTGTGACCACGTGGGTGTACTCTGGGTGCATCCGGTTTCTTCCCATATACCATAGACGTGCAGGTTTGTAGGTTAATCGGTTTCAGTAAAATGTCCCTAGTGTGTAAGATAGAACTATGTACGGGCGATGATTGATTGATGAGGACTCGTTGGGCAGTAGGACCCGTGTATCTTTAAACTAAACTAAATATATGACAATCAACAGTGAACCCAGGCCTGCAGCACTCCACGGATCATAGGATCTGATCGGCAATCTGAAAAATCACGCTCCACTCCCACCTCCTGACTCCTTGCACCAAGCTAATTTTGTATCCAATTGTCTAGTTCACCCTTGATTCTATGAACCTAATCTTCCTGAGCAGTCTAACATGTGCAACATTATCAAGGCACTTTCTGACACACTTTCTGCAGCTCTGCCCTCAGTCATCTTCGATACTTCTTCCTGGATTCTAAAGATCTATCCACCTATGTGTCCCTCAGGACCACTAACACCGCTCCTTCATAATATCAATATGTTTTACAACCTTCTAGGTTCAGAGAACTTCAACATTTCTTGCCTCTCCACATCTCTAATCCCATAAATCTGGAATCTTTCTGGTGAGCCTCCTCGTTACCCTACCCAAAGCTTTGGCATTCCCACTAAAATGCAGTGCCCACAAATACACGACTTAAGTTAGCGTAACACTCTGGATTCTAGATTCTGTCTCCATCTTAAAGCGGAGTTTCTAGTGCCCACCAATCCTGATAGCTACAGTTTATGGACCCGGGATGGGAGATGGAATGTGTAAATACTCACCTGCATGCCTGGTATCGGTACATCTTCTCAGTAATCTGAGGCATGTTCTCATTCCAGCATAAGCTTGTCACCAACTGGTCATTTTTCCAGACACAGCACTTGAAGTCTCGTCCCACCGTCACTATCTATCCGGGGAAACATCAATGAATAATAGTTATTCCATAATGCTGTCAAGTCAATGCAGATCTGTATTGTGCAACGATGAAGGAATGGCAATTGTTTTCTCAGGTCAGGAAGGAGGGGAACCTGCAGGTGGTGGTGTCTCCAGTGGGCATCACAAACGAGAGGCTCTGATTTACAGTGTGAGGAAGGTGCTTTACAGGAGATTTGAAAGCTTGTTACACCAAGAGTGACTGATAGCTGGATCTTGTTGCCAGATGAGGTGGTGGAATCAGATATAATCACTTGGTTTAAGGCGCAGGAGAAAGATCCTGTGCGATCAAATGCGCTGTCTAGTTGGGCAGAAAGGTCAGCATGGAAGTGGTGGGCCAATGGGCCTGTTTCTGCACTGACTGCATTCAAAAAGGTGTTTTGAAGTAGTTTGTATAAAGTCTAACTTGGGAGAGGGCTGCACTTGACCTTATCCTACGGAACGAGGAAGACAAATGACTGTGGAGGAAAGAGTTACCATAACCTTCAAGATAGTCATGGGCGAAGATAAAGCTGGTCTTCAGTCAGAGCCCTAAACTGGGGAAGGTGGATTTTGACAGTGTCAACAGGTCTTGGGAGAGGTAGACCAGCAGCAGCTGGAGAGGAAAACAACATAAGTTCACAAGTTATAGGAGGAGAATGAGGTCAGTCGACCAATCGAGTCTACTCCGCCATTCATTCATGGCTGATCTCTGCCTCCTCATTCTGTTTTCCTGCCTTCTCTCCATAAACCTTGACACCCGTTCTTTTTTTTTAATTTTATTTTTATTAGAAGTACGGTAAATTACAATACTACACAACACATATATCTTAATACATTTTTTGTACCGCTTCATTTTTTTTTGAGCTTTAAGAAAAAGATAGAAGTAAAGAAAGTAAAGAAAGTGCGCAAGTCGTGAAGTGCAAGAGTGTTGGGAAAAGAAAGCCCCTTAGAAAAGAAGTTAGAGAAGGAAGTAAAGTGAGAAAGTAGACCCTAGAAAAGAAAGAAAAAGAAAATAGGAACAATCGCTCTATTATAACATTAAACTCCGCAGAAAGGGGAGTTTTGAGACACCCGTTCTAATCAAGAATTTGTCAATCTCTGCCTTAAAAATATCCACTGACTTGGCCTCCACAGCCCTCTGTGGCAATGAGTTTCACAGATTAACTACCCTCTGACTAAAGAACTTCCTCCTCACCGCCTTTCTAAAAGAGCGCCCTTAAATTCACAGGCTGTGACCTCTGGTCCTAGACTCTCCCACCAGTGGAAACATCCTCTCCACATCCATTTCACATGCCTTTCATTATTCGGTAAGTTTCAAACCCCCTCAACCTTCCAAACTGCAGCGGGTAGAGGCCCATTGGTGTCAAACGCTCATCATATGCTGCTAATCCACTCATTCCTGGAATCATTCTTATAAACCTCCTCTGGTCCCTCTCCAGAGCCAGCACATTCTTCCTCAGATATGGGGCTCAAATTTGCTCACAATATTCCAAATGCTGCCTGACCATGCCTTATAGAGCCTCAGCATTACATTTCTGTTTTTATATTCCAGTCCTCTTGATATAAATGCTAACAATGAATTTGCCTTCCTTACCACCGATTTGACTTGCAAATTAACTTTTTGGAAGTCCTGCATGAGAACTCCCAAGACCCTTTGCACCTCTAATTTCTGGATTCTTTCTCCAATTAGAAAATAATCTACACCTTTATTCTTATTACCAAAATGCATGACTCCCCACTTTGCTGCACTGAATTTCATCTGCCACTTCTCTGCCCACTCTCCTAACCAGTCTAAGTCCTTCTGCAGAGTCCGTGCTTCCTCTACACCCTGCCCCCCCCCCCCCCCCCACCTATCTTAGTATCATCTGCAAACTTGACCACAAAGCCTTCAATCCAAATCATTAATATAGAAGAGAAGCGGTCCCAGCACCGACCACTATTCACTGGCAGCCAACCTGAAACAGCACATTTTATTGCAACTCTTTGACTTCTGCCACCCAGCCAACCCGCGCGATCCATGCTAGTATCTCCCCTTTAGTAGCATAGATTCTCATCTTCCCTAGTAGCCTGACGTGCGGCACCTTATCGAAGGCTTTCTGAAAGTTTAGGTAAACAACATCTACGGCCTCCTATCTGTCTGTCCTGCTATTAACTTCCTCAAAGAACTCCAGCAGATTCGTCAAGCAAGATATTCCATTCACAAAGCCATGCTTCTTCTTGCGTATCATCCTAAAGCACAGCCTAAAGTTGTAGGACAACTATTTGATCTTATTTGATTGTGCACGCCAGGTTGATTGCATTCGTGAAGGTTGCAATCTCCCACCCCACAAAGCCATGTTGGCCTATTTTATCGTGAAACTCCAAGTATCACGTAATCTCACCCTTTTTAATGAACTCCAAAATATTACCAATCACCGAAGTCAGGCTAACCGGCCTATAGTTCCCACTCCTCTGCTTTGCTCCCTTCTTGTACCGTGGGGTAATATTCACAATTTTCCAATCTTCAGGAACCACTCCTAACTTGATTCTTGAAATATCACAACTAATGCCGCCACAATCTCTGAGGCCACCTCCTTCAGAACCCTGGGGTGCAGTCCACCCAGCCCAGGTGACTTATCCACCTTTCCGTGTTCCTAGCACCTTCTCCTTTGTAATCGCCACTCCATTAACTTTCACCCCTTGACTCTCTAGAATTACAGGCACACTGCTGATGTCTTCCACTGTGAAAAAAAGGTATTCAATTTCCCTGTCATTACTTGATTCCTATTATCACTTCTCCTGCATCATTCCCCAGAGGCCCAATGTCCACTTGCCTCTTTTTTACTCTTTAAATGTCCGTAGAAACTCTTGCTATCCTCTTTTATATTATTGGCTAGCTTACATCCGTACTTCATCTTTTCTCGCCGTATTGTCCTTTTAGTTATCTTTTGTTGTTCTTTAAAAACATCCCAATCCTCTGGCTTCTTTGCACTAATCGGTAATCTGACTAATCTTTGCTATAATGTCTTCTCTTTTGCTTTTATGTTGTTCTTGACCCTTTTCAGCCCACGGTCGTCTTATTTTCCTCTTGGAATCTTTCTTCCTCTTTGGAAAATATCTCTCTGTTCCTACCTACCTCACTAGCACGAGGTACTGGAAGCAACCCAGAGATATCTACTCTGGAGGTCCTGCTTTTCAGCCCTCTACCTCATTTTTTATACTCGTGTTGCAGAACCTCCTTCCTCCTCTTACCTACGCCTACATGCACAACTACTTCCAGCTGCTCCCCTTCCCTCTCAAGGAAGTTCTGCAATCGGCCTGAGACGTCTTGGACCCTGGTACCAGGGAGGCAACGCACCATCCTTGAGTCTCGCTTGTTGCCACAGAATCTCATGTCTGCACCTCTGGTGGTCACCCACCAACAGCACAAAAACCTCAAATTCCTGGGCGTGCATATTTCCAAAGATCTTTCCAGGACCCAGCACACTGATGCAATTACAAATAAAGCATATCAGCGCCTCTACTTCCTGAGAAGATTACAGAGATTCGTTTTGTCAAAGAGGATTCTCCTGAACTTCTACAGGTGCACAGTAGAGAGCATACTGACTGGTTGCATCGTGGCCTGGTTCGGCAACTTGAACGTCCAGGAGCGGAAAAGACTGCAAAAATTTGTGAACACTGCCCAGTCCTTCACCAGCTCTGACCTCCCCACCATCGAAAGGGATTTATCGGAGTCGCTGCCTCAAAAAGGCAGCTAACGTCATCGGAGACCCACACCATCCTGGCCTCACACTCATTTCACCACTGCCATCGGGAAGAAGATACAGGAGCCTGAAAACGGTCATGTCCAGGTTCAGGAACAGCTTCTTCCTTTCAGACATCAGGCTATTAAACAAGTCAACAAATAAGCTCTGAACTAAAACAGACTATTATTATTATTACACTATAGTCGTTTGGTTTTTGAGTATGTGTGTATGTGTATATACACACACTGAACTTTTTTTCTCTCGTTTATGTACTATGTTTACATATTCTATTGTGCTGCAGCAGATAAGAATTTCAATGTTCTATGTGGGACATACGACAATAAAAACACTTGACTCGATCAACAAGGAAGCAGGTTCTTCAGTCCAACTTGTTCATGCTGACCAAGATGGCCATCCCTAACCTCAACTACTTCCTCTGATAGCTTGTTCCATATACCACCAGCCTCTGCATGAAAAGGTTGCCTCTCAGGTTCCTATTAAATTTTCCCCCTCTCACCTTAAACCAGTGTCCTCTGGTTCTTAATTTCTCTACTCTGGGTAAAAGACTGTGCATTTACCCTATTTATTCCTCTCATGACCTGATACACTTCTATAAGATCAATTCTCATCTTCTTGCGCTCCAAGGAATATTCCTAGCCTGCCCAGCCTCTCCCTATAAGAAATATAGAAAATAGGTGCAGGAGGCCATTTGGCCCTTCGAGCCAGCACCACCATTCTTTGCGATCATGGCTGATCGTCCCCAATCAATAAGACGTGCCTGCCTTCTCCCCATATCCCTTGATTCCACCAGCCCCTAGAGCTCTATCTAACTCTCTCTTAAATCCATCCAGTGATTTGGCCTCCACTGCCCTCTGTGGCAGGGAATTCCACAAATTCACAACTCTGTGGGTGAAAACGTTTTTTCTCACCACAGTCTAAAATGGCCTCCCGTTTATTCTAAGACTGTGGTCCCTGGTTCTCCTCGTGTCTATCATAAATCTTTTCTGCACTTTCCAGCATCTTTCACATAACAGGCTGACCAAAACTGAACACAATACTCTGGGGCCTTACTAATGTTTTGAATAACTAACCCAGCTTCTAAATACAATTCCTTGACTAACGAAGGTCAGCTCGCCTCAAGCCTACTTCACCACCCTATTTACCTGCAACTTTGCTTTCAAGGAAGTCTCAGTCTGAAGAAAGGTCTCAACCAGAAACGTCACCCATTCCTTCTCTCCAGAGATGCTGCCTGTCCCTGCTCAGTTACTCCAGCTTTGTGTCTATCTTCACTTTCAAGGAACCACATACTTGTACTCCACATCCTTCTGCTCTACAGTATTCCCCAGGTCTCAATGTGAAGGTCCTGCTCTGGTTTGACTACCCAAAATGCAAGAGCTCACACATTGATTAAACTCCAATAGCACTTCCTCGTCGCACTTTCCCAACTGATCAAGATTCCTCTGTAATTCTTGATAACCATTTTAAAACCCGGTGAAATCTCCGCTTTCGCGAGGCAGTGGGGGTGGGACTGATGATCGAGGGTGCCGATTGGACGAGCGAGACGTCGGTCAGCAGGCAATGGGGGCGGGACATGATGATTCAGCACGATGATTGGAGATTGGAGTGGGTGGGATTGAGGATAAAGTTCGGTGATTGGAGATAGGAGACATGGCACAGACCTGCGCTTCATCCGCAGCCAGGATCGATCCTGGCCGGGTCTCCGGCGCTGTCCTGAGTGCCCCCCCCCCACGGGTGGCCAGAGAGGTCGGCAGCAAAGATCCTCCGCTATAGGATCTTTGGTCGGGGGTCAGACGGGCACGGTGCCCCTAGGCCCACAGCCAGCGCAGAGAAGCTGCGCTAAACCCAGCTAAACTCTGCCTGTCCCGCCAGGTGAGCTTACAGCCTTTCCTGGACTTGCGGGAAATATGGCCAGCGCGGAGAAGTGGCGCTGGTGTCCCGTCAGTCCAGGCAGGGCTGCAGGTTAACCCGGTGAGACAGGCAGAGTTGAGCTGCATTTAGCGCCGGATTGAGCCTCCGAAGCCGCGCGCTCATGTGAGCGTGTGTGAGCGCATGCGTGCGTGGCCGCCAAAAAATTGTGTCCCCCAGTCCCCTCCATGTTTTGATAGCGAGTTCTGCTGTTGCTAATGATCACAGGCCACCTTCCACCACCACCACCCACTGTTTATTTCCATGAAGACAATTCTGCAGCTAATTTTCCCTAGATCTCATAAAATCTAACCTTCCTGCAGCCTTTCATGTGGAACCTTATCACAGACTATGGCCTTGCCTTAGGAAGCCGTATTGGCTAGTTCTTCATAAAACTCAATTAAATCCGTTAGACATGATCTGCCGCACACAAAACTATGCTGAATGCTGGTGTTTCTAAAGAGCCTGTCCCACTTACGTGCCCTTGGCACACTAATTACGCGACCTCATGGTCGCGTTGAGCCTCGACGGTCCTGTGACGGTCGTGCGCGATTACATGCGTCCCCACACCCATCTGGAGCGCGTGACGACATTTGAAGATAAGACACAAAATGCAGGAGTAACTCAGCTGGACCGGCAGCATCTCTGGAGAGAAGGAATGGATGACGTTTCGTGTCGAGACACTTCTTCAGTCTGAAAAGAAGGGTCTTGACCCGAAACGTCACTCATTGCTTCTCTCCAAAGATGCTGCCCGTCCCGCTGACTTACTCCTGCATTTTGTGTCTATCTTCAATTTTCTTGGCCCCGCTCTGGGAGTAGAAGTGGGGGCGGATCCGGACCGCAATGGCCGTGAGCCCTAGGCCGAGTTCGGCGATCGTTTGCCTGCTTCTGCTGCTGTTGGAGGTGAGACGTTGCGTCGCGCCAGGGTCTTAGGCCTGTCCCACTTTGGCCGTCAGTTCCGCGACAGGCCGTTGGCGCGTGAAGATTTCGTTCACTACAAAAATTTCGGAGCCCCGCGCGATGTCGTGCACATCTACATACCCCTCCGCGCTTCTAAGTGGGACCGGCCCCGCGCAGCCACACGATGCCTGTGCGCCTCAACGCGACCCCGAGGTCGCGTAATTTGCGTGCCAAGGACACGTAAGTGGGACAGGCCCTTAAATGCATGCAGAATCCACTGCAGTAACTTTTATTCCACTGATGTTAGGCTCACTGCTCAATATGTCCTATTTTTGTATTTGCAGCCCTTCGTAAATAAAGCACTACGCTAGCCACCATCTTTCCTGCACCACCCATGTCTAATGGGACGCATATATCTCAGCCACAGCAGCTGCAATGTTATAGATAAAATACATTAAGCTCATTTGGGTAAACGTTAAGGGTAGTAGAAGGATGCCAAAATAATGGGTTGTTTTGTCTTGATGTTATTGGAGCACCACACCCAGAACACTGGGAAATATTTGATAAGATTCCTGATTTGTAAATGTTGAATTTATAACACAGTGGACTGACTCTCAGGGTAAACAGGGTGACTCCAACGGTATAACAAACTGCACTGACACCCAGGGCAAAGAGTGCCAGGATTTGCCACTGTTGTGCCTCGAGTTTAAACACCAGCACATGGGAACCTTTAAAATCACTAAACAACGATGGCAAACCTTACTGCTCGTTTCATTTTTAACACAAAGTTGGGAATACTCTGAATAAACAGGGGAACAGGCAAGTCAAATAAGTCTCTGCTATGAACAAAATTCAATAAAGCAACAAAAGAGGTTAAAATAAAAAATCAAACCTTATTGTCAGGACTGATGTCCAAGTCTTCAACCTCTGCTTCATGAGCTTGGAAGTCAAAACACTTCTTCATACTGGGAAACTGGAAGAGGCAAAATATGTTTTTTTTTATTTAAACCCTATTAACTCATTTATATTTAAACATTTCCTTATTTAAATACTTCATCAAAATAATGCAATCAAGTGAAGACCATCTTGAAAGTCAGAGGAATATCTCTGGTACAATTTTCCAAGTGCACAGAAAAGTTGCTCACTCACTCTCACCCTGTGGAGCGGCCAGGGAAAGCTGGGACGTATAACATACATCAGTACTGCACTGCAACAGGCCCTTTGGCCCACAGTGTCTGCCACATACCTATCTGTGCCCTGTCTGGCAACAACCCCAACCTGAGATGAAACCCAGGCCAACCCACATTAGGCAGCCCCTGGGTAGGGGTGGGAGCAGGGACATAACCTACGGGCACAACCCTGGTGGGAAGTGGGGCAGGTAAAGGTCTGGGCTGCTGGAACCAAACTTAGGGAATCATTCCACAGTGGGAGGAGGGAGGGGTTGCTGGTACACACCTGACCCGAGGTGTAGATAGGAGGTGGAACAGAGAAAAATATAGAATTGTTGCAAACAGCAAAGCCTATCTTGGGGGTGGCCAGGGGGTTGTGTAACTATCTGGTGTGTGGTCTTGGATATGTCACAGAGCCCTGGCATCGTACCATGTAGCAGAGTCGGATGTCCTTAGGCATGCGCCTCCCAATGTAAGGGCGTGACTCTGACTTTACACATCAGTTAGTCAACGCATCCAACTTTCCAAAGTCATGCACAATGAGCACAAATTAAAGAAAAATAAAGTTTATACCTCCCACACCCGAATGTATCCATCCACACCACCGGTTGCGAGAATGGAGTGGGCCTGGTTAAACCGAACACATTTCTGCAGGGCATCTGTGCTTAGGTCCGTGCGCACAACATGAAGTGCTTCCACCGTTATCTCCGACGTCTCCTTCTGCGTGTCCCCACCTGCATTACATGCCGTTTTATTGGCTTGTCTCCGTTTCTTCGTCTCTGCCTTCTTCACTGCACAGAGGAAACCAAACAGGAATTAAGATGAGGGCAGATATGCCAAAGTCTACAGAGGTGGGTGTGGAGACACCAGCAAGCTTGGTGGGGGTGATGGGGGACAGCGAGGTGTAGTGTAGTGTGCTGAATGACATGTCACCTGTGTCATCTTTTTTGCTGTTCTTTCTCGGCGCAGTTTTCTCTTTTTCTTCTTGGAAGCGAAGTACATGACAAGTGGCATCTTGCCCCACGGCCAGAATATTTCCGGCTACTGCCATGTTCATGGGGGCTCGTGTTTCCGTGTCATGGCAATGGATCAGTGTGGCGGACAAGCTGCCAGCCACTCGCTCCAACCGCAGGAAATGCTGGCAGGAAAGCAAAACAGTAAAAACCCCACCAAGCAAATTATCCCAGAAATAAAGGTGTGTAATGAGAACAATTACAGTCATTCAATAGGGAAAGAGGGCTTTCAGCTCATTGCGTCTATCAAGTTTCTAACTATACTAATTACATCTTGCAGCACCCAATCCCTAGCCTTCACTACCTTGATTTTTCAAATATTCAACTAAATATCTCTTAAATGTTGTTAGAGGTGTTCTGTGGCTGCACACAGGACCCCACGATGTAGTAAACAATGGTACACAGTGCTGGAGTAACTCAGTCGGTCAGGCAGCATCTCTGGAGAACATGGATAGGCGGATGTTTCCGACTCTCTTCAGATTGTTTGGCCTTTGTTCACCCATCTGACAATCAAAACTCCCCTCATGTACCCACACATCACTTGCCTGGTTTTATCCCACCCCGCACCCCTATCACTCCTTCAGCATTCCCCCCCTCCCCCCCACAACCACTACAATCGGTCTGAAGAAAGGTTCCAACTCGAAAATGTCACCTATCCATATTCTCCAGAGATGCTGCCTGATCTGCTGAGTTACTCCAGCACTTTGTGTCTTGTTTTGTAAACCGGCACATGCAGTTCTTTTGCTGAAGTCGAAAAGGTTTTTGGCACATTGGTCTTCATCAGTCAGAGTATTGAGTAAAGATGTTGGGAGGTCATGTTGCAGTTCTATATGTTGGTGAGGCCACATTTAGAGTATTGTATTCAGATTGTGCACCATGGTATTGTAACGATGTTCGAGATTTATGAGGTGTTGCTAGGACTCAAGTGCCTGAGCTACAGGGAGAGGTTGAGCAGGCTAGGACTCTATTCCTTGGATGCAGGAGAATGAGGCGTGATCGTATAGCGCGGGTCTACAAAATCATGAGAGGAATAGATCGAGTAAACCCACAGAAAGTGGGATTAACGGACAACACATGTACATGGGTGAAGATGATGGTTGATGGTCAACATCAATGTGGTGCTGCCTGTTCCCGTGTGGTACATACAATCATCAGGGCATAGGATTAAGGTGAGAGATTTAAAGGGGCTCAGAGGGGCATTATATGGAACAATACTGCCAGACAAAGTGGTTAAGGTGGGCACAATTATAATATTTAATTAAAGGGCATTTATTCAGTACATGTATAGGAAAGGTTTAGAGGGACAACGGTCAAATGAAAGTGGCAACATAAGTAGGAAGAGTGGTAAAGAAGGCATATGGTATGTTTGCCTTAATAGGGCATTTGAGTACAAGAGTCAGGATGTCATAATGTAACTTTATAGGACTTTGGTTTGGTCACATTTCGTATATAGGCTGCAGTTCTGGTCTCCCCATTACAGGAAGGATGTGGAGGCTTTGGAGGTACAAAGGTTTACCAGAATGTTACCTGGATTAGGGGCGAGGTTGGTCAGATTTGGAAACCTGGACATTGCAGGGAGATCTGATAGTGGTATATAAAATTATGAGAGGCATAGATAAGGTAGATAATCAGAACCTTTTTTTGCCAAGATGGAAACATCTTTAGAGGGCACAGCTTTAAAGTAAGAGGAGCAAAGTTTTAAGAAGATATGCAGAGTATCTTTTTTTTTTTTAAACACAGATTGTGGTAAAAATACAGATGCATTGCCAGGGATGGTGGTTGAGGCAGAGAAGACAGGGGCATTTTGGATAGGCTTATGTAGGTAACATAAGAGATGGTCGGCATCATGTTCAGCAGAGAACTTGTGCTGGATGTGGAATCAGGGAAATTAGATGAATGTACAAAGATTGTGGTGGATGGTGAACGTTGAGTGATCTGTTAAAATGCAATGTCCTCAACGATATATTGTTCCTTTGCAAGGATTCAATCAATCACTAAAATCTTGGATGTTAAGATCATTTTTCCAGGGATGCACCATCTGCGTTGGTGAATGTTGCCGGCTACTCCCCTGGATTTACCAGGTGTCGAGGGCCGGGGTTGGGGTCACGGATCCACCCGTCACCCGGCAGTGGGGGCCGGGGCTGGGGACCGGCAGTGGGGGCCGGGGCCGGGGACCGGCAGTGGGGGCCGGGGCTGGGGACCCAGGTCCAGCCGGCACTGACCGACGCCGGGGCTGGAGACACAGACGGTGCTGATCCCGGCCGCGGTGACCTTCGCTGCCACTTACCACCCCGTTGCTGATGCCGGTCTTGGAGGCGCCTCCGCCGCCCGCGGTCACCACCAGGCCAGCCCGCGGGACGCTGACGGTGTAGAGCGGGAAGGGCGCGCGGTACAACTCGGCGGCTCCGCGGCGGCCCATCGTCCGTCACAAGCCTGCGGCCTCCGCTCAGACTTTCGCCCAACCGAGCGCAGACACATCAGCACAGAGCGACGGACAGGTGACAAGCCGAGGGCGGGGCCTTCTACCGCTCCGCCTCAACGGCAAATGGAGGCCCCGTCTATGCCAAAGATCTATGTAGGGCAGAGGTTGACGGGCGCCATGTCTGTGCGGGGGAGGTTGACGGGCGCCATGTCTGTGCGGGGCAGAGGGTGACGGGCGCCATGTCTGTGCGGGGCAGAGGTTGACGGGCGCCATGTCTGTGCGGGGCAGAGGATGGCGGGCGCCATGTCTGTGCGGGGCGGGCGCCATGTCTGTGCGGGGCAGAGGGTGACGGGCGCCATGTCTGTGCGGGGCAGAGGATGACGGGCGCCATGTCTGTGCGGGGCAGAGGACTGTGCGGGGCAGAGGATGGCGGGCGCCATGTCTGTGCGGGGCAGAGGGTGGCGGGCGCCATGTCTGTGCGGGGCAGAGGTCTGAGGGTGAACAGTGCCATGTTCATATTTAGAGCAAATTTATTGTCACGTAGAGCAGTGTGAAATGAAATTCTTTGTTTGGATGAAGCTTCCAGACTGGCTGGGAAGCTAATGGAATTGGGGCTCAACACCTCCCTGTGTGCCTGGGTCCTGGACTTTCTCACCGCCAGGCCCCAGGTAGTCAAGATGGGAGGGAATACATCGGAGTCCCTCACCCTGAGCACAGGATCGCCCCAGGGTTGCGTCCTCAGCCCCCTATTGTACTCCCTGTACACACATGACTGTGTGGCTAGGTTCAGCTCCAATTCAATAATTAAGTTTGCTGATGACACTGTGGTGGTGGGCCTGATCTCAGACAACGATGAGAGGGCCTACCGGGAGGAGGTGGCTGATCTAGCACTCTGGTGCCAGGATAACAGCCTCCTCTTGAACATCAAAAAAACGAAGGAGCTGATCGTGGACTTTAGGAGGGCACATCATCCGAGGACGTACACTCCATTGAGGATAAATGGGGATCCTGTGGATAGGGTGAACTGTTTTAAATATCTGGGAGTCCACATCTCTGAGGATATGACATGGGCATCACACGCCTCAGCACTTGCGAGTAAGGCAAGGCAGCGCCTTTACCACCTCAGGCAATTGAGGAAATTCAGAGTGTCTCCGAGGATCCTCCAGTGCTTCTACGCAGCGGCGGTGGAAAGCATCTTGTCCGGGAACATTACCATCTGGTTTGGGAATTGCTCTGCCAAGGACAAGAAGGCTCTGCAGAGAGTAGTGCGTTCGGCCGAACGCACTATGGGAACTTCACTCACCCCCCTGCAGGAACTATACAACAGGAGGTGCAACTCCAGAGCAAACAAAATCATGGGAGACCCCTTCCACCCCTGCAACGGACTGTTCCAGCTGCTACGGTCAGGCAAACGCCTCTGTTGCCATGCGGTGAGAACGGAGAGGTTGAGAAGGAGGTTCTTCCCAGAGGCAATTCGGACTGTAAACGCCTATCTCACCAGGGACTAACTCTACAGAACGTTTTTCCTTCCATTATTTATTTTGAATAAGAATATGTGTGTTATGATTGTGTTTATAATTTGTTTGGTTGTTTTGTTGTTTGTCTTTTGCACAAATGTCCGCGAGCATTGCCACTTTCATTTCACTGCACATCTCGTATGTGTATGTGACAAATAAACTTGACTTGACTTGACTTGACTTCAAGTCGAATTAAATGTATTGACAAGTACACATACTGAGAGGCACAGGTTCAATTGAAATGGTTGCTAACCATTGTGTATGCAACCAAAAGAATCTCACTGTGCCCACTCACATGTGACAATAAAGTATCCCTAACCATTTAAAATCCCATTCCCACACTGATCTTTCTGGCCTGGGTCTCCCACGTTGCTTGAGTGAAGTCACGCGCAAACTAGAGGAACAGCACCTCAGATTCTGCTTGAAAGTTGACAAAAATGCTGGAGAAACTCAGCGGGTGAGGCAGCATCTATGATGCATCTATCAGCGGCATACTCGGGTATGTCGCCAGTTCAGGAAAAAGTCCTCATACCCGGGAATGTCGCCAGATCCGGAAAAGTCCTCATACCCGGGTATGTCGCTAGATCCGGAAAAGTCCTCATACCCGGGGTATGTCGCCAGATGGGAAAAGTCCTCATACCCGGGTATGTCACCAGATCCGGAAAAGTCCTCATACCCGGGTATGTCGCCAGATCCGGAAAAGTCCTCATACCCGGGTATGTCGCCAGATGCGGAAAAGTCCTCATACCCGGGTATGTCGCCAGATCCGGAAAAGTCCTCATACCCGGGTATGTCGCCAGATCCAGATCCGGAAAAGTCCTCATACCCGGGTATGTCGCCAGGTCCGGAAAAGTCCTCATACCCGGGTATGTCGCCAGATCCGGAAAAGTCCTCATACCCGGGTATGTCGCCAGATCCGGAAAAGTCCTCATACCCGCCAGATCCGGAAAAGTCCTCATACCCGGGTATGTCGCCAGATCCGGAAAAGTCCTCATACCCGGGTATGTCGCCAGATCCGGAAAAGTCCTCATAAGGGGGTCACGTCGGTTAAAATCCGCCAAATTCCTGAAAGGATCATACCCGGGTATGTCGTCCCATCCGGTAAAAGTTGCCTCATACCCGGGTATGTCGCCAGATCCTGGAAAGTCCTCATACCCGGGTAAGTCGCCAGATCCGGCAAAGTCCTCATATCCGGGTATGTCGCCAGATCGGGAAAAGTCCTCATACCCGGGTATGTCGCCAGATCCGGAAAAAGTCCTCATACCCGGGTATGTCGCCAGATCCGGAAAAGTCCTCATACCCGGGTATGTCGCCAGATCCGGAAAAGTCCTCATACCCGGGTATGTCGCCAGATCCGGGAAAGTCCTCATACCCGGGTATGTCGCCAGATCCGGAAAAGTCCTCATACCCGGGTATGTCGCCAGATCCGGAAAAGTCCTCATACCCGGGTATGTCGCCAGATCCGGAAAAGTCCTCATACCCGGGTATGTCGCCAAGATCGGGAAAAGTCCTCATACCCGGGTATGTCGCCAGATCCGGAAAAGTCCTCATACCCGGGTATGTCGCCAGATCCGGAAAATAAGTCCTCATACCCGGGTATGTCGCCAGATCCGGAAAAGTCCTCATACCCGGGTATGTCGCCAGATCCGGAAAAGTCCTCATACCCGGGTATGTCGCCAGATCGGGAAAAGTCCTCATACCCGGGTATGTCGCCAGATCCGGAAAAGTCCTCATACCCGGGTATGTCGCCAGATCCGGAAAAGTCCTCATACCCGGGTATGTCGCCAGATCCGGAAAAGTCCTCATACCCGGGTATGTCGCCAGATCCGGAAAAGTCCTCATACCCGGGTATGTCGCCAGATCCGGAAAAGTCCTCATACCCGGGTATGTCGCCAGATCCGGAAAAGTCCTCATACCCGGGTATGTCGCCAGATCCGGAAAAGTCCTCATACCCGGGTATGTCGCCAGATCCGGAAAAGTCCTCATACCCGGGTATGTCGCCAGATCCGGAAAAGTCCTCATACCCGGGTATGTCGCCAGATCCGGAAAAAAGTCCTCATACCCGGGTATGTCGCCAGATCCGGAAAAGTCCTCATACCCGGGTATGTCGCCAGATCCGGAAAAGTCCTCATACCCGGGTATGTCGCCAGATCCGGAAAAGTCCTCATTACCGGGTATGTCGCCAGATCCGGAAAAGTCCTCATACCCGGGTATGTCGCCAGATCCGGAAAAGTCCTCATACCCGGGTATGTCGCCAGATCCGGAAAAGTCCTCATACCCGGGTATGTCGCCAGATCCGGAAAAGTCCTCATACCCGGGTATGTCGCCAGATCCGGAAAAGTCCTCATACCCGGGTATGTCGCCAGATCCGGAAAAGTCCTCATACCCGGGTATGTCGCCAGATCCGGAAAAGTCCTCATACCCGGGTATGTCGCCAGATCCGGAAAAGTCCTCATACCCGGGTATGTCGCCAGATCCGGAAAAGTCCTCATACCCGGGTATGTCGCCAGATCCGGAAAAGTCCTCATACCCGGGTATGTCGCCAGATCCGGAAAAGTCCTCATACCCGGGTATGTCGCCAGATCTGGAAAAGTCCTCATACCCGGGTATGTCGCCAGATCCAGAAAAGTCCTCATACCCGGGTATGTCGCCAGATCCGGAAAAGTCCTCATACCCGGGTATGTCGCCAGATCGGGAAAAGTCCTCATACCCGGGTATGTCGCCAGATCCGGAAAAGTCCTCATACCCGGGTATGTCGCCAGATCCGGAAAAGTCCTCATACCCGGGTATGTCGCCAGATCCGGAAAAGTCCTCATACCCGGGTATGTCGCCAGATTCATACCCGGGTATGTCGCCAGATCCGGAAAAGTCCTCATACCCGGGTATGTCGCCAGATCCAGAAAAAGTCCTCATACCCGGGTATGTCGCCAGATCCAGAAAAGTCCTCATCCCCGGGTATGTCGCCAGATCCGGAAAAGTCCTCATACCCGGGTATGTCGCCAGATCGGGAAAAGTCCTCATACCCGGGTATGTCGCCGGTATGTCGCCAGATCCAGGTATGTCGCCAGATCCAGAAAAGTCCTCATACCCGGGTATGTCGCCAGATCCGGAAAAGTCCTCATACCCGGGTATGTCGCCAGATCCGGAAAAGTCCTCATACCCGGGTATGTCGCCAGATCCGGAAAAGTCCTCATACCCGGGTATGTCGCCAGATCCGGAAAAGTCCTCATACCCGGGTATGTCGCCAGATCCGGAAAAGTCCTCATACCCGGGTATGTCGCCAGATCAGGAAAAGTCCTCATACCCGGGTATGTCGCCAGATCCGGAAAAGTCCTCATACCCGGGTATGTCGCCAGATCGGGAAAAGTCCTCATACCCGGGTATGTCGCCAGATCCGGAAAAGTCCTCATACCCGGTATGTCGCCAGATCGTCGCCAGATCGGGAAAAGTCCTCATACCCGGGTATGTCGCCAGATCGGGAAAAGTCCTCATACCCGGGTATGTCGCCAGATCCGGAAAAGTCCTCATACCCGGGTATGTCGCCAGATCCGGAAAAGTCCTCATACCCGGGTATGTCGCCAGATCCGGAAAAGTCCTCATACCCGGGTATGTCGCCAGATCCGGAAAAGTCCTCATACCCGGGTATGTCGCCAGATCGGGAAAAGTCCTCATACCCGGGTATGTCGCCAGATCCGGAAAAGTCCTCATACCCGGGTATGTCGCCAGATCCGGAAAAGTCCTCATACCCGGGTATGTCGCCAGATCCGGAAAAGTCCTCATTCCCGGTTATCCTCATACCCGGGTATGTCGCCAGATCGGGAAAGTCCTCATACCCGGGGTATGTCGCCAGATCCGGAAAAGTCCTCATACCCGGGTATGTCGCCAGATCCGGAAAAGTCCTCATACCCGGGTATGTCGCCAGATCCGGAAAAGTCCTCATACCCGGGTATGTCGCCAGATCCGGAAAAGTCCTCATAACCGGGTATGTCGCCAGATCCAGAAAAGTCCTCATACCCGGGTATGTCGCCAGATCCGGAAAAGTCCTCATACCCGGGTATGTCGCCAGATCGGGAAAAGTCCTCATACCCGGGTATGTCGCCAGATCCGGAAAAGTCCTCATACCCGGGGATCCGGAAAAGTCCTCATACCCGGGTATGTCGCCAGATCCGGAAAAGTCCTCATACCCGGGTATGTCGCCAGATCCGGAAAAGTCCTCATACCCGGGTATGTCGCCAGATCCGGAAAAGTCCTCATACCCGTGGTATGTCGCCAGATCCGGAAAAGTCCTCATACCCGGGTATGTCGCCAGATCCGGAAAAGTCCTCATACCCGGGTATGTCGCCAGATCCGGAAAAGTCCTCATACCCGGGTATGTCGCCAGAGCCGGAAAAGTCCTCATACCCGGGTATGTCGCCAGATCCGGAAAAGTCCTCATACCCGGGTATGTCGCCAGATCCGGAAAAGTCCTCATACCCGGGTATGTCGCCAGATCCGGAAAAGTCCTCATACCCGGGTATGTCGCCAGATCCGGAAAAGTCCTCATACCCATGTCGCCAGATCCGGAAAAGTCCTCATTCCCGGGTATGTCGCCAGATCCGGAAAAGTCCTCATACCCGGGTATGTCGCCAGATCCGGAAAAGTCCCGGAAAAGTCCTCATACCCGGGTATGTCGCCAGATCCTGAAAAGTCCTCATACCCGGGTATGTCGCCAGATCGGGAAAAGTCCTCATACCCGGGTATGTCGCCAGATCCGGAAAAGTCCTCATACCCGGGTATGTCGCCAGATCCGGAAAAGTCCTCATACCCGGGTATGTCGCCAGATCCGGAAAAGTCCTCATACCCGGGTATGTCGCCAGATCCGGAAAAGTCCTCATACCCGGGTATGTCGCCAGATCCGGAAAAGTCCTCATACCCGGGTATGTCGCCAGATCCGGAAAAGTCCTCATACCCGGGTATGTCGCCAGATCCGGAAAAGTCCTCATACCCGGGTATGTCACCAGATCCGGAAAAGTCCTCATACCCGGGTATGTCGCCAGATCTGGAAAAGTCCTCATACCCGGGTATGTCGCCAGATCCGGAAAAGTCCTCATACCCGGGTATGTCGCCAGATCGGGAAAAGTCCTCATACCCGGGTATGTCGCCAGATCCGGAAAAGTCCTCATACCCGGGTATGTCGCCAGATCCGGAAAAGTCCTCATACCCGGGTATGTCGCCAGATCCGGAAAAGTCCTCATACCCGGGTATGTCGCCAGATCCGGAAAAGTCCTCATAATGTCGCCAGATCCGGAAAAGTCCTCATACCCGGGTATGTCGCCAGATCGGGAAAAGTCCTCATACCCGGGTATGTCGCCAGATCCGGAAAAGTCCTCATACCCGGGTATGTCGCCAGATCGGGAAAAGTCCTCATACCCGGGTATGTCGCCAGATCCTGAAAAGTCCTCATACCCGGGTATGTCGCCAGATCCGGAAAAGTCCTCATACCCGGGTATGTCGCCAGATCGGGAAAAGTCCTCATACCCGGGTATGTCGCCAGATCCGGAAAAGTCCTCATACCCGGGTATGTCGCCAGATCGGGAAAAGTCCTCATACCCGGGTATGTCGCCAGATCCGGAAAAGTCCTCATACCCGGGTATGTCGCCAGATCCGGAAAAGTCCTCATTACCGGGTATGTCGCCAGATCGGGAAAAAGTCCTCATACCCGGGTATGTCGCCAGTCATCCGGAAAAGTCCTCATACCCGGGTATGTCGCCAGATCCGGAAAAGTCCTCATACCCGGGTATGTCGCCAGATCCGGAAAAGTCCTCATACCCGGGTATGTCGCCAGATCCTGAAAAGTCCTCATACCCGGGTATGTCGCCAGATCCGGAAAAGTCCTCATACCCGGGTATGTCGCCAGATCCGGAAAAGTCCTCATACCCGGGTATGTCGCCAGATCCGGAAAAGTCCCCTCATAACCGGGTATGTCGCCAGATCCGGAAAAGTCCTCATACCCGGGTATGTCGCCAGATCCGGAAAAGTCCTCATACCCGGGTATGTCGCCAGATCCGGAAAAGTCCTCATACCCGGGTATGTCGCCAGATCCGGAAAAGTCCTCAAACCCGGGTATGTCGCCAGATCCGGAAAAGTCCTCATACCCGGGTATGTCGCCAGATCCGGAAAAGTCCTCATACCCGGGTATGTCGCCAGATCCGGAAAAGTCCTCATACCCGGGTATGTCGCCAGATCCGGAAAAGTCCTCATACCCGGTTATGTCGCCAGATCCGGAAAAGTCCTCATCATACCCGGGTCTGTCGCCAGATCCGGAAAAGTCCTCATACCCGGGTATGTCGCCAGATCCGGAAAAGTCCTCATACCCGGGTATGTCGCCAGATCCGGAAAAGTCCTCATACCCGGGTATGTCGCCAGATCCGGAAAAGTCCTCATACCCGGGTATGTCGCCAGATCCGGAAAAGTCCTCATACCCGGGTATGTCGCCAGATCGGGAAAAGTCCTCATACCCGGGTATGTCGCCAGATCCGGAAAAGTCCTGATACCCGGGTATGTCGCCAGATCCGGAAAAGTCCTCATACCCGGGTATGTCGCCAGATCCGGAAAAGTCCTCATACCCGGGTATGTCGCCAGATCCGGAAAAGTCCTCATACCCGGGTATGTCGCCAGATCCAGAAAAGTCCTCATACCCGGGTATGTCGCCAGATCCGGAAAAGTCCTCATACCCGGGTATGTCGCCAGATCCGGAAAAGTCCTCATACCCGGGTATGTCGCCAGATCCGGAAAAGTCCTCATCGCCCGGGTATGTCGTCGCCAGATCCGGAAAAGTCCTATGGTATGTCGCCAGATCCGGAAAAGTCCTCATACCCGGGTATGTCGCCAGATCCTGAAAAGTCCTCATACCCGGGTATGTCGCCAGATCCGGAAAAGCCCTCATGCCCGGGTATGTCGCCAGATCCGGAAAAGTCCTCATACCCGGGTATGTCGCCAGATCCGGAAAAAGTCCTCATACCCGGGTATGTCGCCAAATCCAGAAAAGTCCTCATACCCGGGTATGTCGCCAGATCCGGAAAAGTCCTCATACCCGGGTATGTCGCCAGATCCGGAAAAGTCCTTCATACCCGGGTATGTCGCCAGATCGGAAAAGTCCTCATACCCGGGTATGTCGCCAGATCGGGAAAAGTCCTCATTACCGGGTATGTCGCCAGATCCGGAAAAGTCCTCATACCCAGGGTATGTCGCCAGATCCGGAAAAGTCCTCATACCCGGGTATGTCGCCAGATCCGGAAAAGTCCTCATACCCGGGTATGTCGCCAGATCCGGAAAAGTCCTCATATCCGGGTATGTCGCAGGATCCGGAAAAGTCCTCATACTCGGGTATGTCGCCAGATCCGGAAAAGTCCTCATAAGCGGGTATGTCGCCAGATCTGGAAAAGTGCCTCATACCCGGGTAGTCGCCAGATCCGGAAATGTTCTCATACCCGGGTAGGTCGCCAGATCCAGAAAAGTCCTCATACCCGGGTATGTCGCCAGATCCGGAAAAGTCCTCATACCCGGGTATGTCGCCAGATCCGGAAAAGTCCTCATACCCGGGTATGTCGCCAGATCCGGAAAAGTCCTCATACCCGGGTATGTCGCCAGATCCGGAAAAGTCCCATACCCGGGTATGTTGCCCGAAAAGTCCTCATACCCTGGTATGTGGCCAGATCCGGAAAAGTCCTCATACCCGGGTATGTCGCCAGATCCGGAAAAGTCCTCATACCCGGGTATGTCGCCAGATCCGGAAAAGTCCTCATACCCGGGTATGTCGCCAGATCCGGAAAAGTCCTCATACCCGGGTATGTCGCCAAATCCGGAAAAGTCCTCATACCCGGGTATGTCGCCAGATCCGGAAAAGTCCTCATACCCGGGTATGTCGCCAGATCCGGAAAAGTCCTCATACCCCGGTATGTCAGATCCGGAAAAGAGCCTTATACCCGTACATCGCAACCCGGGTAAAGTCTCCCAGATCAGATCCGGAAAAGTCGTACATACCCGGGTATGTCCGCCAGATCCGGAAAAAGTCCTCATATCCCGGGTATGTCGCCCAGATCGGAAAAGTCCTCATACCCGGTATGTCGCCAGATCCGGAAAATTCTTCATACCCGGGTATGTCTCCAGATCCGGAAAAGTCCTCATACCCGGGCATGTCGCCAGATCCGGAAAAGTCCTCATACCCGGGTATGTCGCCAGATCCGGAAAAGTCCTCATACCCGGGTATGTCGCCAGATCCGGAAAAGTCCTCATAACCGGGTATGTCGCCAGATCCGGAAAAGTCCTCATACCCGGGTATGTCGCCAGATCCGGAAAAGTCCTCATACCCGGGTATGTCGCCAGATCCGGAAAAGTCCTCATACCCGGGTATGTCGCCAGATCCGGAAAAGTCCTCATACCCGGGTATGTCGCCAGATCCGGAAAAGTCCTCATACCTCATCGCCAGATCCGGAAAAGTCCTCATACCCGGGTATGTCGCCAGATCCGGAAAAGTCCTCATACCCGGGTATGGCGCCAGATCCGGAAAAGTCCTCATACCCGGGTATGTCGCCAGATCCGGAAAAGTCCTCATACCCGGGTATGTCGCCAGATCCTGAAAAGTCCTCATACCCGGGTATGTCGCCAGATCCGGAAAAGTCCTCATACCCGGGTATGTCGCCAGATCCGGAAAAGTCCTCATACCCGGGTATGTCGCCAGATCCGGAAAAGTCCTCATACCCGGGAATGTCGCCAGATCCGGAAAAGTCCTCATACCCGGGTATGTCGCCAGATCCGGAAAAGTCCTCATACCCGGGTATGTCGCCAGATCCGGAAAAGTCCTCATATCCGGGTATGTCGCCCAGATCCGGAAAAGTCCTCATACCCGGGTATGTCGCCAGATCCGGAAAAGTCCTCATACCCGGGTATGTCGCCAGATCGGAAAAGTCCTCATACCAGGGTATGTCGCCAGATCCGGAAAAGTCCTCATACCCGGGTATGTCGCCAGATCCGGAAAAGTCCTCATACCCGGGTATGTCGCCAGATCCAGAAAAGTCCTCATACCTGGGTATGTCGCCAGATCCGGAAAAGTCCTCATACCCGGGTATGTCGCCAGATCCGGAAAAGTCCTCATACCTGGGTATGTCGCCAGATCCGGAAAAGTCCTCATACCCGGGTATGTCGCCAGATCCGGAAAAGTCCTCATACCCGGGTATGTCGCCAGATCCGGAAAAGTCCTCATAACCGGGTATGTCGCCAGATCCGGAAAAGTCCTCATTACCCGGGTATGTCGCCAGATCTGGAAAAGTCCTCATACCCGGGTATGTCGCCATCCGGAAAAGTCCTCATACCCGGGTATGTCGCCAAAGTCCTCATACCCGGGTATGTCGCCAGATCCGGGAAAGTCCTCATACCCGGGTATGTCGCCAGATCCGGAAAAGTCCTCATACCCGGGTATGTCGCCAGATCCGGAAAAGTCCTCATACCCGGGTATGTCGCCAGATTGGGAAAAGTCTTCATACCCGGGTATGTCGCCAGATCCGGAAAAGTCCTCATACCCGGGTATGTCGCCAGATCCGGAAAAGTCCTCATACCCGGGTATGTCGCCAGATCCGGAAAAGTCCTCATACCCGGGTATGTCGCCAGATCCGGAAAAGTCCTCATACCCGGGTATGTCGCCAGATCCGGAAAAGTCCTCATACCCGGGTATGTCGTCAGATCCGGAAAAGTCCTCATACCCGGGTATGTCGCCAGATCCGGAAAAGTCCTCATAACCGGGTATGTCGCCAGATCCGGAAAAGTCCTCATACCCGGGTATGTCGCCAGATCCGGAAAAGTCCTCATACCCGGGTATGTCGCCAGATCCGGAAAAGTCCTCATATACCCGGGTATGTCGCCAGATCCGGAAAAGTCCTCATACCCGGGTATGTCGCCAGATCCGGAAAAGTCCTCATACCCGGGTATGTCGCCAGATCCGGAAAATCCTCATACCCGGGTATGTCGCCAGATCGGGAAAAGTCCTCATACCCGGGTATGTCGCCAGATCCGGAAAAGTCCTCATACCCGGGTATGTCGCCAGATCCGGAAAAAGTCCTCATACCCGGGTATGTCGCCAGATCCGGAAAAGTCCTCATCCGGGTATGTCGCCAGATCCGGAAAAGTCCTCATGGGTATGTCGCCAGATCCGGAAAGGTCCTCATACCCGGGTATGTCGCCAGATCCGGAAAAGTCCTCATACCCGGGTATGTCGCCAGATCCAGAAAAGTCCTCATACCCGGGTATGTCGCCAGATCCGGAAAAGTCCTCATACCCGGGTATGTCGCCAGATCCGGAAAAGTCCTCATACCCGGGTATGTCGCCAGATCCGGAAAAGTCCTCATACCCGGGTATGTCGCCAGATCCGGAAATGTCCTTCATCCCCGGGCATGTCGCCAGCGCCGGAAAAGACCTCATACCCGGGTATGTCACCCCATCCGGAAAAGTCAACATACCCGGGTATGTCGCCAGAGCCGGAAAAATCCTCACACCCGGGTATGTCGCCAGATCCGGAAAAGTCCTCATACCCGGGTATGTCGTCAGATCCAGAAAAGTCCTCATACCCGGGTATGTCGCCAGATCCGGAAAAGTCCTCATACCCGGGTATGTCGCCAGATCGGGAAAAGTCCTCATACCCGGGTATGTCGCCAGACCCGGAAAAGTCCTCATACCCGGGTATGTCGCCAGATCCGGAAAAGTCCTCATACCCGGGTATGTCGCCAGATCCAGAAAAGTCCTCATACCCGGGTATGTCGCCAGATCCGGAAAAGTCCTCATACCCGGGTATGTCGCCAGATCTAGAAAAGGCCTTCATACCCGGGTATGTCGCCAGATCCAGAAAAGTCCTCATACCCGGGTATGTCGCCAGATCCGGAAAAGTCCTCATACCCGGGTATGTCGCCAGATCCGGAAAAGTCCTCATACCCGGGTATGTCGCCAGATCCGGAAAAGTCCTCATACCCGGGTATGTCGCCAGATCAGGAAAAGTCCTCATACCCGGGTATGTCGCCAGATCCGGAAAAGTCCTCATACCCGGGTATGTCGCCAGATCCGGAAAAGTCCTCATACCCGGGTCTGTCGCCAGATCCGGAAAAGTCCTCATACCCGGGTATGTCGCCAGATCCGGAAATACCCGGGTATGTCGCCAGATCCGGAAAAGTCCTCATACCCGGGTATGTCGCCAGATTCGGAAAAGTCCTCATACCCGGGTAGGTCGCCAGATCCGGAAAAGTCCTCAATACCGGGTATGTCGCCAGATACAGGAAAAAGTCCCTTCATAACAGGGTATGTCGCCAGATCCGGGAAAAAGGTCCTCATACCGGGTAGTCGCCAGAGTTCGGTGAAAAAGTCCTCATACACGGGTATGAGTCGCCAGATCCTAGAAAAGTCCTCATACACGGGGGGTATGGAGTCGCCAAGATTGAGGAAAAAGTCCTCATACCCGGGTATGTCGCCAGATCCGGAAAAGTCCTCATACCCGGGTATGTCGCCAGATCCGGAAAAGTCCTCGAACCCGGGTATGTCGCCAGATCCGGAAAAAGTCCCTCATACCCACGGATATGTCGCTATGATCGGGTTATGTCGCTCATAGTACGGTTATGGAGTCAAGATCGGGGGGAAAAGTCCCTTTTTCATATCTCGGAGTTATGTCGCCAGATCCGGAAAGAAAAGTCCTGTCTATACGCCGGGTATGTGTCGCCAGGGGCCGGATAAAAAAGTCCTCATGCACGGGGGTATTATGTCGAAAGATTCACCAAAAGTGGCATCATACCCGGGTATGTACCACAGATCCGGAAACGTCCTCATAACAGGGATCTAGTAACGGGTAGTCGCCAGGAATGAGCCGGGGAACATTGTTTCTTTCATATTTACCCGGGTGGATGTCATGACGGCCCCAATAAGTCGGATAGAAAAGGTGTCTCTGCGATATCCGGGGGGTATTGGGTTTCGGCTGTATGTTGACCGAGCGTCGGGGGGAAAAGTTTTCCTACAATGGTTAGGTCGCCACACGGTTTGGTCAGTCTTCATACCCAAGTATGTCGCCAGATCCGAAAAAGTCCTCAGTACGTTAGGGTTAGTCGGGCCTAAGGATTCCCAGGATAAAATAAGTCTTCTTTACCCGGATGTTTTATGACGGCCCAGATTCTAGAAAAAGTCCTCGTACCCAGGTATCCTTACACCCGGGTTATGTCGGCCCGATTCCAGGAAAAAGGTTTCACTCATTACATGGGTATATGTCAGACCAGAATCCGGAATTAGTCCCTCATTAACGCTCGGGTTTATCGCCAGGTGCGGAAAGTCCTCATACCGCACATGTCAGGAGAACCTGAAAAGTCCCTTCATACCCTGGAGTGATGGTTCACCAGTTTTCTAGGAAAAAAATTGCGTCTCTACCCAGGTATATTACACCCGGGTATGTAGCCGATCCAGAACAGACCGCGCCCCTGGTATGTCCCCAGATGGGAAAAAGTCCCTCATCCCCGGGTATGTCCGTCAGATCCGGCAAAAGTCCTCATACCCAGGGGGTAATGTCGGCCAGACTCCGGGGAAAAGTCTCATACCCGGGTATGGTGTCGCCAGATTCTGTCCGGATAAAAGGTTCCTCAATAACCGGGGGTATGTAGGCAGATCGGCGGAAGTCCTAACAAGGGGTCCTCATACCCGGGTATGTCGCCAGATCCGGAAAAGTCCTCATATCCGGGTATGTCGCCAGATGCGGAAAAGTCCTCATACCCGGATATGTCGCCAGATCTATAGGGCTATGTCGCCGAGCCGGAAAGCCTTCCTCATACCTGGGTATGGTCGCACAGGGTATGCGCCGATCAGAAAAGTCCTCATTACCCGGGTATGGGTCGCCAGATCCGGGAAAAGTCCCTCATACGCCGGGTATGTCGCCAAGAGCCGGGGAAAAAGGTCTTCGCAAACCGGGGTGAATGTCGCCAGAATCCGGAAAAAGTCGCCTAAATGTACCCGGGTATGTCCCAACCAGATCCGGAAAGAAGGTCTCCTCCGGGTATGTCGACAGATCCAGAAAAGGGGTCATCCCATGTCGGTCGATACCCGGGTTTATGAAACAGATCCAGAAACGTCCTCATACCGGGTATGGTCGGCCAGATCGGAAAAGGAATTCCATACCGGGGTAATGTCGACCCAGAGCGGGTAAAGTCGGGTCGATACCCGGAAATGTCGCCAGAGCATTGAAAAGTACTCATACCACAGGGCTATGTCGCCAGAGATCAGAAAAGTCTTCTTAACCCGGGTATTTCCGGGTAGATGGGTAGATGTCATCACCAGGGGTTATGTCGCGTCTGAGCTGGGGAAAAATGTTCTCATACACGGGTATGTCGATATGTCGGGAAACGGTCCGAAGCACGGGTATGTCGCCTGAGCATCAAAAATTGATCATACCAAGAGCATTGTCACCAGCAGATTTGGAAGTGTCATCAAAGACGGGTTTGTCCCCCGATCAGGGAAAGTAATAGTACCGGGTTCTCCACCCGAGTTGTCGCGGGATCACGAAGGGTTCCCTTAAGTACCCGGGGTTATCTGTCAGATCATTTTAACCCCGAGTCTGATGGATTTGTCCAGATCTAGAAGAGAAGGCGCTTCCATTACTCCGTGAGGTATGTTGCCAGATCACGGAAAAGTGTCTACCGGAATAGCGCCAATCGGGAAGGGGCGTTCTCCGCATACCACACGGCGTCGCACGAAATCCACCACGATTCCTCCTACCCGGGTATGGCACCAGATCGGAACGAGTCCTCCCTACCCGGGGTTATGTTCGCCCAGAAGGGGCCAGAAGGAAAGTCCATCATGTACCCGGGTATGGGGTTTCGCCAAGGCAGGTGTCGGAAAAAGGTCCTCTTTACCCAGGGTTAAGTCCGGCCCGATCCCTGAAAAGTTTTGGTTTCCGGGCCTACCCGGTAGCCAGATCGGCCAAATTTCTCTAAAAGGTTGCGTTCCATAATCCGGGTTATGCCGGCAGGTCCAGAAAAATTACGGAAAATAAAAGGGTCGCAGATCATGATAAGTCTCATCCCCGGTATGTCCGGCCAGGAATTCTAGATAGGGAAAAAGGCTCCCTTTTCATACTCCCGGGTGGTTGTCGGCAGATTCCACAGGAAACAATGGTCCTTCAATAACACCGGGGGGTGTAGTGGTCCGCCATATCCAGGAAAAAGTCTTCTCATATCCTGGTATGTCGGGGGCCAGTTTGGGGAAAGGTTTCTCCTTCATACCCGGGGTATGTCGCCAGATCCGGAAAAGTCCTCATACCCGGGGTATGTCGCCAGATCCGGAAAAGTCCTCATACCCGGGTATGTCGCCAGATCCGGAAAAGTCCTCATACCCGGGTATGTCGCCAGATCCGGAAAAGTCCTCATACCCGGGTATGTCGCCAGATCGGAAAAGTCCTCATACCCGGGGGTATGTCGCCAGATCCGGAAAAGTCCTCATACCCGGGTATGTCGCCAGATCCGGAAAAGTCCTCATACCGGGTATGTCGCCAGATCTAGAAAAGTCCTCATACCGGGTATGTCGCCAGATCCGGAAAAGTCCTCATACCCGGGTATGTCGTCAGATCCGGAAAAGTCCTCATACCCCGGGTATGTCGCCAGATCGGGAAAAGTCCTCATACCCGGGTATGTCGCCAGATCCGGAAAAGTCCTCATACCCGGGTATGTCGCCAGATCCGGAAAAGTCCTCATACCCGGGTATGTCGCCAGATCCGGAAAAGTCCTCATACCCGGGTATGTCAGATCCGGAAAAGTCCTCATACCCGGGTATCCTCATACCCGGGTATGTCGCCAGATCCGGAAAAGTCCTCATACCCGGGTATGTCGCCAGATCCGGAAAAGTCCTCATACCCGGGTATGTCGCCAGATCCGGAAAAGTCCTCATACCCGGGTATGTCGCCAGATCCGGAAAAAGTCCTCATACCCGGGAATCTCGCCAGATCCTGAAGAGGCCTCATATCCGGGTATGTCGCCAGATCCGGAAGAGTCCTCATACCGGGGTATCCTCATACCCGGGTATGTCGCCAGATCCGGAAAAGTCCTCATGCCCGGGTATGTCGCCAGATCCGGAAAAGTCCTCATACCCGGGTATGTCGCGCCAGATCCGGAAAGTCCTCATACCCGGGTATGTCGCCAGATCCGGAAAAGTCCTCATACCCGGGTATGTCGCCAGATCCGGAAAAGTCCTCATACCCGGGTATGTCGCCAGATCGGAAAAAGTCCTCATACCCGGGTATATGTCGCCAGATCCGGGTATGTCTCGCCGGGATCCGGAAAAAGTCTCTCATACCCGGGGTATGTCGCCAGATCCGGAAAAAAGTCCTCATACCCGGGTATGTCGCCAGATCCGGAAAAAAGTCCTCATACCCGGGTATGTCGCCAGATCGGAAAAGTCCTCATACCCGGGTATGTCGCCAGATCCGGAAAAGTCCTCATACCCGGGTATGTCGCCAGATCCGGAAAAGTCCTCATACCCGGGTATGTCGCCAGATCCGGGAAACGCCAGATCCGGGAAAAGTCATCAT